>NC_137469.1:2969253-3706753 GCF_964235325.1 Thermobia domestica
AAGAATCCACATGGGACCCACATAGATCAACATCGACGCCGATGTCGATCGACATAGATTTGCCGATATTGGCCAATGTCGAAAAAATGTTTGCCATTCTGCATCGATCGTCATCGACAGCGACATCGATCCCACCAAAAATTCCCATGTTGATCGACATCGGCCCATCAACTGTGCTACTGGGGTATAGTCCTATGATTGATTCCTTTCAGTTTCACGTCCCACGTTTACACCCTTTAGGCTTAAAAAGATAGATGATTAATGAAAATGAGTGATTGTCAATTAATTGGTGGAATGAGAATGTGGAAGAACCCTGAGAAAATCTATGAATACGATGTTGTCGACCGTAAGCTTACATGATCTTAGATCGAACTAGTGGCGTCATGCATTAAAGGTGAACACCCTACTTCTGAGCCTCCATATTAAACGTGTACTTGCCTCCGATAGATACCTGAGTAGAAGTTTGGACCTCATGTTAATCAGTAGGTCTTGTACAATGGAGCATCAGTGCTGAAAGCGACGTTAAACTTTATTCAAGCAATCATTCGCCTAATGCAACTGAGGAAAATTCTACAAAAACGTCAGTCAGGACAGTAGGCAATTGCATTCGAGCCCAAGGTGTCCTAGACGTGAAACAACCCCTATTATCCCATCCCATTTTCATACCTTCATTCTTATCGTCGTGATTAATCCGATTGGTGAATAAGCGGGATTAACCAACCAAACTCATCATCATCATCAAAGTGCCGAACATATATTTTAGACATCGACCGTTTGTGATTTTGAAAACGCTCCTGCGTACATTATCAAGTCATTACTAGGCACGTTGTATATCGCATCGCCATTAACAAACAATACATTATAACTTTTTATAAGTAATAAGTAAAAACTTGTTCTGATGATTGCCAGCGGAGGGATCAAGAAGAGGGACCAAATGTATTTCTTTTCAAACCGACAACACTATTGATTTAATAAGGCGCCAATACTTTTATCGGGCGCCACGTCGTTTACGCTTTTTCAATATTTTTTTTCTTTATTTTGGTTCGTTCGGTGCCCCCTTGCTATCAGCGTCCGGGGCAACGATCTCCCTCGTAGCTACGGCTCTGAAGGAGACGTCCTTAACAAACACACCCATATTCAGTTTTTAGGTACCCTTGCATCTGGTGAGTTAACACCCATCAAAATGCGAAATTTTATATCGATCTCGGCTGATGGTATGTGCGATAACGTATATAGGTTATATCTCATAGATTTATAGATACTAATTAATATATGAAACTGGAGGAATCGATAAAAATCAAGTCGTCGAGAGTTTTTTTTAAATGGATTGCCATTCTGAGTTTTATAATCTATCTGTATCTATGAGTGAATTCATTGATTCATTCACTGATTCACTCGTAAACAGATCTTTGAAACAACTAGATAAAGAACCTCGAAGTTTTGCTGGCATGTTCTTCTTGAACACCGCATTGGAAATAAAGCGGGGTGTTGCTAAATACTCATCCTCGGGAAAGGATTATGGGATTTGAATGATTTTTTTACCGTACTTCTGGTCTCCAAAACTGGTAGAGGCAGAACATTGGAAGTTTATAGAAATATTCTTCTTGTATTCCAGAACGTAGATAACATGGCGTTTTAGGGGTATTGGGGAAATTACGGACAGGGGCTTGTATACATTTTGACTGTTTGGCAGATATCCAAAGCTATTAGACGTAAAATCTTGAAATTTTCCAGAATTATTTTTATTGCAGCCTAGGCTGTAGATAATGCGAAATGAAATGCGCAAAATGAATTTCCTAAGAGGTGATTCCAGGGGTTTTTGATTTCTTTTTTCGTTTACTTTATCTCCAAGGCTACCAGACGTAGAACCCTGAAGTTTTATATAAATGTTTTCTTGCACCCTAGGTTCTAGAGTAGATGGATTAATTTTCTTTTCTCACCAGGTCTCCGAACCTATTAAGGGTTGAACCATAATAGTGTAGGCAACTTAAGTTAAAGATGAGGCGATCAGTGGAACAAATTCGGAACAAGCTGATTTTTTGGTACACACGTTCAGGATAGCGTCAGAAACAATACTGGAGAGTTCAATTTGATGTCAATTGTGGGAAACCTGGGAAATCGCCACCATCTTGAAAAACTATTTTTGGCAAATTTTCCCTCATAATTTTGTTTTTGTGCGAAAACTATGGAAGATACGCAGAAATGTTATTGGACCTTTCTTGTAGAGCATTAAATTTCCAATAAATTAAAGAAAAATGGAATTTTCTAAAGCAGTGGTTTCAAACAGGTGGTCCGCGGACCCGTAGAGGTCAGTGGACATTCACAAAGAAATTACTGTCATTCAAGCAAAGAATGATGCATACAGGCACAAACTGGCTAGCAGCGTCAATAATGTAGAAGGAGAAGATGTTGAACTACTAATTTTGCTGACATCACTTACACTAAATGAAATGCCTACATTGTTTTAGGTCAGGACGAGGTAAAGTATCTGATAAAATGTTTTAATCTATTGATGCGCAACACTGCTTTAAAAATATCAATTTCTGTTTTTACATTAAGTAAGTGGCTGTGACACCACTTCATTTTTGTTTATGCAAAGAAAGAAGAAAATCTTCCAAATTCTGAGAACTAACTCTGGACTTCAAAATGCAGTTTCAGTTTTCAATTATCTATCAGCACAAGCATCTACATTACTGGCTGAGGGAGAAAAATTTCTTCTTCGATTCTACGGAACTAGAGAGCCAGAAACTTCTTTAAATACCTTTAGATACACTAAATTTTCCCAACTCGTTTCTAAACGCAAAACTGAAGTTAATTTTGTTAGTCTTCCCCTAACAACAGAGGCTACCCAACAACACCTATTCAGAGTGTTTTATCTAGTGCAACAATGGAAGGACAATGTGTTTGTTACCTGCAGAAAAATGGGGTTGGCAGATAGAAGGAGGAATTTCTTTGGTTCCAGTCACCAAGCTTAAACCACCCGCTCCCGAAAATCTCTTGAAGCTAATAGCATGTAAATGTTCAAAGGGTTCCTATTTTGGTTGTAGATCCATAAATGCAGATCTTTGATGTTCTATTGTTCACTCTCACTGTAGAGGATTGGGATGCCACAATTCGCTACCTACTATGTCAACTGAAGAAGAAATCATGGGTGATGAAGTTGAAATACAAATCTTTGGTGATGAAGATAAAAACATAAGAGAACCCGAAAAAGTAGAACTTTGCACTTCTGATAGTAGCATTTCGAAAGTCATAGACAGAATAGCTGACGAAAAATTGACAAGACAGGATTGCGAAAAGCCAGAACATTCAGATAAAGATAAAATGGAATACGAATAAGGATTGTTACATGAAGTTAGCCTTCCTAAGTTTAATCCTGACATCTCACTAAGAATGGTAAGCAAATTATTTTTAGTTTCTTTTAAATTTATCTCACAATTTTGAAGATTGAGTAAATATATAACGCAGTACTCTCTTAGTAAAGATGTTTTTAAGATTATATTTTTTTTAAATATAAAATAAAAAAATGAAAGGAAAATGGTCCGGGAAAAGGAGAATAGAGGTTGTTTTAAAGCAATGGTTCTCAACAACTTTTGGAGAACTTTATTCATCGTCATTATGAATGAGACCCAGAAAACCTACATCTTAAAAACTGTAATTGAAATTTAAATTCTACAAAAAACACAGACTGAATGTGTAATGTCACCAATTAAATATATTAAGACAAAGCACGGTTAGAAGTTTTAAAAATGATATTATAATGTTTGCTGAAGGCTAGTTTAAGATAAAACTACTTTCCCAACCATAAATTGCGTGCCCTGCAGTGAATATCCACTGACTTCTACGGGTCCGCAAACCACCTGTTGGAAACCATTCCTTTGGAGAATTCAATTTTTCTTCAATTTATTGAAATTTAATGCTCTACAAAAAAGGTTGAATAACATTTTTGCGTATCTTGCATAGTTTTAGCACCAAAAAAAAAAAAAAAAAAAAGTGAATTAAATATGACCGAAAACATTTTTCTCAATATGCCGGCGATTACCCAGTTTTCCCACCATTGACATCAATTGAACTCTCCAGTATTGTTCCTAATGCTATTCTGAACATGAACCAAAAATCAGTTTGTTCCGAATTTGTTCCACTGATAAAGCTAATTTGCCTAGGCTATAATATTCTGTGTGCTGTCCACTTACGCGTATTCATTATCGAAGATAAAAAGGCAGCGACGAAAAATATTGCCCGCTGGAGCATATGCAACTTTCTTTAGATAAATAGGAGGTTTTTAATTTGTGTAGCGTCTCTGAAAACCTCTCTGATGTTTCGCCTCCAACTACAGAATAGATGAAAGAAAACGTTAAAAATAAAAAAAACGAAGAAAAAATAATAAAGTGTGCAATGTACTGGAGAGAAGTCGCTAAAATTAATTAACGAGGACGATTACGAAACATCACCTACTGATTGAAATCCGGATTATTTTCCAATAAAGTAAATTCCAATAAACTTTCTTGTTATTGTTGATAATTCCATATCGGACTCCCGAAGAAAACTCATCTAAACAACTTATTGACCGTGCCAATAGTGACTACTCTCAATCATGACTCCGTTTTCTTTCATTTAGAAATAGAAAAGAAAGAGAAGAAAGTAGAAGGGTAAAAGAAGGAGGTAGGAAAAGAAGAAAGAAAAGAAATAGGGTATTTTAATAAGAAAACAGATTACTGGATAATTCCGGAAATATAGTAAAGGTCGGGAAAGTCGTTGAAAGATGAATCATTCTAAATGTTATTAACGACTAATCAATTTTGGAATGCTTCGGAATAGACACATGTTCCCTCATACCACCCAGACCTAGCTCCAGGCACCACGACCGTGGGATTGCCCAGACCTAGACCTGGAAACGAGAAAGGTGAAATCATTCTTTGTACTGTTATTCCGACCGGTGATTGATAACCATCCAGCATCTGAACTCTGTTCTCTAGGATCGACCACGCATATGAATTAGCCAAGAAAAAAAATAAAATAAAATCAGACTTATAAACTCAATATGAATTTATGTATCGCATCAATCAGAATTTCAACTTCCTGGAAGAAAGATGTCGTATTTAGGCTCATCCTGCTATTTTTGTTTCACTCCTAGAGCCGATTTAAA
This sequence comes from Thermobia domestica, assembly GCF_964235325.1. Classification (NCBI taxonomy): domain Eukaryota; kingdom Metazoa; phylum Arthropoda; class Insecta; order Zygentoma; family Lepismatidae; genus Thermobia; species Thermobia domestica. The sequence goes on from NC_137469.1 coordinate 2,974,400, forward strand.
CCATTAGTAGCGGTCCTTCATGACCTAGGTTATTTACCTTAACACATATATTAAAACACGACACATATATTACAGATGTTAATACAACAAATGATATCACTAAAATTACTTATATTAAATCTATCATGCATTCACACGCTTACTCACTCAGGACAGTGTATATATGGTTAAAGGAAACCAACTAACTACAAAAATACAAATAATTTATTACATCCATAGTGAAAAGAAAAGACAAACAGATAATTATGAAGAAAATATTACAAGCACAAGTTATTGGTTATATATTAATAGAGTACATAGTGTTATATTCTACTAAATTTTTATATATTCAATCATCTTGACAAATAAAAATAATTACATATATTGTATCTTAGGCATGCTAAATCAAAATTATGATTTGCGACATACGCAAAGGAGACACTTATTTCACTTAAAAAAAATTGACAAAGAGGAAAGAAAAAAAAAGAACTTTTTGGTGTATCAGAAATTATATGAGTCTCTACCTCACATCGGGTAATAAAATATTAATGATTTTGAGCGTTCAAATCACAAATCACGCACTACTCGTAGTGTCCAGAACATTTCGCTCCATTTAACTTCGTTCGGGTTTATATATATCTATATCTATCTATATATATATATATATATATATATATTGGTTTACAAAACCATTCATCGTCTATACTTGGTTTATAACTTTTAACAGTTTATATCTGCAATCGCACTCTGCGACGCTTTATACCCATCCAGGGATTTCGAAAATCACTATCGCTAGAGGACGTTTCTCCTCTTAGACGGTCCATTTCCAAACTTATTAATTGAATAATTTTAAGTTATTTATGCAACACTGGGACACGTTATGAGGCCTTTCCTTAGGATCACTTTCGTATATATTTGTATATGATTCGGATTTTAAAACGATCTCCCGCAGGTATACGGAGTATAAAGGTTTAAATTGAGGATAAAAAAAAACTGGTCAAGTCACAGGATACATATGAAGGTGAGAAGGATTCAAGGTGCACTTTCCACGATGGTTTTAGGTTGGTAGTTCAGGGATAATATTCGTTATGATGATGTGGGTTACGTTTAGACCTGCCGTTACTTTCCAATACATGCCATTACATAATTACATAAGGTATCATTTACATTTATTCAAAAGAAAAGGAAAATTACTTAAGTGCACGGCGGTATTCTTAACAAAATCTACATTCTTACATTCGTCGGAGAACTTACTGGTAAACTATAGCAACCAATACACGTTTAGGGGGACAGACACGAGCGCTCTTACATATATTCATAATACATTTAATATCATACTTTTACTTTAAAATCATATTCACATACTAAGTACATATACATTCGACGTATTCATTCTCTCTCTCTCTCTCTCTCTCTCTCTCTATATATATATATATATATATATATATATATATATATATATTTATATTCAATAAATGCGCACACATTTAAATTAATCACTACCAAACAATAAAATTTTTTTTAAAGGTTGCAAACATTGTCCCAGAAAACAAATGACTTCCGACATTCCATATGAAAAAGAAAATCGACTTTCTTACCTGATACCGCGCATCTATAAATTTTCACTTTTATATAATCAGTTCGTGCTTAAATCATGGAAAAAAAAACTTTGTGCGGCAGGCACGTAACACAGAGCATTTCTAAAGATATAACTAGATAAACCAAAGTACAATTTCTGGGCCCAGGTTAACTACAAAGTAATCGAAAACCAACACAGAAAAGAAAGTGACCAATGGATTACGAAAAAAAAAACTTAAGAGGAACGACGGTGAAAGAACGTAATCGAAGTGTCGTCAAATACTAAGTCTTTGTTCATTTCAGCGATAGGTCAACATGTGATGGAGGACCCAATCATTATCTACTCCATTCATGAATAGTGTCTTGCAACGTCTCAGCTGGTAGTTTCAGATCAGAGTTGTACGTTAAATAAATCGTAAGTAACAAGTTCAAAATCTTGGGGGGGGAGGTTGAAAAAATTAAAAAAAACTTGAAGAAATGAAGACAGAGAGAGATAGAGAAGAAGGAAGACGAAGAATAGGGGCGCCAAAGACTTAAGTGAGAAATAACTAACGCTACAAAGATAGAAGTCGAATTTCGCTCTCAACAAAATCCATAGCCAAAATATTCTTAACATGCCAAAAGGGGTTCGGCTTACCAAATAACTAGCCGATAAAACTGTCTGCGAAGATGAGACAAGTCTGTGTCCACGATGGGATTTTCGGAAAGACAAAGGCTTTAGGGAAATCCCACCACTCACCGTATCCGGTCAACACCCTTGCAGACCCCGAAATCCTCCGGAAGGTTAGAGACGGCGTTAATTTAGGATTTCAAAAGAGGAAAAAAAAATCATCCGACCTCTTGGAAACTAGAAGATTCCAGGATAGTAATGAAATTAGAGTAATAGCTAAGATATCCCTAATTAATGATTTGCCAAAATAAAAAAATTAAATAAACTGAATTTTGGATCGGTGATTTCTATTGCCAAACTTCACCGATAGCTACCCTGCGCAGACACGCCACAGTCTGGGATGTCGTTAATTTCCCTCGTCTAATTAAACTAAGAAAAGAAATGAAAATACTTAAAGGGACTAGGGGTCGACATCCGGGTACGCAAATAATAAATTTCAATAATTAATTGTTTTGCTTCTGTACCCCTGTCCGAACTGTCGCCTCCATGAACATTGTAAGCTAGCCCGAGTAGGTAACGTGAAGGAAAAAAAAAATCTCACGGAGCAGGATATTCTATTTTAAAACTGACCAGAAGATATGATTCACTACAGCCCTGTTGTATAACTACTATTGTCTTTTCATAATTTATTATTCAATATGTCTAGTCAGCGGTTATATGATGCTACCTATTCTATCAGATGGTATTACTATGGTTGATTAATATTATAACACATAAAACTACAAAGTATTACCATAGTCCGACTATATATCGCCCTCCTGTCCGCGTGATATCATGGTGCAGGGGTCAGAACCTGAGATGTTTGTAGTTACACGTATCTATTCAATATCTATATGTCAACAAACGGCGAAGTATTCACTGGGCTACTATATATTTAACTATATGGGTGTCCTATATTCTATATTCATTTACTACAATATTCATATACTTTATATTCATATTCACATTAATATTCATATCATATTCATATCATCATTCTTTTCATTTGCCACGACGCTATATTCTACAAACACCCTGTTTCCTCTATCTACGCCCAGCCTATATACACATTTCATCATAACACTTTAAAATCTATAATCACTGCAAACATTTCCCATTCCGATCACCGCACGACAACCTCACTCGAACTCAAGACTTTTCACCACACACACAATACTATGTAATACCTGGTAGCTTTATTAAGAACGAAAAAAAAATCCTACGTATGTTCACTGAAAATAGAATTATCTGCGATAATGTTCAATGTTTATGAAATTTCTGCAGCAACAATGAACTTCTGCAGCCACGAAGAAAAATGAACATTTAATATAATTTCAAAGCGAAGAACTAGCATCATATCGCCCGACTTCTGTTAAGAAATTACGGATTGTTTATTTACTTAAATATTTCGATTTCTAAACTGAGCAGAATGTTGAAATTTTCGGAAAATATTAATTTTAGGTCACTTGACCTAACTGTACATACATATGGGCTGTGAATTATACCTTCTAGGTTTTATTTCGGAAAGAAAGGTCAATTTCATGAAAACTAAATCACTAAGTACCTCGACAGAAGAATGGCGGTTAGTACTGACTTTTGACACTAGGGCTAGCGACGATATGATCAACCCTTGAACCACCGAATGTGACCTTGTACACGGAATTATTGTACTATATTACGTTCATTTTTAAATATTGTGTATGAGTTCACTTAATGACGGAATAATAAAAAATTTATCACATAGTAAATACTACACTGTCCATACTCAACCATCTCATACACTCTTTCATCACTTAACTACCACTACCACTGATACTAGAAAATGTTTACTACATTACAAATATACACATACATGCCACATCCATACTACACACTACATTAATACATGTTATACTAATAAATATACACAGAAAACATTCAGATTTTACCATTTTAAATCGGCTCTATGCAAGGTAACGAAAGGAAAGGGAAAGAAAGGAACAGGGCCAACTGGCCCTGTATTTACTAAATCACATTCTTAACTGTTTAATCAATGCCCCCGAGGGGACATATCAAAGTGTTGACTAACAATAGGACCCCTGCCCTGAAGGGGCAGGAACCCGGAACAAATTACATGTTCAACTCATCCCGCTGGAAGCCGTACTCCCAATTTGGGAGTCAGATAGGAGCCCTCTGCTTAATTTACACGTACATGCTGACGGTTACTAACACTACAAACAGACCTAAAAATACCGCCATATATATATATGAAAAAAAATCACGTACTAACTACACAGACAGATTACTGAACGGACAGGTCTGACCGAACCTACACTGATTCAGGAGGGGCAAGAGGGAAATTTAACTATTTGATTCACTGAACTGCAAACTGGGTTTGGGAAAGGAGATTAAATGCACACACTATCCTGAATTCTGTCCATCACGAACTATATCTGCACAACATGGCGTCACCGAGTTATGCTTCCTATTTCAGCTTTTTAGTTCAGTTTTTCTACTATGAAATTTAATAGTTTCTGGCTCCTTAAGACTTCCAACGGTTTTACATGTTAAATAAAATCCCAAACGTTACCTTGTTGCAGCTTTTCTACCTCATTTCTCCTTTTATATGCTGGCAGATCCGGGTCGGCTGTCGTCAGTGAAATTCTTGCAGGGAAATGGGAATAATTTCGCCCTAATATCATAGCGTGGGTTTATCAGCCAATCAAAACTAAGCATTTTGGCGGTGGGGCTTTGAAACGAATAAAATTTGGTAAAATCTGGATTAAACTAGATTTTAGAAGGACCTAGGTATCTAAAAGAGAGGTGAAGGGTGGTCCTGAAAAGTCTGTCGAATTTTAGATTGGTTATTTGATCTGGAAAGTTCCGTCCAATAGTGGATCTATATTTTCGGATAGCACTGACACCGTAAGAATTGTAATAATCCATTTACACATCCATATACAAGACTTATAACTAATTTAAAATATAAATAAAGATATTGATTCCCAAAACTATAATCCGTAATGAATTTTTTTTACAGTTTCCCATGTTAATTTGAAATAAAATAACGAACAAAATTACGAATTATATGAACAGCCAGAAATTTTTTGTTAAACGTCAGATACAGTCGGTGCAAAAAATTTCGGGCACCCTCCTATTAAAAACATAATCTCATTAGACTGTAATGGCACATTACAGTTCCCCGGCGTCGTTAAAAAAAATTTTGTTTGAATAACAAAATTTTGTTGAATAGAATTAACATGTATTAATACTAATAAGCTAACTCCTCACTCATACTCTCATGCACTCAAATGAGACAGTGTAACATTCACTTTGGGTATTGAGATAGAAGTTCCCGTTTTTTGTCCTCAGTACAGTTGAAAAGCTTAAGATTCTGGAAATTGTGAGTTCCGATACTTTCACCTTTTAGATTGTGTAATACAGCGCAATTTTTCAATAATTTAACTGCTTAAAACGTTCAGAAGGGAACAGGACGGACAGGAGTTCCAGCTGAGATATTGAAAGAAACAACTCATACGGTTTCACTTGCCGACTGGCATATCCAATGACATTAGGATCTAGGTTCTCGACTATCAGTCCCTCGATTCGCTAGAATTCTATTTCCGCCATTAGTTTGTAGTTGCGAAGGGGCAGAATTCTGAGATCTACTTGGACAGTTATTAGTAACATTACCGCCTTGACCATTACCGTTTTCTCTTCTCCGGTACGCCCCGTTGAAGTTCCTCCTATTATCGTCCCTATTCGGGTTCGATTCCCCCATTGTGCGGTCATAGGGGCGATAACCCCGGCGATTGTTAAACATTGGTCGGTTACGGAACAGACGTCGACCGTTATATTGATTGCTTTCTGAGCCATTCCCACTCGGATAGCGAGATCCAGCTTGGGTGTAACTCAGAAAGTCCGTTTGGCAACTAGCCGTTGCCTTGCTTTTCACGGGTTTCACAACTTTTGCTTGTCGGGCGAAATACCTCTTTGGTGGGCCTCCAGTTTCTTTCCCACACAGGGCAGCTAGGCGTGACGTAACTTCTCGCACCGTTTGGCACAAATGGGAAGCAATAGCCCGCGACTCATCTGGTGGAAGAGCGTTCACTATGATGTCTACTAGTTCGGCTTGCGATGGATTTTCTGCAATCTGATAGTACAGTTCGATGATCTTCCAAGCATAGTCCAAAAGGGACCCATACTTGGCTCGATCATATCTTAGAGATTGGAGGTTGCGTTTCTGAAGCCTCTCTATATGCTCGTTGCAGTATTCTTCCTTAAAAAGGATCAGAAAATCATCAAATGTATTGATTCTATATTTAATAGAAGCAAACCACGCGCCTGATGCTGCAATTAAAAGTTTCTCAACTATTTGCAAACGTTCTCTATCGGTCAGCCGATACATTTCTAAACACTGCTGCAATCTACGCAGAAAAACACGAGGCTGTCCATTGGTAATATTCCCGTCAAAAGTGGGAAAACGTTCGATGTCCCTCAGCGAAACCTTGGAACCCATACTAACATAAGCAGGGGAATAGTTACTGGGAATTAACATATTATCCTGCACAATCGGAGTCGTCACCGGATTTACCACCGACGACGTCGTAGCGGTGTTATAACTACCCATATAAGTGAAAGGGATTCTGTTGGTCGTATTGAATATGTTGGGCTCCATCCCCGGACCAATCGCACCCGTGAACAACGACTCAGAATGGCACCCATCTCCTCTTCCCGGCAACACGCTATGTGATTGTATACCTCCATGTAAAGAGGGAGCACTCACGCTAGTGACCGTAGTCGTCACAACACTCGACTGATTCGGCACACTATTGGAATTGAACCACGACTTTGGTTCTGACCGATGCATGGGGTAGTGCGTCGCAATATCCCGTTCATCAACTGACATTAAATTTTCTTTTCCTGCGCTACAGGTAGTTGTTATAGCAGGTAATATTTCTGAGGAATCGCTACCGGGGAAAGGATAGGTTACCTCTGATTTTTCGCGACTAGGTTTCGTTATTTCTTTTTGAATCTTTACTATTTCGTTCTGAATTTTCGAAATTTTTTGGTCAGTTACTTTCAGTTTGGTTTCCAGAGATAAATCTGACAAAGTTGACTTTAAATTATCAATTTCGGCCTGCTGAGTTTCTAGTTTATGGTTGATCTTATGCAATTTGGTATCTACTTGTTTAAATTCGGAATTTACATGATCCAATTTACTTTCAGTCTCCTGCTGAAGTTGCTTTAGGGACTGTTGAGCCTCGCATCTGACCAAATCAATTTCAGTAGACGCTTGCTCCCTTAATTTGTTTATTGAGGAAGCGAAGTCTACACATATATTGTCTATTTTGTGAGTTAATACTTCGAATCGAGATTCGGTTTCTCGGTTCGAGGCATCTATTTTTTCATTCATTTCCCGGCTATTCTTATTCATTTCGCGTCTCATTTCCAGGCTATTTTCATTCATTTCGCGTCTCATTTCCTGTAGCATTTGTTGCAATGAAAGGAGGAGAGCGTCATTATTAGATGACCCAGTCTTCCTTTGCTTTTCTTTGGGTTTATCACCAATTGGATCCCCATCTCTTTCATCATCATCGAGGTCAGATATCTCCACTGGAGATATTTGGCCTCGGTTCTTCGGGGTACTATACCCTCGCTCACCGTCTGAATCGGGATGTTCCTTTTCTCTCTCAGAGGATAAACTCATGGGTTCACGCGACTGGTGGAGCTTCCCCTCACATTCTTTGCAGTATTTAACTATTTCACCAGCCCGAACCTTTTCTGCATTTTCAGCAGTATCCTCTAAATTAATACAACTGAAATGTATCCATTTCAGCCCACACTCGTGACACCTCACTAACCTACGAGAGACGCGAGCTCTTTTCTCACTACTTTCTAAAGTACATTGTGTACATGAGACTTCCGCGTTCTCGTGTGATACTACTTCCCTATTAGTTGCCATAGTTTCCATATAAAAAGACACAATATAAACACATACAATTATATCCTTATAAACTAACAATACTTATTAATCAGGTACTATTCATAAATTGAGGGACTCCTATCTAATTCCCTCCTTGGGTCAACTTCCAGCATTTTCAAATTTTAGAAGTCACTTTAGCAAATTCCTTCATTTCCCCCTTTCTACAGAGAGAGACAAAGATAGCAGAACAGCCAATGACTATAATTATTTAATCCCACTGTAACTTTTTAATTATGCACTTTTGTGGCCAAGTCAATATGTGCTCGATCCTAAACAGTGTTTAATAAATAATTTCAGATTCGTTACCAGGGAAAACAATTGTTTCCATGGTAACTGTCCGATGTCAACGGTCGCCAATTTGAAAGAAAAACGTTAGTCCGTTGCCATAGAAACCGCCGTTTCCAGGGCAACAGGTCCTGTCACGGTTAGCCAATATTGAAAGAGAACGAAAAAAAAACGAAGAAAAAAATAATAAAGTGTGCAATGTACTGGAGAGAAGTCGCTAAAATTAATTAACGAGGACGATTACGAAACATCACCTACTGATTGAAATCCGGATTATTTTCCAATAAAGTAAATTCCAATAAACTTTCTTGTTATTGTTGATTATTCCATATCGGACTCCCGAAGAAAACTCATCTAAACAACTTATTGACCGTGCCAATAGCGACTACTCTCAATCATGACTCCGTTTTCTTTCATTTAGAAATAGAAAAGAAAGAGAAGAAAGTAGAAGGGTAAAAGAAGGAGGTAGGAAAAGAAGAAAGAAAAGAAATAGGGTATTTTAATAAGAAAACAGATTACTGGATAATTCCGGAAATATAGTAAAGGTCGGGAAAGTCGTTGAAAGATGAATCATTCTAAATGTTATTAACGACTAATCAATTTTGGAATGCTTCGGAATAGACACATGTTCCCTCATACCACCCAGACCTAGCTCCAGGCACCACGACCGTGGGATTGCCCAGACCTAGACCTGGAAACGAGAAAGGTGAAATCATTCTTTGTACTGTTATTCCGACCGGTGATTGATAACCATCCAGCATCTGAACTCTGTTCTCTAGGATCGACCACGCATGTGAATTAGCCAAGAAAAAAAAATAAAATAAAATCAGACTTATAAACTCAATATGAATTTATGTATCGCATCAATCAGAATTTCAACTTCCTGGAAGAAAGATGTCGTATTTAGGCTCATCCTGCTATTTTTGTTTCACTCCTAGAGCCGATTTAAACCATTAGTAGCGGTCCTTCATGACCTAGGTTATTTACCTTAACACATATATTAAAACACGACACATATATTACAGATGTTAATACAACAAATGATATCACTAAAATTACTTATATTAAATCTATCATGCATTCACACGCTTACTCACTCAGGACAGTGTATATATGGTTAAAGGAAACCAACTAACTACAAAAATACAAATAATTTATTACATCCATAGTGAAAAGAAAAGACAAACAGATAATTATGAAGAAAATATTACAAGCACAAGTTATTGGTTATATATTAATAGAGTACATAGTGTTATATTCTAGTAAATTTTTATATATTCAATCATCTTGACAAATAAAAATAATTACATATATTGTATCTTAGGCATGCTAAATCAAAATTATGATTTGCGACATACGCAAAGGAGACACTTATTTCACTTAAAAAAAATTTGACAAAGAGGAAAGAAAAAAAAAGAACTTTTTGGTGTATCAGAAATTATATGAGTCTCTACCTCACATCGGGTAATAAAATATTAATGATTTTGAGCGTTCAAATCACAAATCACGCACTACTCGTAGTGTCCAGAACATTTCGCTCCATTTAACTTCGTTCGGGTTTATATATATCTATATCTATATCTATATCTATATCTATCTATATATATATATATATATATATATATATATATATATATATATATATATATATATATATATATATATATATATATATATATATATATATATATATATATTGGTTTACAAAACCATTCATCGTCTATACTTGGTTTATAACTTTTAACAGTTTATATCTGCAATCGCACTCTGCGACGCTTTATACCCATCCAGGGATTTCGAAAATCACTATCGCTAGAGGACGTTTCTCCTCTTAGACGGTCCATTTCCAAACTTATTAATTGAATAATTTTAAGTTATTTATGCAACACTGGGACACGTTATGAGGCCTTTCCTTAGGATCACTTTCGTATATATTTGTATATGATTCGGATTTTAAAACGATCTCCCGCAGGTATACGGAGTATAAAGGTTTAAATTGAGGATAAAAAAAACTGGTCAAGTCACAGGATACATATGAAGGTGAGAAGGATTCAAGGTGCACTTTCCACGATGGTTTTAGGTTGGTAGTTCAGGGATAATATTCGTTATGATGATGTGGGTTACGTTTAGACCTGCCGTTACTTTCCAATACATGCCATTACATAATTACATAAGGTATCATTTACATTTATTCAAAAGAAAAGGAAAATTACTTAAGTGCACGGCGGTATTCTTAACAAAATCTACATTCTTACATTCGTCGGAGAACTTACTGGTAAACTATAGCAACCAATACACGTTTAGGGGGACAGACACGAGCGCTCTTACATATATTCATAATACATTTAATATCATACTTTTACTTTAAAATCATATTCACATACTAAGTACATATACATTCGACGTATTCATTTCTCTCTCTCTCTCTCTCTCTCTCTCTCTCTCTCTATATATATATATATATATATATATATATATATATATATATATATATATATATATATATATATATATATATATATATATATATATTTATTTATTTATATTCAATAAATGCGCACACATTTAAATTAATCACCCCCAACAATAAAATTTTTTTTAAAGGTTGCAAACATTGTCCCAGAAAACAAATGACTTCCGACATTCCATATGAAAAAGAAAATCGACTTTCTTACCTGATACCGCGCATCTATAAATTTTCACTTTTATATAATCAGTTCGTGCTTAAATCATGGAAAAAAAAAACTTTGTGCGGCAGGCACGTAACACAGAGCATTTCTAAAGATATAACTAGATAAACCAAAGTACAATTTCTGGGCCCAGGTTAACTACAAAGTAATCGAAAACCAACACAGAAAAGAAAGTGACCAATGGATTACGAAAAAAAAAACTTAAGAGGAACGACGGTGAAAGAACGTAATCGAAGTGTCGTCAAATACTAAGTCTTTGTTCATTTCAGCGATAGGTCAACATGTGATGGAGGACCCAATCATTATCTACTCCATTCATGAATAGTGTCTTGCAACGTCTCAGCTGGTAGTTTCAGATCAGAGTTGTACGTTAAATAAATCGTAAGTAACAAGTTCAAAATCTTGGGGGGGGGAGGTTGAAAAAATTAAAAAAAAACTTGAAGAAATGAAGACAGAGAGAGAGATAGAGAAGAAGGAAGACGAAGAATAGGGGCGCCAAAGACTTAAGTGAGAAATAACTAACGCTACAAAGATAGAAGTCGAATTTCGCTCTCAACAAAATCCATAGCCAAAATATTCTTAACATGCCAAAAGGGGTTCGGCTTATCAAATAACTAGCCGATAAAACTGTCTGCGAAGATGAGACAAGTCTGTGTCCACGATGGGATTTTCGGAAAGACAAAGGCTTTAGGGAAATCCCACCACTCACCGTATCCGGTCAACACCCTTGCAGACCCCGAAATCCTCCGGAAGGTTAGAGACGGCGTTAATTTAGGATTTCAAAAGAGGAAAAAAAATCATCCGACCTCTTGGAAACTAGAAGATTCCAGGATAGTAATGAAATTAGAGTAATAGCTAAGATATCCCTAATTAATGATTTGCCAAAATAAAAAAAAATTAAATAAACTGAATTTTGGATCGGTGATTTCTATTGCCAAACTTCACCGATAGCTACCCTGCGCAGACACGCCACAGTCTGGGATGTCGTTAATTTCCCTCGTCTAATTAAACTAAGAAAAGAAATGAAAATACTTAAAGGGACTAGGGGTCGACATCCGGGTACGCGAATAATAAATTTCAATAATTAATTGTTTTGCTTCTGTACCCCTGTCCGAACTGTCGCCTCCATGAACATTGTAAGCTAGCCCGAGTAGGTAACGTGAAGGAAAAAAAAAATCTCACGGAGCAGGATATTCTATTTTAAAACTGACCAGAAGATATGATTCACTACAGCCCTGTTGTATAACTACTATTGTCTTTTCATAATTTATTATTCAATATGTCTAGTCAGCGGTTATATGATGCTACCTATTCTATCAGATGGTATTACTATGGTTGATTAATATTATAACACATAAAACTACAAAGTATTACCATAGTCCGACTATATATCGCCCTCCTGTCCGCGTGATATCATGGTGCAGGGGTCAGAACCTGAGATGTTTGTAGTTACACGTATCTATTCAATATCTATATGTCAACACACGGCGAAGTATTCACTGGGCTACTATATATTTAACTATATGGGTGTCCTATATTCTATATTCATTTACTACAATATTCATATACTTTATATTCATATTCACATTAATATTCATATCATATTCATATCATCATTCTTTTCATTTGCCACGACGCTATATTCTACAAACACCCTGTTTCCTCTATCTACGCCCAGCCTATATACACATTTCATCATAACACTTTAAAATCTATAATCACTGCAAACATTTCCCATTCCGATCACCGCACGACAACCTCACTCGAACTCAAAACTTTTCACCACACACACAATACTATGTAATACCTGGTAGCTTTATTAAGAACGAAAAAAAATCCTACGTATGTTCACTGAAAATAGAATTATCTGCGATAATGTTCAATGTTTATGAAATTTCTGCAGCAACAATGAACTTCTGCAGCCACGAAGAAAAATGAACATTTAATATAATTTCAAAGCGAAGAACTAGCATCATATCGCCCGACTTCTGTTAAGAAATTACGGATTGTTTATTTACTTAAATATTTCGATTTCTAAACTGAGCAGAATGTTGAAATTTTCGGAAAATATTAATTTTAGGTCACTTGACCTAACTGTACATACATATGGGCTGTGAATTATACCTTCTAGGTTTTATTTCGGAAAGAAAGGTCAATTTCATGAAAACTAAATCACTAAGTACCTCGACAGAAGAATGGCGGTTAGTACTGACTTTTGACACTAGGGCTAGCGACGATATGATCAACCCTTGAACCACCGAATGTGACCTTGTACACGGAATTATTGTACTATAATACGTTCATTTTTAAATATTGTGTATGAGTTCACTTAATGACGGAATAATAAAAAATTTATCACATAGTAAATACTACACTATCCATACTCAACCATCTCACACACTCTTTCATCACTTAACTACCACTACCACTGATACTAGAAAATGTTTACTACATTACAAATATACACATACATGCCACATCCATACTACACACTACATTAATACATGTTATACTAATAAATATACACAGAAAACATTCAGATTTTACCATTTTAAATCGGCTCTATGCAAGGTAACGAAAGGAAAGGGAAAGAAAGGAACTGGGCCAACTGGCCCTGTATTTACTAAATCACATTCTTAACTGTTTAATCAATGCCCCCGAGGGGACATATCAAAGTGTTGACTAACAATAGGACCCCTGCCCTGAAGGGGCAGGAACCCGGAACAAATTACATGTTCAACTCATCCCGCTGGAAGCCGTACTCCCAATTTGGGAGTCAGATAGGAGCCCTCTGCTTAATTTACACGTACATGCTGACGGTTACTAACACTACAAACAGACCTAAAAATACCGCCATATATATATATGAAAAAAAAATCACGTACTAACTACACAGACAGATTACTGAACGGACAGGTCTGACCGAACCTACACTGATTCAGGAGGGGCAAGAGGGAAATTTAACTATTTGATTCACTGAACTGCAAACTGGGTTTGGGAAAGGAGATTAAATGCACACACTATCCTGAATTCTGTCCATCACGAACTATATCTGCACAACATGGCGTCACCGAGTTATGCTTCCTATTTCAGCTTTTTAGTTCAGTTTTTCTACTATGAAATTTAATAGTTTCTGGCTCCTTAAGACTTCCAACGGTTTTACATGTTAAATAAAATCCCAAACGTTACCTTGTTGCAGCTTTTCTACCTCATTTCTCCTTTTATATGCTGGCAGATCCGGGTCGGCTGTCGTCAGTGAAATTCTTGCAGGGAAATGGGAATAATTTCGCCCTAATATCATAGCGTGGGTTTATCAGCCAATCAAAACTAAGCATTTTGGCGGTGGGGCTTTGAAACGAATAAAATTTGGTAAAATCTGGATTAAACTAGATTTTAGAAGGACCTAGGTATCTAAAAGAGAGGTGAAGGGTGGTCCTGAAAAGTCTGTCGAATTTTAGATTGGTTATTTGATCTGGAAAGTTCCGTCCAATAGTGGATCTATATTTTCGGATAGCACTGACACCGTAAGAATTGTAATAATCCATTTACACATCCATATACAAGACTTATAACTAATTTAAAATATAAATAAAGATATTGATTCCCAAAACTATAATCCGTAATGAATTTTTTTTACAGTTTCCCATGTTAATTTGAAATAAAATAACGAACAAAATTACGAATTATATGAACAGCCAGAAATTTTTTGTTAAACGTCAGATACAGTCGGTGCAAAAAATTTCGGGCACCCTCCTATTAAAAACATAATCTCATTAGACTGTAATGGCACATTACATGCTGTCCACTTACACGTATTCATTATCGAAGATAAAAAGGCAGCGACGAAAAATATTGCCCGCTGGAGCATATGCAACTTTCTTTAGATAAATAGGAGGTTTTTAATTTGTGTAGCGTCTCTGAAAACCTCTCTGATGTTTCGCCTCCAACTACAGAAATAGAACTCTACGCGACTCTTGACACTGTCACCAACACCATTCACTCAGCGTCGCAGAAATACATCCCACAATCTGTAATCAGACCCCACCAACCACCATTCCCACCCCACTATCTCTCGCTCATCACACGCTCCCGTCAACTATATCGAGATTTTACCCATACAGGAAATCGTGAATCCCTTCGCCTACACCGCCAGTACCAACGTATAGTCCATAATTATCTCGTGGCTTACAAGCGCCGCAGCTGGATTAAAACGTGCAACACTCTTGCTGACACCTCTCATTCCACCAAGTTCTGGAAGCGTTTCCATCAACTCACCGGCAAAAGTACTCGTACTCCCTACCAATTTCTCGATGGCGATCATCCTTTTTCAGACGTTACTACCAAAGCCACTCCTTTGCAATCCATCTTCAAGGCATCTTCACCCCAACTGCGCCTGATCCAGCTATTCGCCACCATCCTACTGATGATGTAAACCTTTCCTCACCGAACTTACAACCTCACCCTTATCATGAGCTTCCTCCAAACAATCCACTCACTGTCCCGGAAATCTGTCAAACCGTCTCTTGAAAAAAGAACACTGTCCCCGGCATAGATAAAATCACATTAAGGAAGGTCCTTATATCTTACATTATCTCCTTTCCGTTATTTTCACCTTCATCCTTCGCACTAGCTTTTATCCAATACCCTGGAAAACCTCTACTACATTCATATTTCTTAAACCCAACAAACCAGCGCACTCAGTTTCCTCTTATCGCCCCTTCCAACTCACAATAGTATTTAGCAAAATTCCTGAACGTATCCTTGTCACCCGTCTCCACACCCATCTCACTGCTTATAATTTACTCCCTCTCCATCAAACTGGTTTCCGCCCTTCCTTTAGCATCTCAGATCAACTTCTCCGCCTCACTACTTTCATCACCAACCAGTTCAACGCTTCCAAACCATCCTGTCTTCTGTTATTTGATCTCGAAAAAGCTTTGGACAAGGTATGGCATCTAGGCCTTCTCTATAAACTCTTTCACTTGAATCTACCCTATTGTTACATTCGACTTATCTATCACTTTCTAACCTGTCGCCTTAGCTACGTATTCATTAACAATCATCTATCTCATCCCATTTTCTTTCACACAGGTGTTCCACAAGGCTCGGCTCTCTCACCCCTTCTCTATCTTCTTTATGTCGCAGATTTTCCTACTCTACCCGCCAATGTCACCCTTTTTCAATATGCTGATGACACTGCCTTTCTTGCTACAGGAAAAACTATCTCTCGCCTTAATCTCTTACTCCAACCCGCCATCGATTCCTTTCTTTCTTGGTGCCACATGTGGTGACTTACCATCAATGCCACAAAAACTCAGGCGATCATCTTCTTACCACCTGGCCAATAGTCCCGTGTCTATCGTAACCCCGCCAACCTCCATCTTTACATTTCGCACACTCCTATTACCATCAGTAAAACAGTCACCTAATTAGGCGTTATTTTTGATCAACGTCTCAAATGGACTCCCTACCTCAAGTATATCTGTCAAAAGGCCTATTCTCGCCTTGGGGGTACGGTGGCTCAGTGGTAGAGCGTTCACCACCGGTGCTTGGGGTCCCTGGTTCGATCCCAGCTAGTACCGTGTGGACTTTGTGGTGGACAAACACCGTGCTCGTGGGTTTTCTCGGGGTTCTCCCGTTTCCTCCCACTTTCTTCATTCCACCATTTCACTCATCTCTCATCATCACCGTCTCCTTTAGCCTAACCGGCATAACCGTGGGACGTAAAACTTAAAGATTTCATTTCTATTCTCGCCTTAATCTTCTTCGTCGCCTGACCGGTACCACGTGGGTTCTTTCTACTACCACACTTCTGAATACCTATAAAGCTTTCCTCCGACCAGTCCTCACTTATGGCTTTACAGCTTGGGTTGATGCTTCTCCCTCCTTCTACAAACGCCTCCAAATTCTGGAACGGCATGCACTCCGGGTTGCTTTCCGAATCCGTCTTCCTAGACCCGCCCGTGATTTATACGCCCGTACACCATTTCCCCATATTCTCTATCATCTTGAAACTCTCCGCTTACGATACATCTCTCAACGCTTCCAAAACCACCATCCTCTTCTCTTTGACACTATGCACTTTGACGCCACCTTCCGTAAAACGACATTACTTCACCATACTCCCTTAGCTTTACTCTTTACTCTCTACAACTACTCCCTAAAGCCAAATAGTTTTCACCTTCCTCTCGTAGTCGATTTCATCACTCATCTTGATTCATCTTTCATTTTCCATATACTGCAGAGTAGTCCTACTGTTTCGCTAGGCCTCCCAATGTCTACATCACGATCCAGAGTAGCCCTGGATCAGAAGATAACATGCATGTGTCTACTCTAATCATCTCCCTGTTGTTGTGATGTCTACTGCACCTCATTCTCATCTCATCCCATTCTAATTGAATGATTATGGTCAAAGGCCATAATGTCCTTGAAGCTCAAAGACAGTCCCGCTGCTGCAAATTGATGCTTCCCTCCACATTGTTTTTTGATTTTTTTTATTTTATATGGAAATAAAGAAATAAATAAAAACTGGCTTCTAACCATCCACCTTTTACCAATCTCCATTCAGTTTTCCTTTTCTCCCTCATCCCTGAATAAAGGGTGTGACCCTTTGGGTGGGTGCTAGTCGTATGCGGCTAGCAAAAAAAGCGTCCCTTTCAGCAGCGAGGTTATATGAGACGTGGACCTACAGCTTAACGTGAAACCCAAACCACATGTGCTCCTCTCGGGAATCGAACCGGGGTCTCCCACGCGAAAGGCACGTACGCTAACAACTTAGCCAGGAGGGAGCTCAACATATATATACATTCAAATAACCATGATAAAATACTGCGTCATCTCCAGTGTAACGTACGATCTCGTATGTATCTTGAAATAATAAGTTCCTACATTATGATGTTCACATTGTATTATTAAGGTTTTACATACATATATTTACGTTTCTTTAAAAGAATATATATATATATATATATATATAGTATTCAAGTATTAATTCTAAAATTGTGTATGCTATGATATTTATATTAAAATTATATATTTGAGTAAAAGACATGGGAAAGAAAACATCATTCAAGGAAAGTAAAACGATTTTTTATATAAAATGTCATATTTAAATGGAGGAATAAAAATATAGATATAAAGTAATACATCAGAAAATGTATCTGAAGATTTTTTTTTTTTTTTTTTTTTTTTTTACTGAGCAAAAAGTTCTTTTCTCCCCCTCCCTGAGTTTATAAGTCGTAAAATCATGTCGCGTGCTGCAAAAGGTTCGCAGTAAAACTTGTGATTGTGAGTGACTAATTCATTAAACGATTATTTCTATTTGCGTTATGTGAGTGGGAGACACATTAGCAACTACTGCCATCTATGTGAAATGGATTGAACTGTCAAGTCAAAGAGCAAAGAACTCCTAATCAGGTTAAAATGATTCCGGTGATTATCTGCTTCCGATCCGGAACTAATAATCATTTTTAAATAGTTCCGGAAGGAAATTAAATACATAATAAGAACGATTCATGGAGATTTTCTCAAATAAATTGTTGATTAGATTGGTTTTCTATTAGTTTCAGGACCGTAGTCAGCCCAAAAGTGTTGGAGGGGCCGGTAGAAGTTAGGGGGGGCCTGATCCAATCATATTATAGTTCATTTGCAAGCCTACCGTGAAACTTCTACGGGGCCAGTAAAAGTTTAGGGGGCTTGGCTCCCTATGACCCCCCGTGGATACAGGCCTGATTAAGTTTACGCGGAAATTAAAAGATCGTAGAAGAAAAATGGGCTGTTATTCCCGACCGATGTAAATACGATACCATATTCCGCGTGTATACGTGATGCTTCATCAAAAGTTGTGTTGCTTCAATGGTGGAATGGGAAATAAGGGATCCAGATAGTGATTAATCACATACGACCCTATATACACTAAATAGTGGGCTCTTTCTTCTGATTTAGTGGTTAGCTTTTGATGCATGTGCTTGCCGGGTTCGATTTCCGGTGGGAGAGGACAAAAAATTTAATTTCACAATTATTCACTTTACGTCTTTTTTAGTGTAAAAGGTACAGCAGTGAAACATTAAACATTACTATACAGGGTATTACATCGAAAATGTGTCACAATATTTTGAGAATAGATTCACGTCAAAATAAGAAAAAAAAAAGTTCATATGGACCTGTGTCGGAAGTGCATAGTATCGTAGTTATAGGGCCCCGAAAACGTGAAAAAATAAACTTGAAAGGTCCGTAACTCCATTACTATAGGACCGATCGTAGTTGGGTCAAGACATCACAAAGGAACTAGTATGTGAACTATCCAAATACCCATATTTCTGTATCTCCGATACTTACACAATAGTTTTTAGAGAGGCTGTTTGGAAGTATTTGATCTCTCCATCTACATCTCTAAAAATTGGTGTGCAAATACTGGAGCATTCTTAAACATCGATATTTGGATAGTTCGCATACCAGTTCCTCAGTGAAGTCTTGACCCTGCTGTAGGTCTCATAGTAGTGGAGCTATGAGCTTTTACAGTTTACTTATTTCACGTTTTTGGTACCCTATAGCTAAGAAACTATGCACCTCCAACCGTAGGTCCATACGAACTTTTTCTTATTTTGATGTGAGGAGTTTATTTCCAAAATATTGTGTCACATTTATTGTGTCCAATTTATTTATTGTGTCACATTTATTGTGTCACATTTATTTCCAAAATATTGTGTCACATTTATTGTGTCCAATTTATTTATTGTGTCACATTTATTGTGTCACATTTATTGTGTCACATTTATTGTGTCACATATTTATTTCCATATATATTGTGTCACATATATTGTGTCACAATATATGTGTCACATGTTTCACAATATATGTGTCACAATATATGTGTCACATGTGTCACAATATATGTGTCACATATTTCCATATATATTGTGTCACATATGTGTCACATATATTGTGTCACATATTTATTTCCAAAATATTGTGTCACATTTATTGTGTCCAATTTATTTATTGTGTCACATTTATTGTGTCCAAAATATTGTGTCATTGTGACTGGGGCTGACATAAAATACATACGGGCCCAGTAGCAAAGACAGCGTCTTCCCCTCCCACGTTGGGTCTGTGTACAGTTCATCCAAGTCTTAGATGTTAAACACTCTAGTAATGTTAAAAGGTTCATAGCATAAAATTTATAAATTGATAAAGTAATCATATGGCCACAATGAAAAATATTTATCAGTATTTAAAGATACCCTGCGCTCTCTACACAGCACATCATTTCACATATGAGCATGAATCTCCTTGTCATTCGTCACATCTATACATCTTCCTTTACAGACACAAGTGAAAGACGTCTTGATAAAAATCGCCAAGAGGTACCATAATGGGGAGATTTTTCGATTATTTTTTCAACATCAAGCACCATTTGCAAGATTAAGCCAACTTCCGGTTGGAGTTTCTAATTCATGTATGATCAGTGTTTTCTTCCTTTTTGCATACATTATGTAATAAGCAAATACATTACACACACAATTATTTATAATGCTAGTTATATATGGTGTTCATTGGGCAAAACACTCCAAACAATAAAGATTCATCTTAGACTGGAGAAATGGTTATCCTTAGTTTTTCATTATTATTTGGCCAGGAAACAAACGCCGGAGAGATATACTAACCCCGTATACAAATGTGTAGTGCTGGAATGTATAACTCGTAGGATATACAGCTTTACTTTTAAGAATTTCAATAGTTCCAGTGTAATCCTAAAAAATGTAATAAAGAAATAGCGGTCATAGTTTTTAAATATTCAATTAGAAGTGAACAATCTTCACAAAATTTGCAATCGATCAGTGAAAACGGCATCTTTCTAGAGCTTGTGGTTTCCGAGTTATCATTCTCAATAGAATTGGCCACAAACATGAAGTCCACAAATATATAAACTTTTCTTGACCACAGACATACAAACCTAGCATTCTATATCTTGTTATATCACACCATTCGTTTACCTTTCGTGACGATGAAGAATGCCGATAACCTTTAGATAAAAGTAAGAAAAAACGGGACAGAAATTTTGTGCATAAATTTACAGACCGATACGAAAAAACCGAGATAAGAAGCTTATTTGTCGTCTTGTGGGCCACACTAAAGGCCATTTGGTTGAGTTGACTTTGAGTTTAACGTCCCTTTCAGCAGCATGGCTACATGAGATGGGACCTACTGATTAACGTGGAATCCAAACCACATGAGATCCCGCCGAGAATAGAACCCAGATCTTCCACGCCAAAGGCGCGTACGCTAACCACTTGGCCACGAAAGAGCTCTAAAGGCTGGTTGGAAATGACTGTTCTACAATTTAAGGCTTCCAAATGTTCATCGCCGCAAAAACAAAATCTTCCTGCTGGATGCTTTTTTATGACTTGCGAATTCAATTTGAATCGTACTAACACACTTCCTAATAGCTTGCTTTACATTATTCTCCCACCTTCTCTTTGACACACAAAGGTCTTTTACATCAAGAATATTTGGGCCTTGTGCGTATTATCTGTACAAACGACGTATACCTTTCGTCTCAACTTTAACATCCATATGATAATTAATGATCTGCAGCTTTTGTGAAGTTTCTGCATTCTTTATGTTCCCATCTTTTTCTTGCCAATTATTTTCTTCGAACTGTCTTCGAAACTCCTTATTCTTTGCCTCTTCAGAGACCAACTTTTGCATTCATACAATACAACAGTCAGAATTGTGCTTTTACACATTTTCACTTTTTATCTTTCGTACGTCTCAACAATCAAAAGAGCTCTCACCTTCGGTGCGAGTGGTCCTGGGTTCGATTCCCGGTGGGGGCACTCGGCCAAAAAAGTGTAAAATGCTATTCAGGCCAGTCGTCCTGACTGAAGATTCCTTGGGTTTTCTTCATTTACACCAGGCAAATCCCGGGGTGGTACCTAGCTTATAGGTCCCAGGCCGCTTCCTTCTTTTCCTTTCCCCGGATAATGTACTCGCCGAGGGAAGTCATCCCTCAAACGTGACGGGCTAACATGGCCATAGATGCCGAAGGCCCAGAAATCTAAATCCTAAATCAACAATCAAATGAAATTGAATGAAGCATGACAAAAAATTTCCCGTCCTTAATTAGGTTTTATGTTCGAGTTAACTCTATTTCTTATAGCAATGTCTTATTAGCTTTTATGGTAGTCTCGTGGGTAGTGTTTATGTCTTGGTACACAAGGTCCGGGTTCATTTTCCGGTAAGAGAAAATTGGACTACTACAGATACTCAGATCCCATTTTGAATTAGATATCTTGTCTTGTAAAGCCTTGGTGCTAGCATGGATGCGAATAGAAAGCAATCAATCAACGAATGTTATACTCATCATACGGATACATTTATCTAATAATTGGAATCTCGAAACAAAATTCTGGAATTAACTAACTAACTAACTCTATGGCCTATGGAACCCGGAGGTTCAATGCCACGTTCACAAAAGCTCTCCATTGACTTCTGTCCTTAGCCAACTGGATCCAGTTTCTACTTTGTATTCCTAGTTCTGCGAGATCTATCTTAATATTGTCCTCCCATCTGCGCCTAAGTCTTCCTAATGGTCTCTTTTCTGATTGGTCTTCCAGTCAAGACATTAAAAACGTTTCTATTTTCTTCCATTCTGGCTACATGACCTGCCCATTTGAATCTCCTAGACTTCATGACCCTAACAGTGTTTGGTAAACTGTACAAATTATGCACTTGCTGGTTATGAAGCTTCTGCCATTCCCTATTCCGTTTCTCTTGAGCCCGAATCTTAATCTCAGCACCTTATTCTCAAATACCTTCAGTCTACATTCTTCCCTCAGAGTAAACGACCACGTTTCGCAACAATACAGAACGACAGGCATGGTCATCGTTTTATACCTTTTAAGCTTCAAACTCTTCGACAGAATAAGCACTCGTAAGATTTTGAATTAAATAATAACACGAATTCCCTGCTTTCAGTCGACATATAATTTCTTCGTGAATATGATTTTCGTCTGTTAATATTGATCCTAGATACCAGACAATATGCACGAAAATATTGTTTGATATTTTAACGTGTTCATAATTTTCTGCATTACAATCCCGACGAACTCTTCCATGTATTTAGTTTTTTGCCTTTACTTCTAAATCAATGTCCCTGCAAGTGTTTAACATGACCTCTGTATTTCTTTCTATTGTTCTCCTAATCCTAAAATTAAATTTGTTAATTCTAAAATATAGGAGATGGGTATTGTGCCGACCGTGTGCAGGTCAAAGGTTCCATTTCTCTCTGCCTATGTTCGAATTTTGTTATTGGGTCGAAGTAGCTCAGTGGTAGAGTTCTTATTGTTGGTATGTGGGACCCCAGCTCACGTCAAGTAGGTTTTGTGGTAGACAAAACACCATGGAGGGTGTTTTCTATGGGTTCTCCCGTTTCTTCCCACTTTTCTCATTCCACTATTTCCTTCATTATAATCATCATTCTTTCGCTCACCGTTGGAGTAATAATCTTGAGATATTTAAAAAAAAAAAAAAAAAACGTTGCTGGACATTCTGAGTGAAAGTTTTCCCATTATATTTGTCCCACTATGTGTTAGTACTTTTATATACAGGTTTTACTCGACTTCCTTTAAAAATTCCTTCTACTAATGCAGGGTTTCTCAACTTGTAGCACGGGTACCACTAGTGATACATAAGCTGTTGTTGATAGTAGATACGTACAACTTATGGCGGTGTTAATTATTAATATGCTTTGGTAGTACCATACGAAAAAGGTGGAAAAACCCTTGCCCTAATGTATAAAATGGCTTAACATTCGTATTTAACAATATTCTGAATATGTAAATCATCTGAGAAATATATTCACTAGTGACGGACGACATTCGATTCACTGCCAGTTCCTGTGACTGAGAAAGAATCGTTCACGGTGAGATTCAATCGTTTCCTTATAAATGGTAGGAAGGTAAAGATGACCTTCGAACGTATCGGAAAAGCCACGTAGCAAGGTTAACGTATACAATGAATGCATGTATGTATGTGTATGTTTGGGACAAAACAGAAATAGAAGAAAAAATCCACATATATTGATCTCCTTCCGGTGGGTGTCTTGACGCGCATGTTTCCGTTATTTCGAATGCCGATATGTGTATATATGACTCATAAACTTGTCCAGTGCATCCATACATAAAGATGTGAGTCATATGGTTATTGAGTGTTCGACGTGTGTACTCCAACATCAACGATCATGTAACTCATATTAATTCTTTTAGTGTTTCAGGGGAAAAAATACTTTGAAAATTTACCATCAAAATTTGGATTCAATTTGGTAAGTTGATTTTTGAAAGATATTTGTTTATTAACAA
Organism: Thermobia domestica; assembly: GCF_964235325.1. Lineage (NCBI taxonomy): Eukaryota > Metazoa > Arthropoda > Insecta > Zygentoma > Lepismatidae > Thermobia > Thermobia domestica. The sequence continues at coordinate 2,998,907 of NC_137469.1, forward strand.
GCGATGGAAACAGGTTCAAAACATTATTGTTTTTTTTATTTTTTTGTAATTTACATTGTTATTTAATTGCTTTATATTGTTATTTTTTCTCTTATCACTATCTTCAATTAAGGTAATTTAGTACAAAATTCCAAGCTCTGTTGTTTTTTAAAACCAAAAATTTGAAGTCTTTATGTGTTACAGCCCACGCTTATGCCAGCTAGGCTAAAGGAGACGATGATAATGAGAAATGAATGAAGTGGTGGAATGAAGAAAGTGGGAGGAAACGGTAGAACGCCGAGAATACCGACGCACACGGTGTTTGTCCACCAAGGTCACTTGGCGGGAGCTGGGATCAAACCTAGGACCTCATGCACCAAAGGTGAATGCTCTACCACTTTTTCTTTAAAAACAAAAAAAGATCAACCAAAAATACCTCAGTTTTCTGAGCAACCCGAGTGTCCTCGTATACAAGACCTCTTTGAACTTTACTAATTTCGACAGCGACACGAACACATACATATCTAGGACAGTTAAAATTCCAAAGGCTCTTCCACCGCGAATCGAACCCGGAAGCCCGTACATCAAAGGTGGACGTGTTAGCCACTAGACCAGCGGGGAGGGCTAACCACTGAGCCACTGCGGCCCACTGTTTCTGACCAACCAGCTTCTTAACAAAGAGAAGAGATTGTAAGAAAATTGATTGATCTTTATAATAGTGAAGGATATAGAAGAAAACAATACAATTCCAATTGCTTTCAATAGCAATTGTAACTTATGCATGGCAAGGTTTGGGGCGTTCGGAGCACAAAGGAATTAAGTCCAACTAGCAAAGTTGTGAGATAATAAAGTTGGTGTACGGTATGCAAAACTATGTGGAAAAACAATAACACCGTTTTTACATTAGAAGAGTTATTCAAAATATTTCAACATGAATCTTTTAAGTTCTCGAAGGAGCTTCAGATAGAGATCATAAAGATGGAATAACGACATTGGAATGACGATAGATCAGTGGCGTATTAGGGGGTGGCTTCCGGGCTTAAGCCCCCCCGAAATCTTACTTAGTATAGTAAAGTAAATGAAATATCTTGCAGAATTTTCCCATTTCCAGGCAAAGCCCCCCCCCCGAAAGTTAGCAAAGTCCCTCCCGAAACAAAATCGTAAATACGCCACTGCGATATATGTATCTCAAAATTTGCGTTTTGACGTTAACACCGACACAGGTATCGACTTTTAAGGTTCTCAATGGGTACTAAGGCGTCGGCACTAACGTCAATGTTCTCTTGAGACCCTGAATCGATTCCAGTAAACCATTAGTCGCTATCTGCTACGATCTCTGTTCTATGGCGATAAGTGTTGAAACAGAACATGATCAATTTGAAGTACTTTTGGTTTCAATAGAGGGTTAACTGAGTAGATGAAACCTATTCTTGAGACGCTGAACTGATTGCAAAAACCGCTTCTCGATACCTCTTAATTTTATGCTTTGATACCTGTCCACAGACGGACGGACGGACGAACGGACGGACAAAGTCCTTCTATAAGACTTTCGAGACTTACGAATAGCATAATTTGAAAGTCTAATAGATTTGAAGATGTTTTCCTTTCCTACCTACGTGCCGTCAAAACAACATAAACCACTTTCGTGTAAGTCACCACTTTCTTAATTCCATTTAAAATTTTCCCCATCGTCAGTATGGTGCGATACTTCGTCATTTCCAAAGATGACACCCTCTGAGAGGAGCGATGTATATCATACACAGAATTGTCTCTTAAATATACAGGTCGCCAAGTTGTAACGGATCTTTTGGGCTGTCTTTCGTCAAGTAATCATTTGCATTTCGGCTGCTGTTACTCGTAGTCGATGCGATGGTCTGTTGCTGTTGGTGACCGTCACTCCTAATTCTGCTTGTGGTTCTGGATGAGGAGCACCCGACTTCTGTGGTAGAGATCCAAACGTCGAACCAGCCTCCCGAGGATCAGAGGAAAACCGGGAACTCTGTCGTTGGTCAATTCAGAGCACGGTTTTCAGGAAGTTGAGCTGAGCAAGGAGCTCGTAGTCCAGGAAGAAGCGATCCTGATGTCTCAAGATCGAGACCTGGCTTTGCAATACCTGCACCTTGATCTGTGCATCGTGCTTTGAGAGATGATTCGTGAAATCATTGTACTGGTTCCGGGAGCAGATGAAGCTACGCTGTAACTCGGCAAGTAACAGGCACTCCTTGTATTTCTCCCTTCCTACACAACCCCATGTTTGTCAAGTCACCTATCTTCTGTAAGCTATCTAAATTTGATTGCTTAGTATCAACCCCATGTTTATTATAAACTTACAACCCATCTATCTATTCAACACGCACAACCATATGAGTTTTGTACTCTACCTATTTTACTGGTTTAAGTAGAGAACTTACTTCCTATCTTCCTGTTAACCGGTCTCAAAACCTTTGTTTTTAATATAGTTAAATACTATAGATGCTAGTCTCTGAACTTTAGCCTAGTGTTTAAAGTAGCTAAATTTTCTCCTTGTCCTCTAATAAGACGGCAAGGAGAATATCATAAATAAGAGGAGGTTTCGGAAATTGTTTATTCTAAGTTCGGATTGGGGGGAGGCTTGAATAACTCTTTTTACCGTTCGCCATATCTCCGAAACTATTAGACATAGAACCATGAAATTTTGTGTACATGTTCGTTCTCCTTGTAACATGGGCTGCAAATAAAGCAAGCTTTTGGGAATTGCATATCCTAAGCAAGGATGGGGAGCTCTTTTGTCGTTTGCTAAATCTCTGAAACTACAAAGTGTAGAACCTTGACTTTTCGTATACATATTCTCCTCGCACCCTAGGTTGTAAATAAGACGAAGTTTCAGGAATTGCTTATCCGTAGGGGGATGGGGGCTTACACATTTATGTGTGTGTGAGTGTTTGTGTTATTCACTTACATTCAATATCGAAGACGTAGAGGAATGGTAACTCGTGGAGATATGTGCTAATAAATACATAAAATCCCAGTAGAATGAAAGAAATTAAACTGTATCAAATTGACTACAAATTCCATACAAATTTGCTTTTCTCCATTTTTCGAAAACTACGCATGGGAATTTATTATCGTTTTGTTCAGCTCTATATGATCCATCAATCGCTCTCATTAGGCATTCGTCTTCCTGTAGGAGATAGGTCTATTACCGTCCTCCAAGGGTCAGAATGAAAGGTTTAATGATGACGTTAGTCAAGGGCGCCGATTTTTCTGTAAATTTAGGGGGGCATTCAAATGCAAAAGGTATATATATATATATATATATATATATATATATATATATATATATATATGAGGATTTTAAGACGAATTGCATTCAAATTATGCCAAATATTGTATATTCATAAATACAATAGGGGCCAACATGAGCTTTGGAAGGGGGCCGGGCCCCCCAGCATCGGCGCCCTTGGCATCAGTTGCATCTTAATACTTTGCGTGGTTATGGTACAGCATCTTGTATGGTACAGCAACTTTGTATGGTTTTATAATTACAAAAAAATAGTTTCTCCTGAATTTCTCAAAAACTACACATGAGGATTTACTAATACGTGTCGTTTTGTGGTCAGTAAATTGCTATCTGCTTCATCTTTGGGCTCTTTCTTTCTTTCTTTCTTTTTAATCTCAAATAGTATTTTGTACATTTAAATACCTAGAAAATACTGATTAATAAAATAATTTGTGTTGTCGATCTGCTTCTCTCTGTCAACAAATCCTATTTCGAACTAACTAACTCTATGGTCTACTTAATCCGGAGGTTCAATGCTGCGTTCACAAAAGCTCTCCATTGACTTCTATCCTTAGCCAACTGGATCCACTTTCTAGTTTGTATTCCTATTTCAGCGAGATCCATCTTAATATTGTCCTCCCATCTGCGCCTACGTCTTCCTAAAGGTGGTTTTTCGATTGGATTTCCAGTTAAAACTTTGAAAGCGATCATACTTTCTTCCAGTCTGACTAAATGACTTACCCACCTAAGCCTTCTAGACTTAATGACCCTAACAGTGTTTGACAAACGGTATAAATTATGCAGTTCCTCCTTATGAAGTTTCCACCATGTAGTTGGGTTATAAGACATTTTCTGGGTAAAGGATTTTTTGTCTAATGTAATGTATCGCAGATTTACTTCCATATTTCAGAAAGTTATTTGTGTCTCAAATACTTTTGAATTGAGAATAGTTCCTATCCCATGACGAAGGTACTAAAATGTCGAGGAGAAAGAACACTGTCCGTATCTGAGAGTGTTGATAAAATAGAAGATATGTTCCCTAATAATACTTATATTTTTGGCGGGACAAAAGAATCTGGCCCGGTGTTATGAAGATATTCCTTAATACTGGTTACGATGTATGTTATATATATGTAGTGGTATTTTTGAACAGTCTACATTGAAGAAATTAATATGCCGTGATTCTGGTCCATGTGGTTCAAGCTGAGATGTTTTGTACCCAAATGCATATCATAACAAAGCACAAAACAAGCTTCCTACACCTGTACAGTTACTGAAGATGCTCATAGCGGTTGCCGTTACATGTCAGACACAAATCAGAATGGCCATCGGTTCCTTGAACAACGTCGATCAATGTGGTCGCGGGATTGTTGCACATGCCACTGTAATTTCTTTACGGAGGACCCCTTCGTAGGACCCCGGTTTTCTATTATACACAACATCCTTCAACGTCCCTAAAATTTAAAACTTAGATGTTAAATTTAGCGACATTTTGGAACTTGAAATCCCAATTTAAAACGAACTTCCGATTCTCAACCATCAAGATTGCACCGGCCATTTTGCCTCACTGTTATACGTCACATGTTACAGTCATCTGTTGAGGAAACACAATATCGACATCTGTTGAGGAAAGACCATTCTATAAATTGTAAGACAATATTACTCCGAAAGCAATACACAGATACCATTATTAAATTGTGTATATATTCTTTGACAGACTCTGTGTATTACTTAGTTATTCTACCTACTTTACTTTATCATATCTTTATTAATTAATATTAGTAATGTCAATTCGTAAACTACAAAACACCAGGAAATGAAAACACCCATGTTTTTTTATTTACCTCCTTTTTCAGGGGGGAGCTATTTCCCTCCACCCACCTCACCAGTCCCACCGACCAGTTCCCTCCCTCCCTATTCCCTACCAGCTTTCCACCCCAAGTACCCACCGGCTTTATAGGGTGGCTGAAATAATAGATAAATAGGGGGAAAGCAGACAGAGGAGAGGGCTAGCTTCGGGGCGGGTATAAGGGTACAGAGGGCATCAGGTCGGGATCAACATTTAGGATTCAGGCGTCAGGACAGATATCAAGAACCCCAGCTTCAGGTCAGACAGAAGCACAGACACCCAACCAGACAGACAGATAATATGTCGTGGTAAGGCTTCTTCTTCTTTCTTCTTCGTCGAAACAACTGAAAAAGAAATACTAACTGTTTGTGGATGCGTTCGTGAGAGAAGTCGCACCGGTAAAAATTAAGTTTTTTCGCTTGAAACTAAAAGAAGATAATTTTCTTAATGCACTAATTATTGTATACAATAATTAATACATTAGAAATATTAATTCTTTCACTTTCAAGCGACAAAACTAACTTTTACCAGTGTGACTTCCCTCTCGAACCACCTCTGTGTATAAACAATATTTGTGTGCAATCTGTAGAGTATGACTTCCCTCACGAGCCACCTCTGTGTATAAACAATGTTTGTATGCGATCTGTAGACATAGAAGTTACTATATATGATGCTTATGAAGAAAAGCAAACTGGAATAATAAAGAACTTAGCTTTCAAGATTCACTCTCTCGTCATCAGGATGTATCCAAGACCAAAGAAAAGGGAGAATACTAGACAAAAGTGTCACTATCACCATACTGAATCCTGTGCTAGAAGGTTAATATGAAAGGACGTGTGGCAAGGTCAAAAGTCTTGAGTAGATATTAAGAGAAGAGAAAACATTGAAGATGGCACAGCACATATCACTAGACAGTTGTGAGACACAACAACTGTAATATAAAATACTGCAGAAAGAGAAGAAAATCGGGTGGAAGGAAACTGGAGACAGTGTGGTCGGTGATTAGGATCATGATGATAATGATAATGATGGTGATGATGATGATGGTTGAGGAGAGTTATGATTAATTATATAATTTGTTTATTTATTTATTTAACTTTTTATTTATATTGCTACCTACTATTACTTATCTATCTAAGTAGTTTATTTCTTTATTTATTTATTTATTTATATTTTTTTGTTAATTTGGTTCGCCACACTGTCTCCACTCTTTCACTACCCCTTCATCCTAATGATCTTCCTCTTTCCCTAATATTTTACATTACAGATGTTGTATCCATTGGGTTCTTTCGAGTGATTTTGTGTGAGACATGTCCACTATTCAACGTTTCTCATCTCTTGATACTAGTCAGACTTTGACCTGACAACACGTTCTCCCATCATAATATTCTAGCAGAATATTCATTATGGCCAACAGTGACACTTTTTTCTTCATTTCTTCACTCTTTTCTACATTCTGATGGAGAGACGTCCTGATTGAAACTGTAGAAAAGGAAAGAAATAATATTGAACAAGAACCAATTGATTGAAGAACCAGATTGAAGAACTAATGATTGTTATCATAGAGAAACAGAGAAATTATGAAGAAGTAAAAACCGTTGGATACAGGGAAAGAAGAACGAAGACACATTCAACATGCTTTGAAGAAAACAGAAGAATTATTTGAAGAAGAATCTGAAAGCAAAAGAATTTTCCGAAGAAGATCAGTCGTTGTGTAAAGGTCTGTAAATGCTACAATACTTACCCATCTGGATCGAAGCGCGTGGTCCCTCGCTGCATCAGTGTTTGTGGTGATGATGAATGTAGGCGTTTGGATGTGTGTACGTGTATATGTTGTGTATATCCACCCGCCCAGCCAAGCACCCACACCCCCACCCTCCCTTCTTCCAAAGCCCCCTCAACCCATCCGTCAGCCCGTCTCCCCCTTACCGGACCGTCTGCCCAGCGGCCCAAACACCCGTCCTGTCCACCAGTCTACTCCCCTGCCTGCCCATCCAGTCACCACCAATCTTCCTAGAGATCCTGGGAAGATTGGTGGTAGACATACCCCATCCATCTATTGATCCAGCCACCCCACTTAATCAAGCACCCACCCCTGAAGTCCCAAGCTAATTCTTTTAAGGAGGATTTTTGTTTATTATTTTTTTTTTTATTTTTTCTAACAAACATTACATTTTTATAAGTGAGACATTACAATAATTTACTGCTGGTTGTCTGATGAAATCGAATCCAGCGACGAAAACAGTCATAGATACTCATGAATCTTCAACTTCTTTGTACCAATTCCAAATAATACACAGCGGCCATCAACTCAGCTTCTTTACGAGGACCAAACAGTTAGTGTAGTGGTATTGCATTCTCAGAACACTCAGCTAACAAAGCAGATGACATGGGAGAGATGTTTCATTAGTGGCTTATTCTTCTACCAACTTCCTTTCCAATTTCTACAGCTTAGTTGGTTGATCAAATTCATCGAGAATACTGTCACCAGCGATTAAGCGAGATTTTCAAGAGATTTAGAAGCTTTGTTTTAGCTATTGATTGTTGTGCAATTTTATTTCGGCTCTCAGAAACAACAGAAAAGGCTATTTTGTGTGCTATAACGTTTAGCATACTTAACTTGTTAATATGTGGTCCTTGGAGACTTCAAATCGCATGCATATGACGACATCTGCAAGCCGATTTCAGTCAACAATTTGTTCATTTTATATTTTGACAACTTATTTTTCCAACCAGTACATAGTTTTCTTGTGATGATATGCGAATAACCAAATCAGATCATATCTTTAATAGATTTTAGTTTCGCCAAAACCAATTATCACTCAGAAGAACACACACTGCAGTTTTATTTCCTGCAGAATAGCAGAGTTTCTATCTAGCAGCCTCCAGTTAGATGTCAATATAAAATAATTCAGAAACTGTGAATCACTCATAAAGATCCTTGAGTAAAGAATTCTACATTCGTTGTTGGAATTTAATTATAATTCCAGCCACTCTGGTCCTAGAAACTCCATACTCTGTTCACACAATGCTATGTATGATTGCATTTGGTTCATCTTCAGTCAGCAGTTGGTCCATTTAACATCTTGATTATTTCATTCCAACCTCAATAGAAGAAAAAACAGTGATTTCCAGTGGTAGACAAAAGGCTCCAGATCCTGTTGAAAAAGAGAGTTTTTAAGAAACAAAGATGGTCAAAAACACTTTATCCTTGGCGGTCGTGTAGGATAAAACTACCAATACCAATAAATTTGCAACGAGGTAACGATAATTATAGTTACTGTGTGGTAATTTTGAGTTTATGAATGTGGAAAGGAGCATATAACAGAAGGGTTCGTACCAGAGACCTCGTCATAAGAAACGGTGGGAGAAGTAACATTCAGTGGCCGTTGATATCTGTAATAGGAGACCGACTGCCCAGTGATGAAATATCAATTCCAATGAACAAAGTGTTGGAAAGATGCGGGGAACTCTCATTTGCATGCGTTCTGATATATTGAAACAAAAATTAAAAGTTCAGGGGTAGGTTATGAATTGAATCATGTAAAAATAGACTCAATCTAAGAGTCAAAAATTGAAAATTTTTAGAAACAAATCGGGGTCAGGTTCTGACAATATTTTGAATACTATTTAATGATGAAATACCATTTAGGTAACGCTATCGGTTTAGAAGATGTAAAGAAAAAATCTCTGCTTCTACCCCTCAAACAATAATATAAGAATTGTACCCAAAAACTGTGGATTGGACACTAATATATGTCGTTTTCAATTATTCTTGCATATTCCTCCTCCTCATCCCAATTAACCATCGGTCACCCTCCATGCCAATTGTGTGTTTAAAACTTAAGTTACACCATGCTTCACTCACGTACCAGAAATAATCAAATTTTGTGCAGAGGTCTAAGATCGGCTGATCGTCAACAGCCTTACACTTCATTTTTATTTATACAGGGTGTTTCAAAACAACACCGACAACGTTTGGGAGGTAATTTCTGACACCAAGATAAGACAAAAAGTATAGACCAACCAGGGTGCACAAATGCGTCCTTTCGAAGTTATAGGCTGCTGAAAACATGAAAAAATTAATTTTAAAGACGATGAGAACTACTGTAGTCGGGGCAAGACTTCAGTTAGGAACTAATATGTGCGCTATCCAAAAATACATGTTTCAGAATCTTAAGATATTAACGCAACAATTTTTAAAGGGGTACTTTGGCTACGGGTATTTAATTTGAAGTACTCACCAACTACCTCTATAATTTTTTTTTGTGGAAGTACCGCAGGATTCTGAAACTTGGATATTTGGATAGGACGCATACTAGTTCCTAAGTGAAGTCTTGACCCGAATACGGTAAGTCCCATACTTTTGGAGCTATGGGCTTTTAAAGTTCAGTTTTTCGTGTTTTCGGAAGCCTATAACTCCGAAAGAAAGCATTTGTGCACCCAGGTTTGTCTATACTTTTTGTCTTATCTTGGTGTCAGGGATCACCTCTCAAACGTTGTCGGTGTTGTTTCGAAACACCCTGTATAAAAAGAAGCCCTCCTTAAAACAGAGATTTTCAAAATCATTGTAATGTATGTCTTCTTACTTTAAGTGAGGAGTGTAGGTACGGAGTTTCAACTTCCTAAGTTGACGAGATCGCGACAAACTAAATTTTTCGCATAAATTATGTGCCCACACTCTCGTTCTAATGGTAGGGACCCAGTTCGAGATAGCTGATAACAATATTTAAAAAAAAATCATTTCAAGCGGCACTACCGTTTTTGCGTTATTCGATCACAAAGATCACTTTCTCTTTCATATGTTAGATTTATTTGACATTTAAAAAACAATTACAACTTCCTCGTAACATCTAAATCTTTCATTTGTAAATTCAATTCTTGAAATATTCCAAAGAATTATAGACTAAATTAATTTTTCAATATAAAATATGTATTTGTAGTTTCTTGGTTCACTACTTGTAGACAGCAAAAGAAATATGCCAACTACAGACTTCTTGCTATGTCGAAAGTTTGGAATGAATAGACGAATTGCGAAGGGCTTTCTTGGCTGTAGAAAGGACGAAAAATACCAAAAACCATTTTAAAATAGGTTCATTTGTTCCAAAATTATGTTTCAAATGATATGTAAGAGGTGAGTATGAATTTTTGCCGACGATTGCACTAAGAGAACAAAATTCGACTTGTTAAAGAATTATTTGAAATCATAGAAACGAGACTTTGTCAGAAATCAGAAATGGTTGTAATCTGGGGACATCATTTGGGAGAAGAAAGAGAGAAACAACTGTCTTTCCCCTAAGTTTGGGAAACATATATTTTAACCCATGTTTTATTAATATACTAACAAAAAACGTGAAATTTTTAAGTCTATGGACGATCTAGCATCCCCTTCCAAGCGAAATCTGAAACGACGGAGGTGTATGTAATCCAAGCATTGAGGAAGCAGTCAACTTACTTTTGGGAAATTAAAATATCATATAGGAAGAAGGGTGGCTAACCTTAGGCCCGCGTCCAAACATTGGACTACAAGATATTTTGAACGGCCTCTCAGAGGCGAAAGCGTGACCTTTTTCAATTGGGCACGATCCAATTTAATTGGATTTGGGCACCTACGAGACGAAAGTAAGAAAATTACAATACTTTCTATTCCTGGAAGATTAAGTAGTGGTTCTGAACCCGGGTCACCCCTGGGTGAAAGCGATTGTCTTGAGCACCCTCCGTCATCTTAACTCAATTTACACATACACAAGACTGAATGTTAAGACTTGGACGAAGCACGTGAAGAATATATAGGATTAGGATTAGGAATTAGATTATGGACTGTTGGCATCTAAGGCCATTTAGTCCGTCACATATGAGGGATGACGTCATTCGGCAAGCACACTATCCGAGGAAAGGGAAGGAAGGAAGAGACCTGGGACCATTATGCTAGGTACCATCCCAGCACTAGCCTGATGTGAATGAGGGAAACTCAGGAAAAACTTCACTCAACATGGCTTGCCTGAAAAAGCAGTTACACTTTTTCGACCGAGTGTTCCGACTGGAAATCGAACCCGGGGCACCAAATGCGAGAGCGTAAGCCACGCGAGGTCACAAGAATACATACATACTTGCATATAATGAAAGGAAACTGTTTCTGTAGTTTGTCTTACTTTACTAATCTTTTCCCTTCCAAACCTTCCATCAAACCTCCCAAACCTTCCACCTAAATAGTCTATTCCAATCATCCCTTTTTGTTCCAGCGTCCCCTTTAGAAACGAGAACGCCCACGTTGAGAACCACTATTTTAAGTATAAAATGGTGATTTTGTGAACATAAAAACTGAAAATTGAAACATTAAAAGAGAAACGAGCGAACAGCACTTTAATTACCTATGAAAATAACCTTATTTTTAAGTTTTCAATGGCGACTCTTTATGTAATTTCTAAAAATATTTTGCCTCAGGTCCGATAAAAACACTGCCCCATTAAAATCGAAAAGAGGAATTAAAGTCGAAACAACCATGAGCTTTTCCTTAGGTCCCTCCCGTATTTCTTTCAGGAGCTATATATGTTATGTCAATTGTGACTGTTGATAGAAGTCCCATCGGTAAATATTTAATTTTGTTTTCGCTGCAACCTAAGAGAAATCAAGAGTTTATATAGTGTATTAGTTCATGTAGCTTATACAGTTTTCTGAAGCTGTACGAAGCCTTCTTTCCTTAGCTTGTAGCGTTAAAGTATAAACTGTTTGATAATGTGACCTCCCTCAAGAGCCGTCCATGTGTTATGTTACCTTAGATTTCACTCAATGGCCATAAAATTTGATGCCCAGATCATTGGTTCTAACTTCGTACCTGTGGATCAATTTTGGCATTTATTCCGAAATTGGTTGTCTGTCTTTTTTTGGACAAAAAGCGTAATAACAGCTATGAAAATTTAAAAAATTATCAATTTCAGGACCGCTTTAAAAGAGAATAATAGAGTAGGATAGGGTAAAGTAAAGTAAGGCAGGGATAAGTAAGGAGGATAGGGTCGGGTTAGCATAGGGTTAGGGAAGTTTGGATCATTTTTAAAAAATTGATAGTGTATTTCCTCGTCTCTGCGTAAAGATACCAACTGGAGCTTCCGTGTACACCTGCAGTCATGTTCAGAATACAAATATTTTCCCACAATCTAACCATGTTGTAACCTTGCGCGAAGTAGTTCCCTCCGTTTGCCAAATAGTTATGTGTTTATAACCAGTTATAAACAAAAATAAATACAATTTCCACTCCTTACATATTATCAAACACACAAACGAGCAAATTATCCATTTTTTTCCGGTAAATTTTCAAAATTTTGCTCGAAACGGACGTCCAACTTTGGAACTTGATGCATTAATTTTTCTTTGCAGCAGTAGCGAATGAATTTCAGTTCAGAATAGTCAAAGTGTCCCTAACTTATTATTTACTGTTTCCTCTTTCTTAGCTTAAAAATGAGAAGAAAATACATGCCACAGACACATACACACACACACGCACACACACAAAGAAAGAAAAAGGAACATAGGTATTAGTTAATCAACAGTAATTACAAAGAATGAAATTATGAACTACTTCCTCCACCCTGCTCAAAAGTGCGTTTCGACGTGTCTATTTCCCTATTTCTATTTCTTTTTCTTGTTTCAATCTAACGATTTACCTATCACGAAAAGAGCACCAGGCTCGAAATATTGGACCGTTGGTTCTACCCTTTAATTTACCGTTGAAAATGAATTTAGACGATTGTGCGGAAGGAGCAAAAAAGTACAACAGTAATTGCTACTACTACTACTACTACTACTACTACTACTACTAATAATAATAATAATAATAATAATAATAATAATAATAATAATAATAATAATAATAATAATAATAATAATAATAATAATAATAATAATGTAGATTTAGAAATAATAATGTTTGAATTATTATCTTCATTACAATGAAAAACTCTTGTACCGTAAATGACCCCATACAGCAAAATAGTGTAGAAATTAGTTTCAAAAATATATATTTTTATGTCAACTGAAAAATAGCAACTCACCGAAATCCTGGTTTCACGGAGCACGGACCCCAATGGATCCAATGTAAAACCAGTTTTTACTTTTGAATCATAAATTGAATGTTTTCGAAAACATTCTAGTAGGATAGAAATAGTTCACATCATCAACGTTGAATTTTCAATAAATAAATTATTGGAGTATATATGGAAACGATTTTTTTAAAAATAGTAAACTATTGTTTCATTCTAAAACAATGCTGAAATTACGTTAAATATAATAAAATCTTAAATTCTGTTAACACAAGTTATAAAGCATTTCAACAATGTCTTTCGTTAGAACGAAATTTAAATTTTAAAACAAAATCTAATTACGTCCGAAAGCTACCATTCTGCAATGATATCCTGATTAATTAACTTCATTTTCCAAATTTTATTTAGGAAATAACAGTTCGTCCCATCTTTTCCATATGTTATGACACGAAACTTTTAATCATCATCATATAGGTATTTTGCCATTATTGGCAGGTCACTTGCTGCGACTAAAAAGCTTCCATGCTCCACGATCTTCCAGTAACCTCTTCGTCTTCACGTACTATTTCTCTGTTTTGATATCGTCCATTAATTGTAGTTTCCTTCGTCCTTTCCCTCTCTTTCCTGCCACCATACCCTGTAGCACATCCCTCGTGATACAGTTCATTGTTGTCCCAAACAGTTTCTCTTCCTCTTCTTAATAATATCTAGCATTGTTCTTTTCTCCATCACCATTTCTGACTCCCTCTCATTCGTTTCCCGCTCGATCCAGCTAATAATCTTCATTCTTCTCCACACCCACATTTCTAAAGCTTCCCGCTGTTTTTCATCCTTTTTGTGTAATTTCCAAGACCCATACAGCACAATATTTCACACGAAGCATTTTATGAGTCTTTTTCTCAACTCATTATACTTTTAAAAAGAACGTGAAAATTTTCAAGAAGTAAAGAGTATCAAAAGAGTCAATAGGGGGGAAAAGAGTAAATATGTGAACAGAGAGCGTTCAGATAAATGAGATTCCTATTGGAGTAATATTCAATGATAAAAAATGTTCTTGTTTGAAGATTAATAGTAATAGCAATAATTATACTGACGACAGAATTTAATGGTTAAATTTGGTTCTAGGAATTATCATTTACAATTTAAATGTAAACTAAACCTGTAGTTAGCTGAGTGGTAGAATGCTTATCTATGATAGAAGAGGTCCGTGCTTCAATCCCAGGCTGTGTGGGTTTGTGATGGATATCATCGTGTCCGTAGTAGGGTTGCCAATCCTCCGATATTTTACCAGACAGTTTGGTCCAGTGTCCAGTACGACCTCAAAACTGGACGTTAAATGTCCGGTAATTTTTCCTCTTACTAGTTTCTATTCTCTGTTCTATTCAGAATATTTTGGAGTGACAAAAGGAATCGTTTGTCGATGAACATGGTTAAAACAAAGTATATAATTCACTTTGATATTGACCTGTCGTGCACAGAATTTGCTGAAGAGTTGAAGGCAGGAAAATTTACTGTACTTATCAAAATTGCTAAAGGTAAACGAAAGTACATTTTCAAGAGCTCAGCTAGCACTGTTTCATCCTCAGCTACATCTTCGAATTAAATAATGCATCCAGAGCCAGTAAAAGTAAGTAGACTTTATGAGGTATTACCAGCTCCAGCAAAGCTAGTAAGACTTATTTTTCAAGTATATTTTGTGCATGCCATAATTATATTTGCTTTTCTGTTTTAAATACGATATATTATTGATGGCAGACCACAAAAATTACATGTGCCGACTCAACCAAAACTGGAATTAGTAAATTTCATAAATAAAGTTATTAAATTTGAATTCCGAATCGCTCAATTTTACGTGAAGAAATCACTTTCAGGTAGTTCATATTTTTGACGAGCGATAATGCCACAATGTTAAGAGCATACATACTTCATTATGGTGTCCAATATTTCCATTTTCAGAAGTTGGCAACCCTAGTTCATAGGTTTCTTCAGGATTTCCTCTTTTTCCTCTTAGTTAGTCACATGTTTTTGGAGCCAAAGTTCCATTTTATTTAATATAAGCATAATAAATCTCTCTATTGCATTGATAGAAGCCTTTAAAATTCGAGAGGGAAGAAGATATTTTTGTGTTATTACCGATGTTTTTACCACTACCATGATGACCACGACACTTACGCATAAAATTACTTTTATATACATAATAGTGTTATTAAATATCCAAGATGGCAGTTCATTCCTTCAATTTTGTAGACAGAAATCACATTAGGACTTCATATAGAAAATTTGAAACGCATAGAAAAGTGCTTATCGAATTTACAACGCGATGCGAGTATAATTTTGTCAAATACAAAGTGTTGTCCAGTGGTTTTATGTCCCTTTATTTTAAGATGCTATTGCTTTCTTGACTATAAGATTGAATTCAGGCAACTCAAGCAGGTATGTCATTTGGGGAGGACAGGGGACAATGCCCCCCTGAGTTTGAAATGAAGTGAAATCTTTGAGTTTTACGTACCCAGGAGTGTTTTTTCCAGACCTGTTTTTGGGGGGACAGACCAAAATAATACTTTATAATATAATAATAAATAGAATAGTATTAGCAGTGCCTCACCGAAATACTAAGTGCGCCCTCCCTGCAACATTATTTCTGAAAGAAACATTAACCACGATTATTCCGTATAGGTTAAAGGATACGATGATATTGAGAAATTAATGAAACACTGAAGTGAATAAATTAGGAGGAAACGGGAGGACCCCGAGAAAACTCAAGCACACGATATTTGTACACCACCAAGCCCACTTTGTGCGAGCTAAGATCGAAGAAGGAACCCCACACTCTAGAGGTGAACGCTCTACCACTAAACCACCGCGGCCCCTCTCCCTGAGTTTGAAAACCACATGTTTTTAAATGGACAATTTTGTCCCCAACCTAGGCAAAATCTGAAATTACGCTGCTATACGAAAAGAACACAAATAATAATATCAGTAACTTTCAGGTAGCCTACGTATAAAGTACAACGTTAAGTATCAGATTCAGTGTAAGTTGGGTTGCATAACGCACTCTTATATCAAAAATATATTCATGCTAGTGTGAAAATGAATCAAAATTTGCCGCATGAAAATTAGACGCTAGGTATTTTGGGCTCCAGGCTCAGTTTAGCACCTAGGCTGAGTAGGGTGGATGCATATTTGGGTCTTTCTGCCACACCTTTAATGTTACAGAATAAATTAATATTTTGTGCTAAAAGTTTCGCATGGGGCCTTTTCTGCATTGCAGATCATAATATACCGTACTTTTGTATAGTGATCAAATCGCATAAAAGTGTATTCAATAATGAGACTTTATATATTCGTAGCTGAGTATTGGTATATGAGTGCACGTTGACCAGGGGCCCAACAACGGAGGTTCACGGGATATGACCAGGCCGGTAGCCAGCCGATCCAGCTATATTATAGTTCATCATCATATTATAGTTCAATTGCGAGTCTACCGTGAAACTTTTAGAAGGGGCCAGTAAAAATTTAGAGGGACCCGGCCCTCTAACGGCTAACTATTCATAGACTGCTGCATTAATTTTGATAGTTTTTGTTTACCTGGGTGTGCTCTCTTCAAACAGATTTTTATCACAGTTTCGTGAAGGAGGGTGAAGGCGTGAGGACGATGACATGCAAAAAAATAATCGAAAACGACCGATATTACTGTCCAATCCGTCGTTTTTCGGGTTGCTGATATTATTAATAACACTCCAAATGCCGTTGAAATCCAAGTTGGGCCCCATTGGCATGGACTGGGGTAGGAAGAGGGTGACATCTAAAATTAATAGAAAACATAATTAGTGTCAAATCCATGAGATGAATTGTGACTGTGATGATGCCATTTAAGTCCAAAAATCATCCTACATGCACATCCTGAGGGGCGGAAGGAGTTCAAACAATTTACATAAGGATATTCTCCCCGTGCGAAGAACGGGCATTTTAAGTTAGTATTCAAATAAAAATAGGATAACATTAAAAATATAAAAACATGTATTTAAGTTTAAAAGAAATTGTTGGCGGACTGTTTGTAAGACAAGTCATTTTCGACGATTACATCAGCTAATTGCGTTTCTGGTATTTGTATATTTTACCTGTTTATGCCCGTTGCTAAGATACAGCTTGTAGAGAATTTGGGTGATTGGTGTGGTGTCCTCTGAGAACCAACGTTGCAAGGTGATCTGATGTTGACTACCTATCTAAAAATGTTCAATGTTCTTGTCCTTAAACAAATGAACACATATCTCAACAAGAAGTTTATTAGGGTGCCAATTTTTAAGGGCTGCCTGGGTTTTTGACCACATAAGAAGAAGATCCTTGATTTTAGCACTGAGAATGTTTTGAGTTCCAAAGCGTTCGGATGCAAACTTTTTAACGTGGTGTATAATTGACACTTCCACTTATTTGCAAATGGTGCTGCTTATCCGTTTGAGAATACGGTAAAAGTTGTAAGAAACTTTTAAAATGTGCTTTGAAAGAAACTTCAGTAAAAGCATCCCCCCACTAGCGGGCAGCTGGAAAACAAAGATACGGCTAAAATGCAAGAGTTTAAACATGCTGAATACTGACGCCATCTTCCTTTTTCAGCCCATTAATTTAAATGGGGAACTATTTTTATGTTTCCTTTAAAATTAACTTGAATTTTAACGGTTTGATTTTATTAGTTTCTTAGTCAAGTCTACTTAAATAGTGTCATTTCAAATTTTGACAGAGGGAGCAAAATTGTCCACCGACATAGAAATTCCACATTTTTTCTACTAGCATATTAATATAAAGTAATATGCAATTTATCAAAAACAATGTCTTTCTCAAATTCAGCTGAGAAATTCTTCCCCCTGCTCTCCTTAAATGACGCCCTGGTCTAGGTCCATGACTTGTTTTTCCTTAAAAAATAAATTTGCATTATTTATAAATTAAATATTAATTGAAATAAATTTTATTAAGAAATAGTAAAATTATAGAAAGCAAAATTTAATTTTTATGGAGTAAGGCATATTTAGATGGAGTTCAAGGAAAAATCAGTAGAATTAAAACTATATGGGGCAGAAACATGGACATTACACAAAAATGATGTAAAACAGCTGGAAGCTTTCGAAATGTGGGTGTGGAGAAGAATGGAAAGAATTAGCTAGGTCAAGCGGAAAACGAATGAGAGAGTGTTAGAAATGGTGGAGGAGAAAAGAACAATATTAAATACTATTAAGAGGAGGAAGAGAAACTGGTTGAGACATTGGCTAAGAAGGGACTGTATCATGAGGGGCGTACTAGAGGGTATGGTGGCAGGAAAGAGAGGAATGTGGCGAAGGAGACTACACTTAATGGACGATATCAGAACGGAAAAATCGTACAAGACGAAGAGGTTAGCGGAAGACCGTGGAGCATAGGAACTTCTTAGCTGTGGCAAGTGACTTGCCAATAATGGCAGAATACCTATGATGATGATGATGATGATGATGATGATGAAATTCCAGTTTATTTGAAAAAAATGAAATGAAATATTTGAGTTTTACGTCCCACGCTATGCCGGTTAGACTAAAGGAGACGGTGATAATGAGAAATGAATGAAATGGTGGAATGAAGAAAGTGGGAGGAAACGGGAGAACCCCGAGAAAACCCACGCACACGGGTTTGTCCACCACAAAGTTCACTTGGCGGGGGCTGGGATCGAACCGGGACCCCAAGCACCAGAGGTGAACGCTCTACCACTGAGCCACCGCGGCCCTCCAGTTTATTTGAGAGAAAACAGACAAATAATTTTTGATATAACTCAGTGACATGAAAACAAACATTCTCCAGAAATTCAAACCCTTAAGAAGACCTATTTAGATTGTGACGCTTAAATAGAAAACATCATTAACATGTAAAAGTGCATTATTATTATTATTATTATTATTATTATTATTATTATTATTATTATTATTATTATTATTATTATTATTATTATTATTATTATTATTATTATTATTATTCGATAAGTAAAGTTTAGCTGTTAAGATTTATGTTTGAAGCGTTTAATCGATTTCCTGATCAATTTGTTTAAAGGCATTCGTCTCTTTACTACACAATTAAACTGCCACAACAAAAAGTAAACGACAATTTATAACCAATCAATAACCACGTTATTCTTCGTCTGTCAAGTCCAGATGAATATTTCCCATCATTACCGTCTGAAGATGTTTATTTGTTATTTCAGCTTCACACATAGTGAATATCTTGCATTTTTATCGGAAAAATTGGAGACGTATAGAAGTGAGAAGTTTTCTGAAAGAAGTGAAGCAGGATCTTTCTATTTGAAAGATATCCTCTCGTCATACGATATTCCCACCATATGAGTGACAAAAGCCCTAAAAATAGTGTGGATGGAAGAAAGTGGGATTCGAACACAATTATCTTGTTATGAACCGAAAAACATAACCGATAACACCACTCTATTCGAGGCAACATTTAAGAACCCGTCATACTAAAAATAATACAAAATTTACCATTTTTCTTTTGCGTGTTTTCCATAATTGAAAGGAGATAATGAAACGCAACATACAACAATCATAACTAACTAACTAAACTAACTCTATGGCCTATGGAACCCGGGGGTTCAATGCCGCGTTCACAAAAGCTCTCCACTGACTTCTATCCTTAGCTAATTGGATCCAGTTTCTACTTTGTATTCCTATCTCTGCGAGATCCATCTTAATATTGTCCTCCCATCTGCGCCTAGATCTTCCTAATGGTCGTTTTCCGATGGGTCTTCCAGTCAAGACTTTGAAAGCGTTTGTACTTTCTTCCATTCTAGCTACATGACCTGCCCACCTAAGCCTCCTAGATTTGATGACCCTAACAATGTTGGGTAAACCGTATAAATTATGTAGTTCCTCGTTATGAAGTTTCCGCCATTCCCCATTCCCGTTCCTCTTGGGTCCGAATATTCGTCTAAGGATCTTGTTCTCAAATACTTTCAGTGTATGTTCTTCCCTCAGAGTAAGTAACCATGTTTCGCAACCATACAGAACAACAGGCATGATTATCGTTTTGTATATTTTAAGTTTCAAATTCCTCGACAGAATTCGAGACGACAAGAGATTTTGAACCGAATAGTAACAAGAATTCCCTGCTTTTAGTCGACATTTAATTTCTTCGTGAATATGAATTTCGTCTGTTAATATCGATCCTAAATATTTGAAAGTATCCGCTTATCTATGATTGTTGTATTTATTATTAAATACAACGATCATAAATAATATTATTCTACAATACAAAATATGAACTTGAAGAATTTTCAGTGTTACTGTCCATAGAAATAACAGTATTCCCAGAATAATATTTCCCCCAAAATCTAAGTTAAGGTAGGGACTAGAGGAACGAACTCAACTACATTTGATTACATTTTGTTTTGGTATCCTGTGAACTATCTTTTAAATAATAGTTGTGTTTAGTTTGTAATAAACAAAATAGCTTTAACATACACTTATTAATATTAAATAATAATGCTATTTAAAAAGTATTCACAGGATACCAAAACAACAAGATATAGAGGGTGCCCGGGAAATAAGGACGAATTTGAATTTCGCACCATTTTGTCGTATGACGGTTGGCAGCCGTGGTTTTACCATGTTTGTTATCCTCTATCCTTCCGATTAGTAGCCTGTGTGGTGACCATTGTTGGTTAGTGTTTATTTCGGCATGAAGCGTTTGACAACAAAGCAACGCATCCAAGTGATTAAAAGTTATTACAAAAACAAGAAAAATGCCACGGCAACCGTTCGAGATTTGCGTGTGATTTCAGATTGTTTTTCCCAGTTTTGGATGAAATAGAAATTGAAAATAACGATTTTTGGTTTCAGCAAGATGGTGCGACCTGTCACACATCCCGTGAAACAATTGGTCTGCTGAATGACGTTTCCTCAAAAAATTATCTCTTTGCGAGGAAATCAGGAATGGCCTGCCAGATCATGCGATCTTACCCCTTGTGAAATCTAAAGTGTACGTAAACAAACCACACACAATGACGTAAACAAACCAGGGACAATGACGTAAACAAACCACAACAACTGAAGGATGAAATTAAGAGGGTTATTAACGGCATCACACCAGATGTTTGTGAACGCGTCATCGCAAATTTCAATGAACGCATTGGTCATTGCCATGCAGCCTTGGGTGGTCATATACCGGATACAATTTTTCATACATAAATGTGAGAAAATTACCTAATGTGCATGTATACATAAATGGGAGAAGTTACTCAATGTGTTCATAAAAAAATTTTTTCAATATATTTTATATTAGTTTTATAGCACTTTAATATTCGCCCCTATTTCCCTGACACCCTCTATAATCAAATGCATTTGAGTTCGTTCCTCTAATCGGTGCCATAACTTGGGGGAGTTGTTATTCTAGCAACACTGTAATTTCTATGGATGGCAACACTGAAAATTCTTCATGTTCATATTTTCTGTTGTAGAATAACATTATTTATGATTATGGTAAGTTGCATTTCATTATCTTCTTTCACTTATGAATAAACAAGCAAAAGAAAAAAGGTAAGTTTTGTATTATTTTTAGTAAGTCAGGCTCTTGACTTAAACTTTTGTGTTTTGCGTCCGTATTCAACACCGAGATATGAAGGACGGAGGCTATTATTAACATGGACCTTGAACTACGACCGGGGATTGAATTCCGTGCAGTTGACTGGTGAACTGGCCATTCCTTTCCCACCACACTATTTAGCCTTCAACAATATTTAAAAAAACCAAACTGTTTAGTTTTATAAGGTATTCTCAGGCCCTTACACTCTTTCCTTTCTTCCCTTTGAACAGCAGGAATTCCTAGAAAACTGGATTTTCATACTCCACAAAATGCAAACATTTTTAAAGAATAAATACGACTTTGGCGAACATAGCTTGTCTAATGGCATATTTTGTTTTGAAATAGAACACATGGAAGGCAATTGCCGTTTCTTTCGAAAAAAATTACAAACATCAAAGTATCAAAGTACATGTCGGAAACCTTTGGGATGGCTGGTTCCCCTGGGCCCCCCTTCCCTACGCCATTGAGGAATAGGCCTTTATCGGGAATTTGCTCTCCTTCTTACACCGAAGCGAATTGGTTAACTGTAACATTTGAATGTTTGGTCGGTGTTAGTCACCCGATAGATGGTAGCGTTGTGATTTTTTCTGCAAACTTAAATTACAGGCAAGAGAAGATAGAGGCATTGCTATTCTCTTACTGCGATTTATAGATAATCATCGTCATTTTTCATCAGCACAAAGTACATATCACAATATAAAGACAATTGAGCGCACAGTTTTGTAAAATCTAATCTTTCATGGGCTGATGCTGAACTTTTTGCTATGAATAAAGTTAGGCATAGTGATCGGATGGTTACTAGTATTTTCTTTACTCGTTTTATGTGATTCCTTATGCTCTTCGTGAACAGCTATTTTTAAGAACATTAATTATCATGATATGACTTGATCATTGTATATACTATTTAAATTATTGTTTGATTTAAATGGTTAGTATTCTCTTTTTATGCTAGCTCCTTCGCGGCCAAGCGGTTAGCGTACACGCCTTTGGCGTGGGACACACGAGTTCGATTCCCAGCGGAAGCTTATGTCGTTCGGATTCCACGTTAATCAGTAGGTCCACGTCTCATATAGCCTCGCTGCTGAATGGGGCGTTAAACTCAAACTCAATTCTTCTTTTTTGCTTTCTTATTTAATTTTTATTAAGTTACGGTAACATCAATTTAGGAGGGCACTTTCCTCGCACATCCCTTTCTGGCTACGAGTCTGGTTGGTGAGGATTTTCATAGTTTACAACACATAGCCTCGCTACGCTGAGTTGCAATATGTGGGAATGTAGTTTTTTCTTTGGAAGGGTAGGATAGAAGGTTCTTGTCTAATTCAGTGACTGTAGTTTATTAGTCTAGGTTGCACAGTTTTCGGTGGTTGCACCTATTTTGTTTTAGACATTGCCTTTACTGCTTTACGGCCCAGGGGGGGGGGCGATTGCCCCCCCAGAAGAGGAAACTTTCTTATTTTATATATATATAAATAAAACCCATCCCAGAGTTTGGAGCCCTTAAAAGTAGCAGTATGACAACCCACCGCCACCTACCCAGAAGTCGGTCCTGGATCCGCCCCTGTTACGTCCACTGCCACAACTTGTATTTTATTGAGTAGGCTTCAGCCTATTTAAGAATTTATAGTCTTGTTCCCAAGCGCTTGACTTGGCGAGTTGTTAACTTTCTTAGTCAAGTTGAATAATAAAAAAAAAAAAAATCTTTGTGTTTTCTTATTTGCTTATGTTGTGTCGCCAAATTTGGCACTAAATCAAGAGTTTTTGCAAATGCGATTGTCTGAAACTCACGTCATTTTGTTAATGGGTGCAAATTTAGAACTTCAGTTAGTCATCTAGCGGAAAAATGATTTTTTTAAATTTTACGTCTTAACGCTATATAAGAAAGGCAACAGTAATTTATATAATGATACAGCGTAAAAAATTTCGTCAGCACTGAAACACAAAGACAATGCGTTTCTACATCCACACACTTTGTTTCCTTTTTCACGGTCACTCTGCATCATATTCACAATTGAATTTCAGCAGCAATATTCTACGTATATTAATATCATTGAGTTTTCCTGGACAGCGCCGTAACTTACATTTTTTTGTGGAGGAGGGGCAAGCATTAATATTTAGGCCCTCTAGAAAAAATTGTTTTGACCCTCCCGCAAAATTCGAAAATATGCTCCTTCTTTCCATCTTTCTCTTACTTTTTGTGGGGCCCGCGGTGCCTGTGGACCCTCCCGCACGCCCCTGGGACCGTTCCACACATGGCAAATTAATTAAGGGGACAATATTGACAAATCTCAAAGCCATACGAATAAACATTGTTTCTAGGGCCCCTAATAGTAGACATTTTTTTACTGAAATGAGCCCACGACTCATATCTGTTTAATTTACCTTTCGTATGCTGTTTTGTTTACATAATATAGTGAACCTGTTTGATGTTTCATTTATAATCTCATGTTCGTATCGTATATGGAGTAAGTAAGAAAATTTTGTCTTAAAGTGGGCCCCCCTCGAACGGTGGGGAGCTTTGCTGGAGGGGCAGTTGCCCCTGCCCCCAACAAGTTACGGTTCTGTTCCTAGATAAATCGACACAACAGGTATTTGAAGAGGTTCTGAGTTGTGTTCATCTCGGCTTGTTAATTTATTACTATGGAATCTGTAACAGAGCTTCAGCAGGGGTGCACCGGCGAGGAGTCAACCGGGTCCGGATCTCCCAAACTTTCTAACTCAACGTGCATTTATACACTTTCCTAGTAAGACTATAATTGTTTAACAGATAAATGGTTGATGTAGCATGAACATTTGATCTTATACTTCATCTCTACTCTTAGAAAAACAATCTATGAATATACCACATTGACTTAACGCCTAGTCTTCGGTTCCAAGCGCTGCTATCGGCTGAAGGAATTCCAGTGCCTTTGGCGCAGACGGCTGCAAGGATCTCTCTTTTAGCAGCAGCTGAACCCTTATTGGCTTAACGCATGGGTGTGAGCTTTAGTTCACATTTTTGCCACGGCTCAACACATTTTGGCAGCACTATAGTTTTATCGTTTTTCTTTTCTAAAAATATAGGTGGAAGTATTTTACAATTACTTATCATCTTTGGGGACGTAGAATAATACTCGTTCAATAGTAGAGCATTTCTTTTTCAACTATGCTCCTTTTAGCTTTGCTGTCAATGTGTGTTTTCCCATATCTCCCTCAAAAGAAGAGGGACAAGTTACTGCGGCCGAGATCTTTCAATTGTTGGATTTGGAAGCATTGCCACAATGAATTACAGTGTTGCCATAGTCCTAGCTCTGAAGTGGGCTGAAAAATAGTACCAAATTGAAACAAAAAGGGCTGAATATTATACCAGTGTAATACACGGCTGTATAACACGAAACTGAAAGAGGTAATGTTCTAAAACAACCCTCCTCTTCCAAGAGTACAAATCAACGTGTCGATATAGATCTATAAAACGCAGAAATGTTCGGGTATCTTTATATTCGTCAATATGGCGTCACTAGTAAACAACTTAGCCCGCTAAGCCAGCAATTATGTCCATGTATTTTTCGTGCTGTTATCTTCTGGTGTAGAATCTTTGCAATGACATAAATTATAGATTTACTTGAGCACACGCTGCTCTTCTGCAGAATACTCAACACTTGATTCAACGTGTTTGTGTGGTTCTATTTCTTTTTAAGGTTTGAAGATAATATTTCCACGACACTAATTCCTTCTTGTCTCCTTCATCCGTGGCGCGCATGCGCTCACCTAGCATCCTTTGTATCCCAGTATAGTTCGAATTACGAATTTTCCACACAAAGTTCCTAGTTAAGCGGTGCAACGCCACAGAATGCAAGTTCAACAGCATTTTTTAAGAGTCCAACACACAGTATAAGTAACGTGAGATGCAGGTGAAATCTTACCGACACTTTAGAAAATGTGACAAGTATTTGTTGAATGGTGCTGAATTGGGTAGAATTGTACCAACTTTTTCACAAAAGGGGCTGAAAATGCCAGCGTGGTACCAACGGGCCAATGAATGACAAAAAGGGCTGAATCTGGTACAATCGTACCAAGTGTGGCAACACTGAATGGACTTCGCTGTGCTTGTCTTGTTAACCATTGTAAGCAACCTACGATCTTCACTCGTCAAGACCAAACGACTGAATGACAAACTGGCAACACACCTGAGGTCATTCAATTCTTTTCCCTAAGCAAAGCAGGTACCGTCAGAGGGTTGCGAGGGTAGGACCGATTTCAGAGCGCACACCTGAGATAGACTGACTTTACCTAGACGTAGTGCCTTGTAGTAATGGATGCTCAAAAAAAAAATGGGACCCATCCCAACAAAAATTCCTGAGAGCGCGCCTAGGTGTAATTAGTTTTTCAATATTAACCGTGCATCGTAATGCAATTGGATTACTGAAACGTGTTACAAGAAAAGCTGTATTAGCATAAATAGGCATTTTGTATGGCTGTATTAAAGATTTTGTTTTCATGTAATTTCTCCAAAGCTTTTATTCTCAGCACTGATGGACTTTTAACAAACCTGATTCCATTTACACGTTGTGCTCAAAACTAAAACTAATTAATAAAAGCTAAAGTATTTAGTCTTTTGTTTCTAATATTCATATGTTCTTGTAATTGAGAAAGCCTATAAATGAAGGTTAGTAATCTTTCTAAATGGCATTGGAAAGTTTCTGATTTTTCTCTTGTGGAAGCTCCACGTAATTGAAAATTGTTTGGTAGTTCGCCTGTCATCCTTCTATTGAAGAAGCGTCAAAACGGACGCCTTTCAACGATCAATGCTCTCATTTGATGATTAATATTAAAAGTTGGGGCTGACAGCTTTCACATTTTTTTTCTTCTTCTTCACATTGAAAAAAAGGATGTAAGAAAAAAGAAAAGTAGGCAAAGAAAATTGGCAGAAAGGTGCTTGTTCTTCAACGAAACTCCTCGGCTGCTGCAAAAGAGCCAAAAACGTTGTCTAGTTCTTAACTTTACATCTTACGGATTTTGCAGTACCTGGACGGAAACTGAAGGTAAGTGTAATTTCTATTTCGTTAATGGTCATTAGTACTCAACTAATATTGGCTTACTTCAAAGCATTTCAAGCATTTAAAGTCTGGGGTGTATTTCGAACAATGTCACATTATATGGGACCGAGGCTGCAAATTATGGATGGGTTAAAATATCGAATAATACTTTCGACAAAGTGGATACTTTCAAATATCTAGGACGAATATTAACAAACGAAAGCCATATTCACGAAGGAATTAAATGTCGACTAAAAGCAGCGAATTTATATTATGATTTAATTCAAAATCTTTTGTTTTCGCGAATTCTGTCGAGGAATTTGAAGCTTAAAATATACAAAACGATAATCATGCCTGTTCTTTATGGTTGCGAAACATGGTCACTTATTCTGAGTTAGGAACATAGACTGAAAGTATTTGAGAACAAGATCCTGAGACGAATATTCGGACCCAAGACAAACGGGAATGGGGAATAGCAGAAACTTCATAACGAGGAATTATATAATTTATACGGTTTACCCAACATTGTTAGGGTCATCTAGTCTAGGAGGCTTAGGTGGGCAGATCATGTAGCTAGGATGGAAGAAAGTAGGAACGCTTTCAAAGTATTACCTGGAAGACCAATCGGTAAACGACCATCAGGAAGACCTAGGGATAGGAGAACAATATTAAGATGGATCTTGCAGAAATAGGAACCCAAAGTAGAAAGTGAATCCAATTGGCTAAGGATAGAAGTCAGTGGAGAGCTTTTGTGAACGCGACATTGAATCTCCGAGATTCATAGACCACACATTTAGTTAGTTGTGGGACCGAGAAGAGTAAAGAAAACTCTCGTACTTCAGAAACTAAACTGGCGCAACCAGCAATGTGCTGACCGCACGTCCTAAATTTAAAATCGTCGTTCAAACTCCCTCGTACCTAGGTCTTCTTCGTGGCTAAGCGGTTAACGTACGCGCCTTCGGCGTTGGAGACTGGGATTCGATTCCCGGCGGGAGCTCATGTGATTTGAATTTCACGTTAATCAGTAGGTCCACATCTCATATAGCCGCGCTGCTTAAAGGGATGCTAAACCAAACTCAACTCCCTCGTTCCTATATGACTAACGTACAAATGACCCGGATTCGGTTCTCCGTGGGGGCTCATGTGGTTCGAATCCTACGTTAAGTTGTAAGCCCACATCTCGAATAACCTCGCTGCCAAAATGGAAGATGAAAACACCAAACCAATCAAGTAATCAAAATGCCGTATGTTTGATCTAAGCCTTTCGGGTCGTCAGGCCAGGAATTAGCTTAGTGTAGCTTCCCGTTAGAGTAGTTATTTCCAACTAAATGCTCTATAACTTCCAGTTTGCTTTTCCTGTTTTTAGTAAACCGTACGGATAGGGGAAGGAGAGGGAAGGAAACTACGTTGTTAAAATCCAGCGGTGACAGGCAAACTAGAGCACCAATACGTAATCGTTAGTTTTGCTGGCAACACTGGTCGTGGATCCTCGACTAAGTATACGCTGGCAACACTTGTTTCTTACTCATTCCGTCCCCTGTTTCGCCCCAGTGTGTTTCTCATTACAATTTGTCTTATTGTAAAGCCATGTTCCTACGTCATGCATTGGCTGGTTGGAAATGTCTGTATTATAACTTTATACAGGGTGTTTGAAAACATCAACGACGTCTGGGAGGTGATTCCTGACACCAAGATAAGACAATTTTTATAGAGATAGTTGGTGAGTACTTCAAATTATATGTCCGTAGCCAAACTCCCTATATAAAAAATGTTGCGTGAGTACTGCAGGTTTCTGAAACATGTATTTTTGGATACCACACATATTAGTTCTTAAGTGAAATCTTGACCTGACTACGGTCCCATAGTATTGGAGCTATGGACTTTGAAAGTTCACTTTTTCATGTTTTCGACAGCCTATAACTCCGAAATGATGGATTTCTGCACCCAAATTGGTCCTCTTTTTTGTCTTATCATGATGTTAGGAATCACTTCGCAAACGTTCTCGGTGTTATTTTGAAACACCCTGTATATGGATAATTGACTAGACATATTTGATTGAATGAAGCACGTATAGAGCATTCAGGAAGATTTAAAATAAAATCACAATAAAATGATAGTGCGTTGTTTTGGTTTTCGAGAAGAGAAGAGTAATTTTTCGAGCCTCATAGACCTAGACAACATTAGTTCATGCAAGTCTTAGATCTCAAGCACTATCCTAGTGTTGCATAATTCATAGTTTTTATATGAAAACTATGAATTGATAAAGTGATCTTACGAACACAGGGTTCCCATGAGAAAAATCCGTTATCCGGACAACTGTATATTGTACACATATACGGAATCCTCTTGCTTACTACAGAAATTAGTACAGAACATATATTATCCATATACTGCGTACGCATTGCCCTTAGATGTTACATCATGTTGTTGCAGGATGTTTGACATCTAACAGTCTTCCACTATATTACATAATATACATATGTTACATTACTCAACTATATGTTATATACGTCCATTTGTATGTGAGATCCTGACCGCCTATATTGTTTCTTACGGAACTTACGTATAGATGGAACACTTATACAGAAGGTATTATAAAACATGCGTTTTCAGTTATACGTTTGCTGTACGTTAAGTCCAAAAACTACAGGATTTACATATGTAACATACATTTTTACCTAAGCCACATACGATATTTTTTCTCAGTGTATGCAAGTCTTACGCAATATACTCTAATAATAAATATGCTTTAGGTGTTGTTGAGTCCGCGGCGGCTCAGTGGTAGAACGTTCATCTCTGGTGCATAGGATCCTTGGTTCGATCTCAACACGGACGAAATCAGATTTGTGATGGACAAATACCGTGCGCGTGGGTTTTCTCGAGGTTCTCCCGTTTCTTGTCACTTTCTTCTTTCCACCACTTCATTCATTTCTGATCATCACCGTCTCCTTTAGCCTAGCCGGCATAACCATGGGACGTTAAAGTTAAAGATTTTTTTCATTTTTATTTGCTGTTATGTCACACCGTTGATGGACTTCTCGTCGGCGAGGTACGGTTATGATCACTTCTAGATGAAATTAGAAAAAAAAAACAGGATATAAATTTCATACATACATTTACAAAATGATAACAAGAAAAATTTTAAGACAAAACGAAAAAAAAAAAAAAAAGTTGTCCGAGACAAGAAAAATCATATTACTGGTTTCATCTTGTGGTCAACACAAATTTGGATAACCTGTGTCTCTCTTTGAGCTCTTCCGTAGTACGCTTAGTTTTGATACTCAAGGGAGACGAACGGTTTTATCCGATACAGTAGTTAATTGACCGGGCATTCACCTATAGAAGCGACAAGTGCTGCCATCTACCAATAGCTTTTAACGCCGGGAAAATAAAAAAACTGTTTGCGTGAAATTATGATTGCGCCATTAACGCAACTGAAATTTTCATCTAAAGATCTTTTGTGATATGAACTCTATTTGCTGTTATCTTTCACGATATCTCTAACAAATGTTTTATATAACAAATAACACATTATCACTGGTACCTTACTGCGTGTTGAACAGCTTGTAGTAACGTGTGCTACTCAACACATAACAAACAAATTAAGGTAATTTACAATGTTATTAATCAAACTTACAAGTAATATTGTTTTGAGTTTTCATACTTAAAAACACTAAAATCTGTTTTTTTTTTTTATATGAAAGCTAAGTGAGACGTCTTTTTATATCTTTCTCGAAATCAATTTGGGACGACCGTAGTGGCATAGTGGTCGAGCATTCACCTCTGATGCGTGGGGTCGCTCGTTCGATCCCAGCTCGCCCCCAATGATCTTTGTGGTCGTCAAACATCGTGTGCATGGGTTTTCTCGGAATTATCCCGTTTCCTTCCACTTTATTAATTCCACCATTGCATTCATTTCTCATCACCATCTCCTTTAGCCCAGCGGGGACTCACTGGTAGATCGCTTACCCTCTGGTGAATGGTAAGCGTCTGGTTCAATCCCCCGGCCAAGTAAGTTTGTGGTGGATACTATCGTGCTCGTGGGTTTTCTCGATTCCTCCCCCTTCCTCCCCCTTTTTCAATCCACCAATCCTTCCTTCATTATTCATTTGTTTTAACCGTCGTCTCCCATAGCCTAAAGGACATAATCGTGCGACGTAAAACTGAAATATTTCATTTTCGAAATCGATGTTAAACACGTAATATTTACGTGTTATTTATTTTAAAGGATATTCATGAAATGAAAAAAATGAAATGAAATCTTTAAGTTTTACGTCCCACGCTTATGCCGACTAGGCTAAAGGAGACGATGATGATAAAAATGTGGAAAGTGGTGGACTGAAGAAAGTGGAAGGAAACGGGAGAACCTCGAGAAAACCCACGCATACGGTGTTTGTCCACCACAAAGCTCACGTGACGGCGGATATTCATATTTTAATATATTGATGTCCCTAACTTGGAGTAAAAACTCAAAATCTGATAAAACTCAATAAATAAATAAATAAATATTTTTAAAATTATTCATTAGGGAGGTAGGAAGACGCATTTCTTGTGTTTCTGGCGAAGTTTGCTCTATATTTTATCTAATACAGCGCATATCCGTTTCTATCCAACGTGGTAACGTCTCGTCGGTCCTTGGCACTTTACCATCTGGCAAGGAACTGGCTGAGGTGTTTATACTCTGAGAAGAATTGTTTTATATATAATAGTTCCTGGACAATAGTTTTTCTTTTGACGTTATAATTACATATTTAAATTTAAAAATTCAATGGTGTTCATATTTAACGTCAAATAACAATGAAATATATTTAAGTTCTATTCCAAAAAAATATTTTTAAAATATTATTAATAACTTGTGTTTTGGTTTCGGCAATATATCATTACCTTGTTCAAACATGACATCTGCTCTTTGATGGCCAATAACACATTCAAGTGTTGTGTGGCAAGAGGTCTGATAAGTCAAGTCTCTGGCTCAATTTTGAGTTGAGTTTAGTTTAGCGTCCCGTTCAGCAGCGAGGCTGAATGAGACGTGGACCTACTGATTAACGTGGAATCCGAACCACATGAGCTCCCGTCGGGAATCGAACCCGGGTCTCCCACGCCAAAGGCGCGTACGCTAACCGCTTAGCCACGAAGGAGCTCATGGCTCAATTTTATAGTAGCATATATTTCTTATAAAGTTGTTCGAAAATAACAGTCTTGTTTGTTCATTCGCTTGTTTAACTTGTAATGCAAGACAATTCCTTGCAAATAATGACTTCAGATGTTATGCCTCTTATTTAAGTTTAATTCTATATTTCAGTACAAAAATTTAAATGAAACACGATTCTTATATTTTCATGTCCTACGTGAATTATTAGGGAATTCAACAAGAAATTGTTTATTTTATCGTAATATCTTAACATTCTCTTCATAAGTTTGGCCTATTGATTCCGATAATTTTCCGGAAATATGATCTTTTTAAGAAAGAATTTTCTCTTTTGGTCAAAACCAGCATTTATTTCATCTAATGCATAATTCAGTTCTTTATAGCGGCAATGGCTAGATGTTAGAAAGTAAACTCCACTTATATTATTCTTAAACATATTTAAAGTGCATCCATACGTGTTCAAGTTAAAAGAAACACTTTTTAAAAATATTTTTAGATGTCTATTAAATTTATTAATTTTTTCAAACACGACTTGCTAAGACTAGTTTATCAAATAGAAAAAAGCAGTTACACGGTTGTATTGTAATCATTTCTTTCTTTGTTCATATTTTAAAAGTATCATAGCTATTATCCCAAGTTTCCTTCTTTTGTATTCAGCTAAAACAACCCTATATCAATATATCTCTGATAAGCAGAGCTGGCTCTACCATATTTGCAACACGGGAAGGTGGGGAGTTTCGAGAGGAGGCAAAAAATTTCATAACTATATTATTTAAAATAAATATTTCTTGTTCGAAACAGACTTCATGACGATGGTAGTTAAAACTAAGCTAACCTTCTATTTGAATACTACATTCATAAATCATGTCTAAGTCGCATTAATTTAAGGTCACATGGTCTTACAAATCCCACCATGAGTTGCTTGATCGTTGTCAAATGCTAGAAATCAATTCTCAAACAGTAGCGAACATCTGTTTCATTTAGTTAGTTATCACAGTTTTGATATGAAAACTAGTCTAATCTTTGTCACAAACAAGTTCCTTATCATTGAAAGTGGAACGAGTTTTTTTTTTTTTAAATTAACAGATGTAGAAGGAAACTCAAAAAATAAAGATAAAATAGCCAGTTCCACTGGAATTGCAAACTGATATATTGAGATTGAAGCTTGATATTGAATTCTATAAAAAGGATTACCATCTTTCCTCCGCAGGTGTGTTTGCTTTTTCTTTCACTAATATAATAGATCATTATTTAAAGAAAATACTGACACAACGAGATTATATTCGTAGTGTTCAGACCTTCCTGAATGTGAGTGTTCCCTCCCCTTCCTTGTTTATGATGGTGTAGCATAGTTAAAATTGTAGCTTTTAAGATTTGTTTTTTCGTTTAATCGTGGCGTTTGAGAAAGGGAACAGCAAATGATATCATTGCAGGGGTTTGGCAAATTGCCTAGGGCTCCCCCTGCTGACAAGAACAGTTGTATTCCTGTTATTCAATGAGAACATAAAGCAAAAATATTAAGTACAGATAATTCAGGATTTGGTTTATTATATTCTCAGGAACATATACCGAGCGAAGTAGCCCAAGTGGTAGAGTGTTGGCTTCGCATTCGGAAGGTCGTGGGTTCGATTCCCGCTGCCGACCATCCTGACTGAGGTTTTGCAGGGTTTCCCTCAGTCCTACCAGGCAAATGCCGGGATGGTACCTACTAAACAGGCCCTGGCCGATATCTTCCGAAATCCTTTCTATTGTTGTTGTTGTTGTTGTTGTTGTTAGATATCCAGTTTAAAATGGCGTGTGAGCTGTATCTGGTGAGTGTTAAATAAATAAAATAAATAAACAAGCTAAGTTTGTTCTGGCAAACTTGGTTCAGGGAGCTTTGACCAAACGATTCGTTAACACTTTGGAAACATTTTCCTATGTGTAGAATATAGAATTAAAAGAAAAGTAAAATCTTCAATACTTTTCTACGACTTCTAAGTTATGAAGATAGCCATTCGCTTGTAGACTAAATTGCAGAATAAACACGGAAACTTGTGTTTGCATTTGAAAACAGCTGCAATCGTATTCGTCTCGCAGAACGACGCCTGTTGCTGCAGTGTCTTTGACATGAAAAACTTGAGCAATGTCCGACATCTTTTATCGATTTTTAGCGTGACTATTTCTCAAATACGCATTTAATTACATTTGTTATTTAAGTATATTTACTTTTTAATTTCATATTATACTTTCTACAACACGGAAGTAGGTTTATGCTGCTTACATTCCGACCCACTTCCTCACCTGTCCAGCGTTTTTGCATCCTAAATAAACGCAACCCGTCACACATTATGAGGAGGGAAAATATTAATATTATTCCAATTCTTGAAAAAGAGTCTGACGTTATGTCATGCAAAGGCAGAAAGTGCTGCATATCTTATTGATCGGTGAGAAGAGAGGAGTGAGTCAATGCTCTCCGGAACAGATTTAGTTGAAGAAGCGATTAAGGCAGAGCCATACAGAGACTGAAGTCACACACATGGCGAAAGTGGCGATTGCCGATGTCGTGAAGCTGGTTGAGGAGACAGGCGTAGAGCTGAAGCGAGCGGTGAGAAAAGTCCAGATCTCGTTACAAGCTTTAGCTCTTCAGCAGCGAGAGCTGCATGAAGAGATAACGGAGGCTCGGAAGGGGCGGGAACCGTGGACAAAGAACGCTCAGTTGTACAAGAAGATTGATTATTTGGAATTTCAGGTGCGACGCAACAACCTCATCCTGTTCAACGTTCCTGAGGAGGACGAGTGGGAGATTCCGGAAGTGACAACGGCCAAAGTGAAAGCCATTTTGAAGGAACATATGAAAATGAAAATTACCGATGATGACATTGAGGAAGCGCACAGGGTAGGGCGAAGAAAGGGTAAAAAACCGAAGCCAATCGTTTTCAGGTTGGTGATGTTTAAAAAGAAAATGGAGATTCTAAAGTGTCGGGGTTTGTTGAAAGGGACAGGACTGTACCTCGCAGAGGACTATTCAGACAAAGTGAGACAGGACCGAGAGTCTCTGAGGGAATATCTTGCCGAGGCTAAAAAGTTAGGTTACCACGCATTCCTTAGTTTCAACCGCCTCCATGTGAACGGTAAGATAATGAGTATTGAGGACTTGGAAGGGTCCAGTCGTAAAGATGACATTTTCTCAGCCTTGCGGAAGAGAAGAACATCCTCCAGTTCCGAAAGCAAGAGTAGAAGGGACTCAGAGAAACATATTTCTGACACGGGGAGCTCTGGTACACTCACCTTTAGTCGCGTTGGAGGAAAGAAAGAGGATGGAAAAGACTCAAGCAGGTAGGTAAGTGAGTCAGTGTGTGTGCGTGTTCATTATCTCAGTCACGCGAATTCTCGGTGAGGAAGTGTTCTGGATACATAACCTCCAGGATAATGAGAGTTGTCGCTCCACAAGTAATCTGTACCTTGTTCCAACATGTACGTGTGCGAATATGTTCGGGTTTACGTCGTCAAGCCCAAATTGCGGTAAGTGTACAGATTCTATTATTTTATTTTACTGTTATTATCATTATTATTCTAAAGCTTATCTTACTTTTAAAAGGAGCCACGGGTGACATTCGTGTATACAGATTTAACGACGGCAGTCAAACACGCAAATCTTAAAACATAAAAAGAGCTTAAAATAAGACGTTTATTTCTGAAGTGTCTTATTTTTATTGATTCATCTTTTTTTTTTTCAAGACACGTTGAAGTTAATACTAACAACGTATCACAAACTCAGGTGTAAATTATTTTGTATACTAACGTTGTAAAGTACACAGCCTGGAGAATTTAAACTGGAATATGGATTTTTTTAAAAAATACGAATCATTGTCAGCATTTCTTAACTGTAAAACTTAGTAAAATTATTATTATTATTATTATTATTATTATTATTATTATTATTATTATTATTATTATTATTATTATTATTATTGACAATGTTTCTTCAGAAAGAAAGATGGAATTTGCCTTTGCATTTTGCTTAAACAGAATATAGTTCCTTAAAGCATTGACATGTGAATTTCGACTATTGTAAGACTATCCTCTCGAAAGTGTATAACTTACAAAATTACAACAACAAATTATTTTTGGACCTCCCTCGTGGCTAAGTGGTTAGCGTACGCGCCTTTGGCATGGCAGACCCAGGTTCCATTCCCGGCGGGAGTTCATATAGGTCGGATTTTACATTAATTAGTAGGTCCAAGTCTCATATAGCCTCGCTCCTGAAAGGGACTCTAAACTGAAATCAAATAAAAAATATTTTTGTTATTTTGCTTACGTTTAATGGACTTAATTAAACAAGTTTGGCGAATTTGTTTCAGTTTATGATCCTAAGTGGAGCATTAATGCATTTACAACGATATTGTATATCTAGTTTGTGAATTTCTCCTATTTTTATATCTTGGTTTTGAGCAACGGTGCATAAAAGCACACAATCTGTCGTGTAGAAGAAGAAGAAGAAAATTTAAATGTTGTTGATTCTAAATAGAAAGAAATAAGATTTAATCTTAGTAGTTGAAGATGTATGTTGATTTTATGTGTATAATCGATGATTTTAGTTACCACACAGAAGATAGTTGTTTATTTAAAAGTTGCTATGACAACTAACAAGGAAAATTATTATTATTATTAATGAAGTTAAATGAAAAGGAATAAAAGGTAATAATCACACAAGGTGACGTGTCTTATTTAATACAATTTGATCGTATAGCTAAAAATTACGCGAACTGTGGGCTAGAATGTAACGTAAATATAACGTTACACATTTGACAGCATAGTTCATTATTTTGAGGTACAACATCCCTTTGCAGCTCAACTACTATATGAGACCTGAATGTATGTATAAATTAATATGTAGTTCGAGCTACCTTTGTTCTCGTGAAGAATCGCATGGCACGTATGCTAATCATTCGGTCAAAAAGGGAACTTACAAGTCTTTCATTTTAACGTTCCGCATTTAAGCCCTTTTAGGCTAAGGGAGACGGATGATTAAGGCAAGTGAATGATAATGAAACAATTGAAAGGAATTTGTGGGAGGAAACGGGAGTATTCTGAGAAAACCCAAGCACATGAGGTTGTCCACCTCAAACTTACTTGGGGCCGCGTTGGCTCAGTGGTAGAGCGTTCACTTCTGGTGCATGGGGTCTCTGGTTCGATCCCAGCTCAGTTCGTCCCACAAGTGAACTTCGTGATGAACAAACACGTGTGCGTGGGCTTCCTCGGGGTTCTCCTCTTTCTTCCCACTTTCTTCATTCCACCATTTTATTCATTTCTCATCATTAGCATCTGCTTTGGCCTAGTCAGCATAACCGTGGGACGTAAAACTCAAAGATTTCATTTCACAAACTTACTTGGCTGGGGATCAAACTTGACACCCCAAGCACTAAAGGAAAGAGCTCTATTATTGAGCCACCTTGCTCGCAAATGGGACTCATGTTCCTTGAGTAAGATAATTTATTTACTTATGGTATTATTTTCTATATTCTTAGTGCTTATGAACTGTTGTTGAAGATACGGTAATCGTAACTTTGAAATTGGGGATTTTGCGATTTTTTTTAAAAAAAAAAGAAAAGAGATACTTTCTGCAATTTCACAAATTGTATTGCGTCATGGCAAATAAATACAATAAAAACATCCAACTCTTCATGCATTTCACTTGCAACTGTTGTGGCACTTTTCTCAATATGTTTCATAGCATGATACATGTGTATATATATAGCCATCTAGTGCCTAGAGCGTGTGCCTGTGGTGCATATAGTCCTGGAATCGATTTGCGGTAGGAGAACACAAAAATAATTTTACAATCATTCTCTTTAATTAATCATCTGTCTCCTTTAGCCTAAAGGGAATAACCGTCGGACGTTAAGCTTTAAATAAATAAATAAATAAATTCCTAGTTGATTCTTACTCGAAAAGTGCATCATCACAAAGGGGTGCAATGAACTCAAAGGGGAAATGCTGATCGTACATTTTGTAGAGAAGATCTGCGGGCCATATTTTATCAAAGACCTTCACTACATCAAGTGTTGTTATGGCTACCAGAAATGGCTTTGTTGATTTTTTTTTGTTCCCGATAAAGGCCAGCCAGATAGGGCTGAGTTGAAACCCATTTTCCTCATTGAAACTGTCCCTTTCACATGTTCCTGTTCTCACGTAAAAGGAACAGTCTCAATAAAGACAATGTGTTTCGACGCAGCCCTATCTGGTCGGCTCCTTTCAGGAACAAAAACCAGCCACTCAACAAAACCATTTCTAGTAGCTACAACAAGAGCCAATCAGGAGCCAGCATCCCTCAGCAATCAGAAGTCAGTATTTCCCTCAGCCAATCACGAGCCCCATTCATAACTCCGCCCGTAAATAGGTACCATATATACATATTTTTATTGTACACTTCGCATCAAAAAAAATTGCGACAGCTAACGCCGTGCAGTTAGGCCACCCAATACACACCTTATCCCATAATCGTGTAAGGTAAAGAGATCTCTCTCTCCTCCTTTCTTTCTCTTGCCCTTCTCTCTCTCTCCTCCTTTCTTTCTCTCGCCCTTCTCTCTCTCTCCTCCTTTCTCTCCTATACTAAAATTAGCTAACAATAGGAGCGCAATTCTTATTTCAAACT
This sequence comes from Thermobia domestica, assembly GCF_964235325.1. Classification (NCBI taxonomy): domain Eukaryota; kingdom Metazoa; phylum Arthropoda; class Insecta; order Zygentoma; family Lepismatidae; genus Thermobia; species Thermobia domestica. Next base: position 3,037,435 of record NC_137469.1, read on the forward strand.
ACACATGTATTAGTTTCAATAAAATGAAATAACAAAACCGAGACGAAACAAAATTCATAAGTTGATGTAGCGAGAAACTGAAACACACACAATGAAAAGTTGAAACCAATGGATGCCTATTTCACAGAGATTCAGAAATCAGGAAGAGAGAGAGAAGAGGAGAGAAGAAGAAAAAGAAAAGGGAGAACAGATAAAACTGTGGAATTCAAACGTAGTAAGAAAAGAACCTAACATTACAAAGTTCCGTTTCCAGAAATCCAACAGTAATATAGAAATAACGTTTGTTTTTACATATTTTTTTTAGAACTATTCGAATATAGAGAGGATGCTTTAAACATTCATTATGTGCCTTTCATAATGGATAGCATACTCAATTTCAAGTAGAACTGTAGATCTCCTAGACACATCTAGGATAATCTTAAAGGTTTAACACACGTGCTTTTTGTTTCCGCGTGGTTCGATTGCATATTCGGTAGTGTTCATTGGATGTACTGTTCCAAAATACATTCTAATAAACCCAGTATATAGCGTTGGTCATGTCCTCGATTTCAGACTACTAATGCGAACTGGACAAAAAAGCAAAAAAAAAAAAAAAACCCGAAAAGAAAAGAGAAAGAAAGAAAGAAAGAGAAAATAGAAGAGTTCTATTTTACTGCAAAATTTCTATCAGAAATACCCTATATTAGAAGTCCAAAGTGTATCGTAATGAAAAGTTACAAATGTTGGAAAGGAAAAGTTTATGTTCCTCATAGATTTAGCATGTTTCAAATTTCAACGTGAAAAAAAAAAACATTGAATTATAGGATGGAAACAAATTTTGTGTCGACCTAGTATAAATAAAATTTTGTTTTCAAATAACCAAAGAGGTTACCATTTTCTAGTCTTTTCCGAAGATTTATATGTGCGCAACATCCAACATTGATTTCATCTCTTCTGGATATAACGTAATTTGCACAGATAAAATGAACACGTTAAGAGCTCAAACGGATCATCGTGTCAGTCGGATGATGTTGGTTAGGTTATAGACTACCTACCACTGGGTCGAGGATTCAAATCCGTAGTGACCCGGTAATTCGACTGAGACTCAGTAACCCAGAGGATAAAAAAGAGATTTTACTTATTATCTTGCGTTTAAACCACCCGACCGATCTCGATTAAATTTTCAACATAGATGAAGTTCGGGCCTAAGATGGTATTTATCTATTTACTTTGACGATATAACTTACGGTTGAGGGTAGGAAGGGGTTAAAAAGAATAAATAAAACTTGATAACTCGTAAAACAAAGGATCAATCACGATCAAATTTTAACATAGGTGAGGTTCGGGCCTGAGATGATTGTCATCGTTTCACTTTCACGCGAGAACTTGGAGAGGGAAATGGGAGAGGGAGATATATAAAACTAAATAAAATTTAATGACTCTTAAACCACCAAACCAATCTCGATCAAATTTTCAACCTAGATGAAGTTCGAACCTGAGATGGTTTCTGTCATATCACTTTGGCGGTTTAACATAAGAGATGGGGAGTGGGACCGACATTTATAAAAGAACAAAAAATTACCGGTGTAAGTGGCGAATCTATAATTTTTGGAGTCGCTGAGATTAACAGAAACACATCTGATGTTGTTTAAATCCAAATTCAGCCCCTCGATTTGGAGGAGGGGGAGACATAAAAATGATCGAAATAACCAATATCAGTGTCGAATTTATAGTTTTCCGGCTCGCTGAGATCAACAATGACACTGCAGGTGCTGTGCCCCACAACATAGGGTGGGGAGGGGATATATAAAACAGATCGAAAATGACCGATATCAAATAGCGCTTTAGTAATCCTAAACAGTGACTGAGTAACGGAACATATTTTTTCTCAATTTAATCCAACAAAGCGGTAATTGATAATAATAATAATAATAGACTACTTCCTGTGAATGTGAGCATTTATTATTATTATTATTATTATTATTATTATTATTATTATTATTATTATTATTATTATTATTGTTGTTATTATTATTATTATTATTATTCACGTACTTTTGAACTTGCACGACGAAATTACTGCAAAATATGTTTAATTTCTGTAATTTTTCCTGGATCGTATGTTTTTCCTTTATTAGTGGGCACTAATTTCTCTCTAGGCCGTCGAATAAGTCAATTTCGTTGTTACTTTGGTTTGTTCCAAAGATCAGGGCTAAAGTAAGTAATATTTGGCTTGTAATTTCAGATGGCATGATAGTGTAGGGGTAACGTAATGACCTTATGAATAATACAGCTATCGAAAGTAGGTTCAAATCCTGTTCACGACAAAGTTAATTTTGTTTCAAAGTGATTGCGAAGAATCGACTTATCATACTGGACAAGCAATACATAAGAATGTGGAAGCAAACACCTGTTATCATGATAGTGACGATTTACGAATGCTGGTTGGGAAAGGGCAAGGGGATTACCAGGACATTCCAAAGACATCATTGATCTGCAGTATACACTTTTCGTGATATTGTTCTCAGAAAGAAACACTACACCATTTGTTAAACAAAGTTTGGCTAAAGCAATCGGTGGTGTAGTGGTAACGTGCCAGACTTCCACATTAAAAATCTTGGTTCGATTCCCCATCGGGTAGTATGATTTTTTCGGATAAAATAATGGCTGCAGAGATTTATCTTCTGATGAAGAACTTACAAGGCATCACTGGCGATAATTCAAATAAACAGTGTGTGCGTTCTTTATCATATGCTGTAAAGATAAGTAAGTTTCATATTTATATTCGTTCCTCTTTCTTTCTTGACGTATCCCTATCCTGTCTTTGCATCTTTCACTTCTCCCCCTCTCTCACACACACGCACTTCATGTTCCAAAGTTAAAACGGAGCAAGAGCCCGATATACCTCGTCTAGAGAATCTTATTAACTGTTAACTTTGGCGTCGTGTTTTTCGTGCTCTGGGGATAACATCTCCAATCGTGGTCATCTCTGACAGAAAAACTGTTTAAACGCAAGGGAATAAGTAAAATCTCTTTTTTATCCTCTGGGTTACTGAGTCTCAGTCGAATTACCGGGTCACTACGGATTTGAATCCTCGACCCAGTGGTAGGTAGTCTATAACCTAACCAACATCATCCGACTGACACGATGATCCGTTTGAGCTCTTAACGTGTTCATTTTATCTGTGCAAATTACGTTATATCCAGAAGAGATGAAATCAATGTTGGATGTTGCGCACATATAAATCTTCGGAAAAGACTAGAAAATGGTAACCTCTTTGGTTATTTGAAAACAAAATTTTATTTATACTAGGTCGACACAAAATTTGTTTCCATCCTATAATTCAATGTTTTTTTTTTTCACGTTGAAATTTGAAACATGCTAAATCTATGAGGAACATAAACTTTTCCTTTCCAACATTTGTAACTTTTCATTACGATACACTTTGGACTTCTAATATAGGGTATTTCTGATAGAAATTTTGCAGTAAAATAGAACTCTTCTATTTTCTCTTTCTTTCTTTCTTTCTCTTTTCTTTTCGGTTTTTTTTTTTTTTTTTTTTTTGCTTTTTTGTCCAGTTCGCATTAGTAGTCTGAAATCGAGGACATGACCAACGCTATATACTGGGTTTATTAGAATGTATTTTGGAACAGTACATCCAATGAACACTACCGAATATGCAATCGAACCACGCGGAAACAAAAAGCACGTGTGTTAAACCTTTAAGATTATCCTAGATGTGTCTAGGAGATCTACAGTTCTACTTGAAATTGCGTATGCTATCCATTATGAAAGGCACATAACGAATGTTTAAAGCATCCTCTCTATATTCAAATAGTTCTAAAAAAAATATGTAAAAACAAACGTTATTTCTATATTACTGTTGGATTTCTGGAAACGGAACTTTGTAATGTTAGGTTCTTTTCTTACTACGTTTGAATTCCACAGTTTTATCTGTTCTCCCTTTTCTTTTTCTTCTTCTCTCCTCTTCTCTCTCTCTTCCTGATTTCTGAATCTCTGTGTAATAGGCATCCATTGGTTTCAACTTTTCATTGTGTGTGTTTCAGTTTCTCGCTACATCAACTTATGAATTTTGTTTCGTCTCGGTTTTGTTATTTCATTTTATCGAAACTAATACATGTGTAATTTGAAATAAGAATTACGCTCATATTGTTAGCTAATTTTAATATAGAAGAGAAGAAAGGAGGAGAGAGAGAGGGTATCTTTACCTGACACAATTATGGAATAAGCAGGTGTATATTAGGTGGCCTAACTGCATGGCGTTAGCAGTCGTAATTTTTTTGATGCTGAGTGTACAAGCTTTGCTTTAATATACTTTAATCGGATTTAAACTACTCAGTGAACAAAACAATGCTTTTTTGTAAAAATTATTAACATGTAAGTTTAACGCTTAGTGTAAAGATAGTATCTGAAAAAATGAAATGAAATTTTTGAGTTTTACGCCCCACGGTTATGCCGGTTAGGCTAAAGGAGGCGGTGATGATGAGTGATGAATGAAATGGTGGAATGAAGAAAGTGGGAGGAAATGGGAGAACCCCAAGAAAACCCAGGCACACGGTGTTTGTCCACCACGAAGTTCACTTGGCGGGAGCAGGGTTTGAACCCAGAACCCCAAGCAACAGAGGTGAACGCTCTACCACTGAGCCACCGCGGCCGCAGATAGTATCTGATGAAGCCAAAGTGGATACAGTAATTGGTGACACTGTTACAAGTTAATAATTTTTCCAATAAACGTATTGTCTTGATCAGTGAGTAGTTTAAATCGGATATAAATACATATGTACATGCCCACATCACTGGTCTCTTCGTTACAACCCCTGAAGATGAATGCAATGTCAGCATTTGAGAAGTCAGATATCAATACCTTCACCTGGCTGATAGCCCGAGAAAACTTACTAAAATACTCAGTGAAATTCAATGAAACAGATGTCTATGGGACATACTATGGACGTTCCATACTTATCTCAGGATATGCAGATTTGCAGTAGTAATTAAAAATAATGAACATATCCACGAGATTTCCCTTAGATTTCAATGGAATGCACTGCTCCAATCTTGGAACTGGAGGATTGTCCCTCCAATAACCCGTTTTGAAATGTGTTTTTTTTGGGGGGGGGGAGAAATGTGATGATTTGTGTCTGATTGCCACAGAGGAAAGTGAGATGAAATTGATGTCCCCCAGAAAAAGCCTCAAATCTGCCCACCTCTAGATCTTGAAGACAACTCTGCTCCCCTGATCCTCCACAGCATTGTTTTTCATGTTCATAAATACGACATCGCTTAATATATATGGAAACGGTCTTACCCGTCCCCCCAATGTTGAAGACAGATTTGCGACGCTGTCTGTGGGATATGTTGCAATAATTTTGATTATGAGGTAGATATGTGTTGTATCTACATGATAAGATCTGACAATATTTTTGTTGGATGGCGATTAATTTCTTGTCGATTTGTGAGACTATGATATAAACATAAAATTAGCTAATGATCTTAAGCTAATACATTTATACGAACGAGAAAACTGTAAAAGAAAATCTTCTACACTTTGAGCTATTGTTTTTTTGGCCTATATTCTCTTCAAGTCAAATTCCCTTTTAACTTCCTTTTGTGAATAAATGCCTTGTTAAGACCTAACAAGAGCATTATATGAGAACAGAAAGTCTTTTGCCTTCGTCTTCTAAGGTAATCCATTTAACTAACAAATGGCCTTTGTTGATGCTTCCGCCCATTTTATGTCTTAAGGACGTCAATGCAGAATCAATAACAGCTTCAGAGCAATTACGGCCCCCAATAACCAACACTTCTCCATCGACCAATTACGCCAGCATTTTCGAAGTAGCATTCATTTTTCTTGTCTTGCCAACTAGTTCACTAGGATCACTCTACTGAGTATCATAAGATTGTGGCATTAGTACGTATGTCCGTTACTTCACACGATAAGTTTTGAACGAAAGCGAGTGTTTTAAATTCTGTTTTTGCAATAGATAGCTGAGTGAATAACATATTCACTGGTGACATTGACTTTAATTGTGGCTATCCATTTTCCGTTTAGGGGCCCCAGTGGCTAGTGGTAGAGCTTACATCTCTGGTGTATGGGGTCCCTGGTTCGATCCCAGCCCGCGCCAAGTGGACTTTGTGGTGGACAAATACCGTGTGCGTGGATTTTGTCTGGATTTTCCTGTTTCTTCACTCCTGAAGTGTTCAATTAATTTCTCATCACCGTCTTTTTAGCCTAGTCGGCATACGCGTGGGACGTAAAACTTAAAAATTTCATTTTATTTTCTAGGCTAGTACTCGGCGTAGTTAGGAACTAGTAGGTCAAAGATTAGGTAAAATCAATGTTGACCCAACCCAGTTGAAGGTGTATGCTGAACCATGAACAATTTACCACAATTCATCCAACTCCCGATCCCCATTTTTCTTCTTTTATAGGGGTTAACGTTGGCAACTCAATTCGTTGGCAAATGCTTGGAAAAGCGGCCGATTCTAACGTAGAACCAACATTGGCTAGCCTACCATTTCACACTGTTGGGTTTACCGTCTATACTCGTTGCTAGGTAAATTTGATTATCACTCAAGATCAAAGATAAGTTTTATGCAGTTGAATAATTCCAGGAAGTTTTCCAGAATTAAATGCTCGAACCTGTAGCGTGCCATTCTGCAATCTAGATCTCTTGGAAGTGTGCATTGAGGAAAACTTATTGAAATGGTAATCTGTGCACCGAGGTCCATCGACCAATGAATGATCGGATTGAATAGCGTCTGATCCATTTGAGTTACTTAGTCCTAAATTAGCTATACCATAACTGGAACATGTACTTCTGACCCGAACGTGCTTTGTTGAGTTTTTAATTCATTAGAAGATGGTCTCTTTTAAGAAGCTACATTTATAGTCACTACAAGGGATGCTCCCCTAAAGTGGACTTATACCCAATCAGTAAAATACTGCATCAGTCATTGAGGAAGTAACTTCCTGAGCTTTACATACATGAATTATTATTTTTTTATGTAACTTTTAGTTGAAGCTTGCTATACTCAACTTGTACTCAGTGAGTTCCGATGGAATTTTCCGTTTGGTCAAATGTTGTAAAGAGCTTTGGTCAAATATTGTAACATGAATTATACCGAAAGCTACATATTAGTAAGTCCAGGTATTGGAAACTGTCCGAAGAAGTCGAGTTTCTTCTTAAATGTTGATATCACGTTTAATCCCCGGTTAAGTTTAGGAGATGATGAAGGTAACTTCTCTGCAAAAAGAATGAAAATACTTTGCTAATAAGCAAAAGAGAAACGCCTTGTTTTATATTAGTGATATCTTGAAAAAACTTTTTGTAGAAGTTAACTCATATGCATATGTTGTTTGTCCTAATTTTCAGGAGCAGCCCAGAGTTCGCAGAGGCGGACTCCGAGGGAAAGCCTCGGGGAAGCAGAAAAAGAACGCAATCGGAGAAAATGGTGAGCACTTTTATTATTATAGTACTTACATTTTTACGTCTAGTTACTTACTTTTGATGAATACGAGGGGGAGTCAAATGAAAACCATAATTATTTTTTTAAATATTATTTATTGGTCACACAGGGTACAGAAGTAAATCACTTCTCAACATAGTCCCCTCCTCGTTCAATGCAAGTCCGCCAGCGCTTCGGAAGAGCCTGAATACCTGCAGAAAAAAGTCTTTTGGGCGACGGCCAACCACTCGTGCACCGCGTTGCGTACCTCTTCATCGGAGTGGAACTTCCTGCCGCCCACTCCTTGCTCGCTCGCTTTGTTTCAGGCTGATGGTAATGCACCCATGTTTCGTCACCAGTGACAATTCGTGACAGAAAGGCATTACCGTCACGTTCAGCACGCCACAAAAGGTCTTCGCACGCATCAACACGTCGCTGTTTCAGTTCAGGCGTCAGTTGTCTGGGCACCCATCTTGCAGGCACCTTATGAAACTGAAGAACATCATTCACAATATGATGTGCCGATCCATGACTCATGTGTACACATGCTGCAATTTCGGTTTCACACCTTCACTTCGCAAAAACCGAATCACAGAGAACGCTGCTCCTCGCTGGTGCATGTGGCTAATGGAGCTGCCATTTTGGAACTGTTGTTGCGCCGGTGTTTGTGCATCTGCCGGCTGCTGCCACCTAGGAGACATCCGGCATACTATCGTAAACAGGCATGCCAACTTACAGCTCACTGGCGCCATATGCGGATTTTTATTTCTACTTTTATGGTTTTCAGTTGACTTACCCTCATAAAGAATTATATAAAGAATTAAAGTGCATATCTTAGACTCACCTCAATTAAAAGAGGTATAATAAAAGAGGAATGTTCAAAAGCAAACCCTTGTATTTGGCTTCTCTGTGCAAATAAAATAGCCAAACTTCACCGATAATCGTTCAAAGTACCAGAATTGAATTTCAGCTCTGCATGCCAAGAGAATAATCCGCCATTCTTAAGATCAATCAATAGATTGCGAAATACACTTTGAAGCAACAAATTTTTCATCGAACAACAGTACTTCAAATGCAACAACAGCCCGGAAACAGTTCCTTGATCATTTTGCAAGCAGTATGGGGAGTGAAACAGTGATTAACACGACACACGGTCAGTATCATAATCAGCCTAAGTGTTCATAGTTTGAGGGAGAAATTTCGTAAGTAAATTTAGCGAAAAGAGAAAAAGATATTTTTTGCTATAAAACGTAAAACCCAGGGAGATACTCGTGCCTACTGGTAGACCAATATAAAAGTGTATTTTTTTCGTTGTTCTTCAGAAATGGAGCAACACAATAGCAGTAGTATATTGTGGCTGGGTGTATTGTATTTATTTTTGTAAAAAAAAGAAAAAAGAAAAAAGTGAAAGAAATAGAAGCAATATAAATGGTTGGCACTTTCTTTAATATAGCTAAAGTAATCTGATCCCATAACTACTTATGTCATAGGCATTGAACTCAACAACCTAGGGGAAATTTATTTTTTTAAAAAGGAAAATTTTGTGTCAGTTGGGGAAAACTTTTCAATGGAAACCAATGTAAACTGATCAGTAGGGCAACCCAAATGCATAAAAACCATAATGGCATTTTACACCTATGGTTGGTACCTTGAACATGATTGTGGTTGTCTAAGGGTCCAGAAGAAACGAATTTTAAAAGCATAATAAAGCATATAGCACAATTCTTGGAAAATTCTGTTTAACTGCAAGATTCGCATATTGTATTAATATTTTTTAAAACCAGTATTTACAATGCAAAATCTTTGAGAACATAACAATGCAACAATGAAAAGCTTATTTTTATTTTCGTAAACTTTTCGGTGTAATTCTTTGAAATGGAGAAAAGAAAACTTCCCGCCAACAAGGAATAAACAATAGTTTTCTTCTAAGCATAACTGCGCAGTTACGAATGATGATTTGAAATGTACAAAAAGTGCACAAGAACTTCATACTATATTGTTATGTGTACCTCTTGAACTTGAGCACTTTTTGTATTTTTATGGTGGCATCTTTTACTTCCCCTTTCTGTATAGGTGAGCAGCCCCTAAGATGCACACAAGTGATTAAAAAAACTGACCCGAGTAAAGCATATCTCTTTACAGTGCATTAAGTAGAAAGTTCATTAAATATGAAAGAAACTGGTTGCATAAAATATTAATAAATAGATCAAGGTATTTAGAATATTTAATATATAGTAAACATTATACATTATACACGATTAATGTAAAACGACGATTAAAATTAACAATAAAGCATAATTAAACAAAAAATAAAGCATAATGTGGGTTGCTCTACTGATCAGGCTGTTGTTGCATTTGTAGTACTGTTGAAAGATGAAAATATGTTGCTCCGAAGTGTATTTCAATCAATAGACGTTGATAATGCCGGATTATTTATTCTCTTGGAATGCAGTGATGAAATATTAAAGAGTTTGTTCGGCTTCCCGTAAAATTTCGTGATTTACCCTGCAAAAAGAAGGAAAATAAAAGGTTTTGCTTGTGGATATTTCTTTTTTTTAACAGTTTGTAAATTCGTCCTTTTTTTGATTTTAGTAAACATTTTTTATAAGTATTTACCCTCTGTATTTACAACATACCATCTCATCATTTATTTCTTATACTTTACATTAAAGTTTAAAAATAAGTTGACTCCATGTATTTTTGTTCTAAACTCAAATTTGAAAACTTTTTTCGCTCAAAATTTCAATGTAAAAGCCCAAATTCAGCTTTGATGACACGTAACTTGGGAACCAAAGACCTTCACATTACATAATTTCATACGAATGGTAAGAAGCCGTCGTAGCCGGATCTTAATTCAGAACCTGCATGGAAAGAAAGCAAGAAGAATGTGTTTAAAAGAATTTTTGCACAACAATTTTGAATCACCGGGTATTTATCCTGTGCTGTTATGTAACTGTACATAACAAGTAAGTAATGCAGGTTGCACACAGGCAAGACGTTCTTGGAAAATACACAAGAAGAAAAGTGCCTAACGTTTGATCTCCCGCCTTGAGCTGAAAATCGATAAACTACTTAGTACGTGATTAGATATGGTGCAGATTGACGGTTCCTCTAGGTCATTTCCTACGCGAAAAACTAAAAACAGACACACAAATTATTATATTAGTAGTAGTAAAGAAGATACATAATATTCTCATCAAGGTGTGTTGCCACGCTACGTTGGGTTAAGATCGGATGAATTTCTTCTTTGGTGTACAATTAATACAAAGGGTGTTCAATAAATTTTGCACAGATGTCTATAATATTGTTATTAGTTGTAATATGATTATGAAATTTTAGGTGAACATACTTTGATTCTTTGACTTCAAAATGGTAATTACCAGCGTTGCCAACCCGATCAGAAGATATTATCGTATGTAGCACTTAAAATTATCGTTTTTGCTGTAAAATTGTCGTATATTTTGTTTCAAGTCTAAATATCAAGCTGTATTATTATTATTATTATTATTATTATTATTATTATTATTAAGAGGAAACTAACGCGAAAGCGAACAGCTAAAACTATATTCTTGAATCTCCATAGAAAACAAGAATGAAATTCTATTCTTTACGAGTCTATCGAAAAGAATTCTGTGGTTTTCCTTCAACGCTTTATATGTTTACTTGTGAAAACATATCTACATCTAGTAGCTAGTAATTCTTCCTTATTAATCGAATAGATAACGCGGGTTTTATGTGTATGTGTTCAGTGTACGTTAAATCCCAGTGATCCGATTAACCAATTACATAGTAATAATAAACATAAGTAAACAGGTGAATTGGTTCGCATTTGTAATGTTTTAAGTAATTTTGTCACATTTGTTGCAAACTTCATACGTTTTTCACGCAATGAATGAAATTTCATTCGAATTTCCAATACCCCCAGAACTATCTTTACATTTTAGCTGAAGCTATTAAATTATCGTATACAGCTATCGTACATCGTACGGGGGTCAAAATTATCGTATGATTCGATAATTATCGTACATGTTGGCAACGCTGGATGTCCTATTGTTCATAGGTAAACCGCAATGGACACTGAAGTAGACATCAGGCCCCGACAACGGTCGGTAATGGAATTCCTGAAAACGGATCAATCAATCATATCAAATTCATAGGAAGTTGCTTCCGGTTTATGGGGATCACCCATCGAAACGCGACAGTATCCAACGTTGCTTGCAGGAGTTTAAAAAACCTTGGCTTTCCAAAACAGGCCAGAAAATGATAACCTCCTTTCTCTATGATCAGTGCTGTGTCATTTTCATATACTTCTCGGAACATGGCTCCACAATTAACAAGGAGCGTTATTGTTTGTTACTGGATAAGGTACTACATGCTCTCCAGACCAACAGACCGGAGCTGCAAGGTAAGATAATCAAAATCCATCATGACAAAGCCAACCTCACACAGACATGATTATACAGCAGAAAATCATGGAAGTGGATTAGGAAGCCATTCCTTAGCCTCCCTATAGTTCGGACTTGGCTCCTTTGAATCCGGACTTGGATCCTTTGGATTTGTTTTTGTTTGGTCGTCTGAAAGCCCACCTGCAATCAAAAATATTCAACAGTGACAAGAGCCTCATTTCTTGTGTGAAACAATGGTGTAAAAGTCAGCCACCTGCAATTCAAGGCATGGAAGAACGTTAGACAAGATGCGTCACAGCAGATGGAGGCTGCATCAGGCCCGTAGCCAGCCCAAAAATTTAGGGGGGCCCGGTAGAAGTTAGGGGTGGCCGACCCAATCATATTATTCTTCATCACCATATTATAGTTCATTTGCAAGCCTATCGTGAAACTTTTAGGGGGGCCAGCCAAAGTTAGGGGGCAGCTCCCCTAGCCCCTCGTGGATACGGACTTGGGCTACATTGAGTTACACGGTCTTGTAATCGATGGATTAAAGTACATTCACCTAAAAATTTATATTGCAACTAATAATAGAATTATAACTATTTCTGTAAAACTTACTGAACGCCCTTCATACTATTCTCGTGATTGATCTTTTAAAAGTGAAAATCAAGTGAAGGACGAAATAGCACTACGTTGATATCAGTTACAGGATTAATCTCATATATTTTGTGCATGTCTTTCTGATTTGTTTTTTTGTAAATATCTTTTTCAGTTAAGTACAAATAGGAGGGCATCCCAAGATGGAGCTCTTCGAAGTAAAAGTTTTACAGTGCTGCCACCTATCAGTCCAGAAAGTCTAGCGGCCCAAGGCAAGCTACACGATAAGAATTCCGAACATATATTAAGGTAAAATTCACAACATATTTAAATTCATACTTGGTGTTTACATATCGCATTCTGATGTTAACGTTTTCTTACTTTGAGTTGGTTATGGGACGAGAAAACTCTCGTCTTATATCGAGTCTCGTCTCCAAAACGAGATAAGAGTGGAGACGGGAAGTGTCTTTCTAAATTCGAGACGACACTACAAACATGATAGTTCCAGACCAGACGAGAGAAATTTTGCGAGTCTGTTGGGTAACACTTGTTCACTCAAGTTTTAGGTTTCAAATACTGTGTTAGTGTTTAAGTGGTTCATACGCGTACTACTAAATCTACAAATTGATAAAAGTAATTATAGGGTACTTATAAACGTTTAAAGACACATCATTCATTACACAATATACTATACTTCAATAACAAATATGGTTTGAATGCAGGGCCGGATTAACCCAACTGGAGGCCTGGGGGCGGAAAAAAATATGTGGCCCCTACTCAGTGGTTTATTTGTGGATTTTGTAGAAGGGGGGGAATATTTATAAAGAATTGATACTAAAGCATGCAGTTGAATTATTGTACTTTAAAACAGATTATGTAGTCTATGAAAGGGGGAAAATATCTTTCCAGGCTGGGAAGACTGAATTAAACTTAGAGACAGGGAAGTCAAGACTTAGAAGGGGGGAAATTCCCAGGGTTCCCTGGCTACAAATAAATCCCTGCCCCTACTGATTTCGCCTAATATATTTCTATGAAAGTACAGTAGGAAAGTTTAAGTGAATGCACGTAGTTCTACGACATCAATCATGCCATGCGTTAGATGATATGATTCCTAATGGAATATTCCAAATGCATAAAAAATACACGCAAGGTTACCCTATTATATAAAGGTAATAAATGAAAAAAGAAAGCCTCAAACATATTTAAAACTGATTTGTACTAATTTGTTAAGTCAGTGTATATAACAAACGAAGAAATTTGTCTCATATGTTTTGGCCATATTTTATCTTAGGATGATGATTGTATCTCGAATGATTCTTTTTATACAGCCAGTTGAAATTTTGATCAGAGTGGAGACCCCCGTCCAACTGGAGGCCCTGCTCTACAGCTCCCTCTTAATCCGGCCCTGTTTGAATGTTATGTCGCGATTCTGTTAACTTTTAGATGAAATTAAGAAAGAAATCAGAACATAATTTTTGTATACATATTTACAAAAGAGACGAGTGATAAAGAATTCTTCTAAAATCGAAACGAAACGAAACTACCACAAAGCTTACAGGACGAAATGAGAAAAAGTCTTTTTCTCGTCTTGTCTCGTCTTAAGGGAAAACTAGACCTAGTCGGCAGCCAATGTGGTCTATGAATTCACTTAAATTTTTGTTAATCTTTGATTCAATCAAGCTTTCCTATCAATTTTCAGAAGTGAATTTATTTAGGCACATATTTGTCTTCATCCCTCCCCACCCCAGAAAATGTCGGGGTGCCACTGACAAAAACTTTACTTACACTGTAACCTAAACCTGTGGAAAAAACTGCCTATACTGTGAAGATTATGTTCCATGATCATGTTTGCACCCACAATATGCATTTGATTTAAGCCCCGATTGTGGTTCGGACCCTCCGTTCCGTCCTACATAACCTTGTTGTTGCATAAAGATGCAACACACAAAAATCCAACCCAATTATTGTTTCATTAGCAGTGTACCCTGGACAACTGAGGTCGTTTAAGACTCGTTGGTATTAAATATTTTAAAACACAATTATTAGCTACAATATGTGCTAATAACATCAGCATATCTCTATAACTAATAAGCTTAACAGGTTCAAAACATTAATTCCAGAAATATTTTGTAATGTAATTACCTCCTTCCTCAATATTTTTACCTCAGCGGTTGAGAAGCATACCTAAGATATGCTGTTATAATGTGGAACCCCTTGCAACAGATCTAACGCCAAAAAATTGAAAGAATTCAATCAAAACTTCGTAGGTATTTGATATACAAAATATCTGAAATTTATTCGTCACTTGAAAACAATAGTACGTACATTGGTAGATAATTTTAATATTTACTCATTAGAACACAGGCGTAATATTGTAGTTTTGGTATTCCTTCAAAAAGTAATTCAAAATGAATTCGATTGTTCAAACTTTATATCTTCATTATACTTTCATGTTCCTTCAATTAGAACTAGAATTATTTATTTATTTATTTATTGTCAACACAACAGGCTATAGCCCAATTACAGTGTTGTAAATTACGCAATTACATGTTCATAACTCCTGATAACATAACTTGAGTTTACAACTCTTGATAAGTCATGATAATGGCATTTCTAAATGTCTTAGGCGACATATCACATATACCAAATTCATTGTTATTTGAACACATTCTATTATACAAAGCTGTTGTCCTCCAGATTCGTGATTTCATCATTATATTAGTTCTTGATTTTCTGCAGTAATAAAGACCAGTGTTTCTACGTACTTTTAATGTGGGAACATGGAAATTCAATCAGAACAATCAGGACAATCCAAAATCAGGACAATCCAAAATATTTTGCGTTACTTTTTGAATGAATAATAAATCAATCATATGTCGCCTTTGTTCTAGTGTAGGAAAGGTAAAGTTAGCAAGTATGGTTTTACAGCTGTCATAAGTAGGATAAATGTGAGTTTCTTTATATGTTAGAAATTTTAAAAAATGTGTCTGTATTCTTTCTAATTGCTTACAATGTTTTATGTGAGTCGGATTCCAAATAGTAGAGGCGTACTCTAACTTTGAGCGAACATATGCATTGTACAACTTCTGTAATGTTGAACAGTTCTCAAATTATTTTCCCGTTCTAATTATGAATCCTAATAGCTTGAATGCTTCACTTGTTATATTTACAATATGATTGTCAAACGTTAACTTAGAATCAAACGTAACACCAAGATATGTAACTGAATTATACCTATTTACTATATATTTATTAATTTCATAATTAAAGTGACGAGGTGATTTGCTCCTAGTGAATGATAATACTTTACATTTGCTTGCATTGACCCCAAGTTGATTCGAAGAGCACCAGTTACCAATATGATCTAGACCTTGCTGCAGCTTTATGTTGTCGTCCACAGAATTGATTTTAGCATATATTTTTAGATCATCGGCATTTAGTAATTTTTCATGGTCAGGAATACAGTCAGGTAAATCATTAATAAACAAGAGAAATAACAATAGTCCTAAATTTGAACCCTGAGGGACTCCTGAGGATGCAATATATTCTTTAGATTTGTATGCATTAAAAAGAACGGATTGTTTACGATTAGATTAGATAGGTATGATGAGAAGAATTTAATCAGGGACGGAGAAAAGTGGAAAAGCTTTAATTTTTCTAGTAATATGTTATGATTAACTTTATCAAAAGCTTTTTCAAAGTCAATATAAATCACATCTACTTGGCTGCCTACATCTAATGAATTTGCTATAAAATCTGTAATAATTGCAAGATTTGTTACCACTATTAATACAGGTCTCTTTTATTGCAAAAAGCCTAGGACCAACATAATGCTGAAGTCACCAATCTGGAGAATATGTTCAGTCTACAACAAATTATGCCAAAAACATGATAAAATTAATATATGCACAATGTCCTATAAGGCATTAAAAAAACGGTTATAAAAAATATATTGTAATATTTCAACACTGTAATTGGCATCTGCCCGTTGTGTTGATAAATAAATAAAAATTAGTGGTGAAGAGTGTAGCCAGCCCGTTGTCTATTGCGCAATAAATGTCGGTTCCTGAACTTATTTCTCACATGGCAGCTTAGAAATATAATGAGAAATTGATTGCAATAACTTGTTATTGATATTCTGTAGGTGAAATAGTAAGAGTGGTACTTACATGTTACGTAGCTTATAGAAGAACTTACGGAACTTCAACATAGTAATTTAAAGTGATTCATGTATCTAATACATGTTATAAGAAATAAGTACTCTATGACGTACGAGGAATGTAATTAAGAAATAATACCGTTAAAAAGAAGAAAGAAGAGGAAATGAATATAAATAAAGAGATTAATTGTATTAGTGGTAAATATCCAATAAGAAATCTTAACGCTACTCCGCAAGTGAAGGACTTTGTAACTGACGAAGACAGAGAAAGATCAGAATCCCATAATGCAATTGAGAGGTTATCTGCTATAAATTGTTTTGTAGTGTCGGAGACAATATAAGAATAGACTTAAAAATATGTGTGATAACGAAAATGTATAAATATATAATCTTTTTAAAAAATACAGAGTGTTTCAAAACAACGCCCACAAAGTTGGGAAGATGATTCCTGACACGAAGATAAGAAGAAAAGTATAGACCAATCTGCATGCACAAATGCTTTCTTTCAGAGTTATAGGCTACTGAAAAAGTGAAAACTTGAAAAAAATGAACTTTAAAAGCCTATAGCTCCAAAACTAAGAAACCTACCGTAGTCAAGTCAAGACTTCACTTAGGAACTAGTATGTGCCCTATCCAAATATCCAAGTTTCAGAATCCTAAGGTATTTCCGTAACAATTTTTATGGAGGTAGTTGGTGAGTACTTCAAATTACATGCCCCTAGCCAAACTCCCTCTATGAAAAGTGTTGCGTCAGTACAGTACCGCATGATTCTAGAACATATACTTTGGATAGAGCATATATTAGTTCCTAAGTGAAATCTTGACCCGACTACGGTAAGTTCTGTGGTATTGAAGCTATGGACCTTTAAAGTTCTTTTTTTATGTTTTTGGCAGCCTATAACTCCTAAAGGAAGCATTTGTGCACCCAACTTGGTCTATACTTTTTGTCTTATCTTGGTGTCAGGAATTAGCTCCCAAACGTTGTCGGTGTTGTTTTGAAACATCCTGTATAACTGGGTAAATATATTTCTAAGGAACAACACTATAACTGGGCCTAGAGTCTGTTGTGTTGAACAAATAAATAAATAAATACCTAACATGAACAGTATATGTTTGAGTTTATGTTAATGTTACTAAACTGTGGCTGGTAGTCTTTTTGAGAACATTTTGTATTCTATAGTGTTCGATTTGTATACAAGTTTATGATGAACAGAGAATGGTGTGCTTTTCTCCTTAAGAAGTAGCAGCAACGTAACCACAGCTGCCGAGAAATTCGTGACTTGTTACTGAAAAGTTTTTCAAACACTGAACCATCATCTTATATAACCTAGATTTAAACAGTTTGACCAAAGTAGGTCATGTGATTAATTTAGACATTTTTACCTTCGACAAGTGAAATTATGTCTATAAATATTATTGGTAGTAAATTATTTAACTCATAAATGTTCAAAAATTGTCTCGCAGGGAGGGGATTTACGCTCCCCCCCCCCCCGAAATCCACTTCCGAGCAAGTCTATTAAATTCAAAAACGATTGAATTCAAAAACTTTTAATCCAAGAAAACATGTGCTTGAGTTCTCAAGAGTATAATCTTTGCTATCTAAATGATGGTGTGCATTTTAAGCTAAATTTTAGTTTGTACAGAAAATGTAAGACAATTTATTTCAAAATAAGACAACTAGTTTTTGCTATTTATTTCGTGCATGTAATTTTGACGAGCGAATTGTAAAGCCACCCATGTATTTTTCAAACATATTGTTGGTATATAACTCAAATGCCTTATCTCAGTCAAAAATTATTTAATAGTTTGACCAAGCTGTTTGGATATTATAAATAACCTTTGCGGTCCGTTGTTGTACAATCATTTGAATGGAGTACAAATTGAGAAAATTCATATACTTGAAAATTTTAGGAGTTGCTTTTAGTACTACTACTATTACTACTACTACTACTACTACTACTACTATTACTACTACTACTACTACTACTACTACTACTACTACTACTACTACTAATAATAATAATAATAATAATAATAATAATAATAATAATAATAATAATAATAATAATAATGGATGACTAGGTAAAGTGGGTGAGTGCATGAAGGTGGTAACTATGAATCAGAAACGAAACGAAACATTGAACTGGGGGAGCCTCTGTGATGAAACTACAGAAAATACAAAAAAAAAAAAAAAAAAAAAAAGCTCTAACTCTCAACACAAGGAACAGACTGGTAGATTCACCTGTTTAACTATGAAACTTGGACAGTAAAGGCTAAAGACAGAAAGCGTTTCAATGCTTTCGAAATGTTGGCCTATTTAATAATCTCATGGACGACCAGCAGAACAAATGAATTTGTCATCGAAGAACTGAGAAAACAAACCGGCCTTAGTACCCTTGGGGACACAAAAATCCTCTTTGGCCACATGATAAGAAGAAACCATGACCACTTGGAAAAGCTAATTGTCCGAGGTAGAGTTAACAGGAAGAGACCACAGCTAAAAATGGATCGATCAGACCCGTGACCAGAGCTGTTTTTAGATTTGGTGGGGCCCTAAGCTATTGAAGGCAATGGGGCCCTTTATGTGTCCAGATGAACGTAAGCGTCATATATACAGAAAAGAAGAAACTAGTGATATTTTAAAAATTAGGTTATCAAAAGGGGTCCCATTTCTTACATCATAGGACTTATACAACACGAAGCACTGTCGTTATATGTAGATTTTATCTTATTTACTGTTTCTCTTATATTTTGCAAATGTAAATCCAATTTTCTCCTTTATTTTTGGAGCCCCCAAGAGACTAGGGCCCTAAGCTATTGCTTGTTTAGCTTATACGTAAATCCAGCACTGTCCATGACATCATCAGATTTCCATTAAACATCTCTGTAAGGAAGAAAGAAGAGCGCAAAGAATGGCAGTAAATAATACCCGCATCTTCAAAGCTTTTTGCCTACCATATAATTTTAGCTGCCGTGGAGCATGGAAGCTTTTCAGCTGCGGCAAGTGACCTGCCAATAAAGGCAGAATACCTATGATTATATATATATATATATATATATATATATATATATATATATATATATATATATATATATGTGTGTGTGTGTGTGTGTGTGTGTGTTGTAATTTTTTCTTGTAATATCGGTAATATCGATGCTTACACACTTGTTACAGTAATTTAAAGTTCTGTGTTTTTAAGTCAGCTAAAAAAAGCACGTGATCTAGGGTTGTGATGATGATGACACATCGACTCGACGTAAGTTAATCAGCTTAAATTAATACTTAGATACACTTACAATCCTTTATATATACGTATATGTACAGAGTAGACTCTCGAAAATAAGGCCTAGTTAGAAAAATAATCCATAATAAAATAAGAATTACATTTTTGAATGATTTACCTGACCTTTTATACAGAGTATACAGAGTAGACTCTCGAAAATAAGGCCTAGTTAGAAAAATAATCCATAATAAAATAAGAAATACATTTTTGAATGATTTACCTGACCTTTTATACAGAGTATACAGAGTAAACTCTCGAAAATAAGGCCTAGTTAGAAAAATAATCCATAATAAAATAAGAAATACATTTTTGAATGATTTACCTGACCTTTTATACAGAGTATACAGAGTAAACTCTCGAAAATAAGGCCTAGTTAGAAAAATAATCCATAATAAAATAAGAAATACATTTTTGAATGATTTGCCTGACCTTTTATACAGAGTATACAGAGTAAACTCTCGAAAATAAGGACTAGTTAGAAAAATAATCCATAATAAAATAAGAATTACATTTTTGAATGATTTACCTGACCTTTTATACAGAGTATACAGAGTAAACTCTCGAAAATAAGGCCTAGTTAGAAAAATAATCCATAATAAAATAAGAAATACATTTTTGAATGATTTACCTGACCTTTTATAGAGTATACAGAGTAAACTCGAAAATAAGGCCTAGTTAGAAAAATAATCCATAATAAAATAAGAAATACATTTTTGAATGATTTACCTGACCTTTTATACAGAGTATACAGAGTAAACTCTCGAAAATAAGGCCTAGTTAGAAAAATAATCCATAATAAAATAAGAATTACATTTTTGAATGATTTACCTGACCTTTTATACAGAGTAAACTCTCGAAAATAAGGCCTAGTTAGAAAAATAATCCATAATAAAATAAGAATTACATTTTTGAATGTTTTACCTGACCTTTTATACAGAGTATACAGAGTAGACTCTCGAAAATAAGGCCTAGTTAGAAAAATAATCCATAATAAAATAAGAATTACATTTTTGAATGATTTACCTGACCTTTCATACAGAGTAAACTCTCGAAAATAAGGCCTAGTTAGAAAAATAATCCATAATAAAATAAGAATTACATTTTCGAATGATTTACCTGACCTTTTATACAGAGTATACAGAGTAAACTCTCGAAAATAAGGCCTAGTTAGAAAAATAATCCATAATAAAATAAGAATTACATTTTTGAATGATTTACCTGACCTTTTATACAGAGTATACAGAGTAAACTCTCGAAAATAAGGCCTAGTTAGAAAAATAATCCACAATAAAATAAGAAATACATTTTTGAATGATTTATTTGACCTTTTATACAGAGTAAACTCTCGAAAATAAGGCCTAGTTAGAAAAATAATCCATAATAAAATAAGAATTACATTTTTGAATGATTTACCTGACCTTTTATACAGAGTATACAGAGTAAACTCTCGAAAATAAGGCCTAGTTAGAAAAATAATCCATAATAAAATAAGAAATACATTTTTGAATGATTTACCTGACCTTTTATACAGAGTAAACTCTCGAAAATAAGGCCTAGTTAGAAAAATAATCCATAATAAAATAAGAATTACATTTTTGAATGATTTACCTGACCTTTTATACAGAGTATACAGAGTAAACTCTCGAAAATAAGGCCTAGTTAGAAAAATAATCCATAATAAAATAAGAAATACATTTTTGAATGATTTACCTGACCTTTTATACAGAGTATACAGAGTAAACTCTCGAAAATAAGGCCTAGTTAGAAAAATAATCCATAATAAAATAAGAAATACATTTTTGAATGTTTTACCTGACCTTTTATACAGAGTATACAGAGTAAACTCTCGAAAATAAGGCCTAGTTAGAAAAATAATCCATAATAAAATAAGAATTACATTTTTGAATGTTTTACCTGACCTTTTATACAGAGTATACAGAGTAGACTCTCGAAAATAAGGCCTAGTTAGAAAAATAATCCATAATAAAATAAGAATTACATTTTTGAATGATTTACCTGACCTTTTATACAGAGTAAACTCTCGAAAATAAGGCCTAGTTAGAAAAATAATCCATAATAAAATAAGAATTACATTTTTGAATGTTTTACCTGACTTTTATACAGAGTATACAGAGTAGACTCTCGAAAATAAGGCCTAGTTAGAAAAATAATCCATAATAAAAAAAGAATTACATTTTTGAATGATTTACCTGACCTTTTATACAGAGTATACAGAGTAAACTCTCGAAAATAAGGCCTAGTTAGAAAAATAATCCATAATAAAATAAGAAATACATTTTTGAATGATTTATCTGACCTTTTATACAGAGTATACAGAGTAAACTCTCGAAAATACGGCCTAGTTAGAAAAATAATCCATAATAAAATAAGAATTACATTTTTGAATGATTTACCTGACCTTTTATACAGAGTATACAGAGTAAACTCTCGAAACTAAGGCCTAGTTAGAAAAATAATCCATAATAAAATAAGAAATACATTTTTGAATGATTTGCCTGACCTTTTATACAGAGTATACAGAGTAAAGTCTCGAAAATAAGGCCTAGTTAGAAAAATAATCCATAATAAAATAAGAAATACATTTTTGAATGATTTACCTGACCTTTTATACAGAGTAGACTCTCGAAAATAAGGCCTAGTTAGAAAAATAATCCATAATAAAATAAGAATTACATTTTTGAATGATTTACCTGACCTTTTATACAGAGTAAACTCTCGAAAATAAGGCCTAGTTAGAAAAATAATCCATAATAAAATAAGAATTACATTTTTGAATGTTTTACCTGACCTTTTATACAGAGTATACAGAGTAGACTCTCGAAAATAAGGCCTAGTTAGAAAAAAAATCCATAATAAAATAAGAATTACATTTTTGAATGATTTACCTGACCTTTTATACAGAGTATACAGAGTAAACTCTCGAAAATAAGGCCTAGTTAGAAAAATAATCCATAATAAAATAAGAATTACATTTTTGAATGATTTACCTGACCTTTTATACAGAGTATACAGAGTAAACTCTCGAAAATAAGGCCTAGTTAGAAAAATAATCCATAATAAAATAAGAATTACATTTTTGAATGATTTACCTGACCTTTTATACAGAGTATACAGAGTAAACTCTCGAAAATAATACCTAGTTAGAAAAATAATCCATAATAAAATAAGAATTACATTTTTGAATGATTTATCTGACCTTTTATACAGAGTATACAGAGTAAACTCTCGAAAATAAGGCCTAGTTAGAAAAATAATCCATAATAAAATAAGAATTACATTTTTGAATGATTTACCTGACCTTTTATACAGAGTATACAGAGTAAACTCTCGAAAATAAGACCTAGTTAGAAAAATAATCCATAATAAAATAAGAATTACATTTTTGAATGATTTACTTGACCTTTTATACAGAGTATACAGAGTAAACTCTCGAAAATAAGGCCTAGTTAGAAAAATAATCCATAATAAAATAAGAAATACATTTTTGAATGATTTACCTGACCTATTATACAGAGTATACAGAGTAAAATCTCGAAAATAAGGCCTAGTTAGAAAAATAATCCATAATAAAATAAGAAATACATTTTTGAATGATTTACCTGACCTTTTATACAGAGTATACAGAGTAAACTCTCGAAAATAAGGCCTAGTTAGAAAAATAATCCATAATAAAATAAGAAATACATTTTTGAATGATTTACCTGACCTTTTATACAGAGTATACAGAGTAAACTCTCGAAAATAAGGCCTAGTTAGAAAAATAATCCATAATAAAATAAGAAATACATTTTTGAATGATTTACCTGACCTTTTATACAGAGTATACAGAGTAAACTCTCGAAAATAAGGCCTAGTTAGAAAAATAATCCATAATAAAATAAGAATTACATTTTTGAATGATTTACCTGACCTTTTATACAGAGTATACGGAGTAAACTCTCGAAAATAAGGCCTAGTTAGAAAAATAATCCATAATAAAATAAGAAATACATTTTTGAATGATTTATCTGACCTTTTATACAGAGTATACAGAGTAAACTCTCGAAAATAAGGCCTAGTTAGAAAAATAATCCATAATAAAATAAGAAATACATTTTTGAATGATTTACCTGACCTTTTATACAGAGTATACAGAGTAAACTCTCGAAAATAAGGCCTAGTTAGAAAAATAATCCATAATAAAATAAGAAATACATTTTTGAATGTTTTACCTGACCTTTTATACAGAGTATACAGAGTAAACTCTCGAAAATAAGGCCTAGTTAGAAAAATAATCCATAATAAAATAAGAATTACATTTTTGAATGTTTTACCTGACCTTTTATACAGAGTATACAGAGTAGACTCTCGAAAATAAGGCCTAGTTAGAAAAATAATCCATAATAAAATAAGAATTACATTTTTGAATGATTTACCTGACCTTTTATACAGAGTAAACTCTCGAAAATAAGGCCTAGTTAGAAAAATAATCCATAATAAAACAAGAATTACATTTTTGAATGTTTTACCTGACTTTTATACAGAGTATACAGAGTAGACTCTCGAAAATAAGGCCTAGTTAGAAAAATAATCCATAATAAAAAAAGAATTACATTTTTGAATGATTTACCTGACCTTTTATACAGAGTATACAGAGTAAACTCTCGAAAATAAGGCCTAGTTAGAAAAATAATCCATAATAAAATAAGAAATACATTTTTGAATGATTTATCTGACCTTTTATACAGAGTATACAGAGTAAACTCTCGAAAATACGGCCTAGTTAGAAAAATAATCCATAATAAAATAAGAATTACATTTTTGAATGATTTACCTGACCTTTTATACAGAGTATACAGAGTAAACTCTCGAAACTAAGGCCTAGTTAGAAAAATAATCCATAATAAAATAAGAAATACATTTTTGAATGATTTGCCTGACCTTTTATACAGAGTATACAGAGTAAAGTCTCGAAAATAAGGCCTAGTTAGAAAAATAATCCATAATAAAATAAGAAATACATTTTTGAATGATTTACCTGACCTTTTATACAGAGTAGACTCTCGAAAATAAGGCCTAGTTAGAAAAATAATCCATAATAAAATAAGAAATACATTTTTGAATGATTTACCTGACCTTTTATACAGAGTAAACTCTCGAAAATAAGGCCTAGTTAGAAAAATAATCCATAATAAAATAAGAATTACATTTTTGAATGTTTTACCTGACCTTTTATACAGAGTATACAGAGTAGACTCTCGAAAATAAGGCCTAGTTAGAAAAATAATCCATAATAAAATAAGAATTACATTTTTGAATGATTTACCTGACCTTTTATACAGAGTATACAGAGTAAACTCTCGAAAATAAGGCCTAGTTAGAAAAATAATCCATAATAAAATAAGAATTACATTTTTGAATGATTTACCTGACCTTTTATACAGAGTATACAGAGTAAACTCTCGAAAATAAGGCCTAGTTAGAAAAATAATCCATAATAAAATAAGAATTACATTTTTGAATGATTTACCTGACCTTTTATACAGAGTATACAGAGTAAACTCTCGAAAATAATACCTAGTTAGATAAATAATCCATAATAAAATAAGAATTACATTTTTGAATGATTTATCTGACCTTTTATACAGAGTATACAGAGTAAACTCTCGAAAATAAGGCCTAGTTAGAAAAATAATCCATAATAAAATAAGAATTACATTTTTGAATGATTTACCTGACCTTTTATACAGAGTATACAGAGTAAACTCTCGAAAATAAGACCTAGTTAGAAAAATAATCCATAATAAAATAAGAATTACATTTTTGAATGATTTACCTGACCTTTTATACAGAGTATACAGAGTAAACTCTCGAAAATAAGGCCTAGTTAGAAAAATAATCCATAATAAAATAAGAAATACATTTTTGAATGATTTACCTGACCTATTATACAGAGTATACAGAGTAAAATCTCGAAAATAAGGCCTAGTTAGAAAAATAATCCATAATAAAATAAGAAATACATTTTTGAATGATTTACCTGACCTTTTATACAGAGTATACAGAGTAAACTCTCGAAAATAAGGCCTAGTTAGAAAAATAATCCATAATAAAATAAGAATTACATTTTTGAATGATTTACCTGACCTTTTATGCAGAGTAAACTCTCGAAAATAAGGCCTAGTTAGAAAAATAATCCATAATAAAATAAGAATTACATTTTTGAATTATTTACCTGACCTTTTATACAGAGTATACAGAGTAAACTCTCGAAAATAAGGCCTAGTTAGAAAAATAATCCATAATAAAATAAGAAATACATTTTTGAATGATTTACCTGACCTTTTATACAGAGTATACAGAGTAAAATCTCGAAAATAAGGCCTAGTTAGAAAAATAATCCATAATAAAATAAGAATTACATTTTTGAATGATTTACCTGACCTTTTATACAGAGTATACAGAGTAAACTCTCGAAAATAAGGCCTAGTTAGAAAAATAATCCATAATAAAATAAGAAATACATTTTTGAATGATTTACCTGACCTTTTATACAGAGTATACAGAGTAAACTCTCGAAAATAAGGCCTAGTTAGAAAAATAATCCATAATAAAATAAGAAATACATTTTTGAATGATTTACCTGACCTTTTATACAGAGTATACAGAGTAAACTCTCGAAAATGAGGCCTAGTTAGAAAAATAATCCATAATAAAATAAGAATTACATTTTTGGATGATTTACCTGACCTTTTATACAGAGTATACAGAGTAAACTCTCGAAAATAAGGCCTAGTTAGAAAAATAATCCATAATAAAATAAGAATTACATTTTTGAATGATTTACCTGACCTTTTATACAGAGTATACAGAGTAAACTCTCGAAAATAAGGCCTAGTTAGAAAAATAATCCACAATAAAATAAGAAATACATTTTTGAATGATTTGCCTGACCTTTTATACAGAGTATACAGAGTAAACTCTCGAAAATAAGGCCTAGTTAGAAAAATAATCCACAATAAAATAAGAAATACATTTTTGAATGATTTATTTGACCTTTTATACAGAGTAAACTCTCGAAAATAAGGCCTAGTTAGAAAAATAATCCATAATAAAATAAGAATTACATTTTTGAATGATTTACCTGACCTTTTATACAGAGTATACAGAGTAAACTCTCGAAAATAAGGCCTAGTTAGAAAAATAATCCATAATAAAATAAGAAATACATTTTTGAATGATTTACCTGACCTTTTATACAGAGTAAACTCTCGAAAATAAGGCCTAGTTAGAAAAATAATCCATAATAAAATAAGAATTACATTTTTGAATGATTTACCTGACCTTTTATACAGAGTATACAGAGTAAACTCTCGAAAATAAGGCCTAGTTAGAAAAATAATCCATAATAAAATAAGAATTACATTTTTGAATGATTTACCTGACCTTTTATACAGAGTATACAGAGTAAACTCTCGAAAATAAGGCCTAGTTAGAAAAATAATCCATAATAAAATAAGAATTACATTTTTGAATGATTTACCTGACCTTTTATACAGAGTATACAGAGTAAACTCTCGAAAATAAGGCCTAGTTAGAAAAATAATCCATAATAAAATAAGAAATACATTTTTGAATGATTTACCTGACCTTTTATACAGAGTATACAGAGTAAACTCTCGAAAATAAGGCCTAGTTAGAAAAATAATCCATAATAAAATAAGAATTACATTTTTGAATGATTTACCTGACCTTTTATACAGAGTATACAGAGTAAACTCTCGAAAATAAGGCCTAGTTAGAAAAATAATCCATAATAAAATAAGAAATACATTTTTGAATGATTTACCTGACCTTTTATACAGAGTATACAGAGTAAATTCTCGAAAATAAGGCCTAGTTAGAAAAATAATCCATAATAAAATAAGAATTACATTTTTGAATGATTTACCTGACCTTTTATACAGAGTATACCGAGTAAACTCTCGAAAATAAGGCCTAGTTAGAAAAATAATCCATAATAAAATAAGAATTACATTTTTGAATGATTTACCTGACCTTTTATACAGAGTATACAGAGTAAACTCTCGAAAATAAGGCCTAGTTAGAAAAATAATCCATAATAAAATAAGAAATACATTTTTGAATGATTTGCCTGACCTTTTATACAGAGTATACAGAGTAAACTCTCGAAAATAAGGCCTAGTTAGAAAAATAATCCATAATAAAATAAGAAATACATTTTTGAATGATTTACTTGACCTTTTATACAGAGTAAACTCTCGAAAATAAGGCCTAGTTAGAAAAATAATCCATAATAAAATAAGAATTACATTTTTGAATGATTTACCTGACCTTTTATACAGAGTATACAGAGTAAACTCTCGAAAATAAGGCCTAATTAGAAAAATAATCCATAATAAAATAAGAATTACATTTTTGAATGATTTACTTGACCTTTTGTACAGAGTATACAGAGTAAACTCTCGAAAATAAGGCCTAGTTAGAAAAATAATCCATAATAAAATAAGAATTACATATTTGAATGATTTACCTGACCTTTTATACAGAGTATACAGAGTAGACTCTCGAAAATAAGGCCTAGTTAGAAAAATAATCCATAATAAAATAAGAATTACATTTTTGAATGATTTACCTGACCTTTTATACAGAGTATACAGAGTAAACTCTCGAAAATATGGCCTAGTTAGAAAAATAACCCATAATAAAATAAGAATTACATTTTTGAATGATTTACCTGACCTTTTATACAGAGTATACAGAGTAAACTCTCGAAAATAAGGCCTAGTTAGAAAAATAATCCATAATAAAATAAGAAATACATTTTTGAATGATTTGCCTGACCTTTTATACAGAGTATACAGAGTAAACTCTCGAAAATAAGGCCTAGTTAGAAAAATAATCCATAATAAAATAAGAATTACATTTTTGAATGATTTACCTGACCTTTTATACACAGTATACAGAGTAAACTCTCGAAAATAAGGCCTAGTTAGAAAAATAATCCATAATAAAATAAGAATTACATTTTTGAATGATTTACCTGACCTTTTATACAGAGTATACAGAGTAAACTCTCGAAAATAAGGCCTAGTTAGAAAAATAATCCATAATAAAATAAGAAATACATTTTTGAATGATTTACCTGACCTTTTATACAGAGTATACAGAGTAAACTCTCGGAAATAAGGCCTAGTTAGAAAAATAATCCATAATAAAATAAGAATTACATTTTTGAATGATTTACCTGACCTTTTATACAGAGTATACAGAGTAAACTCTCGAAAATAAGGCCTAGTTAGAAAAATAATCCATAATAAAATAAGAATTACATTTTTGAATGATTTACCTGACCTTTTATACGGAGTATACAGACTAAACTCTCGAAAATAAGGCCTAGTTAGAAAAATAATCCATAATAAAATAAGAAATACATTTTTGAATGATTTACCTGACCTTTTATACAGAGTATACAGAGTAAACTCTCGAAAATAAGGCCTAGTTAGAAAAATAATCCATAATAAAATAAGAAATACATTTTTGAATGATTTGCCTGACCTTTTATACAGAGTATACAGAGTAAACTCTCGAAAATAAGGCCTAGTTAGAAAAATAATCCATAATAAAATAAGAAATACATTTTTGAATGATTTACCTGACCTTTTATACAGAGTAGACTCTCGAAAATAAGGCCTAGTTAGAAAAATAATCCATAATAAAATAAGAATTACATTTTTGAATGATTTACCTGACCTTTTATGCAGAGTAAACTCTCGAAAATAAGGCCTAGTTAGAAAAATAATCCATAATAAAATAAGAATTACATTTTTGAATGATTTACCTGACCTTTTATACAGAGTATACAGAGTAAACTCTCGAAAATAAGGCCTAGTTAGAAAAATAATCCATAATAAAATAAGAAATACATTTTTGAATGATTTACCTGACCTTTTATACAGAGTATACAGAGTAAACTCTCGAAAATGAGGCCTAGTTAGAAAAATAATCCATAATAAAATAAGAATTACATTTTTGGATGATTTACCTGACCTTTTATACAGAGTATACAGAGTAAACTCTCGAAAATAAGGCCTAGTTAGAAAAATAATCCATAATAAAATAAGAATTACATTTTTGAATGATTTACCTGACCTTTTATACAGAGTATACAGAGTAAACTCTCGAAAATAAGGCCTAGTTAGAAAAATAATCCACAATAAAATAAGAAATACATTTTTGAATGATTTGCCTGACCTTTTATACAGAGTATACAGAGTAAACTCTCGAAAATAAGGCCTAGTTAGAAAAATAATCCATAATAAAATAAGAAATACATTTTTGAATGATTTACCTGACCTTTTATACAGAGTAAACTCTCGAAAATAAGGCCTAGTTAGAAAAATAATCCATAATAAAATAAGAAATACATTTTTGAATGATTTACCTGACCTTTTATACAGAGTAGACTCTCGAAAATAAGGCCTAGTTAGAAAAATAATCCATAATAAAATAAGAATTACATTTTTGAATGATTTACCTGACCTTTTGTACAGAGTATACAGAGTAAACTCTCGAAAATAAGGCCTAGTTAGAAAAATAATCCATAATAAAATAAGAATTACATTTTTGAATGATTTGCCTGACCTTTTATACAGAGTATACAGAGTAGACTCTCGAAAATAAGGCCTAGTTAGAAAAATAATCCATAATAAAATAAGAATTACATTTTTGAATGATTTACCTGACCTTTTATACAGAGTATACAGAGTAAACTCTCGAAAATATGGCCTAGTTAGAAAAATAATCCATAATAAAATAAGAATTACATTTTTGAATGATTTATCTGACCTTTTATACAGAGTATACAGAGTAAACTCTCGAAAATAAGGCCTAGTTAGAAAAATAATCCATAATAAAATAAGAAATACATTTTTGAATGATTTGCCTGACCTTTTATACAGAGTATACAGAGTAAACTCTCGAAAATAAGGCCTAGTTAGAAAAATAATCCATAATAAAATAAGAATTACATTTTTGAATGATTTACCTGACCTTTTATACAGAGTATACAGAGTAAACTCTCGAAAATAAGGCCTAGTTAGAAAAATAATCCATAATAAAATAAGAATTACATTTTTGAATGATTTACCTGACCTTTTATACAGAGTAAACTCTCGAAAATAAGGCCTAGTTAGAAAAATAATCCATAATAAAATAAGAAATACATTTTTGAATGATTTACCTGACCTTTTATACAGAGTATACAGAGTAAACTCTCGAAAATAAGGCCTAGTTAGAAGAATAATCCATAATAAAATAAGAAATACATTTTTGAATGATTTACCTGACCTTTTATACAAAGTATACAGAGTAAACTCTCGAAAATAAGGCCTAGTTAGAAAAATAATCCATAATAAAATAAGAATTACATTTTTGAATGATTTACCTGACCTTTTATACAGAGTATAAAAAACACTAAAAAACTGTAAGTTTTGACTCCTTCCTTTTTGTATTTATGTAATCATATATTAATGAACAGTATGATTGGTTTAAATTTTTTTTTTGAGAATTAGCCCATGTTTTAGGTTAATGGTTTGTTTATTTTAACATTGTATATATTTATAATGTGCAGTGTTCATTATGTTATGTTCTCTGCAATTAATTTAAACATTATTAAATTTATGTTGAAATGTAGGTACATACGCTGGGATTTATTTTGGGGAGATCCAAATGTTTTCGGGGAAGTCCAAATTCAATAAGAGGATAAATTATATTAACATTTGTGAAATCACCCGTAAAATTAATCTAAATTTATTTTAAAAAGTCGGGATTTCAGAGGAGTCTGGACCCCTAAGACCCAATCCCTGCATAGGTTCCTGTTAAAGTTCGTGGACTTCCTTTTTATGTAATAAACGTTTAAAACATGCGGTACAGTGCATAACAAACATTTATAAAATATTGACCTATCCTAAGTAATAAAAAATATGAGTAACAGCTGGTTTTGGTAGAAAATTTGTGTCTTTAATCGTAAGTCCGACCTGTCTGACTTTTGTTTGTTTGTTTTCTTTTGTTTTTGTTATCTGGTGTGTCCTTCCGTCGGATAAGTCGGATAGTCGGGAGTGTAATGTAATATTATTGATGATTGATATGCGTTATAATTTCAGGCGAACGATCCAAGATCAATTGACGACAGTGAATGGCCGAACGATGCAAGCCATCCTGATCGAGATGCGAAACCAAGACCGAGACAGAGATGGTATTCTCACTGTTTCTCATATAACTAATATCTTCCGAAAGTGCCAGGTACGTCCAATTTTATTATTGAAAAGTGCATGTTAGTGTGAAAGTGATTTACGTAGGAACTTGTGAATTTCCAAACAAACAAACAAAAGCACCAAGAAACGTAAATTGTACTCTGGAGTTTAAAAAAGTCACGAATAAAAGAAAGCAAATTACAGAACGACAAACAGGCAATTTATGAAACGTCCTATACTACATGAAATACGTATAACTGGATAATGAAGTTGGCCTAGTTTTACTACATTCAGTAGAATATTAAGCCACAATAGCATAATGAAAATACTAAATTCTGGTAACAAAATGCACTTATTTTTATCAAAAAATTTTTATTTCTCTTTTAATTAAGGAAAATACAGTATTTATTAGGAATTTAAAAAAGATCCAAATTTACGAATAATTCACTCGAATATTCAAAAAACTAAGTACCATACAATAATTTCAATTTTCATATTTTATAAATTTTGAAAATTTTGCAATTTGTATGGCGCATGGGAATTTAAGAGCAAAATGGGAATTTCTGATTTTCGAGATGGGATTTTATAAAGATCGAGGTTGGCATCACTGACTCCTATTCCGAGGCAACGAGGAGATTGGTTACGACACTGCCAGAGTATTTATAGGTTGTATGTAGCCTATTACGACATGAAGAACAAATTTTATGTTCTTAACAATTTACATATGTTACCCGCACCCTGTTTGTTTTGCAAATACGGAAAATTATGGTTAACTATTAAATACTCGTACTTGTGCTCTTAGAGAAATTGTTTATGGCTGACAGTAACAACAGTTTCTGTTGTAAGTGATAGTGAACTTGTGAATGTAACAGAACAATACCCTCCGAAGACAACTAAAACACTAACTTTTTTGGTCCATTAACTTATTAATCAATATTTTAATATACGCGTTATTACTTAAGTTCCAACATAAAATACCACTTAAGCTCATGTAAGTCAAACACGTGTATCTCCATGTGATAAAGTAAATATAATGCGTTGCGTGTAAAGCGCTCTTAAATCAATGTCTCCGCAATACCTAATGGAATAAAGAAGAAAAGCTCTGTTGTTGAAGGACAAATGACGAATGCGTTATTGTAACTTTATATATGTTGCTGCTTTACGATCTTGTCTTCGAAAACTTCTTCTATATATATTTCCTGATTATAAGATTGTGTTTCGGTTTAAAATATGTATAGATACGTATACATGATTTAAAAATATACGGTACACTTGACCATTCCAAACAGTGGCGTAACTACAATGGAGCGAGTGGAGCAGCTACCCCAGGGCGCACAATAAAAGAACGCAAGGGCGAAAAAAGAAAAAATATGGAAAATTGTTCCTTATGCAAAGAACGTTTGAAAACATTTCAAAAGGTACGCTATGACTATTAGCAGTTAATAGGCAACAGCCAATACTGGAGGCGGATCCAGGAATTTTTAAGGGGGTACGCAGGTCTGAAAAATAAACTTGAGACATTTTTCGATATTTATTTCGCTAACAAAATATGAACTGCAGTGCTTCATAATACGTACTTTTCTCCAGGGTGTCTATCGGTCACGAAAGTCACGAAACTCGTGAAAAAGTCGCGAAATTTAGCTTTTGTGTCCCAATTTTTTTTATCTGTACAAAAATGAATGTAAACGGCAAAATTTTGTTCTATAAAACGTCAAAATTCACCATAAATATATATATATATATATATATATATATATATATATATATATATATATATATATATATATATATATATATATATATATATATATAGAGAGAGAGAGAGAGAGAGAGAGAGAGAGAGAGAGAGAGGAAAGTATATAAATATGGAATATCATTTACTAATTAAGTAATTACTCGTCACCAAAACTGAAAATATCAGCAAAATATACTTTGAAAGGTAAAGTAGAATGTTTACTACAGCACTAAGGAGTTACAATCATCTCATGAATAAGACTAAGATAGATATTAATGATTTACTGAAAACGTGCGATTTTTTCTGTTTACGTAAATGGGTCTAAATATGGAATACTTGTAATGGTCTATTTACAAAACTCACAAATATAACAACATCCTCGGTCATATCCAAAACATTGTACGTGGCACCATAATTCACACATAAAACACATTACTCATTGCTCTCCATGATTATCTTGTGAGAAGTTTCCACCGCAAGAGACATTCGGCATCAGGACTATTGGGATAACTTCATCGTCTGGCTGAGAAAAGTCTAAAGACGAGTCTTCGAAATTGATTTCACATTCTTTTGATGAATTGGAAGAGCTCTCTCTGTGTCGTTTTAGACGTTTGTACTTCGTTCACGATATCTTTAGGTAGCTGTGGGCTCATTTGTACTGTTCTCCTTGCCCTATACGTGTATTGTTTATTATCTGAGTTTTCATTTTCTGTTTTGTTGTTTGTTGGGTTACTTTTCTCCTGCTGCTGAAGAGCATTCTTATATGGTGAAGATGTCAAAACTGCAGCTAGTTCTGGTTTTCTTCCGATGCTGCCCAACTGCTTTCTAGGATTTCGAAGTGGTATTACTTCCTCAAGACTAGCCAGGCATTTAATTTTAGACCTCTTCTGCCATATTCTTAGCGTTAGTCTTCGTGAAGAACTAATATTTTTTTCCATTAGCAATAAATATTCCACTAATTTAAATTAGCGGATTTTCCAACTCTATAGGTAATACAGTTTTGCGTCCAAGTATTGTTTTGGCAACTTCCTAAAGTATAAAGTGCGGATTTTAATTTACAAACCTAAATAGAGTAGATCTGGGAACATAATAATATTTGGCCTGTTTTAGGTGTACCATTTACTTACTTCTGACCTAGAAGATGGCTGCTTGCCCATTGTTTCTGATGACACTCTTTCTTTTTGGATGAAGGAATGTATGTATGGTACAAAATAAAGAGGAAAAATAAAATAAAATACTGAGAGATACAATTATGGAATACTATTCCATATTTATCACCCCATTGGTATTCCATATTTGTATCCTTGCCTCCTTGGAATGTCACATGATGTAGCAATGTACAAAACACTTCAACTCTTTTCTACTTTGTACGAAAATGATCGTTGACATTTTTCGAAATTCAGAATGCAAAGTGACAACAATTGAACTTCATTAAGAATAAAATTTACTCCACTGAAAACTTACCTACAGAAAACTCAGTAACCAGAAAAAAGTATCAACAGCTGTATCACACTGGTTCTTTCGTCTAACACTTTCTACTCAGCTGTGGCGTAATATCCATAACTCTATAACAGTCTGCACCTATCACCCTTACGCGGCAGCACCATATATCCGCTATAGGTCGGTATTCCATATTAGTAGTACTACTCCATATTTGTCTCCTTTACTATATATATATATATATATATATATATATATATATATATATATATATATATATATATATATATATATATATATATATGGTTGACTTTAGACGCTACCAAATCTCAAACAAAGCACGCTTCCATCGCATGCATGAAAATTCGATCCAATTCACAACAAATTAATTCTTGAGAATGTTACTAAATTTTATGATTTGGAAAAAAAAAGGTCACGAAAAAGTCACGAAGTTTCATTTTGGAATTTTAGTAGACACCCTGATCTCCGCCCTTCTGGAGATGGCATTGAGGAAAACCATGTTGTTCAACAGGAGAGAATCCAGGATTACCATGAACTGGAAACGCATACATTATCTGCAATGAGTGAAGAACGCACTAAGAATCTTACTTTAGAGAAATTTTAAAACTTTTTTCCCATACCCTTTGAATAAGTGCTTCATTAGGGACTAATTTATATATTTTACTCCCCATGGAAGGGCGCGCGAGCCCCGCGCCCCCTTTCCGGATCCCCACTGTCTGATACCTGGACAATCGTCACTGTAATGTTTAGCTAGCTGCCTAGTGAAAGTTTTGCATGAGTCATTGCAATCAGCGCGCCGTGCCTCCTCTCGGGGGTTCTACCCCCACCCGGAAATGAAACGAAAGTTGGGCCTGTTTGAAACCTAGTTGACACATAAAACTATCCTGTACTCCCTACTTATATTAAGAATTATAAATAATGATATCATTCTATCTTTAAAGTACAAAAGGAGCAGTAAAAAAAAAAAAACATTTGCTCTCTCCGTCTCAACCACCCTGATTATAATAATATGAACATAGTTCATATTATGTATGTAGTGGTAACTTAGGAAAAAAATACGTAAAAACTTTAGGCTTCTTAGTAAAAATAACGTAGTACACTGTTAGCATAGACTATATATATATAACGCAGGAGCTGAAATGCGTGGGGCAGGGGGCTGGTATGAGTAAATCGATGATCGGTCGATCCAGGGCGCAGTAAAACTAGTTACGCCATTGATTCCAAAGGTGATATAACTAGATTTCCAGGAGGATCCACACATCCCTTCGACCCCCCTGTCTTATTCAACTTTTAGGATGACTTGTTAAAAAATAATTAGATAATTATTAACTACTCTAAATTTAGAGCGAATTAAACACCTTAACATATTTTCTGGCGCTTACGCGGGACTCTGCGAGTTGCTAGTTTCGAATATCACTTTATTATGAATCCTTAAAAAATTCCAAAATTTTGCCGCCCCCTAAATTCTGCCGCCCTGTGCTCGAGCACAGAATAGCACTTACCTAAATACGGGCCTGGAATAAAGGGTTAACGGATGAGACGGAACCAACTCCCTTTCTCTCTCTCTTACGTTTTTGTTCTGATACCTGTCGACAGGCAAACGGACATGGACGTTCTATAACACTTCCAAAACTTCTACATAACATTCTTTAGAAGTCTAAAACTAAAACACTTTAGAGGAGTCATAGGACAATTTTGAACAATCTTCGTGTCGTTGCATATAATTGAAAGTTACCAATGACATAATTAGATCATTTCTAAAAATACAGTAAGGCCCTATTTTCCGCGAGCGGATCATCCGTGGTGTGGATTATTGTTGCTCTCAAGCAACATCGCATTTTATTGTGTTATCCGCATGAATTATAACTTCAGTGATCATTTAATTAGCATTATTGCTTTCATACAATATTCATATATATGACTTGCGGGTCTCTTCTTTAGATACTTCTAATCTTCGTCAACAGGGAACAGTCAAATTTAGTATTGTAGAAGCTCTATGTTCTGCAAAAGTTCATTTTTTTATTTTTTATTAGTGATTTCTTGCTCTGTAGGAAAATATTTCAGCGAAACTGCTGCTAATTATTGAGAGTATTTTTTATGATATTTGACCATAATAGGGCAATGTTGCTCAGTAGCTCCACGTAAGACCTATTTTATGGGAATGTTGGATTGAAATAAACATAATGTATTTTGTAACCAAAGTACAGAAATACTTTTAAAATTACGAAATTATGATCAAGAAGACATAATTCAACCATAAAAGCAAACTAAATATTTTATTGGTAATGCTATCAATGCTTGTCAATTAAAGGGTTAAACCCTGCTGCAGTCGTGCTCAATTTTTTTTCGTAAGTAGTCGTTGCGGACAGACACTGCGCATGTAGATAAGTACAATAAATTGCATTGTAAAAATCAATATTTCCAATAATAGTGCACGTTTCGAAGTGCAAGTCTACTCTGATAAGCAGAACCCGATTGTTGTAAGGTATGAAAAACGAGAATTGGGAGGAGTGATTTGCTGTACTGTACATATTTTAAAAGTTTTATTATGTTTTTTGTACAATAAAACATAGTTTTTATGCTGAGATTTTTTCTCTAATTTTTAGTGTGTTTTCCCCGTGGTTACCCGCGATGCCCTTGCCATCCAATTCCCAGGGACGTCATTTAGGGGGGCAGAAAGAGGCATTTGCCCCTGAGTTTGAGATTTATATAGATTTTATCAATAGAATAGTAGCAAGTCAGTGAAAAACGCGAAGTTTTACTTATAACAAGGGGTCTTGCCCCCCCCCCCCCACAGCCAAATCTGAAATGACGCTACTGCCAATTCCGCGCATAATCGTGGCTTTACTGTAACTTATTTCTTACTAGTATTTTTATTTTCCTATTTCCGATTTAAATAACGAAAATAATTAAATTTTGTCCTACTTTTGTCAGACTAAAAGCTAACCTCTTCAGGACTTCCCGGAGTGGTCCAAGATGACCAGTGCTTAAAAACTGGATTTTTCTATGAAATTGATACTTTAGAATTATAATGAACCTATGGATGGTTGCAACCAATGGAATTTCAAATTATCAATATTTTGAAAACAGCGAAAACTGAGTAAATGTGATTTTTCTTTCTTCATGTTACAATACCTGAGTCTTCCTCTCTCCCGTTGTGTCCTGTGCAAGTTGTGCGAGACAAGCGATTCAGGAGTTGAAGAGAACAAAGCAACTAGAGTATTGGATTTTAAACGAGCAGGATCTAGTTCAGGCGCGTACCCAGAAATTTTTGTTAGGAGGGATGCGAGGTTTGGCGGGGGAGAGTCCAATAATACAAGACACTATCTTCATGTACTATCGAACGGGTGTTATTCTATCGCAAAAAAAAAAAAAAAAAAAAAAAACTATAAGTAATATTCAAGTACTGCCATCTATATTCTCACGAAAAACAGTAAAACTAAATGTTTTTATTAGGAAAAAAATAGTATATGCCATGAGTAAGATCAAATGTTTAGTCCACATCAATTATTTCTCTTAACCCGGTAGACCCCAGCGTGGCGTTGAAGTTTAATGCGCCTTCAGTTGGCGCTTCGATTAAAAAATCAGACTCCATCTCCCACAATCATAGATTTTCCTACACCCTCAACACTCCTAGATTACGAGGAACCCCCTCCCCCAGATAATATCAGTTAACACTCCCCAAACAATCAAGGAGAAACTAGTACGTGTGCTTGGTGACACAAACTGTAAGTGTGCTAACTTACTTGAAGTAAAAGGTCGTTTATTTTAACCTTAAATTATGTATGATTAAACTGCAAGCGAATAGTGATAATTAGTGGTTGGATTGCTAGCTCCCTTTTGAGAATAAAGCGAAGTTCCTGTATATTTCGTATTAATCTGTTTTATATACACAGGCATGTAGCCAGGATTTCGTAATTGGGGGGGGGGGCGTGACATGAAATACTGTGGTTATCACACCAGAGCTTGATCATTCTATATTACAGGTAACTTATATTGGTTCGTTTAGTCAGAATTTCGTAATGGGGGGGGGGTGACATAAAATAATGTAGTTATCTCACCAGATTCTTTATCAATCTAGCAACATACTATATTTTGGTTTGTTAGGACAATAAAATGAGGATATATAAAAAAGTGAAAAAGGTTTTACAATATCTACATTCCTTCTTCGTTCATCCAAATGTAACAATTTTCCTTTCATTACGACCTCAACTATTTAAAAAAAAAAGTACTGTGCATATCCAATTATGTCTTGTAAAATATTTTATAATGTCTGCGTTCCTTTTCTGTTGAATTAAATGTTAACAGAACTTTCTTTCCACATAGGCCTAACTGTTCCTTTTTACTTTTCCGTCAACTACTGTGTGTTCCAAATAACAGGTTAAAGGAGCAGTAGAAAATTGTTTCTGAAATAATATGTTTGATACTGCAGAGAAGAGATAACGAAAAATTATTTTTATTTTTAACGACGATTCTTCCTTTTTCTCGGGGGCCGCGGTGGCTCAGTGGTAGAGCGTTCACCTCTGGTGCTTGGGGTCTCGGGTTCAAACCCTGCTCCCGCCAAGTGAACTTTGTGGTGGACAAACACCGTGTGCGTGGGTTTTCTCGGGGTTCTCCCGTTTCCTCCCA
Organism: Thermobia domestica; assembly: GCF_964235325.1. Taxonomy (NCBI): domain Eukaryota; kingdom Metazoa; phylum Arthropoda; class Insecta; order Zygentoma; family Lepismatidae; genus Thermobia; species Thermobia domestica. Next base: position 3,077,413 of record NC_137469.1, read on the forward strand.
CTTTCTTCATTTCATTCATTTCTCATAATCAACGTCTCCTTTAGCCTAACCGGCATAACCGTGGGACGTAAAACTCAAATATTTCATTTCATTTTTTTCCTTTTTCTCGTTTGTGTTTCTTTCATCCTTTCTTAATTTTTTAATTTCTAGCCTCGAATGGGGGTCCGCCCCCCCCCTTGGCTACGTGCCTGATATACACATAGACATAGGTCTATAGAACTGATTGAGGATACTGTAGAGTTGTGGTACCTCTCTTCAAAGTAAAAATTTGCACTAGATAAAATGTAATGTACAAAATGTCGGACAAAATGACAGATAAACTTGTTAAGTTCCCGTTGAGCTAGTCTTAAGTATCAAATAAGGATCTTAATATATATTCTGCGTGCAATGTGGCTTTTTTCCCTGAATGTTGATTCTTGCTATATTTGATTTTTGCGTAGCAATTTACGAAACGAATTTAAATTTGCATCATAACTTACAATTTTTGTATCGCAAATTCGGAAGCGATAGAAATACTTCCGTATTTTGTATTTACCATACGTACGTGAAAACCAAAATAGAGAAAAAGTAATGACAGTCATATATAATTAAGTACTAGGTTTGTCATTGTACAGATTATCTAAGATGGTAGCTAGTTTTGAATGTCAATACTGATTTTTTTATTATCTCTCTCTCTTTTATTAAGTGCTGAGCCTGTAGTGTCGTTAAGAAAAGTAAAATTGGAATTACATAGCCCACGAAGTGAACCTTCATTTTTGTGAGAGAAGCACAATAACTCAACTTCACACAAATGTTAATTTCCTAACTCATATTGTATCCAAACGTTAACCGGATCCACTTCATTCATCCATTTGTTTAAAGTATGGATGGGCAAAACCGGTTTTTATAAAAACCGGAAACCGGTTTCTAGAAAAACCGAAACCTGAAAAACTGACATTTCAGTTTTCACCGAAACCGGTTTCGGTTTCCTCCAAAAACCGGTTCGGTTTTTCACCGAAACTTTTTTCGCTGAAAACTTTTGGAAAACACACAAAACTATTTCTGTGGAAACGGATTCGGTTTCCGCAGAACAACGAAACATTATTCTGGTCAGAAATAGAACAAATTTTGAAAAAAAAACCGGAACCGGTTTTGAAGAAAACCGAAACCGGATCCGGTGACAAACTGAACCGGTTTTGGAGAAAACGAAACCGGTTTCGGTGAAAAACCGAACCATTTTTTGAAAATTTTATATAAATTCTGAAGTAACATCTGGGCTTACTCAACACTTTCGATTTGGCACTTAACACGGATTTTATAGTCACTCTACAATTTATGAATTACTTACCACAGCTTCAAATACCAGAAGGAGAGAAAAGAAGGATAGACCTACTGTTAAAGTTATCTGTTTTCGCTAATTATCTAATTACCAAAAGATAGTTCTTGCATTTCGAAAGACAATTGACGGGCTTTATTTTTACATGTTATAAAATGTCGAAGGCTACATTGTTTCTTTCTTGCCAATTCTACAGCAAGCCTTAAGTAATACATTCTTTAATTCATTGAGAAATAAAGAGAAACCTAAAGGAAAACGTCGGAAGCTACAACCAGTGGCGTATTTAGGGGATAGCTATCGGACTCAAGTCCCCTCCCCGAAATAAATTTATATATAGTATATATTATACCTGCATAGACCCAGTATACATACCCATTCAGGAGAATGTGCATAGCCCCCCTGAAACAAAATCCTAAACACGCCACTGGCTACAACTATATAGGAAATCAAAAGAGAAGCCTTTTCTCGTGAAGAAAAGACTATGTTATCCTGTTTTTTTGCCTTAAAAAATAGCTCACTTCGGTAATAAATTAACATAGATGCATCGTATTCTACGATAGAATTTTTGGTTTGCATCACAATTCTGTTAAATTTGTGTAACAAATTAGGATGCCATACCTCTTTAAGAAAGCACATAGGTTGTTGAGAGAACAAACCAATAATTTCGAGTACATATTCAGGACCCTAATACAAGAAAAAATATATCTGCTACTTTGGGCGGAAACGCCTCGCAAAATAAGTACCCTATGACCTATTCCACTAATTGCATTAAATTGTCATTCCCTGTAATTAGATGTTTTTGACTGAAGCTACAGATAAACTGTTTTTCTTATAATCGGGTCCTGAACACGTAAGCGAAGTTTGTCGATGTCTTCCTCGGAACCCTATATATATGTGCATAGCCCCCCTGAAACAAAATCCTAAATACGCCACTGGCTACAACTATATATGAAATCAAAAGAGAAGCCTTTTCTCGTGTATGTATGTATGTATGTATGTGTATATGTATGTATATATGTATGTATATATGTATGTATGTGTGTGTGAATCAAGTAACCTCTAGAGTTTATCGTACCAGTTTAAATATGTGATTCCTCTTTCTATAGTTGATTTGTTTTTAATGTTAATAATAAGATGCATCAATGAATATTGCAGGTCCCGTTGGATGAGGAGACATGTCGAGCAATCTTTTCAAAGTTCCTTCTCCACAACGGAATGATCGACTATGAAAAGATGATGTCATATCTCAACACCTGCAAAGCTGAGCCTCCCACTGTAACGAGGACCAGGCACAGCCCACCCAGAGGAGACTTCCAGACTGCAAAGTGAGTACTTCTTTCCACTTCTTTCATGCACTTTCAGTTCTTAATATATTAAGCTTTCGCGAAATATTGATGTGAAATGCCATATATTAATCATGTACGTCATTCAAGAAAAAAAGAATAATGATTATGTGGTATTAAAGCAGTGGCAGCGATTGGACGTTAAAAGTGTGGGCGCAAGACATGATCTGAATATTTGTATACAGTAGAGCGTCGATTATCCGAACGTCGGTCAACCGAACGACCGCTTAACCGAACTGTGTACTCGCTCGCACCTGTTACTCTCCCACCCTACCGTCCATCATCCCCCTCACTCCCAAACCAAGTTTCCCACAGTAGTCGCCGCACTGAGCCATCGCTGGCGGAACATTGCTTCTAATGGGGCCTTCATAAGGCGCTGCTGACCGGCCAAGCCGCCAGTCGCTGTGTTTCAACAATCAGCACACTTCTGTCGGTTTGGCACTGGCTGTAGAAGTACAGTACAGTACAGTACAGTACAGTACAGTTCGATTATCCGAACAAATAAGTCTTCCGAACACCCATGTCCCCCAATTACTTCGGATAATCGACGCTCTACTGTATCAACTTTAGTTTTGCTGGTTGTTTCTAACACTTTGTTTGACGAAAAGTTGTATAACTAATAGGATGCTAGCTTTTTCAGTTAAAATACGTATATCGTATTTCATATTTTATTAGGTAAATTGACAAAAGCAACGCAAGTAGGTACTAGCCCTTTGTACTCTTAAACAACGAAAGTGTAAGAAGAGATTTGATTCCTTGCTCATGAACATCTTAAAATGCTGTCTAGAAAATTGTGTGATCAGATTATTTAATAACAAATTTGCAAAACAAATAAATAGAAAGGATAATATTAATCATAGTAATGAATAATGAGGCTTGTTTTGTAGAAGTTATTAATGGGGATTAATGAAAAACTTTTTTTTTAATTTCATACATGCCATTAAATGTGTTATTACTCTTATGAAATGAAAGGCAGTAAATACTACAAGCATATATTACGACATTGAAAGAAATACGCTATTGGAATATTAGTTGCTTTGAATTGCAATTAAAACGCAATTCCCGTAGCTTTCTACGTACTCACGCAATGGTGAATATTATATGGGACCATTTTTTCTACTATGAACTAGTAATACATAACAAAGCTTTACATTTCCAAATGAAACTATATATTAAGGGGTCACTTCAAAAAAAAGAAAAAAAGAAAAAGAAAAGAAAAAAGAAAAGAAAAGAAAAAGAAAAGAAAAGAAAAAGAAAAAAAAACTGACCCCTCTTGCCCCGTAATCGCATCCACTGTATTAAATTATGTAGGTTCCGATCTCACCAGATCGACAAAGCCAACAGAAAAAAATCCGGTTATCTTCTTTCAGAAATGTTATGCGTCACCGAATTTGCTTAAAATTGAAGAATTCATACTCCGATTCCAGTAAGCAGTACTGTAGTTGAAGCTTTTCGATCATGGAAAATTTGTGGACTGATGAGCGCAACAGAATTAGTGTGGTTTCAGTAGAAGCTGAATAGTTTCTATAAAATACTTTCAGATCATATGTATCGATTTTTTTTTTAAAGAATGAGTGCGAAACCAAAACGAAATCAATTACTTGGAGCGAAGTACCTCTTTAGTCGAACTTACGGGTTCAATTGTCCGGATATTACTTCCAGATGCCTAAACCAACATTAACCAAATTTGGCATTAACCAAATTTGGATTCGAGAGAGCGCGGTAAGTGTCATAAGGGATCGTATGTCCTGATAGGACATGCCATTGAGGAATAATTACCGAAAAACGAGATGCCCATAGACTTAGCATTGCTAAAGCATTTGTTGTGCGAATTCTCATTGTAAACAATGGGAAATAGAATTTTCGGCGTTAGAAATAAGGCAAAGCCCTTTTCGTATTATTCTGCGAACAATACAAACATTTTTTGAAATCCATTATATTTCACGCTGATATGGCAAATTAAACTATTTGCATCTCGTGTTCGTTCACGAAAACAATTGATACGGTAAAAAAATCTATGAATAATCAATATAGGTCAATCACTTCGCTCCAAGTTTGCAATTACTGCATACCTAGTTTAATTTAATAATAAAACTATTAATTTGTAAATATGCATTGCTTTCAAAAATAAGCTACCATGAAATTGAAAGAACTTCTTTCCACCTACAAACATTCCTTCGTCCTCCTTTCAACTTCCTTCAACAATTCAAACAACCAATCTGATTAAAATCAACATTCGTTACCTTTATTTACTTTCCAATGAACTAGGAAGTGGAAGAAACTTTTCCGCTACTTTCAACCGACTCAATCACGCAAGAGTTGTGAAAGAAGAGGGGGAAGTCTTCTCCGTCCATTATAGAAGAAATGAGGTCATTCTCGGAGCAACAAGTTAACTGCGGGCACCACAAAACTTATTGATCCGAATGGTCTTGTCTCTCTCTCTTTTTTAAACTTTTAGGAGAGGAATTTATTGAAAATATTAACATTAACGTTCCAGTGTTGTGTCCTGTCAAAGTGACGTCACTGGACACTTTTACAGAGGACTGAATCCAGTGACGAAACTATAGGCGGCAAACGGGCCTGTGTCCCGGGCGCCAGATTGGGAGGGCGCAAAATTGGGCAAATATTTGGGGGAGCATTTTGGTTTGGTTGGTCAGGGGATCGCTAAGGCGAGTTCTTGCTCTAGGCGACAACTAGCGTATTTGCATCGCTGACAGTCCAACATGCTGAGCTGCTGCAAATAACAAAGTTAAAAGAAGAAAGAATGTGTTACTGGACCGAGAATTGAACCCGAGCTTTCGACTTACCGTAGTTCATGACTCCTTCAGAGAAATAATACTCCCAGCCGGAAGTAGGAACTAAGTACACGGTTCTGGTTGGTTGGCGTTATCCGTTTCTCGCCACGTAGCATATATATAGCAGAAAGCAAACGCCAGATGCTCTCGCCCCTCGTGGCCGAGTGGGCTAGTAATTAAAGTTGCTTTAGGCGTGGGTTCAAACCCGGACCAAAGAAAGTTTTATTTTAAAAAATTTCATTACACTTTTTTTCATTAAAATAAGATTAAAATAATTTACTTATGTTACGAAACATAGCTGAGCGAAGGTGGTTAGAAGTCCCGCAGGTCCCGTTTTGTTCCACCTTGACCCCCATGATAATACATCACACTCGACAGTTGGCTAGGATAGCGCGCGAAAACAATACTTTCGGGAGTATTACTTACCCTTAAGGGTCGTCGTACTTCCCAGATCTTGCACAAAGTTCCATTCCTGAGGTTGGCGCTGACGTTCGATCGGGAAGCCGTCTGGGGCCGAAAGGTCAGCCGGTGTTGTGTAGTTGCAATGCATACATAAAAACCTTTACTATGCATAAAAACCCTATGTTTCTATGCATAAAAACCTTTACTTTCATTGGTTTAATATTTTATAAACAGATGTCAACTTCGATTATTCTATGCAGCGTCAGTGACTGAAGCTCTTTGTATATGCAGAATTATATTTGTTTTATATGTTAGTGGCATTAGCTCTTGACTTCGTCCCATTCGGTTGGTAGAGCTCCAACATCTGGAACCTGGCCCAGAAAACGTCTTACACACTTTTATGTTAAAAAAGAGCAAAAAAGAATAAACTTACATGCATACAGGGCTTCAGTCCACAGTGAAAACATTTTTTTTATCATGATAAAGAGCATAAAAGTGTTTTTAATACAGCATTCGATTAATGTAATTTGTATCTACACGAAAAAAAAAGATTTTATAGTTTCAAAACTGCAATGTTTTCCTTATTTTTCTCAAAACTAAGTTTCTTTGAGTGAAGCTCTTTTTGCATTAACTAATTCAATGTCCTCGATATGTTCGTGTTTAAGTTCCCACCGAGTCTAGTACGGATTCAAAACGTATGGAAGAGTTAATTAGGCCTAAAAATAAAGGGTACGGGCCACCGCACTAGACTTTGTCACTCTCAATTCTTAAATTAATTCATATCATACTGTAGTTATTATGGAAACATTTATTTACGAAGTTTAAACAAAATTATAGCAAGCGTCTTCGGGAAATTTTATATCGAAGAAACCATTCTAGGAGCAAACTACCCCTTACTAGTTATTAAATGAAAAATTATTTATACCATATCGTAGGTTTGTTAATGAAATATGAACAAAATTGTCCGAGTTATTGGTGAGAAAATTGTTGTTCAAGAAAAACTCACATCCAAGAGGAAAGTACTCCATCTGGATCTTTTAATGGAACATTATTCATAGCATATTATAGGTTTATGAATGAAATCTTTATTTGTGAAATATGAACAAAATTATGTGCACTAAGAAAACTTCGCTTGAAAAAAGTTAAGTTCTTGCATTCTGGCTGTATCTTTGCTTTCAGCTACCCGCTAGGGATTTGGTTTTACGGAAATTTCTTCCAAAGTATGTTTAAAAAGTTTCTTGTAATATTTGACATACTGTAAAGAACCCCCCTTTCAGAGTGAGCACATGTTATACGCATATAACACGTGCTACTGTTTACAATCATCAATACAAACAGATGAAGTAAACAGGAAGACACGAAGCCAGCACGATGGGGTCCGAGGAGGAACGAGATACCCAGAAATCACCTATTAAAAATGGACCTGACGAGGACCGAAACATCACTTGACCACTGATCACTTAACCTACACCTGCTCCTGAGGTCGTTCTGGACGAAGGAGTATTCCCTTGCCCAAATCCCAAGAGGCTGCCATGAGCTAGGAAGCTGGACGACTCCTAACTACAACCTGAATCTGTAGATGCTTCCGTGAGTTAAAAGGGTTACTAAAGTATCGTATCCTGAAGTCGCTACAGACGCCCTAGAGGCTGCCATGAGCTAAATGGTTACCGTGCAAAAGCATTTCCTTCCTTCACCTTACTTGTTATAAGGAAGATTCTGATATATATTATGTTGGTATATTCAAAGAAACTTTGTACTAATTATACAATAAATTTGCTGAAGGGATAAATTCCGGACTGTTATTGTCTCTACCGTATAGACATTACAATATTCTCGAACGTATAAGAAGCACTATTTCCAAATAAGTGGTCACTTGTACACCACGTATCCTGACCTAACCTAACCAAACCAAACCACTCCTACTGCTGAAATCAAGAATCTTCTTAGCATGTGGTCAAAAACCCAGGCAGGCGTTGAAAAGTGGCATTCTACTAAACTTCTTGTTGAGATATGTGTTCATTTGTTAAAGAACAACAACATTAAACATTTTTAGAAAAGATCAAATAGGTAGTTAACATTATATCACTTTGCAACATTGGTTTTTAGAGGACACCACGACCAGTGACTCGAAGCTCTCTACAACTGGTACCTTAACAAAGGGTAAGGACAGGCAAAGAATTCAAAGTACTAGAAATGCAATTACCTGATGTAATCATGCTGTCTCACCTTACAGGCAATAATCTATGCCGCCAATATTTACTTTTTAACTCATATACAATTTTTTTATATTTTTAATTTTATTATTGCGGTTATGCTATGAGTTATCTATGTTTTACATAGAATGGGACGTATGCAAGAGGTATCATAGCAATAACCATCTTTCTTAATAACCTGGACATCGATACTTCATACACCAATACATTATTTATGATTAATCTTTTCTATTGGAATGAAAGAATAGGATTTGTGGGGAATGTCTTTAATGTGTGTAATTTTCAGTTCAATGGTGTCTATTTGAAACTTCCCAAGCACTGACTCAAGACTAGGCATTGACAAATATGAAACATGTACATACCTTCAACTTATTGATGTAATCTTGATGAGAAATATAATACACACTAATAACAAGGCGTTCCTCCTGATCGATCTTCGATGCTTTGGAAAAGCCCAGTAGTTTTGTTACTCAATTCGAGGCGAGGTTATGGAACTTCCTGTATTCGTGGTGAAATACTTAAAGACGTGTACCTCTGAAAACCACTTCTTGTCATCATATTTGTCAATGCATGATCTTACACATTGAATTGTGAAAACTAGCTGACTTCAGTGCTTGGCAATCATTTCAAAGACGGAATTACATAGCAGTTTTACAGATAAAGAATTCATTAATTAATCACAATTTAGTTTTGAAATATCCATCATTTCCTTTCGCTGTTCGTTGAATGTCCTTTGAAGAATATTGAACTAAAAGTGCAATCATGGACAAAGTTTAACGATGATTATGGATGAGCGTCCGCGACATTATATTTTTATTTGAATACTAGCTGAAGTGCCCGTTCTCACGGGGACAATAGCTTTATGTGAAGTGTTTGAACCACTTCCTCCCGTTAGGATACGGATTGAAGATAAAGTTGAACTTAAACGGCATCGTCAGAGTCACTATTCGACTCATAGATTGGAAATTAATAACAAATATTTTCTATTATTTTTAAATGGCACACTCTCCCGACACCGTGCTAATAGGGCCCAACTTGGATTTCAACAACGTTGGGAGTTAGTAATAATCTCAGCAACTCCAAAAACTATGGATTTCACACTAATATTGATCGGTTTCGATTATTTTTGTATGCAATCGCCCTCACGCCTTCACCCTCTTTGCCGGTAATGTGATAAAAAAAAATCTGTTCGAAGAGGACCCACTCAGGTACCAAAAACTATCAAAATTAGTGCAATAGTCTAGGAAGAGTTAAAACACTTACTTTTACGTGTCATATCTCTCATACTTCACCGGAAATATACTAAAACACACGTATAGATAAGGCAGTAAGATAGGGCAACGTCAGGCTCACACCCAGAACTTTTTGTTGGGGACAAGTCCAAACTTTGGGGACTACAAGCCACTACGTCTATTGAACAGGTATTATTCTGAACCGAAAAGACGATAAGTAATTGTAATATATTTCCACTTATATTTTCGGAAAAAATGATAAAACTACATTGTTTCTATAACAGAAAGAGTACAGATGCAGTGTAAGGTCAAATGTTCATAGTACATCAATCATTTCCCTGTTAAGCAAGTATACTTTTGTTGAGAAAAGTGTACAAATGTATGTTGAGTTAGAAAGTTTTGGGGGCTCCGTACCCGGTGAACCCTGGTGGGCCCCTGGTCAACGTGCACTCATATACCAGCGCTCAGCCACGGCTACACACAGTCTCATTATTGAGTACACTTTTACGAGATTGGATCGCTGTAGAAAAGTATATTATGATCTGCAATGCAGAAACGGCCCCATGGGAAACTTCTAGCACAAAATATTAATTTATTCTATAACATTAAAGGTGGGGCAGAAAGACCCAAATATGCCTACCCAGGCTTCATCCTACTCAGCTTAGGTGCTAAGCTGGAGCTGGAACCCAATCTTTAAAACCTAACGTCTGGGTCTCATGCGTCAAATATTGATTCATTTTCATATTAAGATGACTGAATTTTTAATGTAAGAGCGTATTATGCAACCCAACTTACACTGATGTCATTTTGGTTGACTAACTACAACCTTATACTTAACATTGTACTTTATACATACGTACTTGAATGTTACTGATATTATTTGTGCTCTTACATGAGAATAATTTCAGATTCTGTCCATCGGCGTACGAATTTTAAGATATTTTATTAGTACATTAGTATACAAGTGATTAATAAAACATGTGTTTCTCAAAGTCAGGGGAAGGGGCCACGCTGGTTTAGTGGTAGAACGTTCACTTCTGGTGCGTGGGGTCCCTGGTTCGATCTTAGTTCGCGCCAAATGGGCTTTGTGGTGTACAAATATCGTGTGCGTGGGTTTCTCGGGGTCTTCCCGTTTTCTCCCACTTTCTTCATTCCAGTGTTTCATTAATTTCGCACCATCACCGTCCCCTTTAGCCTACACTGCATAACTGTGGTATATAAAACTCAAAGATTTCACTTCATTTCAAACTCAGGGAGCATTGTCCCCTGCCCTCCCCAAATGACACTTCTGCTCGAGTAGCCTGAATTCAATCTTATAGTCAAGAAAACAATAGCATCTTCAAATAAAGAAAGGGGCATAAAACCACTGGACAACACCACTTTTGATTTGACATAAAATTACACTCGCATCGCGTTGTAAATTCGATAAGCAGTTTTCTATGCGTTTCAAATATTCTATATGAAGTCCTAATGTGATTTCTGTCTACAAAATTGAAGAAATGAATTTCCATCTTGGATATTTAATAAGACTCTTATTTATATAAAATTAACTTTATGCATAAGTGTCGTGGTCACCATGGTAGTAGTAACAACCTCAGTAATAACACCAAAACAAATCTTCTTTTCTCTCGAATTTTAAAGGCTTCTAACAATGCAATAGAAAGATTTATTATGCTTATATTCTCAAATAAAATACAAATTTTACTCCTAAAACATGTGACTAACTAACCTTTTAAGAACAAATTACCGTATTTACGCGTGTATGCCGCGGACCCCCAATTTCTGGAACGTTAAAATTGAAAAAAAAAAAACTCGTGTAAGCAGCGCACATCAATTTTCTGAAAAGAAAAAAAACGGTACAATGTATTTTTCATCCTACTTTTAATCATTAAAATTATTATACACAGAGACAATCAACAATACTGTGATTATTAACAGAAATCACTCCCGTGCCTAGCTTTCTTCGTCGCCGAGGAGCTGGAGCACGTATCACCATCGGACTAAATAAAGTCTTCGCTCTTGTCGCTGGCATTGGAAAGGCAGCATTTTTTAAAGCTGCGGACGACAAGATGTCTGGAATTGAATTCCATGCTTTAATAATCCATTCGCGCAAAAGGCGAAGTGCAGGTTTCTTAATTCGGCCAGTTGGCGTAGTTTCGGGTACTGCAGTTGCCATCCATTCAGTGTACAGTCGCCGCAAGTGGTTCTTGAAAGGCCGGTTGATGCAAAGAGGAAAGACGAACTGTAACTTGTCATTTTATATTTAAAACTTTTCTAATCTTGTAAAATTACTTACAATATTCCAGTATTAGGTTAATAAAAACTCCCCGTGATTTTAAATCCTTGGTGGCTCAGTCAATTCTACATTTCCTCGTGTATGTCGCGCACCCTGTTTTTTGACTTCGTTTTTGTGCAGAAAAGGTGCGCGGCACGGTAAATGTTTAGTTTAACGTCTCACAGTTACAGGAGACGAATGAGTAATAAAAGAGAATAATTAGGAAATAATTGGTAGAATGTGAATGTGGGAGGAAAATGAAAGAATCCTGAGGAAACCTACGAACTAGGGTTGCCAACTTCTGAAAATGGAAATATTGGACACTATAATGAAGTATGTATGCTCTTAAGACTGTGACATCATCGCTCGTCAAAAATATGAACTGCCTGAAAGTGGTTACTTCACAAAATTAAACAATTCGGAATTCGAATTTAATGTTATTTTTTAAGCATTTATTAAACTCACTTTGATTGAGCCGGCACAATTAAATTTTTGTAGTCTACCATCAATAATACATCGTATTTAAAACAGAAAGCAAATATAATTAGCTTGCTCAAAATATACTTGGAAAATAAGTTTTACCAGCTTCGCTGGGGCTGAGAATGTCTCATAATGCCTACACACTTTTACTGGATCTGGATGCATTATTTAATTGGAAGATGTAGATGAAGATGAAGCAGTGATAGCTCTCGAAAATGTACTTTTGTTGACCTTTAATACTTTTGATAAGTTCAATAAATTTTGCTGCTTTTAACTCTTCAGCAAATTCTGCGCATGATAGATCGATATCAAAGCGAATAATAAACTCTGCTTTAACTATGTTCATTGACAATTGATTCCTTTCGTCACTCCAAAATATTCTAAATAGAACAGAAAATAGGACTAGTAAGAGGAAAAATTTCCGGACATTTAACGTCCAGTTTTGGAGCCGTATCGGACACTGGACAAGGAGATCAAAAACCGAACTGTCTGGTAAAATACCGGAGGGTTGGCAACCCTACTACGGACACGATTATATCCATCACAAACCCACACATCCTGGGATTGAAGCAGGGACCTCTTCTATCATAGATAAGCATTCTACCACTCAACCAACTACAGTTTTAGTTTAAACTGCAAATGATAATTCTTGGAACTAAATCTAACTATTATATTCTGATATGAGTATAATTATTGATATTACTATTAATCTTCACACAAGAACATTTTTTTATCATTGAATATTACTCCAATAGGAATCTCATTTATCTGAACGCTCTCTGTCCACATATTTACTCTTTTTCCCTCTATTGACTCTTTTGATACTCTTTATTTCTTAGAAATTTTCACGTTCTTTTTAAAAGTATAATGAGTTGAGAAAAAGACTCATAAAATGCTTCGTCTGGAATATTGTGCTGTATGGGTCTTGGAAATTACACCAAAAGGATGAAAAACAGCTGGAAGCTATCGAAATGTGGGTGTGGAGAAGAATGAAGATTATTAGCTTGATCGAGCGGGAAACGAATGAGAGGGAGTTAGAAACAGTGAGGGAGAAAAGAACAATGCTAGATATTATTAAGAAGAGGAAGAGAAACCGTTTGGGACAACAATGAACTGTATCACGAGGGATGTGCTACAGGGTATGGTGGCAGGAAAGAGAGGGAAAGGACGAAGGAGACTACAATTAATGTACGATATAAAAACAAAGAAATCGTACGTGAAGACAAAGAGGTTAACGGAAGACCGTTGAGCATGGAAGCTTCTCAGCTGCTGCAAGTGACCTGCCAGTAAGGGCAGAATCTCTATAATGATTATTATTACGAAAAGTAGCAATAATAACTAAATAACGTTTAGTGCCATAATATGTGGAAGAAGTGAGGCGAACTGTTATTCCCTCAGTAAAACGTTTAAAATGAAGTACACAGTTTATTGAAGTAGAATAGCATTGCAGAATGATAGCTTTCGTACGTAAATAGATTTTGTTTTAAAATTTAAATTCCGTTCATATGAACGACATTGTTGAAGTGCTTTATAATTTTTGCTAACAGAATTTAAGATTATATTGTACTGCATTGTTTCAGAAGCAAACAATAGTTTATTATTTTTTTTAAAAAATCGTTGCCATAGTTACTCGTATGATTTAATTATTGATCAATACTGAATGGTGTGATATCAATTGCTATAGTCTGCTATTAGAATGTCTCTGAAAACATCGTATTTATGGTTCAAATGTAAAGATTGCTTTCTCATTGGATCCATTGGGGGTTCATGCTCCGTGAAACCAACATTTTGGTGAGCTATTATTTTTCAATTAACATAAAAAGATATATTTTTCAAAATAGTTTCTACAGCATCTCTCTGTATTGTGTCGTTTACGGTGAAACAGTTTCTGATTGTAATGAATAATTCAGTGTTTCTAAATTATTATTATTATTATTATTATTATTATTATTATTATTATTATTATTATTATTATTATTATTAGTAGTAGTAGTAGTAGTAGTAGTAGTAGTAGTAGTAGTAGTAGTAGTAGTAGTAGTAGTAGTAGTAGTAGTAGTAGTAGTAGTAGTTGGTGTTGTTGTTGTTGTACTTGTATTTTTTTGTTCCTTCCGCACAATCATCCAAATTAATTTTTAACGGCAAATTGAAGGTTAGAAGCAAGGGTCCAATGTTTCAAGCCTGGTGGCTCCTTTCGTGATAAGTGAATCATTAGACTGAAAAATGAAAAAGAAAGTACGGTATGTTACGAAGTACAGAATGGAAATAGTAAAATATACGCGTCGAAACGTATTTTTGACTAAGGTGGACGAAGAAGTTCACAATGTCATCCTTTGTAGCGATTGTTGGATTAACTAATACTGGGCGCAAAATTTCAAAGTCAGATGCACTCGCCAATCCAAAAATTATGGTCGTCAGTGGTCAAATTATGAGAGATCCTCCCCCCCTTTTGGCCTTTGGTTGGACAAAGAAAGAGATTACATCAGGGCATAAAATTTCAAAACCAGACAATTAGATTCAGGATAATCAATTTTGAATTGGTGTAACGCTCTCTCTCTGCACTGAAATACCAGTTATCAATAAGTCCTTAAGTGAAGGGCCATTGATAGAAATTGTCAACAAATCATCCAATGTGTCAGTCTTCAGTGAATTCCTGTAGGCAATTTTAACTCTGTTGAGAAGCTTCTCTCACGTGAAGCAGTACTCACAGCCAGTGGCGTATTTAGGGGGGTGGCTTCCGGGCTTAAGCCCCCCCCCAAAATCTTACTTACTATAGTAAAGTATATGAAATATCTTGCAGAATTTTCACATTTTCAGGCAAAGCCTCCCCCGAAAATTAGCAAAACCCTCCCCGAAACAAAATCGTAAATACGCCACTGCTCACAGCTAAAACTGTACAAAATGTGACAATTGGGAGCAAATTTGAGAATCTCGTAATGAAGTTTTCGCTTGAGTCGGAAAGGAGAAACAAATTAAAACGTTGTGAAGACTTTCCATGTCCGTTATGAAGATTTCACATTCTGTGTTTTCTCACTCTCAGTGCCAATTATTTTCGTGCGGAACAGAAACTGCGCAGCCCTGTCAGTTTAGGCACAAACCATCGCTACTGAACACTGGTCGCCAGCTCTAAATTTCTAGTCGCCAATGGTGACTTGGCGACCGGAAATTTTGCGCCCTGAACTAATGCCTATGTTTTTTTCTTTCTTTCTTTCTTTGTGTGTATGTGTGTGTGTGTGTGTGTGTGTGTGTGGTATGGTATGGTATGTATTTTCTTATTATTTTAAGCTAAGAAAGAGGAGAAACAAAATAATAAATTAGGGACACTTTGACTAAACTGAAATTCTGTCTCTACTACTGAAAAGAAAACATAATGAGTTAAGTTCCAAAGTTGGTTGTCCGTTTCTAGCAAATGTTTGAAGATTTACCGGCAAAGAATGGATACTTTGCTTGTTTGTGTGCTTGATAATATGTAAGGAGAGCGGAAGTTGTATATATTTTTCTTTATAAGCAGTTATAAACATGGAACTATTTGGCAAACGGAAGGAACTACTTCGCGCAATGTTACCGCATGGTTGGATTGTGGGAAAGTAACGAGTATTTGTATTCTGAACATGGCTGTAGGTGTACAGAGACGCTCCAGTTGGTATCTTTACGCAGAGACGAGAAAGTACACTCTATTAAATTTAACAAAATGGTCCAAATTTCCCTAACTCTAAGCTAACCCGACCCCTACCTTATGCTACTTATTCCTGCCTTACTTTACTTTACCCTACCCTACTCTATTATACCCTTTTAAAGCAATCTTAAAAATTGGTATTTTTTTTTTAATTTTCGTAGCTGTTATTACAATTTCGTAGCTGGTCAAAAAAGCAGGCGGACGACCAACTTCAGAATAAATGCCAAAATTAATGGACAGGTACAAAGTTAGAATCAATGATTTGGGCATCAAATTTTACAACCTCTGAGTGAAATCTATAGATAACGTGACCCATTGGCGGCTCTTAAAAGAGGTCACATTATTAAACACTTTAATCTTTAGCTCTACAAGCTACGGGAAGGAGGCTTCGTACAGCTTCAGAACACTGTATAGGCTACAAGAATTAGTACATTACACAAGCTTCCTTCTCTTAGTTTGTACCGAAAATTAAATTAAATATTTATCGATGGGACTTCTCTCAAGAATCACAATTGACGTAGGATATAGATCCTAAAAGAAACACAGAAGAGAACTAAGGAAAATCTCATGGTTGTTTCGTCTTTAACGCCTATTTTCGATATTAACGACGCATTTTTTTTTTTGGGGGGGGGGGACAAAATATTTTTACATATTTTCTGGATAGTCACTGAAAACTTAAAAATAAGATTATTTTCATAGGTAATTACAGTGCTTATCTTTTTTTCTCTTTTAATGTTTCAATTTTCAGCTTTATGTTAACAAAAAAAAATCACAATTTTCTACTTTAAATTAGTGGTTCTCAACTGGGTGTTCTCGTTTCCAAAAGGGGCGCTGCAGGCTGGAACAAAAAGGGGGTGATAGACTATTTAGACGGCGATTGATGGAAGGAGTGTAAGAGAAAAGGTGGCTAATGTAAGACAGATTATAGCAACAAAGTTTACTTTCATTATATATAATGGCTAGGTACTCTTCACGGCTGATTTTGAAAATTGAAGCCTCTTTCTGGTTCTTAGACTACTTCGTTCAAGTCTTCCGTTCAGCCTAGTGCATGGATGGATTGGGTTAGGATGACGGAGGGTACTCAAGACAATCGCATTCACCCAAGGTTGCCCTTGGCGCAAGAAGGTTGAGAACCACTTATTAAACTTCCAGGAATTGAAAGTACTGTAAGTTTCTTACTTTCGCCTTGTAAGTGGTCAAATCCAAGACAGTTGGGCCATGTCCAATTGAAAATGGTCATGCTTTCGCCTCTGGAAGGCCGTTCAAAATATCTTGTAGTCTGATGTTTGAACGCGGGACTAAGGTTAGTCACACTTTCTCCATTATGATATTTTAGTTTCCCAAAAGTATGTTCAGTGCTTCCTCACTGCCTGGACTACACACACCAGCGTCATTTCAGATGTTGCTTGGGAGGGGCAAGATTGTCCATCGACATAAGAGATTCACGTTTCTTTATTCGTATATTAACAAATAATTGGTTAAAAATATGTTTCTCAGACTCAAGGGAGACAGTTGTTTCTCTCTTTCTTCTCTCAAAATGATGGCCCCTGATTAAGTCCATTTTTGATTTCTGAGAAAGTGTCGTCTTCACAGTTTCAAATCATTTCGTGACAAGCCACATTTTGTTCTCTTAGTACAATCGTCCGCAAAAGTTCATACCCACCTTTTACATAGCATTTGAAACATAATTTTGGAGCGAATGAACCTATTTTAAAATGGTTTTCGGTATTTTTTGTCCTCTCTACAGCCAAGAAAGCCGTTCATAACTGGTCTATTGATTCCAAAGTTTTGCACATAGCAAGAGGTTTGTAGTTGGCTTATTTCTTTTTCTGCCTACGACTTCTGGACAAGGAAACTACAAATACATGTCTATTTTATGTTGAGAAATTAATTTAGTCTATGATTCTTTGGAATGTTTCAAGAATCCTATTTACAAATGGAAGATTTATTGTACGGCTATTCGAAGATGCGTTTGCAATGCGTTACCTCCCGCAGTGAGTGCGACCTAGATGGCTAGTCGGTAATTTTACTTTCGCCAGTTATAAATCATACTGTGAGCCAGGCCTTACTACCACACTCTTATTCTCATTCATGCGAATCACGAGAAATAACCCTATTGTGTTACATAAATTTTCCTATGATTAGCTAATTTTGCGGTATTTTCTTGTATATTTCTAAATTTTCTTTTGTTATACATGCACATACCTTATAATAGCAGAGTTCCGATACTCTGCACAAAGAAAGCATCTTCCAAGCAGCTGTTTCTTACTAAAATCCTCTTGCCTGTCAACACGTCCTCCCTTTTCCCTACCTTTAGACATCTTTTACTGTTTCCGAAATAGCAGGCGGTCTATTGTTCCGAAACGCGCCAAACGCTCGAGTCAACGTACTGTGCGCGTTTTTATTGCTTTCACGTGTGCATCACATTGTGATTTGCCATCCACATTTAAATGCATGGTCAGCGTATTCCAAGCGTACTCATGAGTCATAAAAACGCGTTGCGAACGCATCGAATAGCCGTGCACATAGATGTTACGAGCAAGTTGTCATTTGGTTTTTAAATGTCAAGTGAATCTACCATATAAAAGAGAAAGTAATTTTTCTTGTAATCGAATAACGAAAAAACGGCAGGACCCGTTTGAAGTGACTTTTTGGATATGGTTATTAACTACTTGGAGCTAGGGCCCTGCCATAAGGAGGTGGGGAGCAAGGGATTTTAATTTAATTGGAAAATTTAGTATCTCACGGTCCCGTCCGGTTAGGAAGTTGAAAGTCGTCACCTACACTCTTTATTAAAAATAAGAGGACACATATCCAGAGTTTTTTGAAAGTTCTCGTTAAAAGGAGGGCATTTTTCTTATAAATGAAAATGAAAAGTAAGAATGCTTGACGACCAACCCCTCCTAGACCGTTGTACTAAATTTGATTATTTCTGGTACGTGAGTAAACAATGCATAACTTCAGTTTTAATCACACAATTGGTATGGAAGGTGACCGTTGGTTAGTTGGGATGGGGAGGAGTAAGATGTAAAATAATCGAAAACGACCGATATCAGTGTCCAATCCATAGTTTTGGGGTCACTGAGATCAGGGATAAAAGTCTGTCTGTAAAGGTTGAGGGATGCATGACGTCACGCCGTACCCCGTGCCTAGGAAGTGGGGGACGTCGTTCCCCGCGTAGAACAAAGCGATTTTTACGAAACTTTTAGGGTTTATTAAATATAAATCAAGGTATACTTAGGTATAATTTCTATGTTACTATATGTAAGGGAACAGGAGCTAGGGGAATAAAATATCTGAAAAAGGGAAATTTTGAGGGAATTTCCCGAAAATCCCTCTGTTACGGGAAAACTGTACGTGATGGAGAGAAACCGAGTGCATATTCGAATTCAGCGCAAAAAGTTCCTTTAAGATCAGGTGATTTTTCTCATGTAACAAACAAAAAGTTTAAATTTGTTAACTAGTGTTATCAACGTTAGGCCTCCCAAAAATCCTATCGTAGTATATTGAAATTTTATTCTCTAGTTTATTGTAAATGTACAAATCAAACGATCCACTTTTTCTCAAGGTATTAACATTCACTTTTGAGGTGACCACGATCGAATTCTGAGGTTTTCAATCGATAACTCACTCTATATTACGTAACCTTTTAGAATTCTTGTATCATTGTCTGTATCATTTCTTTACATCTGAACCAATAGTGTTATTTAATGGTACTTCATCATTGACTAGTATTCAAAATATTGTGGAAGCGCATACTACAGACGATCACGACTTCTCTTTTTTTTTTAAAAAAAATCAATTTTTGACCATCTTGGATTGAGTCCATTTTTAGATAAATTCAATTCATAGCCCACTGATAATTTTCATACACTTTTCATTTTTGTTTCAAAATAAAGATAGGCACGCAGAAGGGGGTTCCTCCATATCTTCCGAACGCTTTGTTCGTTGGTACTATTCTTTCATCGCTGGGTAGTCAGTCTCCTATTATAGACATCCAACGCCCACGAAACACTACTTCCTTCACCGTTTCTTATGTCAGGGTCTCTGTGCAAACCCTTTTATTTTATATATTCGTTTCCACAATGATAAACTCAAAATTACCAGAGTAATTATAATAACCGTTAGATCCCTGCAAAATTTATTGTTACTGGTAGTTTTTCTTTGACAATCGTAAACGATAACGGCTTCTAGACAATCTTTGTTTCTTAAAATCTCTATTTTTCAACAGGATCTGGAACCTTTTGCCTACAATTTTAATCAATATTTTTGTGCTGCGGCTGGAGTGAAATAATCAAGATGTTAAATCGACCAACTGCTGACTGAAGAGGAAGCACATGCAATCATATATAGCATTGTGTCAACAGAGTATGGAGTTTCCAGGGCCAGAGTGACTAGAATTATAATTAAATTTCAAAAATCAATGTAGAATTCTTTCCTGAGAGGATCGTTACGACCGATTCACAGTTTCTGAATGATTTTTCTATTCTCATCTACCTGAAGGCGCCTACACAGAAAACTCTGTTGTTGTGCAGGAAATAGAAATGTAGTATGTGTTCTCCTTTACTAACTGACAATTGGTTTTGTTATAAGAGAAATTATCAAATTTTGGCGAAACTCAAGTCTATTAAAGATATGGTCATCGGATTTGGATCTTATCACATCATCAGAACCAATTATGTAGTGGTTGGAAAAATAAGTAGTGAAAATGTAAAATACGCAAATTGTTGACTGAAATGGGCTCACAGATGTCGCCATGTGCATGTAATTTGAAATTTCCAAGAACCACATATTAACCAGTAAACTACGCTAAATGTTATACAAAATGGCCTTCTCTGTTGCTTCTGAGAGGAGAAATAAAGCTGCAAAAGAACCAATAGCAAAAACAAAGCTTCTAAGTCTCTTGTGACTCTCGCTTAATCGCTGGTGACAGTACTCTTGATGAATTTGATCAACCAACTGAGCTGTGAAAATTGGAAATGGAGTTGGTAGAAGAATACGCCACTAATGCAACGTCTGTTCTATGTCTTTTGCTTGAAAAATTCTGTTAACTCAATGTTCTGAGAATGCAATAGCACTAACTGTTTGGTTCCCTTGAAGAAGCTAAGTTGATGGACGCTGTGCATTATTTGGAATTGGTACAAAGGAGTTGAAGATCCAGAAATGCCTGTAACTGTTTTCGGTGCTGGATTGGATTTCATCAGACAAGAAGACTACAAACCAGTGATAAATTATTGTAATGTCTCATTTATAAAAATGTAATGTCTGTTAGAAAAAATGAAAAAATTAAACAAAAACCCTCCTTAAAAGAATTAGCTTGGGGTCTTAGGGGTGGGTGCTTGATTAAGTGGGGTGGCTGGATCAATAGATGGACGGGGTATGTCTACCACCAATCTTCCTAAAATCCTAGGAAGATCGGTGGTGACTGGATGGGCAGGCAGGGGAGTAGACTGGCGGACAGGACGGGTGTTTGGGCCGCTGGGCAGACGGTCCGGTAAGGGGGAGACGGGCTGACGGATGGGTTGAGGGGGCCTTGGAAGAAGGGAGGGTGGGGGTGGGGGTGCTTGGTCGGGCGGGTGGATATACACAACATATACACGTACACACATCCAAACGCTTACATTCCTCATCACCACAAACACAGATGCAGCGAGGGACCACGCGCTGCGATCCAGATGGGTAAGTATAGTAGCATTTACAGACTTTTACACAACGACTTATCTTCTTCGGAAAATTCTTCTGCTTTCAGATTTTTCTTCAAATAATTCTTCTGCTTTCTTCAATATGTGTTGAATGTGTCTTCGTCCTCCTGTCTCCGTATCCAATGGTTTTTAATTCTTCATAATCTCTGTCTCTTTATGATAACAATCTTTGGTTCTTCAATCTTGTTCAATATTATTTCTTTTCTTTTCTACAGCTTCAATCAGGACGTCTCTCCATCAGCATGTAGAAAAGACTGAAGAAATGAAGGAAAAAGTGTCACTGTTGGTCATGCTGAATATTTTGCTAGAATGTTGTGATGGGAGAACGTGTTATCATGTCAAAATTCTGACTAGTATCAAGAGATGAGAAATGTTTAATAGTGGACACGTCTCAGACTAAATCACTCGAAAGAACCCAATGGATACAACATCTGTAATGTAAAATATTAGGGAAAGAGGAAGATCATTAGAATGAAAGGGTGGTGAAAGGGTGGAGACAGTGTGGTAAATGAAATTAATAAAAAATATAAATAAATAAATTAAATATAAATTACTTAAATAGATAAGATATTGTAGGTAAATATATAAATAAAATGTTAAATAAATAAATTAATAAATTAATCATAACTCTCCACCTCTACCACCATCACCATCATCATCATCATCATAATCATAGCCCTAATCACCAACCACACTGTCTCCAGTTTTCTTTCACCCGAATCTTTTCTCTTTCTGCAGCATTTCAATTTACAGTTGTTGTGTTATGCTTGTCTAGTGATATTTTGTGTGCCGTGCCTTCATCTTTAACGTTATCTCATCTCTCAATACCCAGTCAATATTTTGACCTCGCCACATGTTCTTTCATATTAACCTCCTAACACAAGATTCAATATGGTGATAGTGACACTTTTGTCTAGTACTCTCCCTCTTCTTCGGTCTTGGATACATTCTGATGACGAGAGAGTGAATCTTGAAAGCTAAGTTCTTTATTCTTTCAGTATGGTTTTCTTCATAAGCATCACATATATTACCTTTTATGTCTACAGATCGCACACAAATATTGTTTATACACAGAGGTGGCTCGTGAGGAAAGTCCACCGGTAAAAATTAGTTTTATCGCTTGAAATTGAAAGAATAAAAGTTATCTAATGTATTAATTGTTGTATACAACAATTAGTACATTAAGAAAGTTTTCTTCTTTTACTTTCAAGTGATAAAAACTTAATTTTTACCGGTGCAACTTTTCTCACGAACGCATCCAAACAGTTAGTATTTCTTTTTCAGTTCTTTCGACGAAGAAGAAAGAAGAAGGAGCCTTATCACGACATATTATCTGTCTGTCTGGTTGGGTGTCTGTGCTTCTGTCTGACCTGACGCTGGGGTTCTTGATATCTGTCCTGACGCCTGAATCCTAAATGTTGATCCCGACCTGATGCCCTCTGTGCCCTTATACCCGCCCCGAAGCCAGCCTTCTCCTCTGCCTGCTTTCCCCCTATCTATCTATTCTTTCAGCCACACTATAAAGCCGGTGGGTACTTGGGGTGGAAAGCTGGTAGGGAATAGGGAGGGAGGGAACTGGTCGGTGGGACTGGTGAGGTGGGTGGAGGGAAATAGCTCTCCCTGAAAAAGGAGGTAAATAAAAAAAACATTAGTGTTTTCATTTCCTGGCGTTTTGAAGTTATAGAATTAACATTACTAATATTAATTAATAAAAGTGTATAAAGCAAAGTAGGTAGAATAACTGAGTAATACACAGAGTCCGTCAAATTATGTATTTACATTTCAATAATGATATCTCTGTATTGCTTTCGGAGTTATATTGGCTTAGAATTTGTAGTATGACCTTTCCTCAACAGATGTCGATATGGTGTTTCCTCAACACATGACTACAAGACGTGACGTATAACAGTGAAACAAAATGGCTGGCGCACGCTTGATATTTAAGAATCATAATTCAGTTCCAAAGTGGGATTTCAAGTTCCAAAATGTCGCTAAATTTGAGACCTGAGTTTTAAATTTTGGGAACGTTGAAGAATATTGTGTATAGTAGTGTAATGTAAATTTAAGTTATTAATGTATATTAAAAAGTTTTAAAATTAAAAATAAAAAAAAAAAATAGGCTGAAGTTTTGTAAACACACTTTTAAGGAAGTGAAATTTAAAAATAAAAGGAAAAATGTTAAAACAAAAACAAAATGTTGAATGAAGCGTATGAATTCCTGAACACTTTTATTGGAGATAAGTTGTATGCATCTGGAGAGAAGTTAACCATCGCTGACTTGGCCCTTGTAGCATCAGTCTCCACAGCAGATGTCGTTGGATATGATGTCCGAAAGTAACCAAATGTGGCCCAAATGTGTGTACAATTTGAAGAACACATTTCCAGGTTACCAAGACGTAAACCAATCTGGAGCGGATGCTTTTCGTGAACTGTACAAGGATGCACTTAAGCGCAAGAGCAGAGTGAAGCAACTTCTGTAATGTTTTTACATGATTAATTTTTTCCTGTTATTTCTATTGAAGTTGTACTTTTTGCAGAAACAAATCTAATTAATTGTTGAATTGAATCTCTTATACAATGTTAAAATTATGAAATGGATATAAAGTATATAACAGTAAAAAAAATAAAGTTAAAATCTAATGTGCTAAAAAAATTTTAAAAATTTATACAAGTAAAAAGTTAAAAAAAAGGGTACATATTTAAAATAAACAAATGGTAAACAAGGGGTTAGTTATTTGGTTTGTTAGTTAAAATAACATAGTTAATTACTAGAATTGGAACCCTGGTAGTAGGGACCTTAGCTTATACCATCAAACGTTTCTATAAATATTTTATGAATTATGCTAAGAAGCAACACATAAGAAGTTTGTGCATGAAGGTTTTCCTTCATAACAAGCATAAATTTATAATTTTTATATTTATTATTTTATAGCCTGTTTTATATAATTTGTTTAATAATAATTAAAATACATTTAAAGTAAGTTTATTTTTTATTAAAAGTAAATAATACTCAATATTTTATAATTATTAATTAAATTAATAACAAATTTTTGTATTTTTAAATTACAAAACATGGCTTGCCAGCGGAGAATTGAACCCCGGTCTCCCGCGTGACAGGTGGGGGATACTAACCACTATTCTACCGAGGATAAAACGTTTCGTAATTTTAAACTACAGAGATTTGTTGTTAGTTTGATTAATGATTATAGGATATTGGTTATAGTTTATTTTTGGTAGAAAGATAATATTACTTTAGATGTATTTTGACTATTATTGAACAAGTTATATACAGAAGAAGGTTATAAAATAATAAATATAGAAATTATAAATTTTAATAATTTACGCCTGTCATGGAGGAAGACTTCTATGCACGAACTTCTTATGTATTGCTTCTTAGCATAATTAATGAAGTATTTACAGGAACGTTTGTTGGTATAGGCTGAGGTCCATACTGCCAAGGTTCCAATTCTAGTGGTTGATTAACTATATTGTTCTGACTGTCAAATGACTGACGAAATAACTGACCCCTTGTTTACCATTTGTTTAGTTTAAATACCCCCTTTTTTTTTGGCTTTTTAGGCTACTTGTATCAGTTTTTTATTTTGTTTTTGTGTTTTGACATTTTTACTTTTATTTTAAAATTTAACTTCCTTGAAAGTGTGTTTACGGAACCTCAACCTGTTCTTTTTATTGTTATTATTATTATTAATTTAAAAGTTTTTAATATACATTGATGAGTTGAATTTACATTACATTGCCTCTTCTGAAAAAAAAATACCAAGTGCTTTTTTAAAGTCATTGGTTATTACTTTGCTCTCTCCTTCCTTGGTTGAGCACCTTCGGTAACTGTACAGGTGTAGGAAGATTGTATCGTGCTTTGGTATGATACGTTTTGTACTTTGTGTTATGTGATGTATATGGGTACGAAACATCTCAGCCAGAAGCTCGCGGGCCACAATTTTGCCTGGCCAAAATCTCACGGGACAAAATCATGACATTCAGTGTAGAATATTCAAAAATAGTGGTAAAAATAACATATACAGTTTAACCACTATTAACGAACATCTTCATAACACAGGGCTAGATTTTTTTGTCCTGCCAAGATTATTAGGGAAGCAGGATCTTCTATTTGACGGACACTCTCAGATACGGACACAGACAATCTCCTTCCCCCCCCCCATCTCCCCGACATTTTAGTAATCTCCTCTTAGCGAATAGAAACTATTCTAAGTTCAAACCCATTTAACACATAAATCACTTTTTACAATTTGAAAGTAAATCTGCGATAGATTACACTAGACAGAAAATCCTTTACCCACAAAATGTCTTTATCAGAACTCAACTACCTGGTCAGCCCCAGTTGGAAGGTAAAGTTGAAATTTTTGCCTTTCTCTGTCCACAGTAAATTTTCGATTTTTAGTACTGATATTACATGTCGTTATAGCAGGACCAACAAGAGATGGTCCCTGACCTTTCTTATTACATGCGGAATGACAATGCAGATCCTACTTTGGTAGACCTACTAGTTTTATCAACCTCGGTCACTCTGTCTTACACCATTAATTAAATTGCCACTATAGATGCACCGAAAAGTCGTGACACATGAGCAGGGCCGGATTTCCATGTTTTCCAATCATGGGCCCTAGCAAACTTGCCGCCTCTAACCCTACCAATCGCATTGCTCTCCAAAACTTCCATTCTCCTGGATCCACTTCTTAAAATATTACTTTTACGTTTGCTGCTAAATTATAATTATTACTATTACTAATTATTATTGTTGTTCTTATTCTATATTACTCATTTTATGTATTATATTTTATTTCCTATATCTGGCCAACATTTCGAGTAAATTCATTAAAACTTATCTGGCTTCTGCCTAACCTATTCAACATTACATGGTGTAAAAGACGGCAAAATATAGAACAATCTTAAATGATATAAAGAGTTATATTATTTTACCTACAAATTTACAAAATGACGTTTCTGTGCATCAATACTATTTACGTCTTGCTTTGACATTGGAAATTCATTAATAATGTGATCAAAATCAAGTTTAACAGTCAAGTCATTTTCGGTGGCTAAAACAGCTAGACGAACCAGTCTCTACTCACAAAGAGTGGATCTCAAATAATTTTTGATTCTTGACAGTGTGGAAAATGATCTTTCTGCTGCACAGTTAGTTGCTGGTATACATAAAAACACTATAAGGCAAATAAATACACGCCAATTTGTGAAAGTACGAGTGTCGAGCCCCCTACTGCCGCACTTTTCAGCAGATCCACCGACAACTGATCAAACTGCCATAATAAACAACTGACTTACACTTGTTACACTTGTTAAGCTTTTATTACATAAATATGTTACACTATTTTTATTAGCTAAGAAAATAGCACAGACACAAAATAAACACGAAAAAATATTTTACATATTTTCATATTTTTTAACATATTTCTTACATATTTCATTGAGTTTTGTTATATATTTATGCACATATTTCGGTACTTTTTACTACATAAAAATTATTATTTTTATTTTTATTATTATTATTATTATTATTATTATTATTATTATTATTATTATTATTATTATTATTATTATTATTATTATTATTATTATTATTATTATTATTATTATTATTTATTCACTTTCCTTCGGCCCCAACGAGCTAATGCTCACATTAAGGGGCAGTACAATCCAATACGTACATACTTCAATAATAATATAACATGACAATATATGTTTGTCATAGACTAAAAAGAGACAAATAAAATAAAGAAAAAATAAAGAAACAATAATGGAAATAAAGTACATTATATATAGAAAAGGAAATACATGGTAACTACTAAATACACGGAACAATAATAGAAATTCAAAATATTGCATAAGATGTTAACTTGAATAACAATATATGAAATACATGAACAGAAACTTTTATAGTTATGCATTATATAAGTAATTTACACTAACAACAAATTTAGGGAAATATCATATAGCGTGACAATTATTTACAATGAGCTATAAACTGCTCCCAGTAATGTTGTGTCACCTGTTTCTTAAATATATACTCACTACAACAATTTTTAAGTTTATCTGGAAGGTCGTTATACGTTTTGAGTAGCCTGTATTTGACACTCTTTGTGCCATAGTTAGTTGAGTTCATTCTTCTTATATGTAGTGCATTTCTACGTCTAGTATTGTATTTATGAATATCGTTTTTTTTTTTTTTTTTTAAGCCTGAGATTAATATGTGTCTGGGAATTTATAATTTTGTAGATTAAAATACTTGTTTGAACTTTTGTAATTAAATTTAGTGGTAATATTCCTGAGACCATGTACAAACTATTGCTGGAATATCTGGGAGGTAATCCATACATTGACTTTATTGCTTTCTTTTGGAGAATTGCTAATCTCTTTATATCTGATTGCCTACCATTCTGCCAGATTACCGATAAATAAGATAGGTGGGATTGAATGAGTGAATAGTATACTGCTCTAACACTTGAATTTGGTACGATATTACGTAAACGACTGAGAACTCCCACAACTGGTGATATCTTCTGTGTTAACATTAATTTATGTTTGTCCCATTTCATATTTTCATCCAGTACCAGACCTAAGTATTTTACAGTACGTGCTCTGAGTATAGTCAATTCATCTACCTGTAGTTTGTCAGGGATCCGTGTTTTAAATGAAGGCTTATGAAACACTAGAAACACTGTTTTGGAGGGATTAAGCACCAATTTGTTTTCGCAAAGCCACCGACTTAAAATGTTTAAATCGTATTTTATATTACACAATAGTTCTTGGACAGAGTTTTCAACATAAAGTATTGTTTTGTCATCTGCAAATAAGGCAACTTTACCTTTGAGGTTTAACTCCTTTATGTCATTTACAGTATGACAATACTGGTATATGCTACGACTAATCTGCTACTCGTACAATATTATCGTAGTCACGGCCATTAAAAAAAAATAGCTTTCGCTTATTTTATTAAGTCGTTGGTTGAATATGTATTTTCAATAGTTTTATCGTTTTTTTAAAACAATGCTTTTAAAAATTTCTGTTCTTTAACCCCTTACCGCATGCCGTGCCATATATAGCACATACCCTTTTTTCACTAGCTTTTTTGTGATTTATCAAAGGCATCAAATGACTGTTTTGTCTGCTGTGTGAGATCTTGACATGTATGAATAAGAGATTTTGGTGTCATCTGGCATGTTCTTTGTGAGTTGTAAGTGTGTCATATATGGCACTTACTTATTTCTCGTCGGAATTAAGTAAAAAAAAAAAAAATCAAGTTTTAATTCATTTTTCAAGTTCTCATATGAGGATTTCCAATACTGATTTTTTTTTTCGCTAAAAGAAAAAAATCATGCAGAGAGGGATTTGTCGCCCTGGTCCCGAGCCCATGTGGCCCATGCCTAAATCCGGCCCTGCACATGAGTAGTGGCAACGTTATTGGGAGCTGTCAGATATCTTCTCTTGCTGGCTTCCATATAGTCCTTTACATTAGTATATGAATTAAGGGGAAAGCATTGAGACATACTTTCTTTCATTTTTTTTAAAGGGAGGTTAATCAAAATATGAGAGCCTGTATTGAGATTCTGATATATGCTATACACACACACTGAAAATCCTTGAATACTACGTTCGAACAATGCGGTTTTGCACTAATAAGGCTTTAATTATATTTACAAATTAGTAATAGGTTTTCCAATTCAGCATTTTTCAAAGAAAATAAGCTTTTATTATTACTAATTTTCCTACATTTTTGTGATGAATATATTCAATTTAAATGCATCGTAAATAGGCCTCAATCAACACAGTTTTGGATATCGCGGAACCAATTAACTGTGTTATGTAACGTATTCAGTCCTGTTACATCCATTTTGGCCATTGGAGCTTCTAAGACTTTATATATAGAGAGGATCCTTCCTTTGATAAAAGATTTGCCCTGAACAAGAGTAACATTTAATCGCAATTTAATTTGTCATAGCTCGGTGGAAGCAGTTGACTACCTCTGGGAGTTCAAAGGTTCCGAAAGTACGTCAGAGAGAATCATTACGTATAAAAGTAATATCATACATGCCGTATATTTTCCAGTCTCTATAAATACATTCCCTATACTATAGCAACACTTATTTCTTTACAGAGGTTAATATATCTCTCATATGGCACCAGTAAGTCAAACACTGACTAGGGGGCGCAGTATCTCAGTGGTAGAGCGTTCATTTCCGGTGCTTGGGGTCCCTGGTTCGATCCCAGCTCGCGCCGTGTGGACTTTGTGGTGGACAAGCACCGTGCTCGTGGGTTTCCTCGGGGTTCTCCTGTTTCCTCTCACTTGCTTCATTTCACTCATCTCTCATCATCACCGTCTCCTTTAGCCTAACCGGCATAATCGTAGGACGTAAAACTTAAAGATTTCATTTCATTTCAAACACTGACTACAATATTTAATTTTGCTCTATATTTCCATTCATAACTAATTTACAGGCTGGCGCAGGAAAAATCAGTTCGTGTAAGAATATCGGAAAAATATGTTATCCGGACAGCGATTTACTGTAAAATATACGGTATTCATATGTTTATTACGGAAATCTGTACGGAGCATATTATTCATATGATGCTACATACGTACAGCCTTTTTCACTCTTAAATGTTACATCATTCCTCTGCATGATGTCTGACATCTAACAATCTTCCGTGTATTATATATGTATAAGCAGGGGCGGCGATTCGGGGGGCAAGAGGGGGCAGTTACCCCAAGTTTTTTGAAGTGACCCCTTAATGTATACAGTTTCATTTGGAAATATAAAGTTTTTGTATGTATTACTGGCTCACAGAAAAAAAATGGCGCCATATGCCGTTGCGTGAGTACGTATTGGTTATTTATCTTCCTGTGAAGTTAAGAAAGCTACAGAAATTGCATTTTAATTGCAATCCAAAGCAATTAATATTGCAATTGCGTATTTCTTTAAATGTCGTAGTATTTAACTTGTAAATGCTTGTAGTATTTAGTGTCTTTCATTTTCTAGAGTAGTAACATACATTTAATGGCATGTGCGGAATTAAAAATATAAGTTGTTCAGTTCTCCAGTTTACGAAACAAGCCTCATTATTCATTACTATGATTATTATTATCCTTTCTACTTATTTGTTTTGTAACTTTGTTATTAAATAATCTGATCACACAATTTTCCAGAGAGAATTTTAAAGTGTTTATGAGCAAGGAATCAAATCCCTTCTTACACCTTCGTTGTTTAAGAGTACAAAGGGCCAGTACCTACTTGCGTTTCTCTTGTCAATTTACTTAATAAAATGTGAAATACGATATACAATATTTTGACTGAAAAAAGATAGTATCCTATTAGTTATACAACCTTTCGTCATACAAAGGGTTAGAAAGAACCAGGAAAACTAACACTGATATAAAAACATTCAGATCATGTCGTGCCCCCCCCCACTTTTAACGTCCAATCAGCGCCACTGTGTATAAGTATGTTACATACATCAGCTATATGTTATATACATATGTGAGATCCTGTGTGCCTATATAGAGACTCGTTCTTTCATACGACAAGTACGTATAGATGAAACACTTATACGGAAATTATTACGTATAAAACAAGTTTTCAGTTATATGTTTGCTCCGGATGCTGAATTATGTTAAGTCCAAAAACTACAGGATTTTCGCATGTAACCTACGTTTCTACGAACGGCACATGTTTTATTTTTCTCTGTCTGGGTGCTTTGTAAGAAATTGTCTGAGAAAACGTCACCCGTGAAGAGTAAACTACCTTTTTTTTTTTTTGAATCTTGGTTTATGAAAAATAAATACAATTGTTAGACCCGTGTTTGAGAAATTTTTTTTCAATAATTACCCTCATTTTTGTGGGATAAGAAGAAAATTCGAAAACCCCGTCTGAGTAGAATATTATCAAAGGCGTGTATTATGGTATTCGTGCCCTGTTCAAGAGAAGAAACCAATGTACTAATTCGTACGATCATATGTTAGAATGAAGCATCATGTTAGCGAGCACTAACCACAACATTCAAAATTCCCACCTCAAGCTAATTCATTTTCCCAACAAAATTTGAAATTTCTATCAAATAAAAACTGTTAGTTTTGACAATATATTTTTGATAATTTTGTACCCGTAGAAGGGGACAACCAGCACCAATCCAATTTTCAGAAGTATATATTCAAGCCTTATAGAACACTTATCAGTATATATTTTCAACAATTCCCAAATTTAAGAGAAGGGCCAATGAACCCCTACCAAATTTTGAAACGAAACCATCAACGTATACATGTATTACGAAAAACTTAATCCCTCTACTCAACTATACGTGTAACCATATAACGTGATAGACCCTGATTATAGAGGATACATTACGTCAAAATCCTTCCAAATTTATATTTTGGGCAATTTTGTACCCATAAAAGGAAATGATATGGATGATCCAAATTTACAGAGTTATATATCCAAGTCCTAGAGAACATTTACCACTTTTTTTTTCACAATTCCCAAATTTAAGGTTTTGGCCCATGTACCTCTTCCAAACTTTCAGAGGGTACATTAATATACCCGTGGCGCCGTGTCCTATAAAAGAAAAAGAAACCCTATGCCCATTCACGTAACCATGTAACATGAACTTAGAAGGGGTGGTCTTAGGTACCCGTAGACCATGACCTCTGGGTCAAAGACCATGGCCCTTTAGCACGGGACCCAGGGACACAACAGTGATCTCAAGTGCTGTAAATACTACTACGGAGAAGATGGAACATATTCTTGGGACGCTGAATCGACAGCAAAAGAACATTTCTCGATATCTTTTACCGTGTTTGCTCTACAGGAATCAGAATTGGATCTGGATACCAAAACGTGATACAAAAACGTTATATGCAGTTGAGATCGTTCCTCTAGTGGCGGGTCTTTAAAATTAATTAGGAAAGATAATTTGAAAATCTGGCATATTTTACAAAAATCTAGCATAATTCAGACCCATAGTAGTATGGGACCCACTTCAGGAAACTTTTTGGCCCCTGGGTCCCTGCCTCAGGACCCATGGTCCCTGGCCGGGGTCAATGACCTAGGGGTACATAGGACCACCCCCTCTAAATTTTGGCAGGGGTACCATGGCCCACCCCCTAAATTTTGGCAGGGGTATAGGACCACCCCCCTTAAATTTTGGAAATTGCCAAATCTAAAAATTTGGTATGGTAGGGTAGGACCATAGTATGTACCTCTATCAGTATTGGGGGTCTATGTCGTTCCCTTTCATGGGTAAAAAATTGCCAAAAAGTCAAATTTCGGGGGTTTTTGACCTAATTTATCCCCTTGGATGAGGTGTTATTACCCTATATGGTTATATGGGCGTATACAGGGGTCCATTCCCTTTCATAAGACATGGGTATATTAATGCACCCCTTGAAAAATTTGGGAGGGGTACCTTGGCCCACCCCTTAAATTTTGGAAATTGCCAAATCTAAAAATTTGGTATGGTAGCCTAGGACCACAGTATGTACCTCTATCAGTATTGGGGGTCAATGTCGTTCCCTTTCATGGGTAAAAATTGCCAAAAATTCACATTTCGGAGGTTTTTGACCTAATTTATCCCCTTGGATGAGGTGTTATTACCCTATATAGTTATATGGGCGTATACAGGGGTCCATTACCTTTCATAAGACATGGGTATATTAATGCACCCATTGAAAAATTTGGGAGGGGTACCTAGGCCCACCCCTTAAATTTTGGAAATTGCCCAATTTAAACATTTGGTATTATAGTATAGGACCCTAATATGTATTATGATAAATTTGGGTGGTCCACCTCATTCCCTTTTAGGGGTACAAAATTGCCAAAAATATAAACGTAAGCAATACGTTGTACCACGTGTTTGGTTTTCGACCTAATTTATCCCCTTGGATGAGGCCCTATTACCTTATATGTTTATATGAGCATATACAGGGGTCCATTACTTTTCATAAGACATGGGTATATTAATGCACCCATTGAAAAATTTGGGAGGGGTACCTTGGCCCACCCCTTAAATTTTGGAAATTGCCCAATTTAAACATTTGGTATTATAGTATAGGACCCTAATATGTATTATGATAAATTTGGGTGGTCCACCTTGTTCCCTTTTAGGGGTACAAAATTGCCAAATTTTAGTACAACCACGTGTTTGGTCTTTTGACCCAATTTATTGCCTTGGATGAGGTCCTATTACCTTATATGGTTATTTGGTTATGTATAGGGGTCTATTACCTATCATAAGACATAGGTACATTTGTGCACCCCGGGAGGGGTACCTTGGCCCACCCCTTAAATCTTGGAAATTGCCCAATTTAAACATTTGGTATTATAGTATAGGACCCTAATATATATATTACTATAACCTCGTTCCCTTTTAGGGGTACAAAATTGCCAAAAATATAAACGTAAGCAATACGTTGTACCACGTGTTTGGTTTTTGACCTAATTTATTCCATTGGATGAGGTCCTATTACCTTATATCGTTATATGGTCGTGTATAGGGGTCTATTACCTATCATAAGACATAGGTACATTTGTGCACTCCTTTAAATTTTTGGTAGGGATACATTGGACCAGCCCTTCAATTTTGGAAATTGCTCAATTTAAACATTTGGTATTATAGTATAGGACCCTAATATGTATTATGATAAATTTGGGTGGTCCACCTCGTTCCCTTTAAGGGGTACAAATTCGCCAAATTTTAGTACAACCACGTGGTTGGTTTTTTTGGCACAATTTATCCCCTTGGATGAGGTCCTATTACCTTATATGGTTATATGGTCATGTATATTGGTCCATTCCCTATCATAAGACATGGGTATAATGATGCACCCCGGGAGGGGTACTTTGGCCCACCCCTTTAATTTTGGAAATTGCCCCTTTTACATGTTTGGTATTATAGTATAGAACCCTAATATATATTACTATAAATTTGGGTGGTTCACCACGTTTCCTTTGATGGGTACGAAATTGCCAAATTTTAGTACAACCACGTGTTTGGTTTTGGCTCAATTTATCCCCTTGGATGAGGTCCTATTACCTTATATGGTTATATGATCATGTATAGGGGTCCATTCCATATCCCCTTAAATTTTGGAAATTTTCCAATTTAAGCATTCTGTATCATAGTACATGACCTCAACATGTATCATGATAAATTTGGGTGGTCCATCTTGTTCCCTTTCATGGGTAAAAATTACTAAAATATTAACATAAGCAATATGTTGTACCATGCGTTTGGTTTTTGGCCCAATTTCTTCCCTTTGATGGGGTTCTATTACCTTATATGGTTATATGGTCATGTATATGGGTTCATTTCCTATCATAAGACATGGGTACATTGACGCACCCTTTAAAATTTTGGGAGGGGGTATCTTGGCTCATCCACTCGGTTTTAGAAATTGTTTAATATAAGCATTTGGTATCATAGTACAGGACTTCAATATGTACCACTATAAATTTGGATGGTCCACATCGTTCCCTTTCATGGGTAAAAAACTACCAAAAATCGAATTTCGGAGGTTATTGACCCCTTTGGTAAGGATTTAGCACGTTATATGGTTTATTACCTTTATATGTTTATGTTCCCTTTTAAATTTGGGAATTATCAAATAACAAAATTCGGTAAACGTTTTCTAGGACCCATTGGTGTTCCTCTTATGGCCAAATATTCAAAATTTAAATGTTATTGACCGGCTTTATTATTGAATAAGTACAGGATTTATTACTTTTTTCATAAGACACAGGTGTATTTGTGTACCAATCTTAAATTTTGGGAGGGGGTACAGTTCTTATTGTCGTATCAATAATTGGTAATTGGATAGTATCTCATTCATTGGGTAAATCATTATGATCACGTGATCTGTTATTAACCTATGATGGGATTAGGAGTCCAGGACATTGGTACATTAAAACTTTGTAGTATAATTTGAGAATGCGTCATTGGTTTTGATTATTCACTCCAAATATAAACGTAAGCAAGACGTTGTACCACGTGATTGTCCTTGATGAGGTAGTGTACAGGGATTCATTTCCTTTGTTGTGGTACTTCTTAAGTTTGAGTACACACACACTTCTAGAAAACAGTTGGTTCTACTCAGGTAAACAATTGACGGACATTATTGACCTTATTGAACATATAATGATATGATTAACTCTAAGACTTAGGTATATCAAGAGAAGTATTCTTTAAATTTGGGAATGGTGATAAACAGAATTTTAACATAAGGCGCGAAATTTGAAACAATACATTGAACTTTAGTCACAGCTCATAGTCTAAGATCATTGGTGGTGATTGATTTGACCTTGAGCTTTAGAAATCTGATAGCTAACCTTATTGAATCTTATGACTCATAGACGAAAGGCAATACATGCTACAACAGTTTAAAATTTAATCATAAGGTGATGTAATCTGACACTAGCAAAGTTATTGTTAATGCAATTTGATTGGATGATCACTATCTTTCGTGCAATCTGATTGGTTGATCACTATCTTTCGTGCAATCTGATTGGTTGATGAGTTTCAAATCTTTGCTGTATTCAGTTTTTAAGTTTTGTTTCACATTTAAAAATCTTGGTTTCGTTCAACATTTTGCACTCACTGATAAATATGATCAAAACCGTTTATTTGTTAATCGAATAGTTAAAAACCGGATAAAGTTTGACGGTTAACCTGAAACGTAAAATTTTTAGTTTGAAATTTTTTTTTGCTTGAAACATTTTGTTTGAAAATTCTTGCTTTCAAATTTTTGCTTGAATTTTTTGTTTCAGAATTTTGTTT
This sequence comes from Thermobia domestica, assembly GCF_964235325.1. Taxonomy (NCBI): domain Eukaryota; kingdom Metazoa; phylum Arthropoda; class Insecta; order Zygentoma; family Lepismatidae; genus Thermobia; species Thermobia domestica. The sequence goes on from NC_137469.1 coordinate 3,113,663, forward strand.
GAAATTTTTTTGACAACTTTTGTTTCAAAATTTTTTTGTTTGAAATTTTTTCGTTTCAAAATTTTGTTTAAAATTTTTGTTTGAAATTTTTCGTTTCCAAATTTTTTTGTTTGAAATTTTTTGTTTCAAAATTTTGTTTGAAATTTTTTTTCGTTTCAAAATTTTGTTTGAATTTCTTTCGTTTGAAATTTTTTTTCGTTTCAAAATTTTGTTTCAAAGATTGGTTTGACATTTTTAAAATTTGTGCACTCATTAGTAAAGAACCGGAACTGTTTAGAACTAAAACCTTTGACAACATTGTGGTGCAATAGTACACGTCAGAACCTGGGGTTGTACTTGAAATGAAAAAACACAATTCATTGAAATGGATCATTTTATTACACTCCACATACATCCATACCAGATAGTGGTTCTGGATATTGTCGATACAATGTATTTTGAACTTCTTGCACTAGTTTGTCTTTAGCATATAATTTTAATTCCAATTGAAGTCTTTTAAGATCTAATGCAATATCAATTGGTGGAAACTCAATGTCCATTTGATCACAAATAAACTGTTTATCAATACAGGTATGCACCCACGAACGATGTTGACAACCATCACAATATCTAGATACATGTTGTACAATATGCATAACACATTTTTCAAAATAGTACTTTTTCAGGAATATACTAGTTTTGTTGCACACTTCCACTGCATGTTTCACACACTGGAATACGTTTATAAATTTGTTCCATTCTGTTTCCGTTAGATACACCATGTTGCGAGGGACATGGAATGTACTCTTCTTACGTAACAGCACCATCTTCTCTTCGAGGACTGTACGCAGCACCACTTCATGATTTGAGCCTAATGATTTGACTATGGTCACATTTAGCTCATCATGAAAATAATCGTTCATTTGGTCGATTCGTGCCATTCTTCACAGGTCAGTTGTACACCAAATTGTTCTGCTTTGCCCAATCGAATCACAGGTTCAAATGTTCTAGCACTGATACCAATCATCACATGTTTTGTTTGAAATATATTTATTGGATAATATCTTGCGAAGATGAACTCTTTATCGTTAGAAGTACACATCTTTCCTCCTGAAAAGCACTTGCTCAAATGATTTCACGGTATTGGTTGATTTATAGAACTACGGCTGTCGTCATTGGAAAGGAATGTGCTGACATTTGAATTCATGGTTTCATCACAGTTGCTGACGTCATGCTGACCAATCACATTCATACAACTATGTCTAATGTGCTGATTCATGATTTCATCACAATTGCTGTGTACTAAATTCAAATTGATGACTTCGGCCCAAGAGTCTTTTATAGCATAAAGATACAGATCCAGTATTTAAGAAACGCAGCAGTTCTTCTTGTTTCGATGCTTCCATGGGAAAATATCTTGCTGGTAAAATTATATTTTTATCATTTTCAAGCTTCACTACGATTCTTAATCCAAACTTTGTAGGGATCATTTGGCTAGCTAAGATTCTATAAGGTACATTCTGTTGCAAATCAGTAATCTTGGTAAATGATTTCATCACATCACGTGTGTTTAGAAACTGCAGACAAGTAGCCATGATGACGTTATCATGAATACTAACTCGAACGATACTTATATATGATGCAAAACTGATGACGTTGCGTTATCATGTTCTGACGTGTACTATTGCACCACAATGTTGTCAAAGGTTTTAGTTCTAAACAGTTCCGGTTCTTTACTAATGAGTGCACAAATTTTAAAAATGTCAAACCAATCTTTGAAACAAAATTTTGAAACGAAAAAAAATTTCAAACGAAAGAAATTCAAACAAAATTTTGAAACGAAAAAAAAATTTCAAACAAAATTTTGAAACAAAAAATTTCAAACAAAAAAATTTGGAAACGAAAAATTTCAAACAAAAATTTTAAACAAAATTTTGAAACGAAAAAATTTCAAACAAAAAAATTTTGAAACAAAAGTTGTCAAAAAAATTTTAAACAAAATTCTGAAACAAAAAATTCAAGCAAAAATTTGAAAGCAAGAATTTTCAAACAAAATGTTTCAAGCAAAAAAAAAAATTCAAACTAAAAATTTTACGTTTCAGGTTAACCGTCAAACTTTATCCGGTTTTAACTATTCGATTAACAAATAAACGGTTTTGATCATATTTATCAGTGAGTGCAAAATGTTGAACGAAACCAAGATTTTTAAATGTGAAACAAAACTTAAAAACTGAATACAGCAAAGATTTGAAACTCATCAACCAATCAGATTGCACGAAAGATAGTGATCAACCAATCAGATTGCACGAAAGATAGTGATCATCCAATCAAATTGCATTAACAATAACTTTGCTAGTGTCAGATTACATCACCTTATGATTAAATTTTAAACTGTTGTAGCATGTATTGCCTTTCGTCTATGAGTCATAAGATTCAATAAGGTTAGCTATCAGATTTCTAAAGCTCAAGGTCAAATCAATCACCACCAATGATCTTAGACTATGAGCTGTGACTAAAGTTCAATGTATTGTTTCAAATTTCGCGCCTTATGTTAAAATTCTGTTTATCACCATTCCCAAATTTAAAGAATACTTCTCTTGATATACCTAAGTCTTAGAGTTAATCATATCATTATATGTTCAATAAGGTCAATAATGTCCGTCAATTGTTTACCTGAGTAGAACCAACTGTTTTCTAGAAGTGTGTGTGTACTCAAACTTAAGAAGTACCACAACAAAGGAAATGAATCCCTGTACACTACCTCATCAAGGACAATCACGTGGTACAACGTCTTGCTTACGTTTATATTTGGAGTGAATAATCAAAACCAATGACGCATTCTCAAATTATACTACAAAGTTTTAATGTACCAATGTCCTGGACTCCTAATCCCATCATAGGTTAATAACAGATCACGTGATCATAATGATTTACCCAATGAATGAGATACTATCCAATTACCAATTATTGATACGACAATAAGAACTGTACCCCCTCCCAAAATTTAAGATTGGTACACAAATACACCTGTGTCTTATGAAAAAAGTAATAAATCCTGTACTTATTCAATAATAAAGCCGGTCAATAACATTTAAATTTTGAATATTTGGCCATAAGAGGAACACCAATGGGTCCTAGAAAACGTTTACCGAATTTTGTTATTTGATAATTCCCAAATTTAAAAGGGAACATAAACATATAAAGGTAATAAACCATATAACGTGCTAAATCCTTATCAAAGGGGTCAATAACCTCCGAAATTCGATTTTTGGTAGTTTTTTACCCATGAAAGGGAACAATGTGGACCATCCAAATTTATAGTGGTACATATTGAAGTCCTGTACTATGATACCAAATGCTTATATTAAACAATTTCTAAAACCGAGTGGATGAGCCAAGATACCCCCTCCCAAAATTTTAAAGGGTGCGTCAATGTACCCATGTCTTATGATAGGAAATGAACCCATATACATGACCATATAACCATATAAGGTAATAGAACCCCATCAAAGGGAAGAAATTGGGCCAAAAACCAAACGCATGGTACAACATATTGCTTATGTTAATATTTTAGTAATTTTTACCCATGAAAGGGAACAAGATGGACCACCCAAATTTATCATGATACATGTTGAGGTCATGTACTATGATACAGAATGCTTAAATTGGAAAATTTCCAAAATTTAAGGGGATATGGAATGGACCCCTATACATGATCATATAACCATATAAGGTAATAGGACCTCATCCAAGGGGATAAATTGAGCCAAAACCAAACACGTGGTTGTACTAAAATTTGGCAATTTCGTACCCATCAAAGGAAACGTGGTGAACCACCCAAATTTATAGTAATATATATTAGGGTTCTATACTATAATACCAAATGTTTAAATTGAGCAATTTCCAAAATTGAAGGGCTGGTCCAATGTACCCCTACCAAAAATTTAAAGGAGTGCACAAATGTACCTATGTCTTATGATAGGTAATGGACCCCTATACACGACCATATAACGATATAAGGTAATAGGACCTCATCCAATGGAATAAATTAGGTCAAAAACCAAACACGTGGTACAACGTATTGCTTACGTTTATATTTTTGGCAATTTTGTACCCCTAAAAGGGAACGAGGTTATAGTAATATATATATTAGGGTCCTATACTATAATACCAAATGTTTAAATTGGGCAATTTCCAAGATTTAAGGGGTGGGCCAAGGTACTCCTCCCGGGGTGCACAAATGTACCTATGTCTTATGATAGGTAATAGACCCCTATACATAACCAAATAACCATATAAGGTAATAGGACCTCATCCAAGGCAATAAATTGGGTCAAAAGACCAAACACGTGGTTGTACTAAAATTTGGCAATTTTGTACCCCTAAAAGGGAACGAGGTGGACCACCCAAATTTATCATAATACATATTAGGGTCCTATACTATAATACCCAATGTTTAAATTGGGCAATTTCCAAAATTTAAGGGGTGGGCCAAGGTAACCCTCCCAAATTTGCAATGGGTGCATTAATATACCCATGTCTTATGAAAAGTAATGGACCCCTGTATATGCTCATATAAACATATAAGGTAATAGGGCCTCATCCAAGGGGATAAATTAGGTCGAAAACCAAACACGTGGTACAACGTATTGCTTACGTTTATATTTTTGGCAATTTTGTACCCCTAAAAGGGAATGAGGTGGACCACCCAAATTTATCATAATACATATTAGGGTCCTATACTATAATACCAAATGTTTAAATTGGGCAATTTCCAAAATTTAAGGGGTGGGCCAAGGTACCCCTCCCAAATTTTTCAATGGGTGCATTAATATACCCATGTCTTATGAAAGGTAATGGACCCCTGTATACGCCCATATAACTATATAGGGTAATAACACCTCATCCAAGGGGATAAATTAGGTCAAAAACCTCCGAAATGTGAATTTTTGGCAATTTTTTACCCATGAAAGGGAACGACATTGACCCCCAATACTGATAGAGGTACATACTGTGGTCCTAGGCTACCATACCAAATTTTTAGATTTGGCAATTTCCAAAATTTAAGGGGTGGGCCAAGGTACCCCTCCCAAATTTTTCAAGGGGTGCATTAATATACCCATGTCTTATGAAAGGGAATGGACCCCTGTATACGCCCATATAACCATATAGGGTAATAACACCTCATCCAAGGGGATAAATTAGGTCATAAACCCCCGAAATTTGATTTTTGGCAATTTTTTACCCATGAAAGGGAACGACATAGACCCCCAATACTGATAGAGGTACATACTATGGTCCTACCCTACCATACCAAATTTTTAGATTTGGCAATTTCCAAAATTTAAGGGGGGTGGTCCTATACCCCTGCCAAAATTTAGGGGGTGGGCCATGGTACCCCTGCCAAAATTTAGAGGGGGTGGTCCTATGTACCCCTAGGTCATTGACCCCGGCCAGGGACCATGGGTCCTGAGGCAGGAACCAAGGGGCCAAAAAGTTTCCTGAAGTGGGGCCCATACGACTCCCATGTTTGGCATCATCGCGATTCTCGAATGTGGCAACCCTGATGGATGACAACACTGAACATTCTTCAGGTTCATATTTTGTTGTTGTAAAATAACATTATCTATGATTGTGGTAAGTTGTATTTCATTATCTCCTTTCACTTATGAATAAACAAGCAGAAGAAAAATGGTATATTTTGTAGTATTTTTAGTAAATCAGGCTCTTACGTGTTGTCTTTTCCTACCAGTGAAATGCTTATTGCTTGTGCCAGGTTTAGATAATTCATCTTCATCTATGCTAATTGTCAAAAAAAAAAAAAAAAAATGTCTGACGTTACAGGAAGATGTTCGCTGAGCGAGATATAGCCAAATTGATCATTGATTTGGAGAGAACGCTAATGACGTCAGAGGTCGATCGCCTTCGCAGGGCCATGCAAGAAGTTGATCACGAAGGAAAAGGACACATCTCGAGGGGCCAGGTAAGAAATCAGACATCCATGTAGAAACATTCATTGCTAACATTAAATTATTTTCAGTGGCTACAAAGAGGCAAAAAAAAAAAAAAAAAAAAAATCACTTCCGATACAGGACAACACGTAACAAACTATTTTCTATTAAAAAGTATATACAAGTACAATAATCATGTATATACAGGGTGCAGGCCGGTAGCCAGCCCAAAAATGTACGGGGGCCGATAGAAGTTAGGGGGGCCCAATCCAACCATATTATAGTTCATTTGCAAGCCTACCGTGAAAATTTTAGGGGGCCAGTAAAAATTTAGGGAGGCCCAGCCCCCCCTTAGATACGGGCCTGACAGTGTGTTTCAAAACAACACCGACAACGTTTGGGAGGTGATTCCTAACACCAAAATAAGACAAAATGTATAGACCATCCTGAGTGCACAAATGCTTCCTTTTGGAGTTATAGGCTGTCGAAAACATGAAAAACTTAACTTCAAAGGTCCATATCTCCAAAACTATGGAATCTACCTTAGTCGGGTCAAGACTTCACTGAGGAACTAATACGTGTAATATCCAAAAATATATGTTTCAGAATCCTAAGGTACTCACGAAGCATTTTTTATAGAGGAAGTTTGGCTACGGGCATATAATTTGAAGTACTCAACAACTACCTCTATAAAAATTGTTGCGGAAGTATCGCAGGGTTCTGAAACTTGTATAGGGCACATATTAGTTCCTAAGTAAAGTCCTGACCCGAATCCGACTAACAAAGGCCCCATAGTTTTGAAGCTATGAACCTTAAAGTTCATTTTTTCATGTTTTCGACAGCCTATAACTCCGAAAGGAAGCATTTATGCACCCAGGATGGTCTATATTTTTTGTCTTATTTTGGTGTCAGGAATCACCTCCCAAACCCCTGTTTAATACGAAAACTGACAGTTGCTTTGTAAATACACAATAGCTTTGCTCGGCACAACTGACAGAAAATAGAAGCACGATTCTTAAACTCAAAAATTTTTAGAAATTTTCGGGAGAAAGGAATTTCTTACAATTTGGGTGCTCCTAGTGGGAGCCAGGTTCTCCAGGAAAATATCAAAGAAACTAATGCATGTAAATGACTCGAATTGATTTTGGAATTATTGAAATACAGGTGATATGTATCAAGATAAAAAAATAATAAAAACCGATAGTTTCAAAGAAACAAACAAACAAAACATTTCAGAAAGGACCTGCTCGTACGTAATTACCTTGGATTCATGGCTCGTACGTACTTTCTCTTTAGAATTAAGCAAATGTTTAAACTGATAAAATATGCACTCCTCACGGATGCCAAGTTCGGAATAAAAATCGGTAAAATACGGGAAACTTCTCGGAAAAATGTGTTGTGTAGCAGTTTGGACGTCCTTAGCACATCCCTAGGGTAAAATACCCCCCCCCCCCCAAAAAAAAAGGAGTCGGAAATACATTATACATGTCCTAAATAGAAATTAATTTGTGTATTGATTTATTTGTGTATTAATTTGAAATTTGTTTTGTCTTTAGTGTTTACTTCGTTCGAATACATTTCTTATTGTACGTGTTTAATTGTCTGTATAGTGTTGTCTTGGTCTACAGGTTGGCCCTAATTATGTATATAGTATTTGTAATTCTTGACAAAAAATTTCGATATGGCAACACTGTGTAGCCTGAGAGTGGGAATAACTGTCACTGGACTTAGAACCGTTATACTGTGTGCCAGACAGGATGGCGGAAGAGTTGTCTCTCGAACAATGTGTGCGTTGTGTGCGTTTGTATTCTGTGGAATGGCTAACTCGATCTCTCGATTTGTCACCACCTGTCTTTTTATGGGGTGTTTCAAAGGACAAAGCGTATCAACATCACATACGCAATTTGGCCGAACTACGGGAAACTATCACAAAAGAGTTCCACAGGATGCCAGTATGGGTCTGTCAAGTTGCTTGTGACAGGAAGCTATTACGGAAGAGTTCCACAGGATGCCAGTATGGGTCTGTCAAGTTGCTTGTGACAGGAAGCTATTACAGAAGAGTTCCACAGGATGCCAGTATGGGTCTGTCAAGCTGCTTGTGACAGGAAGCTATTACGGAAGAGTTCCACAGGATGCCAGTATGGGTCTGTCAAGCTGCTTGTGACAGGAAGCTATTACGGAAGAGTTCCACAGGATGCCAGTATGGGTCTGTCAAGCTGCTTGTGACAGGAAGCTATTACAGAAGAGTTCCACAGGATGCCAGTATGGGTCTGTCAAGTTGCTTGTGACAGGAAGCTATTACAGAAGAGTTCCACAGGATGCCAGTATGGGTCTGTCAAGCTGCTTGTGACAGGAAGCTATTACGGAAGAGTTCCACAGGATGCCAGTATGGGTCTGTCAAGCTGCTTGTGACAGGAAGCTATTACGGAAGAGTTCCACAGGATGCCAGTATGGGTCTGTCAAGTTGCTTGTGACAGGAAGCTATTACAGAAGAGTTCCACAGGATGCCAGTATGGGTCTGTCAAGCTGCTTGTGACAGGAAGCTATTACGGAAGAGTTCCACAGGATGCCAGTATGGGTCTGTCAAGCTGCTTGTGACAGGAAGCTATTACGGAAGAGTTCCACAGGATGCCAGTATGGGTCTGTCAAGCTGCTTGTGACAGGAAGCTATTACAGAAGAGTTCCACAGGATGCCAGTATGGGTCTGTCAAGCTGCTTGTGACAGGAAGCTATTACGGAAGAGTTCCACAGGATGCCAGTATGGGTCTGTCAAGCTGCTTGTGACAGGAAGCTATTACAGAAGAGTTCCACAGGATGCCAGTATGGGTCTGTCAAGCTGCTTGTGACAGGAAGCTATTACGGAAGAGTTCCACAGGATGCCAGTATGGGTCTGTCAAGCTGCTTGTGACAGGAAGCTATTACAGAAGAGTTCCACAGGATGCTAGTATGGGTCTGTCAAGCTGCTTGTGACAGGAAGCTATTACAGAAGAGTTCCACAGGATGCCAGTATGGGTCTGTCAAGTTGCTTGTGACAGGAAGCTATTACAGAGGAGTTCCACAGGATGCCAGTATGGGTCTCTAAAGCTACTTGTGACAACGTTGCTCTTCGTCTCCAGGCATGTATAGATTTGGATGGTGCATTGGTAGACCATGCCGTGCAAAACAGAGCTGGAATACGCTATAAGAAAAATAAAAGATAGCAACCAGGGCCTAGAGTTGAACGGTATTCACCAGGTTATGGCATGATGTAAATTTAATAGGGGACGATAGGAGAATAATAGAAAGAAATGCAGAGATCTTATTAAACGTTTGCAGGGACATGGGTTTAGAAGTAAATGCAGAGAAAACTAAATACATAGAAGTGCGTCGGGACCGTAATACAGCAAATTATGGATGCGTTAAAATATTAAATAATAATTTTTTGATAAAGTGGATACTTTCAAATATCTGGGATCAATATTAACAGACGAAAATCATATTCACGGAGAAATTAAATGTCGACTAAAAGCAGGGAATTCGTGTTACTATTCGGTTCAAAATCTCTTGTCGTCGCGAATTCTGTCGAGGAATCTGAAGCTTAAAATATACAAAACGATAATCATGCCTGTTGTTCTGTATGGTTGCGAAACATGGTCGCTTACTCTGAGGGAAGAACATAGAATGAAAGTATTTGAGAACAAGATCCTGAGACGAATATTCGGACCCAAGAGGAACGGGAATGGGGAATGGCGGAAACTTCATAACGAGGAATTACATAATTTATAAGGTTTACCCAACATTGTTAGGGTCGTCAAGTCTAGGAGGCTTAGGTTGGCGAGTCATGTAGCTAGAATGGAAGAAAGTAGAAACGCTTTCAAAGTCTTGACTGGAAGACCAATCGGAAAACGACCATTAGGAAGATCTAGGCGCAGATGGGAGGACAATATTAAGATGGATCTCGCAGCGATTGGAATACAAAGTAGAAACTGGATGCAGTTAGCTAAGGATAGAAATCAGTGGAGAGCTTTTGTGAACGCGGCATTGAACCTCCGGGTTTCATAGGCCATAGAGTTAGTTAATTAGTAAGGAAAGGTATGACAGTAATGTTTTATGTTCAATTTTATGTTCCTAGTTTCTTTACAGTAGTCTTTGAAATATCATATGCATAATTACGGGTTACCCTATATAGTCTTGAGTATTTTTGGTATTTTTATTAGTTTTTCTTTGTTTAATACTTATAATAACCAAACTGCAACATATTAATTCATAATTGAAGGGTTGGATGAAAGAACCAGGTACATCCACTTTTAGAATTTTTTTCCGCAGCTGCTTGTTTCTTGCTTTAACTTTACGATGAACACTGTATGTAGGTACCTCCTTTGCATTATAACACTGAATATAATAATCGGATCCACATGATTCTTGCACACAATGTAGAGTGATGTTTTCCTACTGGAACGTGTTAAAAGCTCAAATTCGCTTAAAAAAAAAAAAAGACCTACCTGGTTCTTGCATCCAACCCTTTAATTTTATCACATTCTTGATTACATAATTCTTTTGTTCTATCATGTTTAGATCGAAATGGCTCTAAGACGAATAGAACTGAATCTTCCTGGAGACTTGTTGCACCGCTGGCTAGCTGCTACAGAAAAATCGTCCAACAATCTCTACCCAATTCCAAAATTGTTATCATTCTTTGAAAGAGTACGGCCCGATGCGCACAGTCTTCTTATAGGTAAGAATTATGTAATTTACTAGACATCAGCAAATCAAACGAAGTTTTAATTAAAGAGTTTATTGTTTGTTACCTCTTTTTGTCATGGAATAGTTCTGTGCATTAGCAATACTTGTCCAACTCCTCTGGAGAACGATAGGGCAAGATTAGTTTTTGGTTAAAAGTAGGTAAAATGTTATCTATGTAAATTATGTCATTTTAAGATTTTAACAATAATCGATGAAAGTTTATTGTACAACTTAAACTATTCTGTGAGGAACAATTTGGACAATAATTTAATTATAGGGGTGGTCCTCTAGCTTGGAGGTTTGGTGTGAGGCTAAAAGCCTCATCCTGTGGAAAGAAGGAACTTCTTCAGAAACATTCACAGAAGCCTCGTACTAGGAATGATAACTTGGCACGACCTCAGCAAAGTAAAATGAACATGAGATTTGGAACACTGATTATAAGAAGTCTTTATAGGGCAGGCACGTTAAAATCCGTGACAAGTAATTTAAAGAAATATAGGATACACCCAGTAGGAGTTCAATTTCCATGGTTTTCCGGAGGAGGATTCCTGAACCCTCCACTAAGCCTGTGGCACTCTATACCTCAAGATTCCCATTCATGAACTTGTAGGAGCACCCCCACTGATTTTCAAAACCCGGCGCCCTTGAATGTATATCTGCTGAATAAGTACTTTGTTTTATAAATGAATTCTCTCAAGCAATGTTGTGTGATTTATTTGAAATAATCCGAGTCTTGCTAACGTAATGGAAGTTGCAAAAGAATACAACTTCCAGTATTTGCATTATGTGGGAAGAACGTATTCAAGGAGAGAAGATATTGGGAAATCAGAATCCCTCTCCAAATTCTCAAATTTACATTGGATAAAGTGGTAAATTATTCTAACGAAAGTACTTTTCTTTTTCCTTCACGGAATAATCTCTCCCACGTCTTTGTCTGGGCACAACCTCAGTCTTACTGCACAGCTATACTGAACGTTTCGGAAGTTGATCGAGAAATACCAATCATGAGTTCCATAACCCACATCTCAACATTTCGGAAGATTACCGAGAAATGCTAGTGACGAATTTGATAACCATATCTAAGCATTTGGTAAAGTTACATGGTAATGACGAGTTACATGGTAAAAAGACATGGTAATGACGAGTTCGACATACCTATATCTAATGACGACAATAACGATCCGTAGACCCTGAAATGCGGGATTGAGCTGAAGTTATGAATCGCAATACTCATAGTTTAAAAAAAAAATCTGCGTGGAGGAAAGGAGGGAGAGGTAAAAGCCGCTTATGTTCAAACATTTCGAAACTAAGTTAAGAAATGCTAGGGACGGATTCGATTAGATCCAAGCGTATCGGAAGTGTATCGAGAAATACTAATAGTAACTCCGAACTTGTTAGAAGCTGATTTAAACATGCTAGGGATGAGTTCGATACAGCTGTATTCAATATCTCCACAGGCTATCAAGAAATGATAATGTGGCATTCCAACTTCTGCTGTTAGAAAAACCGTCATACCAGCACACAAGTGTACCGAACACCTGTATCATAAATCAGTAATTTCCAAATAAAAATAATCTTCATGCCTACAATATCTTCAAAGATGCTGCAAACTCTGAGTTAAAAATTAAAAGAAACATCTGATTAAAACTCGGTGTAACATTTGCTTGTATTCAGTCTTAAATAACTATGAAGCATGAAATGTAACTTCCAATACGCGGACGACACTGCATTTCTGATATTAGGCAAAACCATACAACATATCAACAAACATCTCCAAGAAGCTATTGGTCTATTCACATCCTGGTGTTCCAAATGGCGACTTCAGATCAACGCCGAAAAAACTCAAACAATTGTGGGTTCACCGCAATCTAACGCTGTTAAATGTTCACGTTCAAGGAACACGAATTCACCCTTCCAATACAGCCACATACCTAGGACTTCTCTTGGACAAACATCTCACCTGGAAACCTCATTTAAAATCCGTTTTATCCAAAGCCTATAATCAAATTAACTTACTCCGTCGCTTGACTAGCACCAACTGGATCTTAAACCCTCTATAGTTCTTACCACATATAAGGTCTTTCTCTGACCAGTACGGACTTTCGGATTCACAGCTTGGATACCTGCAGCACCCTTCTTTTATAAAACAAAACTACAAATCTTAGAACGTTATGCCTTCAGAATCGCTTACCGTATATCCTTTCCTAGCTCCACTGCCGATCTCTATAGTCTTATTACTTTTCCCACACTTCTTTCACATATAGAACACTTGGCTCGAAATATATCACTGATCGCCTGACAATGAATTACCCTCTACTCATGGACACAGTACATACTGCAGCCGACTTCGTCACCCTCCCACCATTACGCCCCCTCTCTCTCTCTCTACTTTTTACTCTATATCGCTACACTGTCCCTCCGGATCATCCCGACATTCCTCTTCTTGATGCATTTCATCTCGATATTCATTCACATTTCGTCTTTCCATCACATCATCCACAGTAATCCTACTGTACTAACAGGGCACCAACTGTTTTACATCAATGCCCCGCGTTGCCACTGGGCGAGAAGATAACCTCATTTGTTATTCTAACATTACCTATGTGTTGTGATATGTATTGCACTTATTTCATACCTCATATTTATTCCATCACTACCTTATGCTTATGTTTATGATCATAAGATCATAAAATCCAATGAATATTAATCTACTAATAAATAAATAAATAATAAATGAATAAATATCACTTATCCCAACAACAGTGCCAGATATCCCATCTTCCTGATCACCTCTTCCCGAATCGAGGGCGTAACCCTTGGGTGGGGCTAGCTTCGGCTAACAAAAAAATGTAACTATTAACAAGGATAAATTAATTTTTCAGGACACACGTCACGATCTGCAAAGAAAAGTCCTAAACGTGCCTCCACATCTGCTCCTGATGTTGCCCGGTGGGACGATGGGAAACATTCTCCAAAACCAAGTCATGGAGTAAGTTTATAATAATCTCTTGTTCTAAGTTTTAACTATCATTTGTAATTAAATAGTACGAGTTAACATATCGCACACCCGGTGGAAGAGTGTTACAACTCAAAAAAATGGAAATTTTGAGTTATCATCGCTCAATAGAGAATAGAGAGAGAGAAGCGAGCTCTATCTGGTGGTATTTTAGCAGAAACGTAAGTAAACAAATTAACCCCTAGATGGCAGAAATACCAGCATTCCGGTGAGCGATTTTGATAGAATAAAAAATTTTAAAAGTCATGTTCCCACAAATATGTAATTCTGACTTGTAACAGTCTTCCACCGGGTGTGCGATATATTCATTGACTATGGACACCATATATTCCAGCTAATTTACAATATTTCGCTCCAAAATACAGTTTTGTCAAATCAAAAAGGTTGTAAAAGTTCACATTATTATTATTATTATTATTATTATTATTATTATTATTATTATTATTATTATTATTATTATTATTATTATTATTATTATTATTATTATTATTACGTTCTTTTTTCTGGTTGTACGCAATACTGGCACTTTTTTTTTAGAAGTTTTATACAAGGATTTCATTTCATAACACGAAAGTGGGAAAACGGCTAGAGCAAGAGTATTTAAAAAAAAAAAAGTTTGAAAGAAGCTGTTGGAAAAGTGTACTGAATATAGTGCTAATTTCCTGCAATGTGCTAACATTTTACATTCCAAACATTGGCCCAAAAATTCTAAGCTTATATTTGGTAAAGCCGAAATTAGAATGTTAGGATGCAATTTCCGCTGTATGAAAAAGAATCAATTCTTGGTTTCTGTGGCTATCTCCAACAGCATAAAGTAGCAGACATGATACACCCTCTAAGTCCCATTTTGGACTCAATTGTAATATCTTCCAGCGAATGTGAAGGGGGTTCCCTCGGATGAACTTTACAGTAACTAGTAACTTCATAGGTCATGTCTACTTGTGCGGACAAGCTCTGCTTTATTGCTCATCAGGATAGAATTTCCTCACACACACTTTAACCCCTAGCAAATATGTGAACTTACGGCTGCTCCGAGGTTGTCATTCTACAATTCATAGGGAAACAAAACAAAATAAAGAAAGAAAGAAAAAAAAAGATCTAGAGGTGATAATTTCGTATCGAAGGATAGTTGTGTTAAAAGTTTGGAAGTTGCTGTAATAACTAATTCATTGTGAGTATGGTACCTCTTTTCAAACATACAAACAAACAAGCAAAAAATATTGATGGCATAAACGGCCGCACAGTGGGTGGAGCTGCACCTACATTAACTCCGGTATTCGTTTTACCTACAATAATTTATTCAGTTTTGAATACCCATTCTTTTCCGTGTTTAGCTACACTTGAATAATTTCTTAAGTCTCTCATAGATTGCTTGTTGTCTGTACTTTATTTTTGTTTAGTCGAATTGAAGAATTTACGGTTAGTTCTTAACAATCAATAGTAGATCTTTTTGCAACAATCTTACGATGTGTCAGCATTAATCATTTACATCTATAAAGTCCGAAGATAGCAAGAATATTTTTAGTTTAGTCTTCCCGAGCTATCAGCCAGGTTAAGGTACTGAAATCCGACGTTTCGAATGTAGACATTGCATTCATCTTCAGGGATGCATCAGATGATTGATCTTCACAATCCGTCAAGATGATTGCAATGTCTGTACTTGAAACGTCGGATTTCAGTATCTTAACCTGGCTGATAGCCCGGGAAGACATTAAAATCACGTCGCCAGGAAATACTTAATTCTTTCTTCAGCGAGAACACTGTTTTACTCTGCCTAAACTGTCCCCAAACTGCGCTCACATTATCAAAAAAATTCTGTATCCATTTATGATTTATGGTTAAGGAAAGCTCGGCTAAGACAATTTTATATTACACAATACCATAACAGTCACCAGCGAAAACACATCGCATCGCTTTGTCAAAGGTTTCAGAACGAATGGATAAACATTTTTATTTGCTCAAAGATTATGTTCTCTACACATCAAAGAAAGTTGGACTTAGCCCGGAATCACTGACAAAATAATACAATAGCATTGGTACTCTCATTTGCTCATTTGCTATTGACTGGCATAGGTTCTAAGTCACCTGACAAAAATGCACTTAAAATGAATGATTTGTTAATAACAAAACTATGAGTTCACTACAAATTCCATCAGAATTTAAAAAAAAATCACATAAATCAAATGTTCAAAGGGCCCCCAATCATCTTCATACTCAAAACAACAAATTACATCACTATTAATATTGTTGGATGAAAATTTATCAAATCCAGAAATAATATGCTTTAGATCTGAATATTTATTCAGGGCTCCCAGTTGTCCTATTTTCCTATATTTTGGAAATTAGTGTTTATTTGTCCTATATATGTCCTATATCAGGGTGTCTACTAAAATTCCAAAATGAAATTTCGTGACTTTTTCGAGACCTTTTCTTCACCAAATCATAAAATTTACTAACATTTTCAAGAGCAAATTCGGCTGCGAATTAGGTAGAATTTTCATCCATGCGATAGAAAGGTACTTTGCTTGCTATTTGGTAGCGTATAAAGCCGACCATAGACATTTTTGGTGGTGAATTTTGATGTTTTATAGAACGAAATCTTCCAATCTGTACTTACATTTGTACAGTTAAAAAAAATCGTGACCCAAAAGATAAATTTCGTGACTTTCATGACCGTTTTCTGATTTCGCGACTTTTTCGTGACTTTCGTGACCGATAGACACCCTGTATATTTTAATCTTGTCCTATATTTCCTATATTTTTCAGTGATTGAATTATTAAAAGTGCATGCCAAGGGCAGTTCTAGTGATGATTTAAGTTGCTACATATTAGCAATATGCTTAAATTTGCCTTAGCATTATTTTTCTCAGGAACAGTCACTAATCCTCACTATTACTTTTTTTTTTTAAAAAAAATCTGGTTTTTCCTATCCTCCCATGGCCACTTTTTTCCCCCCATCTTTGTTTCCTATGTGCGTTATTCTTCCCCAATGAAGCTTAGCTGAGGAATCTTGCCATTCTCCAGTTTCTTATAACGCAAGCCGTGATAGCATTTTCTTTCAGCAGTGTGTGCAGCAGTATTGGCTAGGCATTGAGGTGTGAACGTATCCTAACGCTTTCCAATATTGCTGTACATAATACGCGTCCTGAAAAACCTGGAAATAAAAGTGTGTCGTGGAAACGCTTTGGAAAAGTTATGGAAAGCAGACAAATGGTGAAAATCCTGGGAATGTCCTGGAAATTATTTATGAACTGGAAATGTCCTGAAATTTATGTTACATAACAGTTGTTAGAAGTGTATATATAATTTGCAGAGCTATGATGAATGAAATGCTGTTAACGTTATTTATTTCAGAGGGAAATACTTTGATCAAATAATTCAGTGTTTAATTAGATTCAAGTATTTTATTACAGAGAAATAAGTTATCAATCTTCTTTTTCCATTAGAAAGATATGAAGTAATGAAAAATAATGCCAAAATAAAGTTCATCTGTAAATAAAAGAACTAGAAGGATAGTAGGAAGGTAGAGAAATAGTTAATATTTTTGCATGCATTAATTAAATTTACGTATTCAAAATTATATATGAATAGCGGCATGTTAAAAGTGTTAAATGTCATGGTAATCCTATAAATAAGAGTTAACTATTTCTTTTTCTTCTGAGGTAGTGCGAATATGTTCTGAATTCTAAAGATATTGGAGCTTCATTTTTATTTTATTTTTACTATTTTGAATAACAAATAGTTGTCCATTGGGGTGAAGGGTGGTCTTTTCTTATAATACATTTAATTTTTTTTCTGTGCTTCAGAGCATAATATTTCATTGTATAAACCAAACTGTCCTATATTTTTTCAATGTCCTGCTGGGAAGCCTGTTTATTTTTAAAGTAAAAGAAAACTTTGTTTCATTATTCCTCAAAGAAAAAACGCTGCCTAAATAACTCACACATCTTAGTAATTTCGGCCTTGTAAGAGGAAACATTTTTAAACTTTTCAACTTGTATTGCTGAAAATTATGTAGTGTGAAAACTTGTAATTACAACCGGTAACATACGAAGAATTTCAAACACTCCATCTTACATCCTTTCAGGACAAGCGTAAATTTTGTTATATCTTTATAGTGTTTATTATCCATAATATGTTGCTCAAGGGGAGAGGGTTAAACCCTGAACCTCCCTTGCGTACAGAGACTGTTGATGTAATGTTACAGAAAACGTCATTATAAAAAATTACCACAAAGACGTTATTTTAAGTAGAATATCAATCTCTATAACGATATTTCTCTTATCTCTGGCACGGTTTCAGACATCGTATTGCCGTAAACGGTTTTATATGATATTTACATCCATTGAAAACCATTTACGTGGTTGCATGTGATATTTTTATAAACAGTTTTTCAAAATTTAAAGGCCTTCGAAAATAAAAAAATCAAATTTTCAATTCCTTGTTCTTATTCATTTGAAACAGTCATATCATGATCATAGTATAGTATTCGACTCTAAGGTACTTTGGGTGTGCATTTCTTTGTCTGTCTTACTTTCGTTAATCTTTGTTGTAAAGACATTCAACATTTAGATGATAGTGACATTTAGGGTCCTTAGTTTTAATTGTTTCCATAGAATAAAAGTGTATTTGTAAACATTACGTCATGATTCATTCGTTAGTTCCATAATAATATTTCAATTTTTGTCGATGAATCTAAAAGAGTTTTTAGCATACGGTGCCTTAAAAGTTCATTTATTCTAGCTGTGAGACACGCATAACTTAGTATACACCTATTACATTTCAAAGCAAGCACATATTTGTAATGTGAGTCAAATGAAACATTTTTACTTGATTTCAGAAAACGTATGAAGACTTGGAAACTTCTCGATCAGGTATGAGCTCTCCCTGGTCCAATAAGTCTTCGCACGATCCAATGGAAAGCAAGCCGGACCTTCATTGGCTAGGAAACTTCCAGAAGCTTGCCCAGGGACTTTTAGCTGTGGGTCAAGATAGTAAAGGTAAATGTTATTGAGTAATATACACTACCCATCAAAAAGTAATTGGACATGTTTCCTAACATTTTCTGAGGGTCTTTGAAATATCAGGATCCTGTGAAGTCGATCACATGCTGCAACCAATCTACTCAACTGTGTAAGATCTCTTTAAGTTTACGAAAGACTGCTACTTTTATGTTCTGTCTTTCCTCGCACACTATATTAGTTAATTCCCCAATGAATGCTGAAGATGTAAACCTGACACTGATTCATCCCATAAATGTACAATAAGGTTCAGATTAACGTTCTGAACGAGTTAACCCACTTAGTGAACTTCGTGGCCAAGTTTTTAACAAGCGTGCTTTTTGTGTGTGTGTAATTCCTGGTTGGATTCAGGTTACTTGCCTCGGATAAAAGGTCGAGTAATGGTTAGAATCCCAAATTAACAGCAGTAGTTTCCTTTAATGAAACGGGTCACGAAATTTGTGATTCGGAAAGACCCGTAACCCAGACGACGAAACATCGTCATAATATGATTCTCTTTAGGAGCCGCGGTGACACAGTGAAAGAGCATTCACCTCTGGTGCGTGGGGTCCCTGGTTCGATCCCAGCTCGTGCCAAGTGTACTTGGTGGTGGACAAACACCGTGTGCATATGTTTCCTCGGGATTCTCCCGTTTCCTCCCACTTTCTCCATTCCACTATTTTATTCAATTCTCATCACCGTCTCCTTTAGCCTAGCCGTCATAACCGTGGGACGTAAAACTCAAAGATTTCATTTCATTTTAATATCATTCTCTCCTCTCTCTTTCTGTTTTCTCACTAAATTTATAATTTCTCTCTTGCTTGTTGTTTGCGTCTTTCTCTCTGTCAAAGCATTGCACTGAAAGATAACTACAAGGTTTATCAGAATATATAAACAGTGAGAATCACAGAAAAGCTACACGTTTATCTTATGAAGTATCGTCCGAGTTTAATCGAGCAAACCTGTAAAACTTGTTTAGAATATAAGAATTGTCCTGAGTGCTAACATTGTTTTGCATAATCTGTCCTCAAGAAACACTGTATTATTTTTCCGTATGGAAAGACGAATAATATATGAAATTATATTTGAAATATTCAATATGTGTTGATTAATAAAATGTCACACCGGGATTCAAATAAACGTTTTAGTTCAAGCACGGAACATCATTACTCAAGTCTAAAATTCTGCAGTAATGCTATTTCGGCTGCTTCTCAGTCAGAGTTTGAGAAATGGCACTGAGACCGTGATGATCGGGCCGGAAGTCGTAACCTAAGTGACTCATGACCTGTTTCATCAGTGCTTACGAGGAACGTTAAAATTCAATCAATCAACGAACCACCTGTCATTACCTGAGATTGTAAAATATATTCCGTAGTTGGCTAATATATTGTAAGGATCCCCACATCACGACAAAAGCACATGTCAACACAACACGTACTGTTAATTGTAAACAGCGTAGCAGACAAGAAGCCGACACGAAAGACACCGAGGAACACCGAAAGAAGACGGACCTCACGGCAGGACCCGAAGGGGACAGATAAAAGCTCAACCACCGACGGACCCGGCATCAGTCGACCAACTGATCAACTAATCAACACCTGCCCTGAGGTCGCATTGGACTAGGGATTCTACTACAACCAAGCCTCGCGAAGTTGCCTTGGGCTGAGGGGGCTATTCTTCAAGACTCACCAGAACCAGCAGGTGCCTTGGATACTGCCTTTTGAGAGAAGGGGTACCGTGCAAAACACCTATTTCCTTTCATCTGGTCTATAACAAGATAGACACTATTTTACTCTTTGTAATCAAAGACATCTGTATTTAACAAATTTTATAATAAATTGGTGAAGGGGAAAAGAGTAGCCCGGACCGTTATTTAGCTTCTACCTATAAGTCATTACAATATTCTTGCACCAGTCATCCTTCTGGAGGAGACACCATACCCACACACGTCCAACACAAAAATAAAGCGTGAATCTTGATTCCTCTCTCCAAACGACTGTTTTCATTGCTCCATTGTCCAAATTTGTTTATTAAACTTTTAGCATCAATTTTCAGCTTTCCAAATTTCCTGACTTGGCGGTAATCCTGCTACACTATTACATAACTGCTTAGGATCCTCCCGCTTTCTCCTACATTATCATTTCGCCAATTCTACCATAATCACCCGTCTTCTTGGGATGTAATACTAGAAATGTCATTACATTTCATTTCGAAGATTCATCACCTCAAAAATGAAACCAGTCAGTGGAATCATATCATGCACTTCCCACTAAAATTCATCATATTTGAAATATTCTGGTCCCACGTTGTGGTTTGTGGACTGGTTCGTTCATTGATTTGAAATTTACAATCCACTTCAACACCGAGGATATAGAAGATGTGGAACTACAACTTAATGTAGAATCTTAACCACATGAGCTCTCACTGAACCTGGCTCTTCCATGCTGAAGGGCCGTATGCTTACCATGAATGCTGAATGAATGTGTATACGTCAATAGTCCATTTTCTCCTACATTATCTTTCCACTAATTATACAGCCAAGCACACAAAAATAAAAGTTCTGGGCTCCGGACCCCAGGGTATGGATTCCATATATTTTGTTACATAGAATCCAAATTTTAAAACCCTGGGAAGATCGATCGTGTCAATTTTTTGTTACAGGCGAAAAACTTGAGCGATTTTTGGGTAGGGAAGATACACGTAACGCAGCACGGACCCCAAAGTATGGATTCGATCTATTTTGTTACACAGAATCCAAATTTCGAAACCCCAGGGGGATTGACCCCAGGATATGGATTCAATGTATTTTGTTACACAGAATCCAAATTTCGAAACCCCAGGATGATTGACCCCAGGATATGGATTCGATGTATTTTGTTACACATAATCCAAATTTCGAAACCCCAGGATGATTGACCCCAGGATATGGATTCGATGTATTTTGTTACACAGAATCCAACTTTCGAAATCCCAGGATGATTGACCCCAGGATATGGATTCGATGTATGTTACACAGAATCCAAATTTCGAAACCCCAGGATGATTGACCCCAGGATATGGATTCGATGTATTTTGTTACACAGAATTCAACTTTCGAAACCCCAGGATGATTGACCCCTGGATATGGATTCGATATATTTTGTTCCACAGAATCCAAATTTCGAAACCCCAGGATGATTGACCCCAGAGTATGGATTCGATGTATTTTGTTACACAGAATCCGACTTCCGAAACCCCAGGATGATTGACTGTCAATTTTTTGTTATGGGCGAAAACGTTTGAGCGATTTTAGATAGGAAGGATACACGTAACACAGCAATACAAACAAGAAAAGAAAGAAAAAAAAGTTATGTCCAGCGGACCCCAGAGTATGGATTTGCTGTATTTTGTTACACAGATTTCAACGTTCAAAACCCCAGGACGATTAACCCTGTCGGTTTTTTCATGGGCGAAAAATTTGATCAATTTTGCATAGAGAGGACACACATTTTCGCCCATAGGACAAAATTGACACAATCAGTCGTCTTAGGGTTTCGCGATTTGGATTCTGTGTAACAAATATATCCAATCCATGCCTTGGAGAGTCCACTGCACATCATTTTTTTTTCTGTATTACGTGCATTTTCCTATCCAAAATCGCTCAAGTTTTTCGCCCAAAAAAAGGAATTAACACGGTTAATCGTCCTGGGGTTTTAAAATTTGAATTCTGTATAACAAAATACATTGAATCCATACTCTGGGGTCTGCTGATCAGAACTTTTATTTATTTATTTATTGTGTGGCTGTTATTTATTATAATACTTTATACTAACGTTAATCTATCCAGCAGTATATTAAAGTAGTAAAAATTTATTAATATGTTTCGTTTCTTGTAGGTATTGTTCCAGCGAACCGTGTCCAACAGCTGGTGAGTACATACGATATAATCTACGGGATGAAACTGAAAGATAATGAAGTGAGCCATGCAATCGCCCAATCCGTTGTCTCCCCAGGAGGTGACGTCAATATAGAGAGGTTCCTGCAGGTCCTGGGACAAGACCGGTTGGCCAAAGGATAAGTCAACAAAAAGTATAAGAAAAAAATATCAGTTCCCTCCTTTGTTTTCTTTTGTAAAATATTTATTTATTAAAAAAAAAAAGAAATATTTTCGTCTATGAGTATTTTGTACTTTATTTCCCTGTGTAATTAATCTATACGAATATGTTTGTATGTAAATACGTTAATTATATCCCTGTAATTAATCTTTTTTCATTAAATGTTGGTCAATTCTTAGTAGCCGATGAGCTACGTTTTCTGTAAATATATCCTGTATCAGGTTTCTGCTAAATAAAGGAAAATTCAAAACATTTCTCTACTTTCGCGTCTCTTATATTAAAAAGAATGAATAAATGTGAGTTCGTTCTAGGTAGTCTGCAAAATAATTTGCTTATTTGGATAATTCTTTCAACCACTGAAAGTACATTCCTTCTGGATGGCTCTAGACTATATATTATCACGATTTCTCTCCACACAACTGGCCAATAGCGTAAAATGGTGGAACAAGATATACTAAAAACTGAATACTACATGGAAAATGGTATAACTATAAGGAAACAAAAGTGATCAACTAATTTTCCTCACATAAATCAATGACAATTCAAAGTGATGAAGTGTAGGACAGGTGAGAATCGAACTCAGGCCTCCGCCTTAATCGTGCCGATGTGCTAACCTCTGCGCTATCTAGTCCTCTCCTTGAATAGCAACACAATATGTATTTTTTCCTTCTATTTTCTCATATAATACAGAATTCAATAGTCATAGCTGTTCATAATATATAGACACTGGGTTATTTGTTCAAGTCCATGATGTCATTGATCTGTTCAAAATTGCCAAGACTCAACTATAAACCCTTAGAGAAGGGAATGAGATTGTGATCGTCGGCAAGGCCACAAGATTGCACTTTTTGGACAGACTGTGTATTCTCTTAACTTTTAATCATCATCATGCAAAATTATTATTTTATTCATGGAAGAGAAGAAGTTATTTTTCTTGCTTGGCTCTGAACGTTTCCGAGCTGGTGAGAAACTCTGTTCTTCCTTTACCTGCAGGTATTGCTCAGACTTATCGTCGCCGTCAATAATACAAAGAAATTATTCTTTCTGAACCAAAGTCTTATCTCATTAGCAGAGTGCTTTGAGACAGTAAACAATTTTTTAATTTCCCAAGGTGAAGTTACCAACTCATGATTTTCGCTACTGAGACTGTTTTGTATATATTCTTCATAACAATCGTTATCAACGTTTGGAAATCTTTTCGACACGAAGTTGTTACATTGTAAACAGGTGGGCGTTGAATGTTGCATTCCCACGCATTAACGTTTTCTTATCTCAACTATCATGGGAACAGTGCTCGCAACCTTTATGAGTGCAGACAGAATACTTGCCAATGTGCATTCTTTTTTACTAAACTGTTTTGTATCGAACTATGAGGTGAAAAATCCATTAGTCATGGACTGAATTCTTAAAGTTGGTCTGCAACACTTATTTAATTGCAATCTCCAGTTTTCTGCTCCCACGAAACTAAAACACGTGTTGCCAGAGCTATTAAATCTACCACCACCACTATGTTTGTATTATGTATGGATATACAAACTTTGGTATTTCTCTTATTAAATTTTACAATACACTGCCAACCAGAGACATGACAACCGGGATTTGCCCAAGTGTTGGCAGAAGCGAGGAGTTGGCGCTTAGCATTGAGTGAAGGAGGAACAACAGTCTTCTGCAGATAAACTTACTTATGTGTTACTATGGGACGGCTACGAAAAGGTATTAAGTATTTGGTGGAATTATAATTACAGTGTCAACTGGAAAAGTGAATGAAGTGATGTTCCAGTAATTACTTTTTAAAAGTGCATCATCTTTGGAGTTGCGGAGCCTCGTTAGGAGTTAGCGTTCCCTCCAATCCCCACATTCATTGCCCCTATTTCGCAGTGAAAGCCCAACGTCAACGTAACTAGTGATTTAGTGAAAGTGATTACAAATACTCCGGGTTCCATAGGCCATAGAGTTAGTTAGTTAGTTAGATTACAAATATAACCAAAGTGCTACATTCTTAGTGTTTTCATCTACTATATATATATATATATATATATATATATATATATTCGTGATATTAAGTGTTTTATCTTTCTCAAGTGTGTGCGCAATTTCATTCGCTCGAGCATTTATGCTATATTAAGTGAAAATTTTGTGTGTTGTTAATATCTTTTCGTTTACTTCGTACATACATATATCTATTCAATAAATATGAATTCACCCAAGGTAATATTCTCTTTTTTACAAGGTGTACAACTTTGCTTCCGCCGTTTTTTCCCCCAAAATATGATGCTTTAATGAAACAAATTGCTTACCCATGCATTATTCAAAGTATTGTCCATCGCTGGTTACTGCTTTCTCCCATTTTTCGGGCCGCGTACGAATGCCGCGTCGAAAAAATGTTTCATCTTTGGAGGCGATCCACTTTTTGACTTCTTCGTAAGATCGGAAGTGTTGGTCATCCAGGTCATGCGACATTGATCGAGACAGGTGATAATCAGAGGGAGCGATGTCTGGAGAGTACGGCGGATGGGGTAGGACTTCCCATCTTAACGTTTCCAAATACGTTTTGACCACTTTTGCAACGTGAGGTCGTGCGTTTTCGTGCTGCACAATCACTTTGTCGTGCCTCTCGCTGTATTGTGGCCGTTTGCCCTTTAATGCTCGGCTCAAACGCATTAATTGCGTTCGATAACGATCACCTGTGATTGTTTCACTTTGTTTTAACAGCTCATAGTACACGACGCCGAGCTGGACCCACCAAATGCAGAGCATGATCTTGGAGCCATGAATATTCGGTTTGGCCGTCGACGTGGAAGCATGGCCGGGGTATCCCCATGATTGTTTGCGTTTAGGGTTATCGTAATAAACCCATTTTTCGTTCCCGGTCACAATGCGATGCAGAAATCCCTTCCGTTTTTGCCTCTGAAGCAACTGTTCACAAACACACAAACGCCGTTCAACGTCTCTTGGTTTCAACTCATCCGGGACTCAAGTTCCTTCTTTCTGAATCATACCCATGGCTTTGAGCCGTATTGAAATGGCTTGCTGTGTCACTCCCAATGATCGTGCCAATTCTTCTTGCGTTTGACGCGAGTCTTCACTCAGCAATGTCTCGAATTCTGCATCTTCGAAAACTTTCTGTCTTCCACCACTATGCCGGTCTATGACGTTAAAGTCACTGTTCTTGAAGCGTTGAAACCACTCACGACACGTTTTCTCACTCTTAGTGTCCTTACCATAAGTACTTGAGAGCATTCGATAAGACTCAGCCGCAGTTTTCTTCATATTAAAACAAAAAAGTAGAACCTCCCGCAAATGGCGAAAATTTGGCTCGCAAACTGACACGTTCAATCGAGAACAACTTTACGCTGCACACACAAATCGACTAATGCTTGAATGGGGTTATGTTGACAGAGGTCCAAGCTAACTGCCTGATGCCTGCGATCTGTTTATTTCGACCGCTTCTTACCGTTGTAGCCACCTATCGGAAAACGGCGGAAGCAAAGTTGTACACCTTGTATTTGTGTGTGTGCGAGTACCTATGGATCGTCGGCCTGCCAGTCACGTGTATACAAGTGTGTATACAAAAGTAAGTATAATTAAACCTGAGTTTCCGAACCACTGAGGCTACCCATGTCAGATCGCTTATTTTATCTTACTACTGTCAATTTGCGCTTGGACAGGACACAAGCTCTGACCCAAATTGTTATCAACAGTTTCTTTAGGGAATACGCCGGAAGGCAGTACCCAAGGGAGACGGTAGGTAGCAAGATATGTCCATTAGTACGGTGGACTGCAGCTGGCTTCGTGGCCACAGTTGAGTTGAGTTGATTTCAGCTTAGCGTCCAGTTCAGAAACGAGGCTATATGAGACGTGGACGTACGTGGGATCCGAACTAAATGAGCTCCCGTCGGGAATCGAACCCGGGTCTTTCACGCCAAAGGCGCGTGTGCTAACAGCGTAGTCGTGAGGAAGCTCTTTCGTGGCTTCAACTAGCTACGTTAGGATAAACGGGCTTTCGGAAGAATATTCAGACAGACAGAGAGGATGCAAGAAAATCACGTCAGTAGAAAAGAGTGAAAAAAAAACTAACTACAAAATCTAAAAACTTATCGCAAAATCTAACAACTATAGGGAAAAAAAATTGAATAAAAGAGTCAACAAATAAAGTAATGCCTAGTATTATCTGAAACAACAACTTTATTTTACAGTATCAAAAATGGCTGATAAAACGCATCCACACGCTCTGATTGAACAACAATATGGTAATAACACTTAAAAAAAAAAAAAAAAAAAAAAACTTATGAACATCAAGTATCACATCTATACTAGTACTTAATTAACTCACGTTTACAAACTCTCTTCATTCAAGAAAACAAATTAAATGAACACAATCTGCAGTCTTTGAACTCTGTTCATCGGAATGAATCGCTCCCCACAACTACGAGTTTTTGAGAGCATATCTAATCATATCTTCCGACACTTTGTTTGCAGAATTCAAATAGAAATTCAGCTTCTCTCGAAGATCCTTATGAAACTGTAAGAAATACATTCAGAATAATTATTACTGTGTTATTCACATTATTTCAATTAGAATAATAATAAAAGTCTCATAACTCATTCAAAGATCAACCCCACTACAGAGTTAAAATTGTGCAATGGGGGAAAAATGTTCAAGACTAATTAGCGATAGACGTCCGAAACAACTAAATAATGAAACACAGTGCATTATATGGAAGTTCATAAATAAATAAATAAGATATAACATTACTATAAATAATATGAGGGCAAATACAAAAAAAAAATATCCGCAATGTAACTATAAATTTTCTTACATTGTTTACAATGACCTGTGTCCTCGTTTATTTTATTGTTATGCTGTTGTGGTCATGGTATGAAAGTTTGATTCTAATTCCTCCATTTCTCTTCCTTTTGTTGCAGATAGATCATGGCCGTTCCATTAGAAGTTTGCAACAAAGAGGAACAACGAGCAGTTTCGGTTTTTGTGGTCGAAAGGTGTATCAGGGGCTGCAATTCATCAAAGACTTTCGACACAATACGGGAACAGCGTCTTGCCGCAACGGAGTGTCTACGAATAGATTCAAACATTAAAACCACTTGTGCGACCACTTTTGAATTTTTTAATTTATTCGTAGACACTCGATTGCAGCAAGACACCGTTCCCGTATTGTGTCGAAAGTCTTTGATGGATTGCGGCCCCTGATACACCTCTTCCGACCACTACTCGTTGTTCCTCTGTGCTGCAAACTTCTAATGAAACAGCCATGATCTATCTGTAACAAAAGGAAGACAAATCAAGGAATTAGGATCAAACTTTCATCGCATAACCACAACAGCATAACAATAAAATAATCGAGGACACAGGTCATTATGAACCACATAAAAAAAGTTATAGCTACATTGCGAATAATTTTTGACTTATCCTCGTACAAAAACACCAAGACACGATTAGCAAAAAAATATACATCATAACATAATAAACAAGGAGTGAAAGATTGGAGGGCAACGTATATAATGGAACTACCTTTAAGCATATTCGTCCACGGAGTCACGAGAAAAATTATCTCAAAGTTGTGATATAAAATAACATATATACTAAATTTGAGGTCATTTTTCTCCTGACTTATGAACAACTATGTTTAAAAATAGTTCCGTCGATGGATTCCGTGTCCTCAAATTAGTATATATATATAAACAATTAGAAATTTATCTGACCGTGGGGTGGGTACTTTTACCATTGACATGAGCGGTAGTTCCATTCTTGGGTGCCTGCGCAAAAGTGTGTTAAGTCACAAAACTCAATTTTCCAGTCACTTCCAGAAAAGTGTCACTGGAAAGAGGGGGAAAAAATCTCTACATGTGTGTATATGGGGCTAAGTCTAATTCAAAATTGTACCGAAGTTATGAACTCGTGTATTCTGAGATAGCTCAAGAAATCATCCATATGAATGAACTTTGAATTAAATTTTCACCAAAACATATTTTTTTGACTTAAAAACTCGATGTACAAACACCCGAGAAATATGCATCCATCAGGAAAAAAAACTTAGAGTCACGTGCACTAAGCTATTTAACAACATGGAAGCATTTCATGCAAGTGGAAAACAAAAGCTAATGTAAATGAAATGAGTTTGTTTGTGTGTCTGTCTGTGTGCGGCCTGGGGACCAGACGAGTGGACCGAGAGTTACCAACTTTTGGTCACGGGTACCTTGGTCCAGGCAACAGACCAAGACAATTTTCTTTAAACATTCGAACTAGGGAGAGTCTCAAGGGGGAGCGTTTACCGGGACATGTAAAAGTAGTAGAAAATGACCGCTATTAGTGTCAAATTGATAGTTTTCTCGGTCGCTGAGATCAATGGTTAAACTCCGATCGCATTAACTTCCAAATTCACTCAATTCGGCTGCGGGCCGGGGGAGTACCGAGACATGTAAAAATAATTTAAAATGACCGATATTAGTGTCAAATCCATATTTTTCGCGGTCGCTGAGATGAATTGTGATATTCCCACAGGAGTTGACTTCCAAATATAGCCACCATCGGCTGGGACCAGAGACGTTTTTTTTTTTTTTTTTTTTTTTAATTCGAACCAGGGTGTGTCAGGGGGCGATTACCGGGATATGTAAAAGTAGTAGAAAATGACCGATATTTTTTTACTTTCGTTGTTCAGTTTGTTTACATAAATATTTTGTCTGACCCATGCGAAGAATGGGTATTTCAGCTAGTAAAAAATAAAAATTCTTTCAGGGAAATCGAGTTAGCCGTAAAATTGTGAAACACTACTCCCCACCTCTGGATGTTCTTACGTTTGATCCTCTCACCATGCTCAGTTTCTGTTCGCGGCTACACACATTACATTAAAACAAGGTTATTATTTCTTATACTCATTACCTGTTTATATTCATCACTGGTAACAGCCGCGTCTTCCAGCTCTAATAGTATTTGATCAAATGTGTTGTGAGGTAACCACACAGGCACCGACGTCGCATGAAGGGAGTTCTTCAAACCGAAATATTCGCTTCCAACACCCAACACAGCGTCTATGTACTCGATGGCTAACACAGCAGCTTCCTGTAACCTTCCATTGAACAGATACAGCCGAAGAAGTTCCGCTGGGTTTCTTTTCTGTAATGAAATTAAAACAAAACGTACAGGCTATACGTAAGTACTTCAGTAATAAAAGTTGGTAAAAAAAAAAAAAAAAAAAAAAAAACAGCGCTCAGTAATAAAAGTTGGTAGAAACATAAAAACAGCGCTCAGTAATAAAAAGTTGGTAGAAACAAAAACAGCGCTCAGTAATAAAAAGTTGGTACAACATAAAAACAGCGCTCAGTAATAAAAAGTTGGTAGAAACATCAAAACAGCGCTCAGTAATAAAAAGTTGGTAGAAACATAAAAACAGCGCTCAGTAATAAAAAGTTGGTAGAAACATAAAAACAGCGCTCAGTAATAAAAAGTTGGTAGAAACATAAAAACAGCGCTCTTGTTGAATTATACAATTTTTACACTGCAGTTTTAAGATATCCATTCACCATTGCTCTTCACAAAATTAGCCCCATCCTACCCTTCTGACTATGGCTCAGAACTTCAGCTGAAACATTGAAATTAATTGAAATCTTTCCGCAATTATGCTCTTTAGGCTGAGAGAGGCAATGATTAAGGCAAGTTAATGATGATGGAAGAAAAAATGAAATGCAATCTTTAAGTTTAACGTCCCACGGTTATGCCGGTTAGGCTAAAGGAAACGGTGATAATGAGAAATGAGTGAAATGGTGGAATGAAGAAAGTGGAAGGAATCGGGAGAACGCCGAGAAAACCCACGAGCACGGTGTTTGTCCACCACAAAGTCCACACGGCGCGAGCTGGGATCGATCGAACCAGGGACCCCAAGTACCGGAGGTGAACGTTTTTCCACTGAACCACCGCGCCCCCTATGATGGAAGAATTGGTGGAATGAGAAAGTGGGGGGACAAGAGTATCCCGAAGAAACCCACAAACACGTATTGTGTACCACAAATTTAACCAAGGATCAAAAAAGGAATCCACGCACCAGAGGTAAGGACTCTCTCAGGACCATTGGTAAGGACCATTGCGCCACCGTGCCCCCAAGCTAAAATACTGAAGAAACTACGTTTAGTATAATAAGATGACATGGTGACATGAATCTGTTTTAATGTTTTTGAATTCTCAGTGCGTACGAGGAAGACATAGTTGGCAATTTTTGTTTAACAACGTTAAACCTAGAAATTTTCCATTAGTCGTAAGAAAAAAGTAGAAAAATAGCATAAGATTACCCAAGTATAGCACTTAATGAACTGTATAAATCTGAATATGGTACAATATTATTGCAGTAATCCTAGACTTACTTAAAGTAGTACGTTCTGTAAAGCTTTACGTAACTTGAATTTTACGAAAGTCGAACTTGTAAATTGCTTAAACGTAACTTCGTAATAAACTGCTAAATTTATATATATACCTTTTATATCCCAATTGTATAAAAATGAAAAGATCTTGTTTGTAATAGCGGCACAAGAAAATGGTTAAACTCTTTGAAATGTCTCATTTATATAGTTGTTACATATCGAACTGGGTTTTTATTATATTACTTTGATTAAAATGCGTATCGTAAGGAGGTAACGGGCGTTCAGAATTTCAGTCAAAAATATAGTATCTCATGAGCCTGTCAAGTTAGGGAAAAAAATGAACAATTTTACGTTCCACGGTTATGCCGACTAGGTTAAAAGAGACGGCGATGATGAGAAATGAATGAAATGGTGGAATGAAGGAAGTGGGAGGAAACGGGAGAACCCCGAGAAACCACGCACACACGGTATTTGTTCACCACAAAGTTCACTTTGCGCAAGCTGGGATCGAACCAAGGACCCCATGCACCAGAGTTAAACGCTCTACGACTGAGCCACCGCTGTCCCTTCAACTTACGATACATACGATATCCCAAAATGCAATATTTCATTTACAACAATTTGTGAATTCAATGCGTGCAACATACTAAATTGCAAAGTATAACTTCTTTTGTAAAATCTCTATACGAAAAATTTTACATCGAGTATCATCGGAAACAATTTTAAAAATGTATGTTCATGGATGAGACAAAGCGTACACTTACCTTATAGGAACTTAGGAGCCATTGAGGTAGGAAACTCCCCAGGTTGAACAATTTATTGGCAATGCATTTATGAAGAATTGTTTGAGAAGGCGACTCGTGTTTCTGCAAATAAAACTGCAACAACCCCCATGACATGCCAACCGCTGTATTGTCACTAACAACAAGATCTGCAAAGGAAAACAAAATTATATACACACATTGCTACGTTAATCAGTCTCTTCTATGTATAGAATAGATGCAGGTTTGGCAATATAGTTGCAGAAGTGATGCTGGTATACTGTACTGGTACTGGGTCATTCTCATTTAACTCCGGCAGGTCATGCAAGAAAAAAGTCAGAAATGACGTTCAATAAATAAAAAAAGAACATTTTTGTTGTGATCCTTAGAACTTCTCAATAAGGATTCCATGTTTTGGCGTACACTTTTCATCTCCACTTTACGAAAAATTAACGTTTTTACAAACATGTCATAATTCACGTCATTTACATTATCGTATGCGCTTCTTCACTAAAGCGAGTTATTTTGTGTTTGTGGAAGTGGTTTGTTTGACGTGAAATAAATATTTCTTAACGGCTTTCATATTGAAGGAAATTTGCTACAATGTACGAAAGTAACATATGTGACAACTAAGTAACATATATGACATATACGTACAATTACTGTACTTAAGTTCAGATTTTAGTAGAAGAAAGAGAAGAAAATTAACTTGTAAAACACCATATTGAAATTTTCCATTTTCTTTCGTCTCAGTATCTACCTA
The DNA here is from genome assembly GCF_964235325.1 of Thermobia domestica. Taxonomy (NCBI): domain Eukaryota; kingdom Metazoa; phylum Arthropoda; class Insecta; order Zygentoma; family Lepismatidae; genus Thermobia; species Thermobia domestica. The sequence continues at coordinate 3,146,319 of NC_137469.1, forward strand.
TTTGCAGAGAAAATATACCGAATGCGCAGAAAAAGTTATCTTCTCTTCATTACGCTTTTAAATTAATTTATGTTTCATTTGCATTTTTAAATACTTCTTTAAACATCTCTTATACTTTAATATAAGAGAATAAAACAAATAATAACAATATATGATCTAAACAATCTTCCCTGTACTTGACACATTTATGAAAGAATGAAATGGTCCATAAGAAAGTCATGTTTAAGAATGTGACCAACATTTAATTTAAAACATAAAAGAGACTTATTTAAACTTTTGCGCCAAACGCACTATTGCATTTAATAACTCAGTACAGTAGCAATTCAGCCAAAGAAATCACAATTTTTATGTTTAAAAAATAGTTCATAAGCCAATCCGACGAATTGTATTGCAAATGCAAGCCCGTCGATTGGAGTTCGTTTTTCATTAGATTGAAAGAAAATTATTCATCACTTTGTAAATTGTTATTTATATCATTGTGTTATAGAATGGCAATTATTGATAAAAATAATTCTTGTTCTATGTCAGAAGCGTTCTTTGAAGTTAGATAAGTTACTATTGTCACGCAAGTTACTGAGACATTTCGTAACGTATGTGACATTTTGTATATTTTAAAGAAAAACTAATCACATTGCTAACTTTGAATGCAATCTCTTTTAATAGTTGAAAAACGATAGGTCAGCGCTTCAGAATATACTAAGTAAAAATTTTTTGGCAACATAAACAGTCCTGGAACATTGGTAACTTATGTGACACATATTACACCTACTTATGCATTCATCTACATGTTTTCTTTCATAAGATCAAAAACGTATACCGACGATCGGCACTACTGATTACACTGAAGAATGAAACATTCAGAGAACAAAACTAACCATGTCACGTTGTGTTTTGAATCCAGCTATATGTTGGAAATTTATAGAACCGGATAGAACTTAAGTGACACACAATTACAGGACAGAAGTTTCTTTAAAAATAAATAAATAAATAAATAAATAAATAAATAAATAAATAAATAAAATAATAAGGATAATCACTAAAAAAGAAAGTTTACATTTTTCATTTCTATAAAAACCTCTGATTATGATCGTAATGATTTTATTTTGTATCTCATATTTGTCAATGTAGAATAATAATTACTTCAAACTTTGAAAATGCTATTGGGATAGGCAACTTATGTGACAAAATTAGTAATTTTTATATTATTTTCAAATAACTGAGTTCACTGCTAATTCTGTTCCAAGGATTAGCACTAGCTATCCTGTCTCCCTTTAAAATAGAAACTGGATAAATTAAATTTTGAACATCCTATGCAGTTGGACATAGCGTGTCGGAGTTAAGTGAGAATGACCGAACTATTATTGACAGAAAAATGGTTATAACGAAGTTAAAACTATGATACTTTTCTGTTGCATTACATGTGAAGGTTTGGGCATCTGTGCCCTTCTAAATATCGGTAATCTATGAGAGCCTAGTTCCCATTGTTATGAATTCTTACAAAGGGCCATTCCGATTTGGTGAATTCAATTGCTGAAAATGATTGCTAGTACTGGATTCAGCACCAAAAGAAACAGAGAAAAAGAGGGTGTTTAATGATAGAGTTTAGCGTCCTGTTCGGCGGCGAGGCTATATGAGACGTACATTTACAGCTTTATGTGGAATCCAAACCTCATGAACTCCCGCCGGGAATTGAACCCGGGTCTCCCACGTCAAAGACGCGTACACTATCCACATAGCCACGAGGGAACTCACAATGTGTCTTTTGAAAACAATACTGTTGTAATATAGCTTTCTTACATATACTCTTGAATACCTCATCGTTTTATACTTGGACTGTTGAAATGAAACATGCATAATCGTCCAAGTGGTGCTGCAATACATTATTAAAAGAACAGATATAAAAGTAGGGTTCCAAGAGAAGGAAGAAAACACAAAGAGTAGGATGCGAGTAAAAGAATACAGTAGACTTCTGAGTATCCGGCTCGTGACTATCTGGTCTATTTTTTTTTTTTTTTTTTTCTTTATCGTAATTAAATGAGGAAGGAATAGCGTTGCACTGGCAACATAGGTAAGGCATTGAAAGCGGGCGTCTGCTACGATCCTCCTACGTGTCGCGTGCAAAAGTTGTGAGAGGAAAAGAGCAGCGCTCTGCTCTTGTTCACTGTTTCGTTATCGTTAGTGTGTAACGGATCTCAATACCAGTACACTTGCAGCTGTTCCTGATTATAACTGTACAGCACGTACAGTACTGTATTCGTAAATTGTTCTTGGGGTATGCTTAATGTGTTCATAGAACTCCGGCATATCCGGCTTGTTTGTTGTCCGGCCTGCCCTTCCGCCGCATTACGCCAGATACTCGGGACTCTATTGTACGTAGAATAACAGCTGGAAGAATGTACTTGTAAAAATGAGCACAATCTGGGTTAATAAAATGTAATCTGAAATAAGAAGAATAAGGAAGTAACGAGATACACAGACAAAAATCTGGGAAACATTGGAGAAGAAAACAGAAAATCGAAAATAACGGGATAAAATAGGGAACCTTGTAAACAGAAAGTCACAAAGAGTGATATATATATTTAAAAAATCGGGCCTGATAAACGACAGAGATGGGAAACTATACAAGGAAAAATGAAATGAAATCCTTAAGTTTTACGTCCCACGTTTGTGCCGGTTAGGCTAAAGGAGACGGTGATGATGACAAATGAAGGAAATGGTGGAATGAATAAAGTGGGAGGAAATGGGAGAACCCCGAGAAAACCCACAAGCACGGTGTTTGTCCACCACAAAGCTCACTTGGTGCGAGCTGGGAACGAACCAAGGGTTCCATGTACCAGAAGTGAACGCTCTACCACTGAGCAACTGCGGCACCTAGAAGAGCAACGAATCGGGCAGTAATGAAGTGAATATACTATCACCGACCTGAAGCTCATTTATTGCATTTGAGGAGACTTAGGAAAAACTTTGATAGATTTTAAACTTTATTAACCAAGCCTCGTATATTTCCAAACATTCTAGAACTCTTCCCTCATCGCTTTGGTATGTTTTTTCGTCTGTGTTGGTGAGTCTCAGTCCGATTTCATGGCTATACCTGGACATACGATGTGGAAACAACGACTCCCTTTGTGAGCGCTTTTTTTGAATCCAGAAAACTGGACACTTGCAATCACACCTACATGTTGTTATCGTCCATCGCTGGTTGGTTAATTCAAAGCATCCGCATCTTTTAAGCCAAAGAGCTTGAATTTAACACTATACGTCATAAGCAGGAAACTCCAGCCTAAGGATTCATATGCAATATTCAACTAGGAAGTGCTTCAGTGCATCCCGTACCATCTCGGAGGCAGCGTCCGTGCTGTCTGCAATTATAGATTGCGCATCCCTGAGCAACTTTTTTTCAAAACGCCTAACACATCCCCATACGGGACCAACTTAAATGTTTCGTTAGTTGATCTATGCCAAACATTTTCATTTGTGCAATATTTTTTAATGTGAGTGCCGAACAATTTCATTTGCGAAGTACTTTAAATGTGAACACTACGTTAAATCAATTTATTATTCGTTGTGATAAATAGCACGATAAGTGGAACCCTGGAGCACGACCTCATCTGCTACCATGTTACTAAAAATTGTATTTACTAGCGCCAGCCTGGAATATTAATTACGGAAGTAGCATCTGAGACTCGACCTCAGGACAGAGAGGGAACAGCACCATTGGCTAGCCGAAGAATAACATGAGTTGTTTAGTTCATATGACAAGCCACCTACTTCGTTAATATATTAAACAAATGGTTGTTAATTCATTTATTTTCTTGGTTAATGTATATGTAATATGTGTGTTTATTGAGTGATATTATATTTTCATTATCTAAATCTTGGTTTCATCGTTTGTTGTAAATTTAATGCATGATTTAATTACACACAGTTCAGTATAATCTCTTTTACGTTGTCTGCATTCAAGTCTACTGCGATCTCAGCCCCAGCACGATAAAGATGCAGGCATGGGTATGGACCGTGTTCGTTGTGGAATAGATGGGAAAAGAGGCAAAATAAGAGACTGAAAGTTGTTCCGAATAAATAAATAAATAAAATCTGGGATCATGTTTGTAAATAAATAAATAAATAAAATCGATGATATCGCTGATAGTTCAATTGTTTCGAGCAACCGACCGGAACTGCAAAGTCAGAAGAAGCCAAGAGTCTAGATTTTTTAAAATAATTATTCCAATATATTAATAGTTACTCACCTCTAATATCATTTTCAACCAGCCAATCCCATACTCTGGAGCCATCAATACTTCTATCGTTACGACTCAACTTCACACACCACGTGGCCAATCCTTCTAATATGGGTTGTAAACTTAAGTTGTACAGTACAGCTATTCTTAAAGCAGTGTCAAACAAACCAACATTTGTGAGAACTCCTACCAGCTCACCTGCTGACATTGCTGCACCTACAATGAAATCAATAAAATATGTTGAGTTATGTAAGTCGTACACAATTATTGAAGAGAGAAATTTACATTAAAAGGTTTGGCAACAAATGATTTGGAAAAAAAATGAAATTTTTGAATTTTACGTTCCACGATTATGCCATATGGGCTAAAGGAGACAGTAATGATAAATGAATGAAATGATGGAATGAAGAAAGTGGGAGGAAACAGGAGAACCCCGAGAAAACCCACGCACACGGTGTTTGTCTACCACAAGTTCACTTGGCTCGAGCTGGGATCGAACCAGGGACCCCGTGCACCAGAGGTGAACGCCCTACCACTTGGCCAGCGTGGCCCCTAGAAGTAGAACAGGCAGAACAGATTAGTGGAAAAAGTAATTTTATAATTTTTTTAAAATATTTTTTTTAGAAATAAAATTTTTGTGGGCTGTCTTTAAATTTATATATTTGAGTAACTGTATTTGGAAAAATGAATGTTGTTTATACAAACGAAAAATATTGGATAATTGGTATTGTTTATGCACTAATATTGACAAAGTTATTGCTTGAGAATTTAATTGTATATGGAGATATTGATTTTACGGATAGTCATAACATGGTAGGTAATTTCGACAACATTATGGATACTAATTATTGTAATTATGATCAGATGCTTAAATAGGATTGGTGAACCTTTAATTTAGGATTTTATTAATAGTATTATGATTTATATATATAAAAATGAAACTGACTACGTTTGTGACTTTAATAACTCTTTTACCACCCAACCGATCTCGATCAAATTTTCAACGTAGATGAGTTTCGGGCCTGGGATGGTTTTTATCATTTTACTTTTGACGGTGTAATTTAGCGAAGGGGAGGAAGAGATTTCAAAACGATCAAAAATGACCAATAGTGTCAAATTAATGTCGGCTGATCAAATGATCCGAATGATCGATGAGTGGCACGAGCTGGGATCAAACCAGGGATCCCAAGCACCAGAGGTGAACGCTCTACCACTGAGCTACTGCGTATTAAAAAATTCAAATAAGTATAAATGGCACATCCTCGCATATGAGAACCTCCACATTAAAATGATTATGGAGTTCGCTTTTTGTGCACTTAACGTACATACCATATTACGTACGAGTGTCCCCACCGGGTGTCTGGGGGGTACGGTAGCACAGTGGTAGAGCGTTTACCTCTGGTGCATGAGGTCTCTCGTTCGATCCTCGACCAAGTTTGTGGTGGATAATATCGTGTCCGTGGATTTTCTCGGAGTACTCCAGTTTCCTCTCATATCTTATTCCACCAATTATCCCATCCTCATTCATTTGTCTTAATCATCATCTTCCTTAGACTAAATGGCTTAAGCGTGGGACGTTAAACTGAAATATTTCATTTCATTTTTTCCCCACTGGGAATCTAACCCGGGACCGTCGCACCAAAAGCAAGAGCAAAAGCAAACCTCATTCAGGATGGCTGGTCTGAATTAAAAGTACTAAAACGACATTCGTATGGAAATAAGGAGAAACCCTGGAAAAACAGTCAGGATAGCAGCTCACCGAATTCAAACTCAGAGTCTCCGATCGTGAAGAAAGACTAACCAGTAGCTTACAACCCCTCAGAAACTGTCATATGACATAAGACAGTTTAAAAAAGTTACAATTCATAATCCTAACCGCACTCATTGATACGTAGAAACCTCCCTCAACATAAAGCAACCTGTATGATGAGTATGAGGGTAAAATAAGCAAGCAAACATATAAAAGCGTTAAGCACAATATTATGCTCACATGTTTATAATAATGGAAAATAAGCTGTTCCAAGAAAGAAAGAAAAAGGAAGAAAAGGAAGAAAAGGAAAAAAAGAAAAGAAAGGAAGAAAAGGAAAGAAAGAAAGAAAGAAAGAAGAAAGAAAGAAAGAAAGAAAGAAAGAAAGAAGAAAGAAAGAAAGAAAGAAAGAAAGAAAGAAAGAAAGAAAGAAGAAAGAAAGAAAGAAAGAAAGAAAGAAAGAAAGAAAGAAAGAAAGAAAGAAAGAAAGAAAGAAAGAAAGAAAGAAAGAAAGAAAGAAAGAAAGAAAGAAAGAAAGAAAAGAAAGAAAGAAAGAAAGAAAGAAAGAAAGAAAGAAAGAAAGAAAGAAAGAAAGAAAGAAAGAAAGAAAGAAAGAAAGAAAGAAAGAAAGAAAGAAAGAAAGAAAGAAAGAAAGAAAGAAAGAAAGAAAGAAAGAAAGAAAGAAAGAAAGAAAAAGAAAAAAGAGAAAGAAAGAAAAGAGAAAAGAAAGAAAAAGATAGAAAGAAAACGAGAAAAAAATACTTACCAACCACTTTCGCGTTGACAGCACTGTGCTTAATTAGTTTTAGGTTTGCATTAACAAGTTCGTACTCCTTTTTGATATCGCTAAGTTCTAACACTTCCATGTATTTCTTCATTGTCGGCTGGAACACCTATCAAATTAAAATATTACTATATTTCGTTGCAGTTTCTTGACACAACAAATATACAACCATTATTTATAAATGCTATACTTTTTACTTACACCCTTATTACAGAATCTTACACAGAATACTTAAGAAGTATAGAGCAATTTTTTAGAACTCATGGATTTCATTTGGATCTAGAATTTCTAACTGAAGTCCGATATATATGCGGTTTGTGGTAAATAATCAAGGAAGGATGGGACATTTATGGGACCATGTTTACTGGCTTAAATTCATTCAGGATAATATCAGTCACACTCAAGAAAAACAGCAAATATTCGCCAGTGTACCTTACAATTGGTGAGAATACAAATTAAGTGTAAGTGGTAACACCAACAAACATTCTTCCAATTCATTCACTACCGACAATATTGTGTTCCTTTCTGGGGCAGAATGTGAGACAAATTTGTTTTTAAATGCCCTTTGCATAGTAACAACAGATTCCGTTCTCCAAAAGCTTTTAACAATACACACGCTCCAAAGAGTACACAATTCTCATTGTGTTCTGAGAATTGTCGCTTACTCTGAGGGAAGAATAGCACACAACTGTATAGTACAACAATTCTCAATACAACGGCTTAGTTTCTGTTTCTTGTTAACCTACGCGAGGTTACCATCTAAGAGAATACTCAAACCTCCGCCCCGCACCATACCTCATTCCAATTGTAAGATAAGGTACACTGGCGAATATTTGTTGTTTTTATTGAGGCGTGTTTTTATTACCTTGGATGAATTTAAACAGTAAACATAGGCCCATAAATCTCCCATGCTTCTTTGATAATTTGCCACAAACTGCATGAAAATCGGACTTCAGTTAGATATTCTACACCTAAATAAAATCCATGAGTTTTTTAAATCACCCTGTATTAAACAATGAGCCTAAAAACAACTACCCCTAAAATGAAATGAAATGAAATGTTTGAGTTTTACGTCCCACGGTTATGCCGGTTAGGCTAAAGGAGACGGCGATGATGAGTAATGAATGAAATGGTGGAATGAAGAAAGTGGGAGGAAACGGGAGAACCCCGAGAAAACCCACGCACACGGTGTTTGTCCACCAAACTACCCCTAAAATGCCGATAAAAATGATGATTGAAACGATGGGAGCTGTAGCAACACTAAATGTTGAAAAAGAGGAAGTTTAGAATGCCTGAGTAGTTTTCAGTACCTTTAGTAATTTATTTCTTTAAACAAAGAGAGACAGTCCTTCCCACTGGTCTAGTGGTTAGCGGATGTGCCTTTAGTGTACGTGGTTCTGGTTTCAATTCCCGGTGGGAATACACAAACATTTAATTTCAAAATCACACACTTTCATTATTCATCTCTCTCCTTTACTCTAAAGGGAATAACCATGGGACATTAACCAGAAATTTAATTTCATCTCTTTTTCAACAATGAGGTAGGCAAGATGATCTACATTTAAAGGTATAAATCCAGATACTGTCCCACTGTAGTTAAGGAAAACATCAATCACGGTAGCTGGCCACTGGGGTTGAACTCGAAGCAAGAACGCTAACAACTAGGATCCCATTCGGTAGTTAATAATAAAAGCAAGATTAGGAATAAATAAATAAAAAAAAAAAAAAAAAAAAAAAAAATCTGAAGATACACACAGTTTGTGCGTCGTTAGCGAGTTAAACAACAACTAACCAAATGGGCGTGTGGAATATTGTACTGTATCAAGTATAAAAAGAACACTGCAAAAAAGGGAGCAGGTAGGGTTGTTAATGACAATGGAATCAAAAATGTTTCGGGTTCCGGTCCCAGAATCTAAAGAAACGTTTTGATTCAGCGTTCTTCGGGAAGAGAACAGAAACACATTTCCACATACCGGTTTTGTTCACGGAGCCAAAAAGCAAATCACATTGAATTATGGATTGAAATGATTTCATCATCCTCCTTAGCAAACAACACAGAAATACTCTACCTCCGCAGACCCGTTGGTTTTAGAAAAAGGTTATCCATCTTCTATAAAGTAAAGCAAGATCTTCTGAGAATATGCTTAAGCGCTTACGAATTTTAAGAATCATCTCACCTACTTTAGATTCTGATTCCTCGGAAATCCTTCCGCTTCCGAGTTTTGAGTTCTCCATGGAGCCTTATTCATAGAGCTGAGTTGAGTTGATTTTAGTTTAGCGTCCCTTTTAGCAGCGAGGCTATATGAGACGTGGACCTACTGATTAACGTGGAATCCGAATATAAGCTCCCGCCAGGAATCCAACCCGGGTCTCCCACGCCAAAGGCGCGTACATTAACCGCTTAGCCACGGATGAGCTCCCTTATTCATAGAGGATGAAAGTAGGAGTAACAGAAAAAAATCAAGGAAATACCTAAGGAATACATTCATCGAAAAACAGTAGTGAAGTACACCTTGTCAATTACTATTTATCACTCTTCAAGTGGTGATATGCGACGTTGCTAAATGGCGAAGTACGTTCTTTGTTCGAGAATGGAATGCTGCCAACTCACGCTGATGTTTTTTATGTCGTTGTGCCAATACTGGGTGTATTCTTTAATTACCATCTTCCATTCTCCTACTTATATTAAGTTTTGAGTTTTCCTGTTTCATTTCCTTTCCAAATAAAACATTTGAGTCTCCTACATTGAGTTTTTTTTATTTTTTATTTCTGTTTTTACATCTTTTAAGATGTTGTTGACCCGAAACCCTTAATTTGCTTGGAGTGCAAAAAGATTCCAGAAATCATAATCTAAAGTGAGTTATTACGAGCACTTTAGTGTACACTAAAATCTGAAGCCCTATCTATCTATATATATATGTACATCAAAATCAAAGTCACTATGTTTGTGACTTAACAAATCTTGAACAACGAGACTGATCTCGATCAAATTTTCAACATAGATGAGGTTCGGGTCTGGGATGGCTTTTATCATTTCACTTTCACGATGCAACTTAGGGGAGAGGGAAGACACATAAAAATGATCAAAAATGGCCGATATTACTGTCCAGTTTTCGGATTTGTTGAGATGAACAGTGACACTTCCGATACCGTTGAAATCCAAATTCAGCCCCACAACTTGAGAGAAGGGAAGATATACAAAAATTATCGAAAACGACCGATATTAGTACCGAATCCATAGTTTTCGGGATAGCTAAGATGAACAGTGGCACTTCCGATGCCGTTTAAATCCAACTTCAGCCCCGCAACTTGGGGGAGGGGGAGATACTTAAAAATTATCGAAAACGACCGATATTAGTACCGAATCCATAGTTTTCGGGATAGCTAAGATGAACAGTGGCACTTCCGATGCCGTTTAAATCCAACTTCAGCCCCGCAACTTGGGGGAGGGGGAGATACTTAAAAATTATCGAAAACGACCGATATTAGTACCGAATCCATAGTTTTCGGGATAGCTAAGATGAACAGTGGCACTTCCGATGCCGTTTAAATCCAACTTCAGCCCCGCAACTTGGGGGAGGGGGAGATACTTAAAAATTATCGAAAACGACCGATATTAGTACCGAATCCATAGTTTTCGGGATAGCTAAGATGAACAGTGGCACTTCCGATGCCGTTTAAATCCAACTTCAGCCCCGCAACTTGGGGGAGGGGGAGATACTTAAAAATTATCGAAAACGACCGATATTAGTACCGAATCCATAGTTTTCGGGATAGCTAAGATGAACAGTGGCACTTCCGATACCGTTTAAATCCAACTTCAGCCCCGCAACTTGGGGGAGGGGGAGATACTTAAAAATGATCGAAAATGACCGATATTAGTACCGAATCCACAATTTTCTGACTGACTAACAGAACATATTACTAATTTTTGTTATTTTAACCCAGCAAAGTGGGTAACCGACGCTAGTACAATATATATTATTAGGACTGGAACAGATATTCCCCAAAAGGGACTAGGAAATGAATTATTTAGCAAGGGACACGAAAACGTAATCAGAAAAACTGAAAACGAATACTCCAAGCTCTTTTGCTAAATATTTCATTAGATACAGACAGGAAGTAGGGATGAAACCTTTTATGCAATGCATATAACGGTTTTCCGAACATAAAAATGCCTCCACATTTTGTGTTGTGCGCTAATTACTGTTCTGCTCAGTCCGTCTACAATTTTCGCTCTTCAATCGATGCTTAGTCATTCCGATCATATGAACTGTGTACCACAATTCGCACCTATAGAGAATATAGTGAAAGAAAACAAGTTGTTAGCTTACTTATAAAGGTGATTTTATTTTACCTCCTCGCCATCCGATTTTCTCTTTGGACTCAATCCTGCAGGTACTTCCATCTCTTGGCTGGTTTCAATCACTGGGACAGGTTTCACAATCCACGCGTATTTCGGGTCAACTAACCGAAGGATATTCAAACACGCCAAGTAGCACTTCGCCTGCTTCTGCAGACTGACTGTTCCGATGCCCTCCTTGCTCAGTCTCAGCGCCTGTTCGTACATCACTGAGGCAGCTAGCAGAAAACATAAAAAGGCATTAGTCGAAAAAAGAAGACTGGCTTTGTTTCCATTACTTTAAGTAATTACACTATAAACAACAAATTTTACAAGGACAGTACATGTTAAGAAAAAAATACATTTTTACAAATATTTGAACAATTCAATACTCAGCATCCTAGGCTGAAGTTCACCCTTGAACGTGAATCTGATAACTATCTTCCATTTTTAGACTTATTGATTACCCGATCACACAATAAATGTATAGCAAAAGTATATCGAAAACCTAATGCAGGCACTACTTAAACACATCAACAGTCAGCTCATCCGCTACTGTACAAGTCCAATACTTGGAAGAATCTCTTTCGCAGGGCATTACTGATTTGTGATTGTGCTAAAGATCTTAATGACGAAATACAGTTTTTATACAGAATAGGACAAACAAGCTACAAGTTGCGTACTTTACGAAAGTGGTTTAATCAATCATGTAGACCGGTGCAAGCCTCTAAAACAGTTATTCCCAAAGAAGCAAAAACTTGGATAACAATTCCTTACTTTCCACAATTATCGACAAAAAATCAACGTAATCTTGCAAAACATAATATATATATATATATATATATATATATATATATATATATATATATATATATATATATATATATATATATATATATATATATATATATATATATGCTTCTACTATCCCCCTGAAAAGTTTAGAAAATCATTTCACCGAATTTAAAAGTTATTTTGTTGATCCAGTAAATAAGTCAGGCACTTATCACGTTGAATGCGAATGTGATTCCTCATTTTTAGGCCAAACGAAACGCAGTATTAACACTCGAATTAAGGAACATATTAGACAATCTAAAAGGTCCCAAGAAGAGGGCATGTCGGGATTGGCGTTTCATTTAAAACAACATACACATAATTTAAAACAAGGTTAATGTAATAGGTTCAGCAAAAACAAAGAAACATCGGGAGATTAAAGAATTATTCTTTATTCATAAATATAAACCTGATTTAAATCTGGATACTAGCAACATTGATACATTTTGGTTACCTACCTTTATTGCGTGTTTTGAATTTGGCAATAATAACGTAACATAGACATCACGCTTCCTTCGATTCAACTCACTCTTTTGTGCTGTGCTCTGCTCGTGCCATTTCAGCATCCATCCTTTACGTTACATTTATATAGTGGTATGTATATCTTGTTTTACATCTTTTATCTCGTATTCGTTTTTACCCTTGTTATTTTGCCACTGAGACGAAAATAACTTGTCGTTCCGAAACGTACGGAAAATATTTAGGATTTCCAAGGGAGGATTCATTGGTAAGTAGCTTTTTTTTTTTTTTATTATTATTATTATTATTATTATTAAAGAATTGAGCAAGAGGTCTCGTTCTAATTTTGATCCCCGGCACCAAACGTGCAAAATGTATTTATAAAGTTATTCGATCTTTATGTGAGTGATAACCTGGTAAACATGTATAAGCAGTCGAAATCATTAAGGAAAACTCTTACACACCCAGAAATAGCACATTTAAGAGATACATCACACAATGCCATATTTATTATGCAGCACACATTTATTTGAGTTGAGTTGATTTTGAGTTTAACGTCCCTTCAGCAAGGTTATATGAACGGGACCTACTGATTAACATGGAGTCCGAACTACATGAGCTCCCGCTGGAAATCGAACCCGGGTCTCCCATGCCATACATATTTATCTGTCTCAATATTGTTTGAATCCACATTTGTTGATGATTGGTATTCTCGTCTGACAAAGTTTTCTTCAGTTATCAAACAGTTACCAGAAACTTCGTGCTCTTTTAATATAATGTAAAATGAGAATATAATAAATGTGGGGCTTTTTTAAAAAGTACAGATTGATCACAAACTCCCGTTTCCCCCTATGTATTACGTAGATATTAATAAATTGTTGTTTTATAATCGCCAAGTCGAGTCGCTGTTCGGGCGTCAATTTATTTATATAACCGCTTTCCGTGATCTGTCCTCCATTGTCCTGCCAATGAGTATTTTCCGGAGACCTGGACTTACCTGGGTAAGACGTTGAAGGACATCTCCGAAAAGGGATTACAAAATCGTTCCCAAATTTGCGCGCCGGTCTCAATAACGAGATGAGCACTAGGCACCGAGAGGTTTGGATGTCTCGTCTCGAAAACCTCACAGACGATCAGAAGGTTATTCAGACCACAACGCACACAAACATTATCCATACACACAACAAAACCACACTGGATTAAACAACATTATGCTTATTTATTAAAATACTATATAAAAAAAAAATAACGGAGAGAAACAATCACAACACTCAACACTGAATATGTATAATTATTGTCATTAATAAAATCACACTTCGCCTTTTCACTACACTATAGCCCTTAATAACTTTATATATATATATTATATATATATATAATTGGGATTTCACTATAGATATTTTTCTCACACCATCAATGCATATGGGGGATTAGCACTATGGGAGTAATATCGGGATGATCCCACGAAGTAATATGGTTGCTGCTCCAGAAAATCTTTAGAGGTGGACGTGAGTCTTCAGCATAAGTATATAGTCACCAAAATGGAATGATAATGTTGGAGGGCGCGTTTATAACTAACAAGTAAGACGCACTCGGTATGTGAACCTGAGATTTCACTGATTGGGGCTAGCCATAACTAGGTCCTTGACTGGCTAATAACGTATATTCCTTAGCACAACTTTATACTTGATGCTCGATGCAACGTGAGTGGTTGCTGCTCACAGTTACGGAGTAAGATTCCTCGAATTCAGAGGTTCGAGATACGAGCTGCATTGATCGACTGATCAATGTTGGCAGTTCATTCTCAAAAGCACTCAGGTTAAATCACCTGTATGTACATGCAAATCGGATATAAAAAAGAATTAATGTTAATTTAAGTGCACTGGCCACGCCACGACGCACGAGACATTGCGATAACTTGGGTCTGGGAACGTTTAGATAACGAACTGGTAAAGCGATGTGACTGGCGCCATTCTGTCGCTCCTGCACCTGGTGTGCTCTGGATCGCAGTATTTACATAAATGATTGGAAGAGAGACTTAATTCAGTTCCAAATAACCATAGAACATACTCTTTACATATTAATAAGTCAGGGAGAAACACTGAGAACCTTCGTCGCTCACTAAAATGTTCTCACCACAAAGCAACGTTTTAAATATATATATATATGAATAAACGATAAAAACTTCTTTGTTCTGTTGCGTGCGAAGAAAAACAGTTCCCATCGAAGAAAACATAATTGCGTTGCAGAATAAAGTATAAATAGAAAAATAATTACTGTTTTTACGAAATATACAGAGCATCCACAAAAAATACTTCTATAACTTGGTGACGGTATCTAAATCATGGCTGATGAGTCCACTTAGACCATGGAGGAACGGATCGTAATGAGCACGGGAGCTCACGAACAACCCCATACAGGAAAATCAATGAGGGACATTCAGCATGATTTCACTGTAAAGTTTCAAAAACCTTCCCCTCCAAAACCAACTATTTTACGGTGGAAGAAAAAGCTCTTTGCAGCTGGTTGCCTTAAAGATAAGCCCCGCTCAGATTGACCACCAATACAACTGGACACATGTGTGTAGGCTGCAACGTCTGTCGAACGTTCGCGAAAAAAGTCAATTCGTAAGCGGTCATAGGTATTGGGTGTTCCATACTAGACATTAACAAAATGGTTACTGATGGTTATGTCTATTTGATCGCTTTTGAACAAATTGACATAATAAAACACAACTATTTTGCTTATTCTGTCTTGAGGGAGCAGAGTTGGTTCCTCTAGCTGCCACATCTTAGATTTTGGGAAAATTGTTATTCTGGCAACTCTGTAATTTCTATGGATGGCAACACTGAAAATTCTTCAGGTTCATATTTTCTGTTGTAGAATAGCATTATCTATGATTGTGATAAGTTGCATTTCATTATCTCCTTTCACTTATCAAAAAGAAGCAAAACAAAAATGGTAAATTTTGTATTATTTTTAGTATGTTAGGCTCTTAACAACTAACAATGGAAACAGAAATGAAGGAATTTTGGGACAACTTCAGTCAATATGACCAGTCACCAGATTCGAACCTAGAACCTCCAAACTGCGGAACAAGAACACCAACCACTACACTACGCCTGCTCGTAAAGTATATATATATTTTTTTCAGCTATTGTACATTTATGAACAATTTTTTTTTCAGATAAAATTTCATTGAATATCCGCAATGTTACCACGTCACAAGTTTAACAATCAGAATTAGGGAAAATTAAGTTATTTATCCTTCAGAGTAAATCTGAACCTGTCGTTTCCACAACATGAGATGCAGAAATTTTCAAAGAATTTATGATTGGGGAGTGGAGTTCGTTAGTTATATCCGGATAAGAGGTATATCTTTAGTTATATCTTTAGAATAAAGGAAAAATTGAATGAAATATTTGAGTTTTACGTCCCATTGTTATGCCGGGTAGGCTAAAAGAGACGGTGATGATGAGAAATGAATGAAATGGTGGACTGAAGAAAGTGAGAGAAAACGGGAGAACCCCATGCACACGGTGTTTGTCCACCACAAATTTTACTTGGCGCGAGCTGGGATCAAATCAAAGACCCCATGCACTAGAGGTGAACACTCCACCACTGAGCCAACGCGGCCATTAAAATAAAGGAGATCGAGGGATTTAGGATTTAGATTTCTGGGCTTTCGACATCTAAGGCCATTTAGCCCTTCACGATTTGAGGGATGACATCCCTCGGCGAGCACACAATTCGGGGAAAGGGAAGGAAGAAAGGATTGGGGAAGGAAGGAAGCGGCCTGGGACCTTTAAGTTAGGTACCATCCCGGCATTTGCCTGGTGTAAATGAGAAAAACCCAGGAAAACCTCATTCAGGGTGGCTGGCCTGAAAAAGCGTGTTACACCGGGAATCGAACCCGGGACCACTCGCACCGAAGGCGAGAGCGTTAGCGACCACGCCACACGGGGCCACGGGACATAGACGGAATTGAGACTGAATGGTTATGAAAGACTTGGCGTACAGAGAATGTGAGGGAAACGGGAAAACCAAAAGAAAATCCGTGGACACAATATTGTCCTCTATAAACTTACTTGGCCTGGAATTGAGTCTGGGACCCATGGAGCAAAGGGGACGATCTACCACCGAGCCGCGCTGAGTGCTTCTGGAATCACACACACCAAATAAAGAGGTGAAATAACTTATACATTACCTTTCCTCATATTCCCCTTCATGACATGGAAGGAGTAGAGGAAATCATAATAATTGTTGGTCATCAAATCAAGTGACCTCGCCCTGGCTTCGATGATTTTCTCCACATCCTCGTACATCTCGTTATACGGGAACTCGATCAACGCCTTCAGCTCCTTTCGCTCGAACAGAGTGATCAGAAACTGTCGAAGGCAATCCTTGCGACGAGAAACATCCGGGTTTGCTATCATATCCTGGTAGGCTTCAGCATGGTGACCAAGCTTCAAATTGTAGCTGAATCTCAAGGAATATAAAGTGGCCTGAAATTATAACGGATAAAATTTAACATCTACTTAAATTCACGAGCAAAAATAAAATCTGACCAAAACAAACAATTATACTAATATTAACAAAAAAAAAAATGGCTACTTACAAATGAATCCTCCTTTGGAAAGTCTAAACAGTTTTTTGACGTTTCGAAACTTACAGCTGGTTCCTTCCTCAGTGGCAAGGTAAAAAGGATTAAAACGGAAAGGAGATAAAAGATGTAAAACATTGGCCTTGTACAGTGGCGGATTGGCAGATGGCAGGCAAATATTTGGAAGAATTTCTTTCGCAGAGCATTATTAATTTGTGACCGTCAAAAAGATCTTAATGAAGAAATACAGTTTTTATATAAATAGGACAAGAAAACGATTATAAGTTATGTATTTTACAAAAATGGTTTAATCAAGCACGTAGATCGTTGCAAATCCCCAAAACTTGAACTTCCGAAGAAGCAAAAACTTGGATTGGAATTCTTTATTTTCCACAACTATCAACAAAAATTCAACGTATACTTGCAAAGCATAACATATCTGTTTCAAGTATTCCCCCCAAAAGTTTACAAAAACATCTCACTGGATTTAAAAATTATTTTTGTTGATCCATTAAATAAGTCACGTATTTACAGCGTCCAATGCGAATGCGACTCCTCATATATTGGCCAAACAAAACGCAATATTAACACGCGTGTTAAGGAAAATGTTAGATAATCAAAAAAGTCACAAGAAGGCATGTCGAGTTTGGCGCTTCATTCAAAACATTCACACAATATAAAAGAGGTTAAGGTAATAGGTTCAGAAGGAAAAAAAAAAAAAAAACGGGGAATTAAAGTATCCTTGCAACACTGATCGAATTTGGGTACCTACCTTTGATGCATACTTTGAATCTGACAACAGCGACGTAACATACACACCGCGTTTTCTTTAATTCAGTTAATTCCTTTTTCACTCTGCTCTGCTCATCTCAGGATTCACTTTGTATGTTACTTTTATTTAGTGGTGTGTATTCCTCGTTTTACATTTTTTATCTCCTTTCCGTTTTAATCCTTTTTACCTTGCCACTGAGGAAGGAACCAGCTGTGAGTTCCGAAACGTCAAAAAAAAGTGTCTCGACTTTTCAAGAGAGGATTCATTTGTAGGTAGCCAATTTTTTTGTTAATTTGGATTATCCCCCCATGCGCCCATGTAATTATAACTTGTACCAATAATTTATGTTACTGTCTACACAATTTATCATTGCCTTCATCCGACACATTGTGAACGTATAATGTGAGGCTAACTAACTAACTCACTCACTCTATGGCCTATGTAACCCGAAAAGAGTTCTCCATTTAATTCTGAGAATCCAGTTTCTACTTTGTATTCCTATTTCTACGAGATCCATCTTAATATTGTCCTCCCATCTGCGCCTAGGTCTTCCTAATGGTCATTTTCCGATTGGATTTCCAGTTAAGACTTCGAAAACGTTCCTACTTTCTTCCATTCTGGCCACATGACCTGCCCACCTGAGTCTCCTAGTCTTGATGACCCTAACAATGTTTGGTAAGGGATATAAATTATGTAGTTCCTCGTTATGAAGTTTCCGTCATTCCCCATTCCTGTTCTTCTTGGGTCCGAATATTTGTTTCAGGATTTTGTTCTCACATACTTCCAGTCTGTGTTCTTCCCTCAGAGTAAGCGACCATGTTTCGCAACCATACAGGACAACAGGCACGATAATCATTTTATATATTTTAAGCTTCAAATTCCTCGACAGAATTCGCGAGGACAAAAGAGTTTGAACTGAATAATAACACGAATTCCTTGCTTTTAGTCTACATTTAATTTCTTCCTGAAAATGATTTTGGTCTGTTAATATTGATCCTAGGTATTTGATCAGTGTAAGGCTACGGCTTATATTTGATTTGATTTTGAGTTTAGCGTTCCTTTCAGCAGCGAGGCTATATGAGACGTAGACCTACTGATTAACGTAAAATCTGAGCTCCCATCGAGAATCGAACCCGGGTCTCAAACGCCAAAGGCGCGTAATGCTAACCGCTTAGCCACGACGGAGCTCACTAGAGCTTATACACCTGAGAAAATACATGGGGACTCCGTGGTTAAGCGATTAGCATACACGCCTTTGGCATGGGAGACCCAGGTTTGATTCCCGGCGGGAGCTCATGTGGTTTGGATTCAATTAGTTGCTTCCGCCTCATATAGCCTCGTTGCTGAAAGGGACATAGAACTTATAATCAACTCAACTCAAATAGAAGGGACACTTCTAACAAGCAATACGATTCTTCCTTACATTTTTACATTTCTAAATTTTTAATTCGAATCAGAACTTTAAAAATAAAACTGTAACTGGTTTAGAATTGCAGTAAATTCTGATAAATGAAATTTGGTAAAATATTGATACGAATGTCCGATAATAATAATATAAATAGTAAAAGTACTATAACAGTAAGAAACCCTGGGCGAGTTTAACAGTCAAAATTACAAGTTCAACGTTAAACAAAGAAAAGACTAGAAAGTGCTTTGCAGCCCAGCAGCTGACAAACAATACCTCAATTAAACAACAAACACTTACCATCTCCGGATCTTGACGGTTGCCCACGCTTATTGCTCCTTTTGCTAATTCTATAACCCAATTGGGATAATTATGCTGTTCGAAAAGTTGGATAACCTGTAAAGAGGAGAATATTACACAAATGAATAAAAATTCCTCACTAAAATACATGCAAATCACAGCAAATTAACTCTATTGTAAAGTCCGATAATTTTTGTCTTCAGCTTACCGCTACTTAGCAATAGTTTCATTGGGAACTGTTTGATGTACTCAGACGTGTGTGGGAGCGACGAGGAGGAGGTGAAAGAAAAGTGGGAAGACAGAGAGAATGGGAAGAAAGAAGGGAGAAAAGAAAGCTAAGTAATGAATACCGTATTTGCGCGAATATAGGCCGCACTTTTTTTTTCCTAAATTTTGGCTTGAAAAATCATGGTACGGAATATAATCGAGATTTTCCCCCTCAGACCGTTAATTTCAAAATGACATGTACACGTATCTTGTGGATTGAAATACACTGGCACAACAAGCACTTGTACACTTAATAGTTCTATCAACAGGAATACGTAACTTTGTTATACAACATATACAGGGTGTTTTAAAAGAACACCGACAACATTCGGAAGGTGTGATTTGTGACACCAAGATAAGACAAAAGTATAGACCAACCTCGGTGCACAAATGCTTCCTTTCGGAGTTATAGGGTGCCGAAAACATGAATAAATGAACTTTAAAAGTGCATAGGTCCAATACTATGGGAGGACCTACTGTAGTCGGGTCAACACTTCATTTAGGAACTAGTATATGCCCTATCCAAATACCCATTTTTAGAATCCTACGGTACTTGCACAATTTTTTTTTATATACGTAGTTAGTGAGTGTTTCAAATTATATGCTCATAGCCAAACTCCCTCTATAAAAATTGTTACGTAAGTACGGCAGGATTCTGAAACATATATTTTTGGATACGGCACATAGTAGTTCCTAAGTAAAGTCTTGACCCGATACGATAGGTCTCATAGTATTAGAGCCATGGACCTTTAAAGTTATTTTTTTTTCTTTTTCATGTTTTCGGCAGCCTATAACTCCGAAAGGAAGCATTTGTGCACCCAGGTTGATCTATACTTTCCGTCTTATCTTGTTATCAGGAATCACCTTCGAAACGTTGTCGATGTTGTTTTGAAACATTCTGCATAATATATACGGAATATTTATATACAGTAGCTGTTCTTGAAAAAGAAAACCAACTTCGTTTCATAAAACTGTGCCACCTTGTTTGTACCCACCCAAATCATGCACAATCACTTCCCATCATCTCAGCATCACCAGCGTCTGATTCTTCACCCTCGCTAGACGATCCAGAATGCTGCTCAGAGTCACTATCACAAAGGTCATCTTCATGAGTCACCCTTAGTTATGAGAAAGTTAAGAAGGAAAGCGAGGAAATTATATTTCAAAGTATCTCGTCAATTTAGTTCAGCCGTTTTGTCGTTAAAAAGGTAACATAAAATGCCGATTTCATTTTTATATATAAGAAATGAAATGAAATCTTTGAGTTTTACGTCCCACGGTTATGCCGGTTAGGCTAAAGGAGACGGTGATAATGAGAGATGAGTGAAATGGTGGAATGAAGAAAGTGGGAGGAAACGGGAATACCCCGAGAAAACCCACGAGCACGGTGTTTGTCCACCACAAAGTTCACTTGGCGGGGGTTGGGATCGAACCCGGGACCCCAAGCACCAGAGGTGAACGCTCTACCACTGAGCCACCGCGCCCCCCTTTTATATATAAGAGTATAGAATTTTCTTTTAACTTCAAGACAAAGTGATTAATAAAAATGATTAATCAAAAATCTAGAGTTAGGTATGGCAGATGATTTCATAAACCGTATTCCACGCTGTCTCATTAGAGCATGAAAGGTAGGTTCTAATCTCTTCTTTATAGAAGTAAAATAAGAGAACCCTAATTTACCTGAAGATGCTTAGTTATAATTTTATTTACACCATGTACATACTGATGATAATGCGATTATTTGCACAATATCTAAGTTACAAGTTACTAATACAGGGTGTCTACTAAAATCCCAAAGTGAAATTTCGTGACTTTTTAGTGTCCTTTTCTTTACCAAATCATAAAATTTCCTAAAATTTTCAAGAGCGAATTTGGGTGCGAATTAGGCAGAATTTTCATCCATGCGGTAGAAACGTACTTTGCTTGCGATTTGGTAGCGTCTAAAGCTGATCATAGAAATTTTTGTTGGTGAACTTTGATGTTTTATAGAACAAAATTTTCCAATCTGTACTTACATTTGAACAGTTAAAAAAAATCGTGACCCAAAAGCTAAATTTCATGACTTTTTCGTGACATTCGTGACCGATAGACACCCTATAATATGATTTTCGCCAGGAAACCAACTACAACAACTCAGATTGTCTTCCTTAGCTAAGTTTTTTTACTAAAGGAAGTAGTTGAACTTACAAGTAAATGTGGAAACCTCTCACCTAATGTCCGATGTTTCTTCCATTCCACATGGCTAACTCAAATTTTCTCGTGACGTCTTGGCTGCCTCCGTGATTCTTTCCTTTCTCTCCCCTTTCTGTCAGCCTGAATCCCATTATATTGCCAAATTTTATCAGTCTTTTAACTTCACATTAAGAACTTGATGATTTTTTTTACAATTAAAAAGTCTCATTACCTTCTATATCCATTGTCCCTTAGGACAAGTCGTTATAACCAAAGAAAAACATATTAATGGTTCCTCTTTTTTTCTCATTAAATATGTTTTCAACACACTCCCCCACTGAAAGTGTATATAATTTGAATATCACCTTTAAGTGTGTGTCTATACCTCTTTTTTTTTTTCTCATTAAATATGTTTTCAACAGGGAAAGTGCAGTGTGTATATAGATCTCATTGCATTTACATTTCCGTAAATATTTCCATTTCAAGCTCAACGAAGTTTGAAGTAACCCTCGTAAACAATTATTAAGTGTAAATGAACAAGAAAATTCCAACTTACTTTTAAGTAATACAAGACAAGCATTCTTTGTTGATCTATCTCTCCAGCTTGGATGAATTTGTTGGCCAGAAAATCATCAGTTTTCACACCATCTGCAGCCTGAATCATCCAATCGTATGCCTTCTCTGGTTCACCCATGTTAAGCAGAGCAGCTCCCAAGATGAATTTCCCTATTAACCACATACAGAACCTTATTAAAACAAATAATGAAGCACAAGAAACAAACAACACACGAGCAAACGAATGGAAGAATGCAATAAAGCAAGAAAGAAAAAGCAACAAGCAAGAAGGAAATAAAGCAAAAAAGAAAGCGAATAAGCAAGAAAGAAATAAAGCAATAAAGCAAGCAAACAAGCAAACAATAAAGCAAGAAAGGAAACAAACAATAAAGCAAGAAAGGAAGTAAACAATAAAGCAAGAAAGAAAGTAAACAATAAAGCAAGAAAGGAAGTAAAGAATAAAGCATGAAAAGAAGTAAACAATAAAGCAAGAAGGGAAGCAAGCAAGAAAGCAAGGAAACAAAAAAGCAAGAAAGGAAAAGAAAACTAAATAAATAAATGTTTAACTAGAAAGTTTATACTGCATTTGATGCTAAAGAATAAGGTAAAACTGTTTCCTGCCGTTTTAATACTTGTAGATGGTAAAAATTAAAGTCAAATTATAATTCTGGATGTGTGATCTAGGGTTCGACTCGTAGTTTAGCCTAGAGGTTCTGTCCTCATAATTTCGTTACTGAAAAGCGGCGTTAAACACTAATCAATTAATTAATAACACAACTGTACGCATTATACACCTCGAAAGATCCTCAAACTACAAGAGATCTTACAAAAGATCGGTGAAATACATATGATAGAAGGTAGAATTCATTCAGTAAATGTAGTTTCCTAATGTTTAGCCCCTCTTACTGTTTTACTACGAGGGTGATTCAGAAAGTAATGCCTCCAAGCCCACTACTTAGCCAATAGTATTTCAAACATTCTAAACTGTTTATCATTAATACACTGATGTTTAAGCTATAGAATGTCTCTTGTTTTACCTTCATATCTCTTCTCGTTCCAGAGTAATGGAACAATCCATGTTATCCAGTGGTGACGTCCGGTTGAAACAGCGGGGTGTCATTCAATTTCTGACTGCAGAAGGTTGTGCGCCAAGAAACATTCATCGCCGATGATGAATCGTGGATACCCCATTACGACCGGGAAATGAAGCGTCAGTCGATGGAGTACCGCCACACGTCCTAACCTCCGCAAAAAATTCAAAGTTGTCCCATTTGCTGGCAAAGTGTTGTTGACGTTCTGCCTCATTCTGCCTATAATCCGGATCTTGCGCCCTTCGACTTCTGGCTCTTCTCCGAACTTCAGGATCACTTTAAGGGCAAACGCTACAATTGTGACGCAGAGATTGAAGCAGCAGTTCGGCAATACTGTCCCCAGCAGTAACCACAATTCTTCGCCGACGGCATGAAAAACCTTGTTACGCGTTGGCTCAAGTGTCTTGCCCGTAATGAGGATTATGTTGAAAAATTATGCCTCCATTTGTAGCTGGCATTGCAAGTTTTCCACTGACACCTGTATCGGTGCTATCTGTCAAACACAAATAAAGGAATCACCTTGGATACATTACTTTCTGAATCACCCTCGTATACACATATGTCCCAGGACAAGTGCGCGGCTACATTATACACACTACGAGTTAAGTAAGTAGTTTGTTAAGCAATCACGACACTCTGAATTAAGAAGTATTCATTTGCTGAAGAAACCTGGAATATAAATTTATATAAAACAAAGTAGTAGTAGAAAGGTTAGTGCACTAATCTTAGGATATATTGTTGTATATAGTAACACAATAAGAGGACCCTATAAATACATTAAGAAAGTGGTCATAAGTACCGACAATATATTCCTAATATTTGTAAATTTCCACTGTTAAGAAGAAAAAAGTCAACACTGAGTTGTGAAAAAAAAGGAATTAATTGCCCCTGAAGATGAGTGTCAGATTGTAACACTCGAAATATTGAAAGAAAAACTATTCGAAGAACATTCGTAGATAACTAAAATATTATGCGTTCCATACGCTTGACAAGTAATTAAATATTAGCTTTTTTTTAACTAATTTTCTCCTCATTAAAATCTATAAAGATACGATTAATTTTCTTGTTTCAAACATGTGTGTACAAACTCCCTTGAGTCGACTGCTTTACATTACAGGTACTCGGAACTTATGCCCTAACAGTAAAGATCGCTTGAAGGAGCTTACATTGTTTTGTAATTTACTCCCCAGCAGCCTCTCCTGTTTAAATTGTGTGAGCATGGTTGAGCTATTCCAGGGTGTCGACTTAAATTCCAAAATGAAATTTCGCGACTTTTTCGTGACCTTTTCCTTCCCAAATCATAACATTTAGTAACATTCTCAAGAGCGAATTTGGGTGCGAATTGGGCCGAATTTTCATGCATGCGATAGAAGTGTGGTATGTTTGAGATTTGGTAGCATCTAAAGCCGACCAGACATATTTTTGGTGGTGAATTTTGACGTTTTATAGAACAAAATTTTCCAGTCTATACTTATATAATTGCACAGATAAAAAAATAATTCGTGACACAAAAGCTAAATTTCGTGACTTTTTCTTAACTTTCATGACCGTTTTCTGATTTCGTGACATTTTCATAACTTTCGTGACCGATAGACACGCTATATTCAGTTTTGAAGACGAAATTAACCTTTTGATTTTATTTTCCATAGGTATACTATGTGGACGAAGAAAATGGATTTAATGAATGCACAAGAATGATAATGGAAGTATTTGTGCAAGAAACAGTACAATCCCACGAAAGTCTATAGACATGATTGTTCATCACAAACTCACATGGTTAGGGTACCTTTTCTGCAGGGGAAGGGGAGCGCTTTCTACACCTGACCCATAGCAACCTAGATTTTAAAAGTGTTTAACTGAATCTGTGCTTGAATAAAGATATTGAGAAGTTTTTAATACGAGGGCTGATCAGAAAGTAAGGTTACAAAGCCTGCACCGACACGTGTATATATTATTTCATACAGCCAATATATAGTACATACATTAGGTTATTTTTTGATATAGCCTCCATATCGATTGAAGCAGTATCGTATCGGGGGATGAGTTTGAAGATTTCCTCCTGGGAAAAAAAAACTGTCCTTGTATGTTCTGCTACGTTGTCACGAAGTGTTTCACCTTCTCGTCATGTGCGGGAACAGGTGAAAGTCAAAAACGTGATCATCCTGTTGGTCTGATTAGCTACTTCACGCGAGCTGTGTTCAGATCTGTTGATGCCGTGCTTGGTTGGGCACTACGCTCTTCGTCGGTGACGTTTTCTCTACTAGCCGCAAACTTTCGACACCATTCTGTGACATGCTGACGAGACATTACAATCTCTCCGTAAACCTTTACTAGCTGCCTATGATTTTCAGCCACGGTTACATGTTTCGCCCACAGAAATGGGATAACTGAGCGGACTTCTTTGTAAGACCAGTTTCCCAAACGAGTCACCATTTGTGTTTACCTACAACTAGCGCCTGAAGTGACGAGTGGCTGAAACTCTGCACAGTTGCCAAATCCATGTATTAAAATTACCATACACAACCCATTCTTCTCTAACAGACGAAACTCCAGAAATATCGGCCTTGTAACATTAGTTTCAGATCCTCCCTCGTAAATCCTGCCAAAAATGTGCCGAATCTTTGGCGTAAAGTAACTGGCTTTGATATTATATAGAAATTAGATTTTGTTAAAAGAAATTAAACGACGACAGAAAAAGGAATTATTCATTTAATTTCAATCTTCACACTTACTTGAACAGCTGTTCCATTCACACCATGTTTGCAGAAGACGCACATATTCCTGTATCTGCAAATACTGACAAGACGCCAAGAGGAATTCTGGGAAGACAAAATTACGGCTGATGGGCCATCTGAATTCATAGCTAAGGAATAACTCTTTTAATAGTTCAATTTAATATTATTGGTGCTATATTGACTTAAATGTCACGCTTGGTTGACTGCAATTTAATGACTCTTTTCAACTATAAAGCGCAGACCTATAGTTTAACGTGGAATCCCAACAATATGTGCTTTTCCCAGATATTGAACACAAATTTTGCGCATGAAAGACAAAAACGTTGCGTATTTATCCCCGGCCATCTGACATTTACATATAAACAGTGTATTTTCGATTTTATTTATTTATTTATAATTAAGGCAGAGGAAGTGAATAGATTAACACCTTAAGCGCCAAGTCCATGGTCTCCTGTAGAATACCAACGTGTGCATAAGATATATATGCAAATGACTGACAAAATGTGAACAGGGTGTCTACTAAAATTCCAAAATGAAATTTCGTGACTTTTTCGTGACCTTTTCTTTATCAAATTATAAAATTTTCTAACATTTTGAAGAGCGAATTTGGGTGCGAATTAGGCCGAATTTTCATCCATGCGATAGAAATGTACTTTGCTTGCGATTTGGTAGCGTCTAAACCCGACTATAGACATTTTTGGTGGTGAATTTTGACGTTTTATAGAACAAAATTTTCCAATCTGTACTTACATTTGTACAGTTAAAAAAAAATCGTGACCTAAAAGCTAAACTTCGTGACTTTTTCGTGATTTTCATGATCGTTTTCTGATTTCGTGACTTTTTTGTGACATTCGTGACCGATAGACACCCTGGTGAACAAGTGATTTGACTGTACCGGACTCGAACCCGGGATCTCCACATACCGTGCCGATGCGTTAACCACTACGCCTCCCAATCCGCTTCCCAGAACAGCCAAACACTGTCTTACTCCTGGAGTCGGTGTTCTCCATTCAAACCACATGGCTGAGTGGTTAACGTATCGGCATGGTATGCTGGAGATCCCGGATTTAAGTCACGATCCACTCAATCACTTTTTCACTCTTTCTAAGTTATTGAATTCGCACCTACAGAGGATTTGGTGTGTAAAAAGAAGTTTAAGTTGGTTGGTTCTTTCCTTCTTTCTCTCTTCCTTCTTAATATATATGCAGATGGCTTCCTATACCGATTGAGCATAAAATACATGTACACTGGAGTCCCGCTAATCCGAACTAATTTGGACCGAACCCTGTTCGGATTACGTGATAATTCGGATTAGCCGGAATAACAGTAAAATCGCGGTTTGAAGCGGGTGAACGGGTCTATTGTGTTGTAATACATAGCGTATAGTATTTCAAAACACGTTTTCTGACTACAGTATATGTGCTGTACTGGAAGAATGTTAAAAAAGTTGGAAAAACTTCATGCCTGTATTTTTCCACGTACAGTAAATGAAAAATGAAATCTTTAAGTTTTACGTCCCACGGTTATGCCGGTTAGGCTAAAGGAGACGGTGATAATGAGAGATGAGTGAAATGGTGGAATGAAGAAAGTGGGAGGAAACGGGAGAACCCCGAGAAAACCCACGAGCACGGTGTTTGTCCACCACAAAGTCCACACGGCGCGAGCTGGGATCGAACCAGGGACCCCAAGCACCGGAGGTGAACGCTCTACCACTGAGCCACCGCGCCCCCAATTCCACGTACAGTAGTTACAAATCTTTCCATTAGGGGTATTATTATCTTTGTATATTTAAAACTGTATTTAAAGAAAGTTTACTTTGTTTCCTACGAAAACATACACCATTTTCATCCTATTAGTTATTAATTTCCTAAAACTGCGTATTTTCGCCACAAAATAAATCAATAAATAAATAATAAAATTTTCCTCCCGGACCTGTTCGGATTAACCGATGTTCGAATTAAACGTATTTGGATTAATAGAACTCCACTGTACTTGGTGTTTTAGGTGCAGTTGTAACAAACGAGAATTAAAAACTTACCTATAAATGCATCTTATTTTTAACCCTTTAACTACCAATTTTTTTTTTAATGTGAACATTCTTTTATATGTACGACTCCTTTAATGTGGGATATTTCTGACACCTGTACACAGTTTTGGAAACGAAACAGTCTTCTGGTCACATCTGACCCGATGGAAGAACAACGAGCATTTTTTTAAAATTTTCTAAAAACAAATTCCATACGATGTTTGAATTATTCGCATGGGACACATGTGTCCCGTTGGTAGTCAAAGGGTTAAACAATCTCCGCACAGTATCAACAAGTCATCTTCTTTTCCTTGGCAGCTTTGGAATTTCTACTATACGCCTACATCATATCTTATGGCGGAAAAGGGATCTGCCAACGTTCACAAAAGGGAATTGGTTTTGTGTTTAAATGTAATCGCTAATTATTTTACAAACTCTTTAAATACCAATAGTCACTATTATAACTCGTAAAGAAAAACAATTACTGGTTAATTCCCTAAATTATTTTGGTGAAGTATTCAATATCTTTTAAAAAATGCATTCTTCAGCTACTACACATACGTATCTCCAACCATACAGTGAATGTTTATTTCTCAATGTTTAAAAATATTTTAACGACGTGCATATTTAAGTTCATATTGCCTGCAAGAGGGTACAACACACATACACACAAGAAGTTAGAAAAAAATTTACAACATTCAACTAAAACGTACAATTCCAAACTTTATCTGTGTAGTAGCGTAAGTAGTACAAATATGTCGAAGTTCCATCATACGACGTGATGTAAGTTTATATAGAAATTTGGCAGGTGCCGAGGAAGACACACGGATTTCTTGAAATTGTACGGAAATTTCCAAAAAGTCAGATACATTCAGAGATAAGGGTTTATATATATTAAATATGCCTGAATTTATTCCTATGAGTGATTTGGAAGAATGGAGCTAGCGACGAAATTAAAAGTAGATTGAATAAACGAAGTTGTTTTACATGAGGGGAATATAAATTGACACGTGCAAGTGAGTATTTGTGTAATGAAGAAACTATAATTACCCACCTTTTGTATACGTAGTTATCTCTAATACTAATTCTGAATCAATCCATCTACTGCAGCTGTTTAATTCTAAATTTTTCATATGAATTTTTGAACCACGGGAAAAGGAACTGGCTATCCTATTCTGGTCCCATCTACCTACATTATAATGAAGTAGGTTAGAATCTTTTATCCGAAAGAACACAAAACTCCTTATCACAATATTGCGAGCAGTTATGATATTTAGTAAGAAACAGCAAAAAAGCTAATACTCGTCACAGCAGAGTTTTCTTCTACGTATAAGAAGCGCTTTCGGAAGAACCATCTTCCATCATCACCTTGTTTAAAATTCAAAAAGCAGTGTGATAAAGTGTATATAAGTCAAACACTTTGCAGAAGAATAATTGAACATGTTCGTATTCCGAAGTCTCGGAGCCCGTAACAGCTGTCTGGTCCAGCAACGCATCTTAGAGATTATAACCATAACCTCGCAGTCATGTTTAGTTGAGAAAGCAAAAACATCAAACGAAACGAAAAATCAATCATATTAGTCCATAAAGAGAAACCCATTCTTAATTTGGATAGGAAAAAAATAAATATGATTTGGAGTAATCTTTTCACTACATACTTTCGCCATCTGGAAAGCAAGAAAAGAAAACAGTGAACAGCAGTGAACAATGACAGTGAGTGTATATTTCCAGGTGTTTAATTTTTGTCAGAAGATTTATGTTTTACATTTCTTAATCCTTTTAACCATTTTTTTACATTTCCATATTCTCCTTCATGTTTTAAATCCTTTTTGAATTTTACAAGCTGATAATGCAAGAAGGTTCTTCCGAAAGCGCTTCTTACATGTAGAAGCAAACACTATTTTTTTTGGCGAGTATTAGCCTTTTTCCCTGCTTCTCACAAAATCTCTTATTGGCAACAGAATAACGGAAACCTTTGTATACCAAACGAAAAATAATTTACAGTACTTGCAAAGCGAAGTATTAGCCCTGGCTGGTGTCCAAAATACTTTTTAGCAATTTTCCTATTTAAAAGAAAAATGTGCGGCCTTCTAACAGGGTTAAAGTAAGATCAGTTAGAAAGGATACACAAGTTGTCCAACCAAAGTGATGTAAGGAAGCATGGACGAGTGCCACTGGTAAATAGAATCTTCATCCAGCTGCAGCTGAGCGAACAGAGAATGTGTGTGAACACCACCAGCGGACTGAAGGAATAATTCAATGAGCGTCAACGTCTTCTGAGTACGTTTGGTTACTCTCGCAAGATCATAGACGTTATCGGAGATTTTCATCACTGACATCTGACGGATACTGGCGTCTCTGGAAGAAACACAACAGGGGTTGCACAGTTAAAACTTGCACATTGTACTGATAAAAATTAGTAGATATCTACATTATTAAGCGAATGCATGTATTCGTCTGTCAGTCTACCTGTTCCAGGATAATTCTCGTAAATTTTGTAACCATCGATAGTTTTCGTGTGTTAATGAAAGGTGGCGTTCTTTCAGGCATAGAACATAACGTCGTTTAAAATGTGATACCCACATATGTTCAATTTTTGCGATTTTGAGTTGTTGAGTTTAACGTCCCGTTCAGCAGCGAGGCTGAGACGTGAACCTACTGATTAACATGGAATCCGAACCACATGAGCTTCCACCGGGAATCGAACCCGGGTCTCCTACCCCAAAGGCGCGTACGCTAACAGCTTAGCCATGAAGGAACTCTTTTTGCCATTTTGAGTTTTAGGCATAAACCTAATGATTAAAACATTACCTAAGTTCTAGCAAACCCTCGTACGTCACAAGACATCGATTGCTGAGAAACAATTGATTATAATGTTGGCTTGCATGTCGATTGTTGAAAACTTCAGGTGATACCTTGTATGCCAGTGAGTTTTCAATATATTGTAGCAATTGTGCTGTGATGAGTTGTTATTATTATTATTATTATTATTATTATTATTATCATTATTATTATTATTATTATTATTATTATTATTATTATTATTATTATTATTATTATTATTATTATTATTACAGAAAACACACTTTTTAGAAGGTCTGAGATATTGTGAATAGATATAGTCTCGAGAAAAATTAACAAATTGCAGACACGAGGTTTCACATCTTAAACGACGATAAGCTTTTCGTTTGGGGTTATTATCTGAGTTTGGGAGAAGACTGAATTAAGTTAACGAACATCCCATTAAATCTTGAGTTCAACGTGTAACGTTTATATATCATAGACTGCAACAGACAGATAATAATAATAATAATAATTGGAAATAAATTATGATGAAAAATTGTGACTTTTTGTGCCAAAGCTGATTCCTCTTCCACTAAGATATCATGCCGCTTTGATGGTTCATAATTGACGAGTAGATAACTATAAAATCAACACCAATAATTAGAGCTTTAGTATCAACTCTAGAATGAACTAACAGTTACCCACTTTGTGCCCTGGAAATCCTAATCGAATTGTTATATTCCTAATGTAATTTCGGCATCAAATCCTGGGAGGAACGGTGGCTCAGTGGTGAAACACTTACTTCTGGTGCTAGGGGTCTCTGGTTCGCTCACAGGCTAAGTCAGTCTGTGGTAGACAACATTATGTCTGTCAGTTCTCTCGTTTCTTCCCACATTCTCAGGTAGCATGTTTTGAAACTGTTAGGGGTTTTAGACAGAGTCTCAGAATCTGTTACAGTGTGTCTACAAAAATTCCGAACTGAAATTTCGTGACTTTTTCGTGACCCTTTCTTTACCTAACCATAACATTTCCTAACATTTTCAAGAGCGAATTAGACCTAATTTTCATCCATGTGATAGAAACGTACTTTGCTTGCGATTTTGTAGCGTCTAAAGCCGACCATAAACATCTTTGGTGGTAAATTTTGACGTTTTATAGAACAAAATTTTCTAATCTGTACTTACTTTTGCACAGTTAAAAATAAACCGTGACCCAAAAGCTAAATTTCGTGACTTCGTGACTTTCATGACCGTTTTCTGATTTCGTGACTTTCGTGACCAATAGACACCCTGTGTTATTTGTTATACATTAAAAGACTGGATTTGTTATGAAATTGTGCTCATACCGTTGAAGCCAAAAGAAATAGAGAGAATAAAATAGAAAGATTCTAGAAGCTAATCGAATATATTAAGATAATGTGACAATTGTTCTTGAAAGGGTTCGTGATGATTATATTGCTTGTAATATTGATTCGAAAGGTAATACTTAATAAAAAGTGGGAAAACAGTGTTTAGACGATATTTGGTTGTTAATTATTAACATTGCAAAGGTATTTTAACAAAAACGAAATAAAATTTCTAGTATAACGTCTTACTTATGCCTTTTAAGGTAGACAGATGATTAATGAAAGTAAACGATGATGGAATAATTAGTGGAATCAGAATGTGGGAGGAAATGGGAGTACAAAGAGAAAACCCACGGACACGATGTTGTCCACCACAAACTGACTTGGCTGGGATCGAACCAAGAACTCCATGCACCAGAGGTAAGCGCTCTACCACTGAGTCACCTTGCCCCATGGCAATTAAATCTGAAAAACACTACAAAAATTCGTCAATTAAATCCCACACACTCTAAAAATTCGCCAATTAAATCTGGCACAAGAAAAATTTCGTCAATCAAATCTTACATATTAACACATACGTTTTCTGGAAATTAAAATAAGTTTAGGCAGGATTTTTCAATGATTTTACACAGAAAAATTGCACATTATATTTTATAGTCATTTAGGACTAACAGGGAAATCCTGCATAGTCATGCCCTCTATTAATGATTAAAGAAAATAGTGATGAAGCGTACAACATAGTACTAACATTTGAGTTACTGAGGCATAACGGGACGGAGGTGAAACAAAACTTTTCCGCAAGTCTACCTTTTGTCCTTCCACAAACATACGGAACTTTTCCGTAGGTCTGTGCCATTGGGTTAAAAGGTTTGTCAATTAAGTCTCACACATTCGAAAATTTATCAATTATACGTCAGACTCCGAAAAGTTTAGCAATTCAATCTAATATACTCTAAAAATTTGTCATCTTTTGTATAAACAACCTTTAACCTTTGCTAATGCACGCTATAGGATGCATATTCTAAACTAAAATTAAGTACTATTAAAATATTTTAATCCTATCTGACGTTTTTATCAGTAAGTTTTCTCCCGCTGTTGATTGTTAACCTATGTATAGGGGCATTCTTGAACCACCAAAATTAAGAGTATGAAAAAAGAAAGAAAGAAAAAAAAGCTTCCAATTTTTGTTTAGTTTGTAGAATAACCTGCATCATCGTTTTAGAGTTTCTATTCCTGAACAGCCTTTAGCAGAAAGAAAATACTATTTTGTAGGACCTTGAATAAAGATACTTATAAAATGCTTCGTGTGCAGTATTGTGTAATATGGATCGGAGACATGGACATTACGCAAAAATGATGAAAAACTACTGGAAGCTTTGGAATGTGGGTGTGGAGAAGAATGGAAAGATTTAGGTGGGTCAAGCGGAAAATGAATGAAAGGGTCTTAGAAATGGTGGAGGAGAAAATAGCACTTTTAAATATTTTTAAGAAGAGGATGAGAGAAACTGGTTGGGACATTGCCTAAGAAGAAACTGTATCATGAGGGACGTGCTAGAGGGTATGGTGGCAGGAAAGAGAGGGAGAAGACGACGGAAAGCACAATTAATGAACGATATCAAAACAGAAAAATCGTACGTAAAGACGAAGAGGTTAGCGGAAGACCGTGGAGCATGGAAGCTTCTTAGTTGCAGCAAGTGACTTGCCAATAATGGCAGAATACCTATGACGATAACTCCTGAAAAAAGAAATATAAGGCTGTAAATTGTCAAAATATTATGTACCACGCATGCCACTAATAACGGTAGAAAATTTGTGCAATGTTAAAACAAGAAGCCCTAAAGTGAATATGTGAACAATTCTATAAACTATACAAGAATTTAAGGGTTTTTCTTCATATTCTTAATTTTGGTGAATCAAAAATGACCACCATGTGGATTAACAATAGTATAGCGGCGTTACTGATGAAAATACCAGAAGGGGTTGAAATAATTTAATATAACAAAACTTTTTTTGGGAGGGGGATACAAAGTAAGTACTTAATTTAATCTTATACTCGTTTTAAATGAAGGTCAATAGCACAATGAAAGTAGCTTACAATGCATTTCCGGACACTGGTGATGATATAGATTCGGACACCCATAGCACAACGTAGTACGCTTGAGTGAGAACTACTGTCCTTGGCAGGAGAACTGAACGGATTCTTTCCAACTCCGTTGCTGCTAGCACACTACTATTTTGGCATTCCAGAAGTAACTCTTGAAGCAACAATAAATTGCGACACAATGAGAATCTGAAAAACAGAAATGTAAACTATTTAGCTTATTAGTTTTGATGTAATATATTTCAAAACAGTAATTTAAAAAAGGACTTAATATTTACCGAAATTTTAGAGAAAAAAATAAACAGAAATATCCTCTCTTTGAAATGAAGGAACTTGCAGTTCCTTCCTGCTAGCCATATCTTCGTTTACTACAAGGTGTGATCAATAGTTGGGTGAATGTAGTTGCACAGTACCATCTATCGATGTTGTAACCATTTCAACTAGTAAGCCCGGTAGTTTAAACCTTTGTTACGGTCAGTGTCGAGTTTGAACGAGTTGTGACATGTTAGTTGGCTTCCAGAAGCAGAAGAGTGAGGATGTGTTAAGAGTGTCTGTCGCGTGCCAACATTAAGTTTTGTTCTAAGCTGAAAGAAAAAAAAAAAGTGTCAAAGAATCTCACGGAATATCAAAATCGGTGTATGGTAATGAAGCGGTGGCTTTGAAGACTGTTTACTAGTGGTATAAGCGATTCAAAAGCGGCAAGGAGTCGGTTGAAAACGAGCAACGATCGAGACGTCCTTCGACGTCAGAAACAGATGAAAACGTGCAAAAAATGGCACAAATGATTCATTCAAACAAGCGAATGACTATTCGAGAGCATTCCGAAGAACTAAACATCTCGTATGGATCCGTGAAAGGTATTTTAACCGCCGATTAAATGGGCAAATGCCATGAAAACTTGCCGTGCCACACCTCGCTTTCGACCCACGAGTTTTTGACCGAAAAAGTATTCCTGTCTGTCCACACTCACTATGCTCTCCAGATATAGCACCATGCGACTTCAGGCTCTTCTCAAAAATTAAAGGAAAACATTTTGACACAATTCCTGACATTGAGAGTGCTACGACAGAGCAGCTGAACACCCTTCCAAAAGAAGCCTTCCAGAAATACTTCCAGTCATGGATTCAACGTTAAGATAAGTGCTTTACTAGACAAGGACAGTATTTTGAAGGAGATTAAATCAAATTCCATGTAAGCTTATTACTTTGTTGCTAATAAAATTATTCACCGTATTTTTTGATCATACCTCGTATTTATATCAAAATAAACAGCCATTAAATGAACGAAACAATGTAGGAAACGCGAAGTACTATCGTCGCATAAACAAAAGCACGTCAATGGATCCTACGTCAATCAAATCCTATCATTATATTACTATTATTAATTTCCTTTAGATATAAATTTCGTAATTCTTTTTATTTTCTTCGGAGGTGCGGTGGCTCAGTGCTCGGTGTCCCTGGTTCGATCCCAGCTCACGCCCTGTGGACTTTATGTCGTTGGGTTTTCTCGGGGTTCTCCTGTTTCCTCCCACTTTCTTCATTCCACCATTTCACTCATCTCTCATCATCACCATCTCCTTTAGCCTAACCAGCATAACCGTGGGACGTAAAACTTGAAGATTTCATTTCATTTTTCTTTTATTTTCTTGTCCAAAGATCTTTTTCTCAAATGCTTTCCGACAAATATTTCTACGCTTCATGCGTGCATTTCCCATTCTCACGACGTGCCCCGCCCATTTTTGACGTCCGTATTTCATTATTTCCATAATACATACAAATCGTATTTACGCGTGCATAATATGCATCCTGTTTTCGATAGGCAAAATGAAAAAAATAGAAAATTCATGGATCACACAAGACTAAGCGTTCTAATTTAACGGTAGAAAATCTGGGAACTTGAAAATAAAAAGTCTGTAGAAATCCTGACTGAAAAAGAACCTAAACTAACATATTTTAGTCACGTATATTAACGCACTCGTATTAAAATAGCACAAAATTAAAATATTCGCAATATGTACTTTTTCTTTCACTGGAAATTGGATTCACCGTTAATATGGGAAGATATTAAGAAGTTCGTGCAATCACCTAGAAGAAATCCACTGTGGAGAACTCTGATACTATGTTGGTATTAGTCCTTCGCTATGTAGTTACCGTATAGTGATTTTTATGAACCAATTTGAGGACATTAATTTTAATTTCAAACCGCTTAGTTGCTGATATTATTCGTTTGTGGACGAAAAACCCTGTCTCTAGTTGGTGATTTTATTTCCTCCTCCGTAAAAGAGCGTAAAATTTCCGGACTTCACAGTTCAACTTCCTTCCCAGCTAACTTCCTGAACTCTTACTAGGTCCATCCTGTATATCTCTAACTCATTCGTTACGGATTTTAACGCGCCTGCCCTATGAAGACCTCTAATATTCCATGTTTCAAATCTCATATCCATTTTGTTTTGCTGAGGTCGTGCCAAGTTATTAGTCCTTGCCCGAGGCTTCTGTACATATTTCTAAATAAATGCCCTTTTTACAGGATGAGGTTGTTAGCCTCACGCCAAACCTCCAATTGCGGATAGAATATTTTTTTTACAAGATAAGAACATTGAAAAAATGAAATCTTTTAAGTTTTACATCCTATGGTTATGCCAGCTAGGCTAAAGGAGACGGTGATTATCAGAAATGAATGAAATGGTGGAATGAAGTAAGCGAGAGAAAACGGGAGAACCCCGA
Organism: Thermobia domestica; assembly: GCF_964235325.1. Classification (NCBI taxonomy): domain Eukaryota; kingdom Metazoa; phylum Arthropoda; class Insecta; order Zygentoma; family Lepismatidae; genus Thermobia; species Thermobia domestica. The sequence continues at coordinate 3,183,602 of NC_137469.1, forward strand.
GAAAACCAACGCACTTGGTGTTTGTCCACCACAAAGTTCACTTGGCGCGAGCTGGGATCGAACCTAGGACCCCATGCACTAGAGGTGAACGCTCTACCACTGAGCCACCGCGGCCCCTAAGATAAGAAAATTGTCGCTCATTCTGCTCTCAAGAACTATTCACAAGTGAATTTGGCTGTTTCTAAAATTGAAGAGTTCATCGCAAGGCAGATATTTTTGAGTCCAGAAAAGCCTTCACAAATTATATTTTCCAGTGTCTAAAACACCCTCCACAACAAGAACAAAGGACTTCTCAGTCGCGTTTAATTGTAGAATACAAACACTGCTATAGGGTGTAGAAGTAGACGGAGATTACGTTCAAAATTGACGGAAAAGTCTTACTTAAATACTGAACATGACCAGTCATACGTAAACAGTACATACTTGTGGTACGCACCTTATAAAATATACGATTATGATGGACTACGATTTTAATTTTATTTTATTTATTTGATCTTTGTTCCTAATTTATTAAAATCAAAGTAAGCGAAAAACTGTATGTTGTATTTCATTACCAAAAGAAAGAAACTAATATTAATTTACCTGACTGCAGCGATTTGGTGGAGAGAATTAGCAATAGTGCTAACACCTAACTGACTACTGAAGAGAGTTCCAATAGATAACACCATCCGCGATTCTTCAGAGGCTGAAATGAAAATAGAATTGTTCTTTTAATATATACATTCATTCTTGAGGATTCCTGCATTGCTCGCCACAACTAATTCTCATTTTTTATTAAGGTTAGTGTAAAGGGACAATTTTTCCAATAGATGTCACTACAGTCTTCGTATCTTTCCCATGTATTTTTTACTTTTCACGAAAATTTACAATTTCTCTTACAAATTTCAACCTAGACACTTCACATTTTTAGAGGAGGAACTTCATAACCTATTGATGGGAACAATCCGTGCCGATTTTTTATTTAGAATTTTCTTCACTGTTGAAACAGTTCCATTGTTAAAGGTTTGGATATCCATTTCAACAATCAAGCCATTTCAATAATGAAGAAAATTCTAAATAAAAAATTGGCACGGATTACTACCTTCGATAGATCATTAAGTTCCTTTTATAAAAATTTGAAGTCTGTAGGTTGAAATTTGTAAGAGAAATCGTGAACTTTTGTGAACGGTAAAAAAATACATGGGAGAGATACGAAGACTGTAGTGCCATCTATCGGCAAAGCTTGTCCCTTTAAACCAACCTTAATATCTTTGGAAAGTGGAACATTGAACATGTAAAAAAATATATATTATTAAATGAACTAACTGTGGAAAGTAGGACATTTAATATTTACAAAAATAATATAACGAATTAAATGTCCCACTCCCCAAGGTTAGTTCATTTAATATTATTTTTGTAAAGGTTAAATGTCCCATTTTCTAAAGTTAACATTTGCAAAAATACTAAGTGAACTTTGGAAGGTAGGACATTTACAAAATATTCACCTACAAACATTAGTTTATCTAATGCCCCAAACCGTTGTCCCTATCTTTTCTGGTTTGCATCTTATTACGTTTTCAAAATCAGGTACACTCTGTGTCTATCTTGCATTTTTGGCGAAACTGGAGGATATTTTTCGAAATTCCCGTTACATTCTAGTATTTTTGAAGGAAGAAAATCGATGGTACCCTGATGCAGGTAATGCATTTTGAAAACATTAAAATAATGGTCCCAAACTCTATTTCTAAATGATCTTATGATACTGGCTGCGATGAACTAAAAACTAACAATTAATAATTGTGGTATGTACAAATACAGTGAAACCTATATTGACCACCATCAGTTCCGTTGAAAAGTGATCAACTTAGACAGGTGGCCAACTTACAGAAAATAGGTGTAATTAGTGTATTTTTAGAATAGGATTTCTAATACTAGTTGATTGTAAAATTTTAATAAGCAATGGCACGACAGCTAACGCAGTTAATTACCTCTTATAAATGAGCTACAACTGTTTCCTTCGGGGTAAAAGATATTTAAGAAAATCGGAAGGGAATTCAAATCTCAAAACCTCCGCTACCATCCGACAAACCGCGAGGTGACAATAGTTGACAATTGAGATGGTTAGCTTTAAGCTTGAGCATTTTCCGGAATTACTAAAGCTACCCACTGATGAAAGGAGTCGATATTGCTAATGGCTTTATCAAAACAGACGGGATAAACAAATATGTACAACCATTTCTTGAATTCCTTTACGTGCTTTTTCTTATTCACATTTTCCTTCACCACCCCTTTATCAGGGTAGTGTTCTGGTCATTGACCTCCATGAACAAATCGAGGAAATGCATGCTTCTTTGTGTCCAGGCACAAACACAGAACAACTGCCTCTCATATGGGAATACGGAAGAGTTAAGAAAAGTAATAAAACGGTATTTTGCGTGGCTAAGATACGCAGGTACATTTATCATTATCGTCAGAGGGTAAACATTGCTTCAATGCGGCCAACTTCCAAGATAGACAAGTGGCCAACTTACAGAGTAAGAAATAACAAATGTCTTATGAGGAAATGCAGGTTCAAGAGAAACCAGGTCACGACGAACAGGTGGCAGGTTTCCCTGTATTTCTGTACTCTATTCCCTACAAAAATTCCGAAATCCAAACCACCAGTGCTGCTTTCTCACCTGTTTCATCCATCGTAAGCTCTTCTGGCTGCCCTAAATCCAAACTCAAAGCCTGAAGCAACATTGTAACAGCTGGGTAGAAATTCTTCACAGATTTTAAAACTACCCACAAGTTCGCCAGAAAACTGCCCTCAGCATCCTAAAAGTATCACAGGAACAATAAATTAGAATTACTTAAGGCACAGAAACAGTACATTCACAAGAGTTAGAGGTACCAATAAAAAACGAACTAACAATTAAAAACACACACACACACACACAATAAAATCAAACTATGTCAAGACAGCTTTTTCCTATCTAGAGAAACATGTTGAAAACATACGATAAATGGTGGAAATATGATAAACGGATTTGACAACAGTAATGAAAACTGAATTACGGAAAAGCATGTCGCTGGTGCCATAAAATGCAGTGACTACTACAACGAAACTTACCGTTTCTTCAGTGCTTAACATAACAACGGTATGGACTATTTCCTCCATAATCAGGTCAGGACTTTTCAGAAAGAAAAGCTCTCGGTCAAACTCGTCCTCTATGTCATCTGTCAGTTGCGTCCCCAACATCACTAACGCCTTCATCAGTTTGATAACATCAGAACACACTTCTGCATCTGCAATTCAATAGAATGGAATTAGTACTGAGAAGTTGCAAAACCTCAATTTATAGCTACCCTTAATTTTGAGTGCCGAACTCCCTCTCACATCGTATATGATTAGCGTGGGAGTATTATGGGGCCAAATTGGGGTCAATAGGCACAGGTAGACATAACAACCCCCTGTGGTGGTTTCAATGATATTCAAATTTCAGAAAACAAATAATATTTATTATTTCCTTTCATTTGCTTTTCCTTATACCCTCCCTCCGAAACATAGTGCAAGTCAAACTGAAATTTTGAACGGTATGAACTAGTTTTAATAGAATGAACCAAATAATTTTGTCCCAGTAGTGCCTTATATTGTTGAGCCAGAACACCATGATTATCATACTGAGTACACACAAACCTGGATAAGATAAATCTTACACTGAAAATTTTTAACATGTTTATTCATATAAAGATTTTGGCTACGGCTTTTTCAAGTTTTCTTTCGCAAGTTAATTCTTCTGTCATACTTTTAAATTACTGACAACGATAAAATATGGATGATTATTAGCAGCCACAGTGAATATTAATTTATTCAAATCTCTTAAAAGCGCAGAAACCTCAATCTCAATTACAGTTCGTTGATTTTAAATTTATCCTCAAGATGATATATAGCCAGTTATGTTGAAATGAACTTTTAGAAAGAACAATCGAATTCCAGGAAGAGGTTTAAAATAAATAAATAAATGTTTCTACGAGGCGCGCTCGGAAAGTAACCTCCGATTGGTCACTGTGTGGAGTAGTTGGGGTAGAGGTACCATCTTTTCACAGACATGTGCGGTAGATCAGTCCGCATCCAGGCGTGGTAGAGTGAAGGTTGTCTGTGATCACCAGTCCCACTTTTGTAGTGTCTCAAAATGTGTGCTGCAATAGAAAACCTCACCTAAGTGCGAGGTTCGAGCTGTGACGTCATTTTCTTACGGCAAAACAACATTCAGCAGCCGTTATTCATCGGGAACTTTGTGCTGTGTATGGACCAAGTGTGATGAGTGAAGGAGTTGGCCGTGAATGAGTTCGTTCGTTTAAAAGTGGACAAACAAACATTCATGACGAAGAGAGGAGTGACAAACCATCAGTGATCACTGAAGAACTCGTTCAGAAAATTGATGGAAAAGTTCGTGACAATAAACCTTTCACAATCTCGGAAGAAGTGGCTTGAATTTCAGCGCTTTGGTGATGATGAGGAACTGAAAGATGCAGTCACAGGTTGGCTCAAGTTACAGACGGGAGATTTTTATGCTGATGGAATTTCTAAGCTAGTGCAGATATATGATAAGTTCTTGAATGTTTACGGAAACTATGTTGAAAAATAGAGCAAAGTAGTAATTTTTAGATGTATATAATAAATTTTTCTTATTTACTTTGGTGTTTCCTTTTTAACCAATCGGAGGCTACTTTCCGAACGGCCCTCGTATAATATACAGTGAAAAAAGTGATTGAGTGGACCAGGATTTGAACCCGGGATCTCTGGACTACCGTGCCGATGCGTTAACCACTACGCTATCCAGACCACTTCCCAGAACAGCCAAACACCCTCTCACTCCTGAAAAGTCGGTGCTCTTCACTCAGACCAGATGGCTTGTACTACAGCCTAGCTGCTATGATTGGACAATCCAGTGTCCATTTATTGAGAACACCTTTGGACGGCTGTGATTTCATATATTATGTATAATAATATAAGAGTTTCTATGTCTCACAATTCTACTCTATAAGCTAAGAAAGACGATAAGAAATGACTCATGATAATGAATAGGGGCATGAGATTTTCGCACTAAGAAATTTGAAACTTTCGCGTTTCGTTTTTCATATTTCGCGTTTTGTCACATTTTCCAAATAAAGTTTCGCATTTTGTAGCTTTTGTGGAAAAGAATTCCCTGACATTTTTACAATTGTTCCTTTTATTCACAGACCATTAATTACCTAAACACAGAATACACTGAATATTTCACTTCACAGTGTCAGTTTCATTTATAGAAAATTATATTTTTTAAAAATCAAACTGAGGAAAATCAGTAACTAAACTTACTATGAGTAGGAAAGTTTTGCTGTTTTCTGAAAACACATAGGCACAAGTTGCATTTAAGCATTAAACATAAGCATGTTACACGTTTTCACATTTTCTTTCTTCGTTGTTGTACATTTGTCAATTATCATCAGTCCATACTTGAAAAAAAAAAATCTCTCACAATTGGCATTGCTTGTTGGAAGCCATACATATGTAAGTGCATTTACAACAAACTTCAAACAATCATCACTTCGGAACTCCCCATCCAGCTGCGATGGTGATAGCTAATGGGCAACATATTCCCTATAGTCGTGTCCTAATCACCCAAACTAGACAGTTCATGCCACGTTCTACCGTTCCGTCAGCGGAAAATTAGCGTTTTAAAGCGATAAAAACATATTTTGAAAATTTCGGGTTATATCGAGGATTGTAAGAAATTTCGCGCAAAACTGCCAATTTCACGTTTTATCGCGCAACGGAAATTAATGAAAATACACAGAATATCACAAAACGTCAAGAAACTGAAAATTACTTAATTCTGACGCATTTAGTTTTATCGTGCATTGCGAAAAACTCGTGCCTCTAATAATGAAATAAATGATGGAAAGACAATAAGTAACATTTATGGTCTCAGTAGGATTCAAATCCGCGATCGATAGGCTTCACAATAGCCAGCTGTTTGAAACATAAATATAAGAAGTTGCCTATATTCTAGCAGCAGCTATTACTTTCACAATAGTCCTCTAGTGAAAAGTACTTTGATAGACTACTACGGCACTGATGAAAATATAGCTGGAACTGGATATTCGGAATACCATAAAATATAAATCTTTTTAAGGTAATTTTAATTTTGGAAACAAACCGTAGTGCTATGTCAGCGGAGTAAGATTAGTCGAGTTTCAGAATGGATTTCTACACCAGGAACTCACGAACCCTGAAATATTGCGCACAGGACCTCATCCTGTCATCAATTTTCTACCAACAGTGCAAATTAGACATGTCACAACATTCTCCAGTGCGAATGTTAATAAGACTCACTACCATAGTCCTATACATTCCACGAATTGAATTGTCACAGTTTGTATACCTGAAGTGCTTAAAAGTATTTCATTAAAAAAAATAGTAAACAGAAAAACATTACCTTCGCACAGAAATGGAGTTGATGAAAAGTGCGACGCCAGACATTTATCGGATTGAGTCATCATTAGATGTTCTAAAGCATCCATCGGTCGAAGCAATGAGAACTGGCTCTTTTTTATAAGGCCTAACATTGCTGAATCAACGCCGTATATTAAGCCCATCGGTTTGGTACCAGCCTGCAAATATAATATATATGTAAGCAGTTAAAATAATCTTTCCTCTTATATTTTTTAAATACAATTCAACCCGAAGTCAGTTATATAAACAGCCTATTACCTAAGATATAATAGGGTAATAATAGGTAATATAATAGGGTAACAGGTAATATAATAGGGAAATAATAGGTAATAAGGTACTCTATAGTATCTTATAACAGGTACAGCAAGGTAAATTAAAAGTTTAGATAACTGTAGTATGTCTGTAAACGATTTCCGAGCTGAACTGTTGAATCACTTTAGAATACATACAGAATATTGTAATTGGGTTACAAAGGCATGTTGTATTCTTAAGAGGCCTAATCACTGCAAAATTAAAATACCGCTAATTTTACAGTAATTATGTGATATCTTCAAATAGAAATGTGGAACAAACGCGCACTACACAATATTATTTTACATGAGATACCGTTATCACGAGTCAGCTAGCAGATTTCCGTTTGCAACCATTTAAAAATGCGAAAATAAATGCCGATTTTCTAAATGGCTGGAAATCGAAAGCAGATAAGTGAGTTGTTATAACGCTATCTCATGTAAAATAATATTGTCTAGCAAGCTCTTGTTCCACTTTTCGATTATCTTTATCTATTTGAAGATAGCACACAATTACTGTAAAATTAGCGGTATTTTAATTTCGCCGTGATAGGGCCTCTTAAAATAAATAAATATATAAGAAAAAGACGATATATTTACTGAGTTCCTACTGATCTGAACAAATCTATTTCCCTGACTTCCTCCTGACTTTCCCTGACCTTTGATAGGAAACTCCCTGACTTTCATGGCAGGTGTCGGATGACGTTAATAATATAAATAAGGAATAAATAACCAAGAATATTTATATATGGTAACATTTATTCTATAAAGACAAATAGTAAGCAATTGTTCATACGTATATTCCACTTACCTCCCATAAAAATCTGAGCAACGTCCATACTGTGATGATTAATATGTACTCACAAACGTTTGACAATCAATTACTCTGAATATACGATATTTTTTATAATTCATTTAACTGATAATAGTTGGCTAAGCTGAAATTGGTGTACAATTAATGTTAGAAAAAACATATTTTATAAAATTTCCCTGACTTTCCCTGATTTCCAGTCTTTTCCCTGACCTGCATATTTTTTTCCAAAGTTTTCCCTGACTTCCCTGACCTGCATAATTTTTTCCAAAGTTTTCCCTGACTTCCATGACCAGTAAGAACCCTAATTTAGAAACAACGTACATAATGCAGCAATAAAGTTCCAGGATTGAATATTTTCCAACCAGAGAAGGCGATCCATCAGAGGAACGATACCAACGCTACAAGCTCACACATATCTGTTGAGCAGGTAGAGAAAGTTCCATCAAACTCCTGACAGAAGTTGAGTAACGGAGTTTAACAGTGCTACACGCTGCGCAGTAACTGTTTCGTTTGTTAAATTTTAACATCCTTTTTCAGCACCGAAACTATATCAGGGTGTCTACTAAAATTCCAAAATGAAATTTCGTTACTTTTTCGTGACCTTTTCTTTACCAAATCATAAAATTTCCTATTATTTTCAAGAGCGAATTTGGGTGCGAATTAGGCCGAATTTTACCCCATGCGATTGAAACATACTTTGCTTGCGATTTGGTAGCGTTTAAAAGCCGACCATAGATATTTTTGGTGGTGAACTTTGACATTTTATAGAACAAAATTTTCCAATCTGTACTTAAATTTGAACAGTTAAAAAAAAATCGTGATCTAAAAGCTAAATTTCGTGACTTTCATGACCATTTTCTGATTTCGTGACTCTTTCGTGACCGATAGACACCCTGTATATGAGACGTGGATCTACAGCTTAATTTGGGATCCGAACCACATGAGCTCCTGCCGGGAACCGAACCCGGGTCTTCCACCCCTATTTCGTATTAGATAATAACTAACTAGGAGGTAAATAAACACATTGCGTTTCATGTATTTGCTTTCATATTGTCGGCAGATACTTTTATATATATATATATATTAACAACTATGTTATGCACAAAGTAATAATTTTCAAATTAAACAGCAAGGATGATTGCGCATGAATATAACTCAAGGAACCTACGTAAATTTGTAGAAATCTAGTACACATAAGAATCTAAATATTTTCTTACAAAACTTAAATTTCTATTGCATTTATATTGCTATGGCAGTCGCTGGTACTCTTTCTTTTTTCAGATGTACTCTAAAGACGTGTAAATCTCAACCAAACACAGATCGTTCATATAAAGTTATTATAGATCCTTCAGCTCTTAATCACAAGCCTACAATATAGTGTCATTGAATTGGCGGTGTTTCCGAAAAACAGCAAAAGAAGAAACAGACGAAACAGACAAGATCTGTTCAAAAGACCAAACAAAATGACTGAGATAAATGAAATAATATCTAAGTTTTACGTCCCACGGTTATGCCGTCTAGGATAAAGGAGACGATGATAATGAGAAGTGAATGAAATGGTGGAATGGAGAAAGTGGCAGGAAACGGAAGAACCCCGAGAAAATCCAAGCACACGGTGTTTGTCCAGCACTAAGCTTACTTGGCGCGAGCTGGGATCGAACCAAGGACCCCACGCACTAGAGGTGAACGCTCTACTACTGATCTACCGCGGCCCCTTAAAAAAATAATTTCACAGAATCTGTCGAATCTTGCTGTTTCTCATAATGAACTTAACCTCTTCTGCTGCTGGTAGTAATCCCACGTGGTGTTTAATAAATCCATGTGGTGATGTTTACAAAAGTACACGGCATTGTTTGTATACAGTAGCACGCGGTACATTACCATATCCAACACTAATTCAAAAGTCTCATTTCTTATGGCACAAAGAAAAAAGATAAAAACGAAAAAAAGGAGAATGAAAATCTTTTGGGATGTTTCAGGAAATAATATAATTTTTATTTACTGTTAGTAGATATGTGTGCAACCGTATCAATTACTCATATGTTATAAATTTCCTTACCTGCTGATACTGAACGACACAGGAATAGAATCTGGCCCAGCATCTTGTGGCGATCTCCCTATATTCATCGTGAGATAATTCATAATCTGTGGCTTCGTTTTGAATCTCAGCCTCCACAGCGGCACGAACTTTCTCTTTGAGAACATTAGCTGATGGCACCGGAGTCCGAGAATCGGTCGCTCCACCTACCGAGCGGCAGTAAATCTGAAACATACCAAAACGTAAACATTCAAAGATTTTTTTTTTTAATTTTTACTGTATTCACATAAATATCTTGACTTTTCTGGGATAATGCGCAGTAAACTCACAAGAAAGAAACTGCTTCTTATTAGTGCACCTTTTTCTACTGAATAAATGTGCACTCTACATACTAGCATACCTTTATATTATCAGCTGATGCTGACGAAGAAATACAGGGTGTTTCAAAAGTCCCTTACCACCCCTTTTAAAATCCGACGGATGTATTTATATGGAACCTAATGTAGGAAATATACAATAGGGCTAGGAGCAAACTTTTTGGATGATGGTTCGCGGATGGCCGCCATCTTGAATTTCATTTTTTGTTTATTTCAAAAGATAGGTGGGTCATGTGATACATGACCTTAGGCTAGAATTTGTTCAGGTTATCAAATATGAAATCAGATTTCATGTATCTTTATTTGGTGAGAAGTTATTCCTCCTTATTTGGTCATTATTCCTCTTTTCACAGATGGTGAAGCATGCCGTTGACAACTGAGGAACGCATCCAGATCGTCAAACTCTGGGGTAGGTGAAGTGTCCGTGTAGTAGCAGCCGATTTCAATTAATTTATCGTTTGAAATTTAAAAAAAAAATGAAAGTCAAGATGGCGTCCGTCCATGACCCATCATCTAAAAAGTGTGCCCCTAGCCTTATTGTATATTTCCTACATTAAATTCAATATAAATACATCCGTACGGATTTTAAAAGGGGTGGTAAGGGACTTTAAGAAATACCCTGCATATTTCCGCTCGGCAGAACGGAATACGTATGAAAGAATACAATCAACTTTTAAAGACAAAAATATAATGACGTCACAGACGTCCGCTACAAAAGTACAATGAGCGAAGTGATATATGCAATATACGCAAAATGACAAATACAATACGCAAGTTATGAAAAACAATTATGTTTCGGCATAACAACGTATCATGTCTTTAGGGCATGAACAACAAAGAGCTAAAATATAAACCTAGGATACAAACTACCTAAGTACACAAGGCTAGCATAAATCACTTATTCATTTTTAAAAGGCTATATTTTCAAAAGTATTACACATACACATGAAGGATATATGGAAAGAATCACAAACTCACCAAGTTTATGCACCCTATACAAATGTTCAATATGTGCCCCTCTGGTAACACGACAGACGACACACGCCGAGACGATACTCGAGCTCATTCCGTACATTTTGTAGCATAGTCCTGTCAATTCTCTGCACTGCAAAACTGATCCATTCTTTGAGCTCGACTAAGGATTGTGGTAGTGGGAGTACGTAAACAAAGTCCTTAGCGTATCCCCACAGGAAGAAGTCGCAGGGCGTTAAATCAGGAGATCTGGGAGGCCAGGGGAATAAAGCTAGGTCATTCTCACCAATACGCTCAATCCAGCAATGCGGAAGTTCACTGTTTAGGTATTCACGAACTGGGATGTGCCAAACTCTACACAATACAAACTTGGTGAATCTGTGGTTCTTTTCATGTATCTTTCATGTGTGTACATGTAATACTTATGAAAAGGCTACATTTTCAAATTGCTAATCCCTTAGATTTAACAGATAATCACCAATATTAAGAATTTAAATACCTAGATTACAAAGTATTGACTTAGTGTCTACAATATTAAACAATTAAGTACTAAAAATATAATTATTTAAGGGTACATGACCGTAGGTTTGCTTTTCGATTTGGTCGTAGCGAGTTCAGTCGCTCGGTGTCCTCTACCAAACACGGCCAGATTAAAAACAGTCATTTCCATTTAAAAACAAACGTAATATTCCGGGATCTAGTGAGTTATTAGAAGTTAAGTTTATTGTCGAGTTAAGTTGAGCTGAGTTGATTTTAAGTTTAACGTCCCTTTCAACAGCGAGGATATATGAGACAGGATCTACTGATTAACGTGGAAAATGACATGAATTTTTTTGAATTTTACGTCCCACGGTTATGCCGGCTAGGCTAAAGGAGACGGTAAAGATGAGAAATGAATGAAATATTGGAATGAAGACAGTGAGAGGAAACGGAAGAACCCCGAGGAAACATACGCACACGGTGTTTGTTCACCATAAAGTTCACTTGGCAAGAACAGGATTTGAACCCGCGACACCATGCATGATTAACGTGGAATCCGAACCACATGAGCTCCCGCCGAGAATCGAACCCGGGTCTTCCACGCCAAAAGCGCGTATGATAACCACTTGGCCGAGAAGGAGGTCAAGTTTATTGTCGATTTAAGTTGAAACTAAGAAGTATTTGTATGTTTAACAATTAAGTTTAGAACACATTTTCCTAAGATGGATTCCCTAGGTAGGCAGGAAGGTAAAAAGCATGTAGGCCTGACTACACAAACAATTCAATTTTATTTATAGCCACATCAGTGTTCGGCGACATGGGCACTTTTGGGTTAGAAGGATAGTACCAGTATGGTAAAAGCTTCGTTTGATCGCTTGTAAAGTATTGCATTTTTTTTTATTATTATTTTTTTATTTTAGTATATTATAATATTTACCTAGATGAAAGTCGATGGAAGACAAGGAACACAAACGGTCAAAACTGAAAAGAATATTTTAATAATATTGAAATATTAAAGCTGGACTCTTAGGAGAAGTTTCAGAGTGGTCCTGTGAAAGTTCAGATATTTAAACAGTGCATTTTTTGATATATATATATATATATATATATATATATAGTTTTTATTTGATACTTCTATACTATAACGATTGTTACCATCTGTGTGTAGAAGTTCGCAGTCGATGCTTTAAGAGAACGCCGCTGAAGAAGATGGAAGTCCCCACTGAAAATTTGGGCAATTATTAAACGAAGACGTATTGCAAGATTAGTCCAAGTTAATATACCTTAAGGGAAAGACTACTAAAAATGATACAAAAGCTAACCATTTTTCTTTTGCCTGTTTTTCGTAAGTGAAAAGAGATAATGAAATGTAACTTACCACATACATAGGTAATTTTATTCTACACCCGAAAATACGAATCAAAAGAATTTTCAGTGTTGGCATCCATAGAAATTACAGTGTGGCTACAATATGAATTACCCAAAAGTCTACGTTAAGGCAATGACTAAAAAATGAACTCACCGGTAATTGATAACTTATCATGTTGTTTTGGTTCCTTGTTAACTACTAGTTAAATAATATTTGTATTTATTTTGTAATAAACAGAAAGTTATTAAAATTACACTCTCTGTTTATTACGAATATTATAACAGAATAGCATTATCTATTATTGTGTTAAGTTACATTTCATTATCTCTTTTCACTTACGAAAATCGGGCAAAAGAAAAATGATTAGCTTTCGTACTATTTTTAGTAGTCTGCTGCCTTAATAAAGTAAACTTACACTGAGTGCCCTTTGGATGACTTCTAGAGCAAACTGGCCTGGTTGAAAAATATACGAAATGCACGCTTGCTGTGGATCTTCCAGGGGATCAGAAGATATAAAATCTCTGTCAGGAGGTGACTCCAGCACTGCAGGCTGCCATCCTGGTGGGAAGGCTGGATTACCATCTATTCGAATATTACTCACAACTACCTCTCCTTGCACTGAGTACCACATGGCCCACAGATGGCTTGGAGTCAAGATGAAGTTCACTAAATCATACTGAAAAAAAAAAAAAAAAAATACACGAGTTAGTTCTAACATTCCAACATTATGTCAGGTTCAGACATCAATTTTGGTTTAAATTAAATGAAATCTTTAAGTTTTACGTCCCACGATTATGCCGACTAGGCTAAAGGAGACAGTGATGACGAGAAATGAATGAAATGCTAGAATGAAGAAAGTGGGAGGAAACGGGGAAACTCCGAGAAAATCAACGAACATAATGTTCGTCCACCACAGAGCTCACTTGGCGCGAGCTGGGATCGAACCAAGGACTCCATTCACCAGAGGTGAACGCTCTACCACTTAGCCACCGCGGCCCTACATCAATTTTGGGTTTTAGTTATTAGTATCATGATGGTTTGAACTTATTAGCAAATATATATGGCAAAGATTCTTTGTTATGCACTAGAACAACGTTCCGGAACCGGTGTACCGCGACACGCCAATATATCCTGGCAAGATCTTGATTTAGCACCAATAATAATAATAATAGTGGTGGTGGTGAAAGTCTTACTTCAGAGAAAGAGGTTCTTTCTTCGTGTAATTTGTTGTAAGTAATTACAGTGGACTCTTTTTAATTCGATGTCCAAGGGGACACGAAAAAACTTCGAATTATCCAACAACATTCATTTTCACATATATAACAACAAAGAAACCAAAGTACTGTGCATCAAAAACATATTTATATGGTGTAGACTTTATCTTTAAAGCAGCTTATTATTTGCGTGATCGAATACCGCAAACTAACAAACGACATTGACTCCACATAATTCAAGCTACGAGTACAATGGAAAATATATTTACGTACAACACTACAACATACATTGAATAGCCGAAACAATTAAACACCTGTAACAATTTGAATATTCTGTTCTCACTTTTAAGAAGTCGTAAACCTCATTTGCTTAAATTTGATTGTTTTTGTACGGTCAATAAATCTAGAATTTCATGTATTGCATGGAATACGATATTAATAACATTTGGCTGACTTTATCAATAATTCATCTTAAATTTTCAACCAATTCTGAAACAAGATGAGATTGGCACACGTTCTCTATCTTTACTTCTTCCCCAACTCACCTTCATCTTTATCATTACATAGATGTTCTATTAATCTTTTGTATTACTCTTCCCTATGGCTGCATCTGGATAACTGAAAACACGTTAAAACTGTATTCCTCTGTTTACATCTGTCCAACATAAAAATTTTCAACTCTATTTACTTCGAATTATCCAAAACATAGGTTCAAAAGTTCGATTTATCCACGATTTTTTACTATCGTTTTCAATACAGTTTTCAAGGGGAATGGACTTCTGTTCGAATTATCCAATTAACGAGACTCCACTGTATTTATTTCAGTTCTCTTTAATTTAGTAGAAGCAAGATCTTCTGTATAAAAAGAAACCTCATACGATTGAAAGAAACGAAACTACATCAAGATCATATACTACATACAAATATGAAGGATAACGAGAAGTATACGCAAAAGATTCACCGCAAAAAACTAAAGAAAGTGCTTTCGGAAAACTCTATTTCTTCTTCAGTCTAGGTACAGTTCGAGGAGGATTTTAAAACATGGGAGAGAAATGTGGATAGGTAAAAAAATGATTAAAAGCAATTAACAAATACGAAGTACAAATTTTCTTGTGGGCAATGAACTAATATTAATAATTCATTAATGATAATTATATTCATTATTATTCAATAATAATTCAATGAACTACCGTATTTACGCGAATCCAAGACGTCCTCAAATGTAAGATGATCACCAATTTTTGAAGGAAAATTTTTTAAAAATCCTCGAATGTAAAATGCATTCTTGCCGAATGAAAAAAACCTACATTGCATTGATTTTAAAGAATGAAAAAAAAAAGATTAATAAACATAGGAAAACAAATAATGTTATGGGAAAATAAAGAAACATTGAACTTACTGTTGGAATTTACGGTATATTCATGTTCATCTGCTGGTACTTTTTTTTTTTCTAATGTAATTACGGGATAACACTTGTTTGCGTCAGGTTTACAGGAATCCATTATCGGTATAATCTGATACCAGTATGTATATTATACTGATATATTACGCCAATACATACATACATATACATGTAATATTTATATATATATATATATTATTCAGCAATTATTTAAACTTGTTTCTGTTCTTCTGATTTGCACTCACATTCGCAAAAACAACTCTGACACATTACTGTTCCTCATCGGCATCACTATCTTTTCCACTTTTGATGGCCAAATACACACAAAATACACATTCTTTACAGAATCGTGACTAACGAGATTAGCAATTTTGCCAGAACTCCATCTAATCTGGCCTAAATTTGCGTAACTCAAATCTAAGACGCATCTTTGGAGGCAAAAAAAAAAATCGATAAAAAAAAGTGCGTCTTAGAATCGCATAAATACGATAATTAATTTATATCACTTCATTGTCCACAAGAAGATTTGTGCTTCGCATTTTTAAAATCCTTTTAACCATTTTTTTTACCTATCCACATTTCTCAGCTATGTTTTAAAATCCTTCTTGAACCGTGTCTAGGCTGAAGATGGAATAGAGTTTTCCGAAAGCACGTCCTAGAATAACACTGTTTTTTTCCGTTGAGTACTAGCCTTTTGCTTATATTTCTGCTAAATATTATCACCGGTCACAATACTATGATATGAAGGATACCAGTTTTCAAAAAAAAAAAAAAAAAAAGCATTTTGGGTAAATTATATTAATTAGCTGTAGTGTTGAACTTATCAGTAATTGAATTAACTACAACATTAGAAGAATGAATAGAATAACACTTACGTCCGGAGCATAAACCGTGAACACTTGTGTTAACTGATACACTCCATCCACGAGCTGAGGTTTTAACACAGAGAATTCACACTGATTAGCAAAGCACAAGAAAGCGCCTAAATATAAGTCATTTCCATTTTTCCCTATTGCCTTACGAAGCATGTGGTTTTGAGCTGCAAAACAAAAGGGAAAGACAATGATGTAGAGAATAGTATGAGTAAATTGGTAAACAACAAAATCTTCGATCTCTTTAATGAACACATTCCTTTGAAATATGTAACATTTCCTAAAGTTTAATATCCCGAAGCTATATGGAACGCAGTTTGATCTTTGTGGGAAAACATGTCGTTCGCTATCCCAAGTTCAACTTCATACAAACACAAATTAAACTTCACACACTTACCTTCGTGTTCCCTGAAGACATATAATACATAAACATCTGCAAATTTCAAGAACATTTTTCTTTTTCTTCTGGCAGTAATAATCACCATCATCATCATCATAGGTATTCTGCTTTTATTGGCAGGTCACTTGCCGCAGCTGAGAAGCTTCCATGCTCCACGGTCCTCCGCTAACCTCTTCGTCTTCGCGTATGATCTTTCTGTTTTAATATCATCCATTAATTGTAGTCTCCTTCGCCCCCTCCCTCTTTCCCACCACCATACCCTCTAGGACGTCCCTCATGATACAATCTCTTCTTAGGCAATGTCCCAACCAGTTTCTCTTCCTCTTCCTAATACTATCTAAAAGTGTTCTTTTCTCACCCACCATTTCTAACACTTTCTCATTCGTAAAGAAGCGAAAGAATAATCTCTGGCAGTAAAGATTGCCAATTTTTCACATGTTTTGTATTGCTTATATATAGTATGTGGCAAAAGAAACAGTACTGAAATTCGCGTACGGATTGCGCGCAGGTGGAATGTGGTATGAGCTGTGAGCGCTACATGTGTGCTTAGTTGTATGCCTTCCTTTAAGTAACTATCAACACAAATATTTACCATCAAATTGACTATAAGAACCAAGGATGTTATAAAATAGAGGATCTGCCCATACAACAAAATCGTGTAGACATACGTCACAGCTTCGCCACACCTACTCTGCCCACTGCGCGCCACTAAGATCGCAATGTTTCGAGCCAACAATCATGGCAGAAACGAGAGTAGCCAATCAGACGTGCCGGTTTAGATGATGCTCAGTCAGGGTGGCCACTCATTTGGAATTTCAAAATTCCCTGACTTTTCCAGAAATTTTCCCGGTTTTCCAGAAAATTTCTAGAGAAATATAAAATTGGTATATCATTGTTTTTCAAAGCTTAAACAGAAGCTACAAGTGAAATGCAATGTGGACTAGAGGATCATCATTAAAAAAAGAATCACAAAAAACACTAGCGAAGATATATAGTCTAATTTTAATCACTTACTTGCCTAATTTTCAATTCTCCTGTGTGTTTCCACTCCACTGTAACCAACTGCTGCACAGAACGAGAAGAGGAATGTCTATCCCTATCGCTTTCCAACCTTAAGCTTAATACTAGTCACAAAAGTACACACACTTACAGTCCACTACTAAAACACAAATTACTGGAACGAATACTACTTTACTGAAATGTTTTAAAACCTCAAATCACAGACTTGCAGTTCACTAAAATCAAACTGAAGTTAAGACCACATTCACTTAAATGTTTTAAGACCTCAAACCAATAATCTCATCATCAATTGCAGACAGTTTCTCCTTGACATCATTCAACAACTTCATTTTCTTCGCCTCGAGTTCAATAACTTTATCCTTAATAGCATTTCTATTCTTCTGTTTCTTCTCTTCCTCTTCTTGATTCCTCAGAGACTCAACATATACTCCATGAGCATTGCGGGCAGCATGGACAACCCTCTTTGTAATTGGAAACTTATCAATACCACCCACAGCTGAAATTTTATCATGTACCTGCCTGAGTGCAATTAGACTCAACTCGTATTGATATTCAATTAAACATTCTTTGTTGATTGAAAATCCCCTCTCCACACTAGCATTTCCATGAGATAAAATGAGGAGAAATTTCACAAAATCAGTCATATGTATTGAGCATACGCCTAAATGCAGCATCTCCATCCAATGGTCATCTAATCTCTTACTTTTCCTGTCATAAGTCCTCATTGCTTCCAATACAAGAGGATTTTTAGCAAAAACTTTGAATTCACCTTGGATTTCATCAGCTAATGTTCCTGAAATCCAATTCTTGGATACTACAATTTCTAGGCAATTGGACAATCTCTTTGCAGCTACAGTGTCATCCATAACAAACACACTTGGATCCAGGAAAGAAATTGCTCTTGTCAGGTTGAATTTTAGAGGTGACCTGCCCATTATTTTCAGTATGAATTTCTGACATCCTGCGCGACAGTCTTGTCGAAATTCAAGAGTCTGTCTATCCGATACGGTATTGGCTTTTCGTATAGCATCCTTTGATGTGTACCCAATGTTTACAAACTTGGCTGGCTTTAAGTTTTCGCTATTATTGAAATCAATCTTAACCAATGGCCGGCCTTCCAAAACACTATCTTTCACAAAACGACCTGCAACAGACAATACTATGGCCTGGAGCGAGTTGTAAAGGAAAGGAGCTAATGGAGCTTCTCCCTGAAATTCACGCAGGAAAGGTTCAACAGTTTTTGCTAATGTTGTGAGAAAGCCAAGTTTTGCACCAAACAGGCTATCATTTGTGAAATGTCTTACAGTATCAAAGCTTTTGCACTGTGGTACTTTCTTCTCATCAACAGACCACTGTACGTATTTCTTTACGTTCGGTAATATTTCCATCGCCCGGGAAGCAACGTCTGAATTTTCTGTCTATCTAATGCTGCAAAATTTTTTCGGAAACACAGAAGACCCTGTGCATCTTATGTAATCTGCACGACGAGCTGGAACGTCTTTGAATAAATTATAAGACGCCCTTAGGAATTCTTCTAATTTCCAACCTGTTGCTTGCATGGCAGCTTTAAAAGCACAATTCATAGTATGCAGCCCACAACTTCCAATATCAAGAAGAATTGGATCTGAAGGTGAATTTGCAAGATCTTTCTGCAGGTCACTTAAAAATTTGAAGTCAACATGTGAGCCATCCATCGAAACTTGAACAATTTTCTTGAGGTCCAAGCCTAAGATACCATTCTTGAAACTAACCTGAATGTCTGCTGACGTTGAATGTCCGAGGAACACTGAATTTAAATATCTTGCTGACACTTGGTTTCTTTCATTGTCCCAAACCGAATCGTAAGGTCCATTTGCTGCTTTTGCGAGACTTTGTTAAGGCTTTCATCAAACCCAGTAACATAATGCTTGCAAGCTTCTATTTCTTTGAGAAGATCACCTTTAAAAAGTCGTCCAAGACCATGAACGATAGTATAAGCTAACTTGGTACGTTGTAATTGCATCTTACTACAAATTTCGCTATCAGGGAACATTAGCTTGAAATTTGTTGCCAGTCAAGAAGCAGATCGGAATGACAAGTGTTCCATTACTGCCTGCAAACACCACAGAACTTCAGCTTTAGTTACTGACTCAGACACTAGAAACGACTTCATAACATTAACATGTTTATTTTTAATAGATTCTTCGGAAGCCACCAGCATCTCTTTACTTACAACCAGTTCTTCAGCGGGACAAGAAGGACCTGGATTCTGACCACTACATTCCACTGCATTCTTTTGCTGACAAAAAGTTGTTATCGGCCGAGTTACTAGAGAGTTCTTCACAGCTGCAGTGTGTTTTTTGCCTTCCATGTGGCTAATAATAGCCCGTTTCCCCATGTTGCTGAGGCTAAAAGTATTTCTGCAAATCTTGCAGAATGCAGCATTCCTGTTGTCCTTCACAGCAGAAAGCCACAATGAGAAATTTGGGTTGGACAGCCAGTCGTTCGAAAAAGTAGCTTTTTTGGACATGATTGAGACGCAAACTGAAATGAATAATAATAATAATATGAATATGAGTGTACAATTCATTCACATCAGAAATTAATATATATAACAACATCAATAAAATAAGTACACTGTCTATTGTTTCTCATTGCTCAACGTTGTTACTGAATTTGGTATACCGAAAGTTAGTTAGATTAATAAGATGTGTTTAAGCGAATCCCAAAGCAAAGTCCGCGTAGGAAAATACTTGTCCGCAAGCTTTCACGTTGAGAATGGCCTGAAGTAAGGAGACGCTTTGTCGTCATTATTATTCAACTTTATCCTGGAGTATGCTATAAGGAAATTAAAGGATAGCAACCAGGGCCTAGAGCTAAAAGGTGTTCACCAGAATATGGCATATGCCTATGATGTAAATCTGATAGGGGAAGATAAAGGAACAATAGAACGAAATGCAGAGATTTTATTAAACGCTTGCAGGGAAATGGGGTTAGAAGTAAATACAGATAAAACTAAGTACATGGAAGTTCGCCGGAATCGTGATAATGCAAATTGTGAATACGTCAAGATTTGGTACCCGTAGCTCCTTTAGCTTGTAGTCTGAATATTTTGGGTACAGATAGAAAGACAGACACGCGCATTAAATATATAGATGAGGCTTGTTTTGCAAAAGTTATTTTGAAACTGGGAATTAATTAACAACTTATATTTTTAATTCTACGCATGCTATTATATGTTATTACTGTTAGAAAGACAGTAAATACTACAAGCTTATGCTGCGACATTTAAAGAAATACTTTTGCAGCTTCCCGAAACATGTTCGTTGCCATTAGGTACAATTTTCACTTTCTTGGAATACATCAAAACTCAACAATACTTAGAATCACTCCCCGCTTCAGTTAGGTAAAATAATTCTAAAACCTAGAATTATGTTGAATTCACTAAATTTAATTGTATATACAAAATTGTAACCCTAAACCAGTGGCGTATGCTGGGATTGTGACTTGGGCTATCACTAGACCTAGCAGATCCAGACAATAAGGCTAGTTGATTAAATGTTAACTTCACTAACAGTGGAGTCTTTTCTGTAGTTGTTTTATTACACATTTCGAAGAATTAGCACTAGCAACTGTCTAGTTCACTTTAGATATGGGCTTCAGTGATAGCTTTGATAGCCCACAATATACGCTACTGCCCTAAACTCGTATATTACACTGCAAAATAATGCCGCGTCTTTAACGTGGGAGACCCGGGTTTGATTCCTGGCGGGAGCTCATGTGGTTCATATTCCACGTTAATCAGTAGGTCCATGTCTCATAAAGCCTCACTGCTGAACGGAATGTTAAACTAAAAAAAAATCAAATCAAAATATCCCTTACTAGTAGAAAGAAGAAAAGACATTTTAGGAACTGTCGATTTTTGTGCAATTAAAGAATAACTTGTGAAGAGTGTTTCTTCCAGACATGTTTTTTGGGGAGCACTGCCCCCTGAAGCTCTGAGAGTTCCCCCCGAAAGAGACCAAAATAACAGTCTATCATATAAACAGAATAGTACCTGCAGAGCCCCTCCGGAATACTAAGTGTGCCCCCGGAACATTGTTTCTGAAAAAAACACTGCTTGTGAAGGACTTTTTTTTTTTTTTTTTTCGAAATTCTATCTCAATTAGTTCCAAAGCGGCTGACTAACATATCGAGCCCTTGTAAGAAGAAATGAAAGTACACTCGAATTGTGGCGTGCTAATAGGTTAATTTTTGAGCCATTTTTCGTGGCAATTAAAACGCAATTCTTGTAGTTTTCTTAACTGCACAGGAAGACAACAAATACGTACTCACGGAGCGGCTAATATTTTATGGCACCATTTTTATTCTATGAACCGTTAATACATACAAAAACTTTATATTTTCAAAGGAAACTATATACATTAATGGGTCCTTTCAAAAAAGTGGGGGTAACTGCCCCCCCTCACCCCCCCTAACGCCGCCCATGAATCAGCCATCCGTTATTCTCTTTACATATTTAGAAGCGAATAATTTATATAGGACGAATCAACATTTACGCAATGTTACAATCAATATGCATGCTTATTTCCTCAGACCAAAACAAATCTGTACTAGAATTTAGGATCGGAAAATCGAATGTAACGGAAACTCAAATACGAATACGAACAATGCGCGAAAAGGTCGATAAACGGCTCAAAATTACAGAAAATAAATCCAACCCATCGCAGAAATGTCGTTTTACATAATATTTACAAATCATTGACACTGGAAAAATTCATAAAAATTACCAGTGTATATTTTATCACTCCTACGGGTGGTTACGCGCATTAACGAAAACTGACACGTTAATCATACATAAGGTATACACAATAAATTCACATGCTACGAACCCGTCATCACTAGCTCAGCATATATTTCACTATGTTGTAATTGAACAGTACTATACATCAGTCACGAACAAAGGCGTCCACAGAAAATTTTGCAGGGAGGATGAAGAATACAAGCTTCCTTAATAAGTATAAACTTTTAATTTGAAAGCATAACTTCCTATTATAGAAATTATTATTAACCTATGCAATTTTCCAGAGTGGTCGACTGACCCTTCGACCCCCTCTGTGGACGCCCATGGTCATAAATATCGTGAGGAATTATGTATTTTATTAATACCCAACCCCCTTGCACGTAACTAAAAGATACCGTCTTTAATGGTCACACAGGCCTACATGAAAGAATAGTTAGGCCTATCTACATCCTTATTGCAAACAGTGTATCACAAAAATTCAGTAGGCACACCTCTATGGTTCTATAAAGTTACGTGTTTTCATTACTAACAATTCAAAGTACTTACAAAGCTGAACACAAACAAAAAATAAATAAATAAATAAATAAAAATAAAAGATAAATAAAAATAGATAAATTTATAATTTCGCTGTTGTTACAAGCCAAAATTACAAGCCACACGACGTGTGATCCCCCTCTCACACGCAAACATAAAACAGCACAATCGTGATTCGTATGTATTCTGAAATAACTCTTAATGCTTCATATATTTTTTAATAACTGCATATGCATCTATCTTTACTTACCTCCTTAATCCTCAACCTCTTAAATCCAGCTGCCGGATCACAAGGTCCAAAATACACGCGTAGCACTCTTAAATACCACACAATTTCACACAAGCACACATCGATGCGGCGTAGCTAACGTACATATATATATATACTGAACCGGATGGTTAGCGCTTGTGCGTACGATGCACGTAGTCCCGGGTTCGATTTCCTGTGGACACTCAAAAGTTTTGGTGTTGGCCCAGAGAGTATGGAGAGGACAATTATGGAGCTACCTGTATTAAGAAGTAGCGGACTTCGGTCTAGAAAGCCGGCATTAACAACTTTAGGTAGGCCCGGGTCCCAAAGGTTTTGTCTTGCCAGCAGTGGCGTGCGGTGGTTATGCAACCGGGGAACAGGTCGACATAGATAGGAAATATTGTGTAACAAAACAACGGAACTGAAGTAAATGAGCACTAATAAAATGTGCTTTTAAAAAATCAGAAAATTTTGTTTGTAGCTGATTTTTTTTAAAAGAACAGTAGTACATGCAGTAGCAGAATTGGGTGTAAAAATTAGGGGGGGGGAGGGGAATGCCATTACTTCAAATTGGTGGTCAAAAGGTCAAATATCTGTAAAAAGCATAGCCAATTAATCGTGTGTCGCAAAAAGTACTGCCGCCACTGAGTACAAATGCATGTGGAATCCACACAGTTTTTGATACCACAGAAATACACGCATTAACCAAAATTCCACACATTTTGTGGAATTCGACACACATTCGGAACTCTTCCGGCAGAAATACTCAACTACCGTTCAGCCTTTATATTAATCACGTGGCTACCAAAACGGGATGCAGGGGCGCAGCCCCGAGCGAATTCTGGAAATCGAGCAGCCATCGAACAAAACAAGTGTGTTAATTACAAAATGGTCCCGATTTCACTCCAGCTCAATTCATGGGCAGCACTAAATGACAAAAGAATACGAAGAAAGTATGCGCAGCCCAAACCAGCAGAGCTAGATAAACAAAACCTGGAAGGAAGGAGAGATCTGGGGGCGAAGCCCCCAGCGACCAAAGCTATTTTGTATATAAATAAAACGGCTAAATGGCTAGGAATACAGCAGAACGTAAATTTTCCCCCGAGTAAAAATTCCCGGTTTTTCATCAAAATTCCCTGACTTTTCCAGAATTAAAAATTTCCCTGACTTTTCCCGGTTTTCCAGGTTTTCCAGGTGAGTGACCACCCTGTCAGTTGTTTTTTGGCTTCATTGAGTTCATATGATGAAGATAGGTATGGGCAGATCCTCTATTTTATAACACCCTTGATAAGAACATTAAGAACGCTACCAACGAATTGATAGCACAGACTAGAGAAACAATGTTATGTGGAAAGTACGGAAACTAGGTTTACTATTGGACGGTGTAAAACCAGAGTGAACCAACTTCACTTTCAGCTGATTTTGAGAGATTGGTATTTTCTGATTCTTGAGTTGGCACAGTGTTTGTGCTGGCAGAATGAACGCGCTGTAGCACTCGTAAAGTGGTGTACTGTCGTGTTAAAAAGAAAGTGAAGCTTCCGGTAAAGCTCATAAGAGTGGAAACTTTATGTTTCTCCGTTTTCTACTTCCTGGCGTTTGGTTCACTCTGGTTCTACACCACCCAATTAATATATAGTATACACTCGCCCCTGTATCCTGATTATTTCAAAAGTTTATATGATTTCGATCCCCTCTGGAATCTTTTTCAAAACATTTCTCCCATCTGCACTTGCCTCCCTATATAATGAGTTTCGAGAGATATTCCTGGAAACTACCACTGAGATTTTTTTTTTTTTTTTTTTTTTTTTTTTTTTTTTTTTTTTTTTTTTTTTTTAGCGGCTTGGTGACAAGATATAATGACACAATTTGTACCAGCAATAGCTCACTAACCTCCTTGTTGGTATCGTCTTCCCGTGTCCGCCGTGTGTTCCAAAGCGTCAGCGACCATGATGCACTCATGAGTTTTACAGGACCACATTCTTATGCGAGCATCTCGAGATAAGCTGAACAAGTAAATATCCAATCCTAAAGGATGGAGAACTAAGCTCAACGGCATATCATCGCCAGAACTCTTACTCCTGAAAAGTAACGAATATTTATTGACAAAATCAATAAATGCATTTCCTGTTTAAACTATCCATTATATACTATTACAATATCATGAAAGTACTGTAACCTTAGATTATACACATTTGAAATATGCTCATGTAAAGTTCCTTTGGTGGTGTTGAAACAAACTTAATTTGTCTACCACTGTTAGCGTATAATTTTAACATCAAGGCCATCGACTTCCTAGCGATCAGAAATATCTAGTAACTGACGTAAGAATTTATATTAGTTATTGTTTTTGCTGTTAGTAAAGCTTGACGTGGTGTATTTTGTGGTAGTCAGCGCCACCACATCGTCCCATGCTTTCTGAAACGTCTTTGAATGGTTCCCAGTTTTCCCGGCAGATGGCAGCGCAGAGTCCGGCCAAGGAGCTATATACTTTAGAGAGAGGAGGAGAGCCTTCTTCTTCATGTGAGACCCGAGAGAATAACAGAAACAGCAGCAGCAGCAGCCGGGTCGGAACCCGCACCGAAGGGCACTGGAGATCAGGCTCTGAAAAGATGAAGTACCGCATAGCATGGAGTGAAACACGGGTGCGACAAGAATTGTAGATTCAGTTTTTAGTGAAGTGCAATGGGCGACTGGATATCGTGATAAGTATTCTACCTACATTATTGTACCTGTGTAGTCTGTATCCGGTACCATAGATAATTTTATAAAATATATAAGAAACGTTTATAAACCTTGATTCTTATTTCAAAAAAATATTGGAAACCACCTCACCATTCCACGCGCCATCTGCGCAACTAAGGTATATGCACCCTCACATTTGCTCTAGCGCAAATGCGATGGTGACAATTTGACATTTATACCAAGTAACGAACAAGTATGTTATTATGTTTCTAATGCAAATAAGAACAACAGATGGCAGGACGTCGACTTACGTACATGATGTCAAAAAAAATATATAGGTTCACAAAACTATTTCTGCGAAAAATAAAAGGAAATATAATACTACGAGGGTGATTCAGAAAGTAATGCCTCTAAGGTGATACCTTTATTTCTGCTTGACAGATAGCACCAATATAGGTATCAGTGGAAAGCTTGCAATATCAGCTACAAATGGTGGCATCATTTTCAATATAGTGCCCATTACGGGCACCACACTTGCGCTAACACTAAACCAAGTTTCTCATGCCGTCTGCGAAGAATTGTGGTGGCTGCTGGCGACACCATTCCCGAACTGCTGCTTCCACCTCCGCGTCACAACTGGAGCATTGGCCCTTAAGTTGATCCTTAAGTTTGGGGGAGAGCCAAAAGTCGCAGGGCGCAAGATCCAAATTATAAGCAGGATGAGGCAGAATGTCAACACCATTTTGCCAGCAGATAGGACAACTTTGAATTTTGGGGTGGAGGAGAGGACGTGTGACGGTACTCCGTCGACTGACGCTTCGTTCCCGGGTCGTAATGGTGTATCCATAACACGTCACCGGCGATGAATGTCCCTGGGCGCTTATCTTCCGCAGTCAGAAATTCAACGACAGCCCGCTGTTTTAACCTAACGTCACCACTGGACAGGGTTTGCCCAAGTGGGCCCATCCCGAAAAAACACCGAGTTTTTTTCGGGTTGGACCCACCTGGGTTTTTAAGCTTTTTCTTAGAGTGTTTATTATTATTATTATTATTATTATTATTATTACAACTAAGATGATTACACTGAAGGTGATTTTTATCAGATTTTGGACTTTTCTTGGGCGAATTTGATGCTTTCACGTTAAGGTATAGAACAACATTCAATATAAGACCTTTATAAACTTCTGAATGAACTGAATAAATAAATAAGTAAAAAACCTTACTTTAGCTTGAGATAATTATAGAACAAATTAATGTATGGATTATGGTTATAGCCAGTTTTAAGTAAAATATGCAATTTTATATTTTAGAAAATACTTTCCGTGAATAGTGTGCTCGCCGACTGGGCGATGCCGAGGGACGTTATCCTTCACAAGTTGGACGGGTTTAAAGCCAGAGGTGCCGCTATTACCAGTAAATATGTAGTACATTAGTAAAACTATTGATGGTAACACAAGTATTGTTCAGTAAAATTTGGTTTTCCAACAACAACAGTTTAGTTCAGTTATATGTTGCTACTCTTCAAATAAGCTTTCTGTAGAATCGACACCACCAATAGCGTAAATATTCTTTATAATTTAAATTTAAGAAGCTTAATGCTCGGAGTTTCGAAGACTACGTAACGCTTGCTATTTCAAGTGCTGAATTCAAACTTCCGTATTAGTGGATGTTTCGATGTACAGAAAAAAAAGGTGAATTTTCGAAAAGAAAAAAAAAACGTCACGAAAGAAGTGCTCGGGAAATTCCCGCAATTCAACGCACAAAGAGTCGCAACTGAATACTTCAGCAATAAAACTATTTATTTTACGCTGGAAGATAGTGAATTTCATTTAAGACATTTTGAAACATTTACTTTATAAAATATGAATTATATCTTTGTTAACTGTTCTAAATTAATTTTCTGGAAAGAACCGTCTTGCAACAAGTGCTCGGGAAATTCCCGCAACTGAACGCACAAAATATCGAAAGAACTCCAACAATAAAACCATTTATTTTATACTGGAAAATATTTATGTCGTATAAGACATTTTGAAACATTTATTTTATAAAACACGAATTATATCTTTGTTTTAAATTAATATATTTGGTGTTCATATTTGGCGAACGTCACTCAGGCTCCTGGAATGATTCGATCTACATGTGTTCGTTCGTCTGCCTGTACCACACATACTACAGGGTATCACTTCCGGTCTTTTAAGTTTAAATTTTCAGGGTACAGGCACGAGACACTAAATTTCTGTATAGATTTTGGCAGCATACCAACGTAAAATTTCAGAAAGGTGGCCATTCCTTTTTCAAAATAGCGGGTATCCACGCCAGAAAGCGCAATTTCTGGTCTTTTAAGTTGACATGTTCAGAACAGAAAAAATTTCAAAATGGCGGCCATTCTTTCACAACAGCAGTGAATAGAAAATTGACAATGATAATCTTGCAATATAAATCACATTTTAACGTCTTTACCTCAAAGACATTGAAATATTTCGAAAAAAGAAACCGAAAATACCCGAAAAACCCATATGGACCCAGAGGGTTGGGCTTTTTTTTTTTAAAAAAAACGGGCTCTTTCAAACTTTGCCACTAGAAGCCATGGATTGTTCCATTACTCTGGAACGATAAGACATAAAGGTGAAACAAGTGATATTTTATAGCTTAAACATCAGTGCATTAATGATAAACAGTTCAGAATGTTTGCAGTACTATTAGCCAAGTAGTGGGCTTGGAGGCATTACTTTCTGAATCACCCTCGTACAATAGTAATATTTTAGAACAACAAAAAGATTACTCTAGAATGAGAAGCTTTTAAATCCAGTGAGGCTTCAAGTATTCCCCCCAAAAGTTTACAAAAACATCTCACTGAATATTTAAAAATTATTTTGTTGATTCATTAAATAAGTCACGTATTTACAGCGTCCAATACGAATGTGA
The DNA here is from genome assembly GCF_964235325.1 of Thermobia domestica. Lineage (NCBI taxonomy): Eukaryota > Metazoa > Arthropoda > Insecta > Zygentoma > Lepismatidae > Thermobia > Thermobia domestica. The sequence goes on from NC_137469.1 coordinate 3,212,484, forward strand.
TTCCTCATACATTGGGCAAACTAAATGTAATATTAACACGCGTGTGAAGGAACATGTTAGACAATCAAAAAAATCACAAGAAAAAGGCATGTCGGGTTTAGCGCTTCATCTAAAACAACATTGACATAATATAAAACAGGTGAGGGTATAGGTTCAGCAAAATCAAAAAAGCAACGGGAAATTAAAGAATCGTTCTCTATTCATAAATACAAACCTGCTTTGAACCTTGATACTGGCAACATTGATCGAGCTTGGGTACCTACCTTTGATGCATACTTTGGATCTGGCAATAGTGGCCTAACATAGACACCACGTTCTTTTTTATTCAGTTCATTTCACTCTGCTCTGTTCATCTCAGGATCTCTTTTCTGGTTCGTTACTTTTATATAGTGGTATGTATTCCTGGTTTTATTCCTTTTATCTCCTTTCCGTTTTAATCCTTTTTACCTTGCCACTGAGGGAGGAACCAGCTGAGAGTTCCAAAACGTCGAAATCTTTAAATTTTTCAAGGGAGGATTCATTGGTAAGTAGCCAATTTTTTGTTAATTTTGAATATCCCCCCCCCCCATGCGCCCATGTAATTATAAATTATTACGTTGTTTCACCAGACTTATTTTTGTTGTATAGGAAAGAGCAAGCATTAGAGGGTAAGATGGAAGTAAAGCGAGTAGGAAGAAGAGGAATTCAAATTATCGATGATTTGAAACAGAAGAAAATACTAGAAGATAAAGGAGGAAGCTGAAGATCGAGAAATGTGGAAGAAAAATTTCCAGACCTGAAGGGTAGGGGATTTCCTATTAGTTCCAGACCTGTCAACAGGCGAAATACTTAATAACAGAAACGACAACTCATTAAATCGTTGACAAAACTACCAAACTGTGCATCGCACTTCTTCTAAGACTAAGTTTTCCGTCGCACGGTTATACCGGCTAGGCTAAGGAGACGGTGATGATGAAAAATGAATTAATTAAATGGTGGAATAAAAAAAGTGGGAGAACCCCGAGAAAACCCACGCACACGATGTTTGTCCACCGCAAAGCTCACTTGGCGCGAGCTGGGATCGAACAAAGGACTTCATGAACCATATGTGAAAGCTCTACCACTGAGCCACCGCGGCCCTAAGACAGTATAGTTATGAAACATAAGGATATTTCTCTTTTGTTTTAAAAACAAATCACAGGTGGGCAGGAACCTTCAGACACGTGTCCAGTTCAGCAATTTTCAGAAGTCACCAATCAAGTTATAAGTGCACACTGACACAGATTAAAACACAACTACTGTAGTGTATTGTACAAAGTCAGACGGCGTATTTGAGTTAAGTATCCCAAAATATTGACCACCTTATACTCAGCAGGATTTTAAACTTACTACAAAATTAAGAGGCCTAATCACTGCGAAATTAAAATACCGCCAATTTTACAGTAATTATATGATATTTTCAAATAGGTAAAAGATAATCGAAATGCGGAACAAGAGTGCGCTAGACAATATTATTTTGCATGAAGTATCATTATCATGAGTCACCTAGTAGCTTTCCGTTTGCAGCCATTTAGAAACGCGAAAATAAATGCCGATTTTCTAAATGGCTGGAAATCAAAAGCAGATAAGTGAGTCGTGATAACGGTATCTCATGTAAAATACAATAGGAAGAGTGTAAAATAAGTTCCGTTTCGATTTTTCTCCGCGGCAGCGCTACAGTCGCAGTTCCGCTCATGCGCACTAGTTACTCTGACCCAAGTAGAACGAAATGACGCTATTTTGAGATCGCTCTGTGTTGTATGTCTTTCGTTGATTGTTTATAATGGCAGCATTGATCAAAAATTCCGCCGCTTGTGAAATTAGATCTGTCATTCGTTTTCTGAATACGAAGAAAGTAAAACCAAATGACATTCATCGACAAATCTGCAAGGTTTACGGAGAAAATGCAATGAGCGATTCAATGGTGAGAAGATGGGTCTGACAATTTAAGGAAGGGCGTGATCAAGTGCATGACAAAGAAGGATGTGGGCGTCCATCTGTCGTTTCTGATGAATTGGTGAGTGCACTCGAAGAAAGGGTTAAGAACAATCGTAGGTTCACGATTAATGCTCTTAGTCTTGAATTTTCACAAATTTCACGAACAGTACTGTACGAGATTGTTACTGAAAAACTAGGTTTTCGTAACCTTTGCGCACGTTGGGTGCCTAAACTTCTTATGCATGGGCACCGTACTTGATTTTCTGACACGTTATCGTGATAATGGCGAGAACTTTCTATCGCAGGTAGTCGCGGGGGATGAAACTTGAATTGCTTTTAACACCCCTGAAACGAAAAATGAAATGAAATCTTTGAGTTTACGTCCCACGATTATGCCGGTTAGACTAAAGGAGACGGTGATGATGAGTAATGAATGAAATGGTGGAATGAAGACAGTGGGAGGAAACGGGAGAACCCCGAGGAAACCCATGCACACGGTGTTTGTCCACCACTAAGTCTACTTGGCGGGGGCTGGATCGAGCCCGGGACCCCAAGCACAAGAAGTGAACGTTCTACCACTGAGCCACCGCAGCCCCACCCCTGAAACGAAACGGCAATCCATGGGATGGAGGCATACTTGGTCCTCAACAAAGGTTAAAACCAAAGCAATTCTTGACACCCCAAAAAGTCATGTACACAGTGTTTTGGGACAGACAAGGCATTTTACTGATTGAATTTTTACCGCGAGGTGTAACAATCAATAAAGATGTTTATTGAGAGACGCTTAAGAAACTGCGCCGTGCAATACTGAACAAGAGGAATGCTCTTAAAAAGTGCGATTTTCATTCATAACAATGCCCGACCACACACTACGAATGTGACCAAACAACTCTTTGAAAGCTTTGGCTGGGACGTTCTTGGCCATTCTCCGTTCAGTCCCGACCTCGCTCCTAGCGACTTCCATCTCTTTCTGCATCTGAAGTCTTTCCTTGAGGTAAGCGCTTCAACAACGATGAACAGTTATGGAGCGTTTACACTTAGTCGATTTGCGTTCGATTCAGTTGAATTGACGTCACTTTCAACTTAATCGACCGTGTAAACGGGACTTCAACTTAATCGCTTGTTGATCGAAGGCGACTAATCGACTGGCAACTGAATTGAAAGACGTTCTATTTTCTGTAGTCGATTCGATCAGATTGCCTAGCGAATACGACTAGATTGCCTAATGTAAACACCTGATCCCAAAACATTTTCAGGGGAAAGGAAAAGTGTCCGGCATGCGGTTATGCTTATTTTACATTAAATTACTTTTATAATTATTTGAGAAAAATGAATGTTTATGGAATACAAAAAATACTCTTTACTGAAATATTGCTACTAGAGGAACAGCACTAGATTTATTCATCAAATGAATTTAAAAGTCACAACTGCTGATCTACGTAATAAAATTTAAAATATTAAAATGTTTCGAAAAGGTCAGGTGCAGGTGTGGAAGATATACTTAAAAAAAATATAGCTTGGTTCATGAAGCCGATCGCTTTTTACGCTAGATTATATAAGCTCCATTAGAACGAACATGTCTACTTTTGTCGCACCACTAGAAAGAATTGTTGAAAAATTATAAATCTTTCACTAATATCCTTCTTATTATAACCTAAAAAGTTTCCACTGGGCACCATGAAAATATCTCACTTGGCATGGATTAAATCCAAAGGGACCACAAGAATTGCTAACAAATTACCATTCTTTTACGATTTTCGTATAAATACGGCTTCCGGGTGCGTAGAATAAAACCTACAGTTAAGAAACGCAAACCAACCTTTGCTAAGTGGCCATTGAAAGAAAAATACTATTTAACGGAGTCAAACAGGACGAAGCTGGTGGGTCCACGTGGTAGCGCGGGAGGGGAAAATCCGAAGAGACCAGGAGCTCCAGCGATGGTAGGTGTGCGCGCAATCGAAGGTAGTGGAAAAAAGTTGATTTTGGCAATGATACGAATTTCAATAGTACTTGTTATGGTTTCATAATAGTAACGCTGCACTTGTAAACATAAAATAAAGGTCCTGTACACTGTGCAGAAATATGCCACAGGTGGAAAATAGCATCTAATAGAGCCATCTTTCATACACACTCACTTATTTTATCCATCGTAAAGCACTTGTAATTATTTTACACTAGTAACCTTACACTTGTCTACCTAAAATATAGGTGTATTACTTTGTATTTAATTCTGATGCCTGCAGAAATTTGCTCCTTATAAACATTTTTTCCATGCAAAGTATTGAATTTTGTTTGCAATAGAATGCACCAAAACAAAACCTGCACCCGTTAGTAACGTGGTAAGTGTTATGATTTGACCTGTTAAAAATAATCTATTATTTTGTGCTAAGCAAAGGTTTTGCTGCTAGTCTGTGCGCTTTAAATACCATTCTTGCTTTACCTTCAGTGTGAGCGGTCCCGGGTTCGATTCCCGGTGGTGGCACGTGATCGAAAAACTATAAAAAGCTTTTTAATGCAAACCATCCTGAATGAGGTTTCCTTATTCATACTAGGCAAATGCCGGGGTGGTACCTAACATAGATCCTAGGCCTCTTCCTTCCTTTCTCAATTCTTTCTTTCTACCCTTTCAGTGTGCTCGCGGAGGGACGTTATCCCTCAAAAATGTGACGGGTAACATGCCCTTTGATGCCGAAAGCCCAGAAATCTAAATTCTCGCTTTTAGTAGATACCTAATACAAATTGGTTAGTGCTTTTTGTAGCTATTTACACTGTTAGCTTTTATGGCACTTCGCTATACTTGTACCTATAACAGCTAAGAATTTTAAAAGTAAATCTGCATCCAGTAATGCAAGTCCCCCCTTCTGCAAGAGTAAAACTGCCGTTGAAAGACATGGATACATTACTAATAAAACGCCAACTGACCAAAACAGTATATATATATATATATATATATATATATATATATATATATATATATATATTAAAATTATATGTTTGTGTTATAGTTTCGCCTATGTAACAGCCTTCTTCATTATAATGGATACTTAGATAATACAGATAATGGTTACATTATGATTCTAAGTATGTGTACCTAAAGTGGGACTGTACGGTTTCCACTTACTAATGACTATCCTACTAAAGAACTTGTCAAGTTTACGAGATAATGTTAATTAAAAAAATCATCATTTTTTCATTATTTAATGATTTTTTAATACATTGTATAGTGAAAGTTTATATGTAATAGACCGTCATAAAAATGGCAATTTTATGGTAAAAAAGAGTTGGCTATAGATAAAAGTAGATTAATATGATATTGATTTCCACTGGTGGAACATTTTTGCAAAATGAATGAAATGAAATGAAATCTTTGAGTTTTACGTCCCACGGTTATGCCGGTTAGGCTAAAGGAGACGGTGATAATGAGTAATGAATGAAATGGTGGAATGAAGAAAGTGGGAGGAAACGGGAGAACCCCGAGAAAACTCACGCACACGGTGTTTGTCGGGAGCAGGGTTTGAATCCGAGACCCCTAGCACCAGAGGTGAACGCTCTACCACTGAGCCACCGCGGCCCCCCCTTTTTTTTTCCAAAATGAAGGTAAGCAGTATTTTATGTTAACAAGTAGTATACTGCGGTTATGATGAGTGACTCCATATGAAAGACGACTGTGTAATATATTAATTTCACCAGCGGAGTCTTTCTCTATAATATAAAAAAGTATATTTTATGTTTACAAGTTTAGAGTTATTACTCTGAAACCCTGACAAGTGCTTAAACCTACACAAAGATTCTCTACTGAAAATTCTTTCATCAAAGTACACATATACTATGCTTCTAAATACTGTTTTCTTAATATAAATTCCCTTATCCAACACCATTTTCTTTTCTTTTTTCTTGTCACTGCTATTTAATTTCGTCCCTTAATTCTTCTGCTATAACACCGCAAATTGTACCAATTACTTTTTGCTTGGACATCTTTAAAATTGCCAGTCGATTTCGAATCGACAGAGGTGAGCGAGTCGACAAGCAGCATTCAATTTCGGTTGAAACAATTGAACACATCCATCGATCTGATTCGGCCTAGATGCTTCGATTTAGTCGCAAATGCAACGAGTCGATTTAGCCGTGCGACTAAATCGACCAAGTGTAAACGCCCCATTAGAAGAACATATTACCACATGGTTAACAACACAGAACACAGGCAGCATCTTCTATGACGCAATGCATTAACTTACTACCACGCTATGAAAAATGCCTGGAAAATTACGGGAGCTATGTGGAAAAGTAGTGTAAGTGTTATTGATTTTTGTGCAATACATTGTTTTCTTTATCTGTACTCGATTTCTTTTTTATTACCAACCGGAATTTACTTTCCGAACGAACTTAGTAATATTGTATAGCGAGCTCTTGCTCCTCTTTTCGATTATCTTTTATCTATTTTAAGGTATTACTTAATTACTGTAAAATTAGCTGTATTTTAATTTCGCCGTGATGCGGCATCTTAAACAGAAAAATTTTGTATTATGCTTTTTTACTATATATATATTTTTTTTAAAAAAAGTGAAAAAGTGGACACGTGATTGATGACTGTCTCGAAGAAGGATAAAAATGCTGCACGGATTGAAAATGGGGTGTTTTATTTAAATTTATCCAAGAAAATACAAACATGATAATCGAATTTCTACTAGAAACATACATCATATCTAACGCTTAAATCATAACGTTCCTCAACATTTTACGTCGAAAATCTCACTCACTGTACAATGTTACTTCATATTATTTTTAAATAAGATAAAAGAAACAGGTCGCTGCACTACACTTTCTAGCTCTAATTTCTTAGAACTAATTATTTGAGAAATACGAGGGAAATTATAAGGCGTTTTCGGAAAGTTTCATCTTATGACAATCCATCCCAAAACTAAACTATCCTTGTGTATTTTTTCATGACAAATGCCATATATTAGGGTTAAACAGGGTGTTTCAAAACAACACCGACAACGTTTGGGAGGTGTTTCCTGACATCAAAATAAAACAAAAAGTATAGACCGATCTGGGTGCACAAATGCTTCCTTTCGAAGTTATAGGCTGTCGAAAACATGAAAAAAATGAGCTTTAAAGGTCCATAGCTCCAAAATTATGGGACCTACCGTAGTCGGGTCAAGACTTCACTTCGGAACTAATATGTGTCCTATCCAAAAATACATGTTTCAGAATCCTAAGGTACTCACGCAACAATTTTTATACAGGCAATTTGGTTACGGTTATATAATCTGAAGTACTCACTAACTACCTCTATAAAAATTGTTGTGGAAGTACTGCAGGATTCTGAAACATGTATTTTTGGATAGAGCACATATTAGTTCCTTAGTAAAGTCTTGACCCGACTACGGTAGGCCCTATAATTTTGGAACTATGGACCTTTTAATTTAAGTGTTCAAATAGTGTTGATGTTTATGGATTGTCGAGTAATCTAATTAAAAAAGTTATTGATTGTATTGTTCTGCCGCTTACCCATTGCATTAACCAATGTCTAACACAGGGAATCTTCCCCGAAGTTTTAAAATCATCACGAGTTGTGCCTGTATATAAAAAGGGACCCGAGAATTGTCCATCTAGTTGTCGACCAATTTCTCTGGTACCAGTCTTCTCAAAAATTCTTGAAACTGATACATATGCAGTTATGTGATTATCTTGATAAGTATAACGTAATTAGTGATTCACAGTTTGATTTTGTAAAGGGTAGATCTACTGTTGGAGCGATTGATTCGTTGGTAAAGAAGGTTATTAGAGGCTTTGAAAACAAGGATTCTGTTCAGGCAACATTTTGTGATTTAAGCAAAGCCTTTGATTGTGTAGAACACACAATTCTCCTTAAAAATTAGAGTACTAAGGTATCAAGGGTTTAAGTTTTAGATTATTCAAGTCTTACTTAGAAAACCGTAAACAAATTGTTTTTGTAAATAACAATAAATCTGGTATTGCATCAGTTAAATACGGAGTACCCCAAGGTTCAGTACTTGGGCCACTAATGATAAATGATCTACCTTACTTTTTTATCTGCTTACTCTATACTATATGCTGACGATACGACCTTCCTAAATACTAGTCCTGATCTTAGTAGACTTAATTCTATAACTGAAAATACATGGGATCAGGTTGTGATTTGGTTTAAAGCTAATGGTTTTTTACTTAACGAGAATAAAACTCAACATATGACTTTTAGTCTAAAAGAAGTGCCTGCTGAGAATAACTCAGCATGTGTGAAGTTCCTAGGTATATATATTGACAACAAGTTATCGTGGGAACAGCATATTAATTATATTTCTGGAAGACTCTCAAGAGTAATATATCTGCTAAAACAACTAAAAAATCATGTTCCTGATAACTATGTCAGATCGGCTTACTTTGTTTATTTCAGAGTATAATTTTGTATGGTATATTATTTTGGGGTAACAATTATCATGTAAATAGCATTCTTTTAATACAGAAAAAGGAAATCAGAATTATTTCAAACGTAGACAGATTAGCTCATTGTAGACCTTTGTTTATCATTACACAGTACTCCTCTATGTAAAAAGTAATCACCAAAATTTACAACTCAGGCAAGACATCCACTCGTATAATACTAGAAGCAGTAAATTCATAAATGTCCCATATCAACGACTGTCCAAATCATTAAATAGTTATGAGACAATTGGAATAAAACTGTATAACAAGTTGCCTGCATCACTAAAAGATGAACATATAGATAGATTTAAAAGTAAGTTATATAATTGGTTAGTTACAACGCCCTTTTATTCTTTACAGGAGTATTTTAATTGTTCAATAGAAGTGTAACGTATTTTGTAATCTCGTGTTGAGCTTGTATTTAAAATGTATATTGTTATTGTAATTTATTTTGTAATGTCATTTCATCATTAATTTAGTTATAGATCATTATTTATTTATACTTACGTATCAATATTGTATTACATTTTGACGTTGTCTATTGCTATGTATAGCTTAACGACAATAAAATTCTTTATTATTATTATTATTATTATTATTGTTTCCTGTTTTCGGCAGCCTATAACTTCGAAAGGAAGCATTTGTGCACCCAGGCTGGTCTATACTTTTCGTTTTATTTTGGTGTCAGGAATCACCTCCCAAACGTTGTCGGTGTTGTTTTCAAACACCCTATATATTGAAATAATCGCTTATGAAATGAAATGTAAACAAAATCGCATAAGTACTGGAGGATTTTTTTTCACTCCTTTTAATTTCTTTTCAGAACAAATATAATCGAGTTATTAATGAAACATGAACAAAATTGCCTGAATCGTTTTTGAGAAAATTGTCCGAAAAGAACTCATTTCCAAGAATGAACTACCCATTCTGAGAAAATTAACGTACCACAGTATAGGGTCGTTAACAAGATATTGATGTATGAAACAAAATCATTAGAGCAGTTTTAGAGACAAATCGCATTTATTTATTTATTATTTTCACCTTTCAAATACGAGGAATAATCAAAAAGTAAGGTTACAAAGCCTGCAGTGAAACGTCTATATATTATTTCATACAACCAATACAGCCAACAGATAGTACAGACATTAGATTACTTTTCGAGATAATCTCCATATCGGTTGAGGCACTTGTCGCATCGTGGAAGGAGTTTGAAGATCCTCTCCTGGTAAAAATCCTGTCCTCGTGTGTTCAGCCACGTTGTCACAAAGTTTTTCATCCCCTCATCTGAAGCAAATCACGTTACGATATCCCCAATTCTGCCATCAGATGTAACCTGATCCTCTTGGTGTTCTAAATCAGCTCCTCGTCGGTAACGTTTTCTATTCCAGAAGCAAGTTTTCGACACCATTCTGCGACATGCTGACGAGACATTACAGTCTCTCCGTAAACCTCTACCAGCTGCCGGTGAATTTCAGCCACGGTTACATGTTTCGCCCACTGAAATCGAATAATTGGGCGGACTTCTTTGCGAGACCAGTTTTCTAAACAAGTCGCCATTTGTGTTTATCTACAACTAGCGCTGTAGGCAAGGATGTTATAAAATAGAGGATCTGCCCATACAACAAAATCGTGAAGTTTCGCCACACCTACTCTGCCTGCTCCGCGCCACTAAGATCGCAATGTTTCGAGCCAACAAACATGGCGGAAACGAAAGTAGCCAATCAGACGTGCCAGCTCAGACGATGCTCAGTTGTTTTTTGGCTTCACTGAGGATGAAGATACATATGGGCAGATCCTGTATTTTATAACATCCTTGGGCGTAGGTGACGAGTGGCTGAAATTGCACAGTTGCCAACTCCAAGTATTAAAATTATCGCACACTCCTCATTCCTCTATAACAGACGAAACTCCAGAAATATCGGTCTTGTAACTTTAGTTTCTGATCCTCCCTCGCATATTCCTTTAATTTTTTTTTTTTTTTTTTGAGGGAGATAGGGAGAAAATTCGGAAGACCCCTCCCCCCCCCTCCGTGGAGATCTTACAAAAATCTGAAACTTTAAAAAATTCAGCTTGACCTACGTTGAACGGAATGGCCTCTAGGGGAGTGTACATACATACATTGGGATGAAGGTACCGAAGAAATTAAAAAATCCCTTTTCTGGTATGAAAGGGCCATAAAATGTGTACATTCGTTGAAATCTCGAATTCGATTTTTTCACAATCACCATACTTTCTTCTCGAAAATAGTAAAGTTACACCTAGCTTGAAAATCTTAATGCAGAACAAAAAAAAAAAAAGAGAATATGACTCACCTCAAAGGTCCGGGTACAATCCCCGTGAAAAGCCTAGCCATAATCGATGATTGTTTCAGCTCAACGGTCTCAACATAACTTGGCATTGACATCAGCTTCACTAGCAGCACTACTCCTGTGCTGTAGCCTAAAGCAAATAGGGCTTCTTCACTGGTGCTCAACCATGACGCAGAAGTATGAGGTAATGGGGTGTCTGAAATGAAACACACGAAACAGTTACCATAACGTGAAAAGAAAGTACGCGAAATATACAAATAAAAGTAAGCAAGGATTTCTATTCGTGTTGGCTTAAATTGTCTTCCAACCTGAACTAAGCAGCTGACAAATATGAGTTTGAACATATAGAGATTTTCTTGATGGCAAATTATTTCCAAGTCTGGGACTCGAAGCTGGGGTCATTTCAACGCATTTGTAATGATACGTCTCTTTCGTTAGCACATGTACGTGGGTCAGTCAGAAAGTTAGTTGCACTCCTTCGTAAATATTTTCCGTCAAAGGCTATTTTGATGAAACTGTGTGGCAACACTGCAGACATGTAGCTGTTTCATGGGACGTAGCGGCTTTCACGAGGCAAGTGGAGGTGTTCTGATAATCAGCCGTAAACATGTCTAAACATGTCTCGAGAGCTGCAAGTGGCGTTCAAATTGGAAATGCATGCAGTGGTTCATTTTTTGTGAGCGAAAACGTGTAACTGAACTGAAATTTATCGGCAGTTGCATGAAGTGTATGGTGAAAATGCAATGTCACGTCAAGATATCGCGAAGTGGTGCAACATGTTCGGGAATAAACATACAGATATTGATAATGGTGAGCGCGAGGGAAGACCATCAATTACGACAAATCCGGAAATCGCTGTTCGCGTAAATTAATGCATTCTCGCAAACAAATGCACACAATAGACAAACTTTCAAAGCAACGATATCACTGGATGACGAGATGAAAGCTGCAGCCCAAAAATGTTTACCGGACATTGGACGGGATTTCTTGGCAGAAGGCATAGAAAAACTTGTATCACGCCTCGACAAATGCTTAAATAACGGAGGTCATTACGTTGAAAAGTAGATTGTGAATGCAACTTTACGATACAAATAAAGTTATTGTAATATTTCTGACCTATTTTATTTTCTTAAGCATTGGAACTAATATTTTGACTCATCCTCGTACATTCAAACAAGCTACCACCACAAAGACACTGCTGTAACGTTCAATCTGAAAAGTAGAGATGCAAGGGCTCGAAAAAAAAAAAAAAAAAAGTTTTTCTCTTTTGAAAACTCGGTTTTTTTCTGCTTGGCTTTTATGCTTAGGAAATTTTGGTATTTTTTTCTTCTTCAAAATTTTGCTTTAAATTGATAAAGCAGACTTTGTTTCGCTTCTCTACAACACAAAAACTCATTTAATTAGTGGTTGATGCAGATAATATAAAACCTCGAAATTAAACCATGAATTTCGAAAAGATTTTTCAAACAATTTTAATTCTTAACATATTTTCATTATGAATTTCAAAGATTAACGAATGTATATAATAAGCTTTTAAAATCTTATATATAAAAGTAAGTACTTTTTTTAAAAAATGATACCCAAATAACTAGTAAAAATTTATGTAGTAATTTTACTTCAAAATATCACACACTCTCTTCTTGAAACAAAATAAAGTAAAACGTGAGAGAAATACATTTATGCGATACTCTTACGGGCTGCACATCAAGGGCTTCGTTTCGGGTGGTTCTGTTCTTAAAAATTTTTCAGTGTAGTTTTAACTTTCATATACATTGTATGAATGTTTCGAACAAATTTTTCATTTACTATTCACATACGTAGTAGTCTGTTACCACGCATCAGGTGCTTCGGACCTGCAAAATCGGTGAAGTTCCGAATTCTGTAACGTACTGACTGTTCCTTAATTTTGTTTAGAATCGGGAAAGTACCGAATTTTCTGTTCATGAACAGGCAATTTGCCTAACATCTGGTTTCTATTAATAACAATAACCTTGTTCGATGCTTTCACTTGTCAACTCCCAACAAGTGGATACAGAAGTTAGTTCTTGTATAACTGAGAAATAAATGGAAACGAAAATTACTGCTTACTTGCTGCTGTTGTGTTAAGAACATGGAATGTTGCAGGATCGTTGGCGGCTGCTTCCGTGGCTTCAGCAAATATCGATGAGACTGAGCTATCCCTACGAAGAGTTAAGCCTATGTCCTGTAAAGACATAAAAAAATCAGTAAAACTCTGACTTTAGAGACAACACAGCATTACACTTAGCAAGCTTTTTATCGAGACTGAAAGCAAAAAGTTTAATAATAAGAGAAACAAAACAAATGTACTACTAATACTAACGTATGCATCTTTTCTTTCATTCTGTCCTTTGAGAGGATCGAAATTATCGATGAAGTGAAATTCATGAAAAAAAAATCTTCATCATTCTTAGAAAGACAGGCATAGAACCCTTTCTTCATTCGTGGGGATTAAAATTAAATTAGTACACAGGCAATTTGGACAGAAGCTGGAATAATATCACTGACACATTCACCGTCCGCCACCAACCACTGAAGAAGATATTTATTGTGTGGACCAACTAGATGTTTTCATTTACGAGTAAACATTCCATTTCCGTATGCCCTATCCCTACCAAATATCGTTTCTCACCTACAGCCCTTCTATTTCAGGTGTGCCCTCGGAAAATACGAGAAACATACTTCGGCTCCATCCTCTCCAACTTCGTACGGATGAAACCTTCGACTTTGCTTTGGAGTAAGAAGTGATTGACCTCGGCTATATTTCCAATTTTTCATTCAGTCGTTTGGTCTTGGCGAGTGAAGAATTAGGTTACTTAGAATGGCTAACAAGTGCACAGCGAAATCTGTGAAATAATTTATTGTGGCAACGCTTCCGCATCCAACAATTGAAAGATCTCGACCACAGCAACTTGCCCCTCCTCTCTCGAGGGAGGTGCGGGGAAATAAACATCAACAGTAGCGCCAGGATGGGCATACTTGACACAGACAGGCTCTAAGTCCTTAACAAAGATGAGAACTGTCAGCACAAATTCAACGTTTAATATATATATATATATATATATGTATTGTTATAGGATGTTATGGGATGCTATGGTACTGGGTTCAGTTCTTGGTGACGCTGTGATACATTGTATTATTGAAAGTAATTTAACTTAGTTTTATTTGCATAATCACTAGTGTTTATCATGTTACTTGACAAAGGAAGGAAGAAATAGTGTTATGAAAATTATTTACATTGTTCATGAATTGTTATCTTTGTTACGAAAAGCAAATACCACAACTTAGTAGTATTACGTTAAAGAGAATTTACATAATGAGGTCATTATATAACTGTTAAATAATCACTATTAAATCAGCATTTTATTTCCAGAATTGTATACGGAAATGTTTGTAACATTGTAAGAATCCTTGTATTCATCTCTTCCAGAAATTTCTTAGATTGACAAAATTTAAATTATCCGGAAGATTGCATCTGGAGATTTTAAGGATTTTTGGTCAGCAGAATGTTCTTTCTGAACTGAGTTTTCTCAAGAGTTTCCACGTGCTAGCTGGAGCCATTGAAGTGCCTCTGAAATCTGCAATCTCATGTTTTTCGGTTACATAAAACTGTTTCCTTGGAAATAGAAGGGGGAGTAAAGATCGAGAGTCAAGAAAGCGCGGACTAAAAGAGACGCGTCGAACTAGTAAACGCGGCGAGTCGTAAATCGTAAACAGACAAGCATGTCTCTATTCGAAGTAACAACACGCTCAAAGTAACGAGACAAAATCAATTCATTTAAGTTTTTAAAGCGTTCAGAAGATTCATAAACGTGAGTATCTAAAAGTCTAATATTGTATTTTCTCCCCAGTGTATATTTAATATAATGAACATCGTTTGTTGTTGTTTTGCTGTTTTGTAAAAATTGATCGTTTACCACTGGGGTCGTAAAACCAACTGGGGTTTACCTCAAGATAATACTCATGTAAGTAATCAATTATTTCCTTTTCTTCTTCTTACCGAACGAGTAAAATTAGTAGTTTACATAATGTTCAATAGACGGAAAAAATTACTAATATATTGTTCCCGAAAATTACTTCATTAATGACATAATAAAGTAATTTGGATGTGTAGTAAGAAAAAAATGTCCTTACTTTACGCAACATTGTTTGTGATCTTGTCTCTTTCTTCCGTAGGTTACAGTTTGAAGCAATGGATACTATGAAACATGCTTATGCGTTTGAACAGCTTGTGAATACCAAACTGGCTAGTTTCAAAGGGCTAAACCGTGTTACTTCACGCAACAACCCCAAGAAGATGGCATGACTTGGCTATTCTCAGTTGTAGTTTTGAGCCTGTTATCTAGTGACGAGAACGTCAAGTATTTCTTTTCTATTTTGGATGAAGATGATATCAGTAGTGTCGAAGGTGACAGTCTGTGACATGGAGTCCAAGGCAATAAAGTATTGTTTTGAAATGTATAAAATTCATATACGAAACACCAATAATTACATATTCAACGAGCTTTAAAAGTTCGTTACTGAATTCTCTACGTCTGTCTGTTATCTGGGATTTTTTCAATTTTGACCTCTCCATTCGATAGAGCATCAAAAATTATTTGAGAAAGTGATGAAATTTTTCGCATCATTCTTACCGTTCTCGACATACTGGTCAAAAAATGGCCGATTTCCGGAAATTTAAGGACCCATATCTCGGGAACTGTAAGTCATAAAGAGATCATATTGGTGTTGATCAATACCTATGAGGATGGTGAACATTTTAGTACCAAAAAGTAAACGGTGGCCACTGTTTCCCAGATATTGGCCAAAAAAATTCGAATTTCGGGAGATTTAAGGAGCCATATCTCGGGAGCTGTAAGTCATAGAGAGATGATATTTTACAAATTTTTCCGAGAAAGACAAAGTGCGGTCAAAAAGATTTATACGTAGAAACAATCACAGTTATCATTTCCGCTCCATCTCCCCATTCTTTTTAAGTTCGTTCTTTGGGAGCATTCTGAACTAGTTTTAATTGGGGCCTCAAAGGAACCCCACGGTATCTCCTATGCTATATTTTTCACGGTAGCACACAGGATTAAATTACTCACGGCTCATGCGGTTAACTGTATGCACTACACAGTAAATACATTAAATATAGACTATATCAAAATATTGTATTCAGCGTTCGAATTATCCACCTCCGTAAAGAAACGAAATTATCATTGGGGAATGTTCTTATATAGGCTGCAAAATGCACTGCACATGTTCTAATTTTCTTCTCAATTATCTGTCATTTCCCCAAATAAATTCCCTAATTAGTATACTAACTGTATTAAAAGTGAAAGTAATGCAATAAGAAAATGCAACATTGTTCCTGAAAATTTATTCTGGATAAACAAAAGAACAATTTCAAATTAAGCCTCCAACTTGTTTTTCTATTGAAGTTCAGCGCTCCTCTTCAGTTCCGAGGCTATATAAGACGTGGACGTATAGTTTCAACTGGAATAATTGAGTTGACTTTGAATTTAACGTAACTTTCAACACCGAGACTATATAAGACGTGGATCTACTGATTAACGAGGAATCCGAACATGAGTTTCCGCCGGGAATCGAACCCGAGGCTCCCACGCCAAAAGCGCTTATGCTAACCGCTCAGCCACGGACGAGCTTTCAACTGGAATAATCAGAACCACTATAATATGTTTAATGCATGATTGCAAATAAATACCAAAATTTTACTAGCCCACATGCCACAATAGAAATCATTTACTTACCTTTGAAATATATAAGAGCGATATTAAAAACTCGCCCGCACCGATGAACCACTGGCCCCGGGCGAGTGGTTATTTGCATCCCTGGTTTAATGCTCTTCTGCCGGGAATCGAACCAGCGACCCTGTACACAAAAGACGCATGTGCTAACCAGTATACCAGCATGTAAAACTTTCGTGTGGTGGTTCACCAGGTCATTGACTTTTGCAAAGAAATTTTGTTGAGAAGGAATTTTTTCTCTTTTATACTGCATCACAGATGTATTTTCAAATTGCGCAAAGAATTGTACGTGCTAAATACGTATGCACTGACAATAATTCCAGTCCATTACGGAAAGGTTAAGAAAACGGAAGAAAAATAAGACTGCCCGGAAAGGGAGAGTTCTGTACATAAATTTTGCCGGGACAAAAAATTTGTTATGGAAATGTCTGTTAAGAGTGTCATTGAAATGTGCATTATAGCTAACGCTTACAAACTCTTGTACGTAATCACTTAAGTTAACATAGGACAGAGTCTATTTACCTTATTATGAGCCTTCGGTGGGAGTGGAAACGTCAGGCGATGAACACTGGAGACGGTAGCCACCAATACAAATAAGTTATTGTAAGCCTCTTGGATGGTTACTCCTTCCAAAATAGGGGTATCTCGGAAAATGTATCGTAAATGGTTATTGACCAAGTTCACATCCAAACTCTCCTCCACAAGCTCCAAAACATTGTGAGAAATTCTCCTGGAATAATAATAATTTATAAAGTAAACATTACTAAAAAAAAAAAAAAAAAAAAAAATTGATAGTACTGCAAACACTTACACAATACTTTCAAGCCTCGAATTTCTCTTCGACTGGGGATAGAATAGTCAAATTCAAAACGTATTGTAAGTGTAGAACTATTTCGAATGTTTTGTAAGAAAAATAAAACCTTGCGCACTGAAAAAAAAAAAAAAAAACCTTACCTTCATTAATTTGTCACCCTATTTTGCAAACTTGCTCAAACCTTTCCCTTTTTTTTTTTTTTTTTTTCTAAGAAAGCCTACTCTATTTAGTGATTACTGTAAAAAGTTTAATTTTACTTAAAGAAGACAGACATTGACGCATTCTTAATCAAATTATCAATAATAAAAGTTAAAAACACTAACTAATTGAACACATACAACACAGTTTCAAAATTTAACCCTGTACTAAACTTTGTGTTCGTGTAGTGATGAACCAACACTCATTAACTTCTCATCGATATTTCAGGCACAATACACGAATACCTTTCATCGGTAGAGTCGGTTCTACCATATGTGCAACAGGTGCATGTGTACGAGCGCGAAATTTCGG
The DNA here is from genome assembly GCF_964235325.1 of Thermobia domestica. Taxonomy (NCBI): domain Eukaryota; kingdom Metazoa; phylum Arthropoda; class Insecta; order Zygentoma; family Lepismatidae; genus Thermobia; species Thermobia domestica. The sequence goes on from NC_137469.1 coordinate 3,230,288, forward strand.
GGGCCGGCAAAATCTGTCATAACTATATTATTTACTATAAATATTTCTTGTTGGAAATAGACTTCATGGTGATGGTAATTAAATTTACTAAGCTGACTTATTTGAATACTACATTCATAAATAATGTTTAGATAGCATTACTTTAAAATCACATGAAGGGTGCTAAAGCAAATGGTCAGGTTAAACAAATCATAACATGAATTGCTTGATTGTTGTCATCAGGATTGGCTGGTCAAAAAACGAAAAATGTTCGTAAAGGTGTAAGTGTTCGTAAAATCTTGATGAACACACATTTGTGGGTCATCACGTTTCACTCCCGTATATTATTTGTATTATATTCAGACTTAAATTCCCCATTCAATACTCAAAGAGCTTATACTACAAAAGCAACTTTTGCTTTTTTATAAGTTTATGAATGTTTGTTTTGTGACTTTTTATATCCTATTATTATTGTTATGCGACTGCAATCAAAGAAAAATTCTAAATATTGTTTCGTTTTAATAATGTTTACTATTAAAATACATCAAAATGCCGTACTTTTTTTTGGAAGGGGGGGGGGAGGACACAAACCTCACGAGAGGCATTTATTGAAATCAGAAGTATCTTTGGTATCTATTTACGCCTATGTACAAATGGGTCAGAGCCAAAGTAGACTCAAATAATTCGTATCTTTATTCACTTTTCTTACTGATATGCAAACTAAGTCGTTGTATTTCTTTAACTTGAACTAATAAAAGTCGTAGTGAACTAACTTGGACTAAATTGGTTCTTCTGTACTCTGCAGATTTTGAAATTGTCTATGTGTAATTGCGTATAATGGTTTCACTTGTGCAACTGTTTATCTTTTTGTTCTTCTGAAATGACTTGACAATTATATTAACAAGCATGTAAAGACAAGTACAACGTATTTTTATCAGGAGCCCTTCGTGAGTAAGTCAGCAGACGTATCACATTAGTGGCCAATTAGTCCCGGTTTCGAGTTCAAATGGAGGACAATTTCTCTTGGATGTAAAGCCAGTTTGGATTCCGCTTTAAGCTTGTGACCCCTTCCAGCATAACCCAGTTGTTGCATAACACCAAGGCGAAACAAACTTATTTCTGTCCGTATGTGATATAAATACATAGAGCAAATTATTTAAACCAAAAAAAAAAAAAACGTGTTTAACAAAAAAAAAAAAAAACTGTTTTTTGCCAGCCCTGGTTGTCATATACAAGAACTCAATTCTCGAATAGTAGTAAACATCTGTTCCGTTTAGTTTGTCACAAACAAGTTCCTTATCATTGAAGGCGGAAACAATTTTTATTTTTTTATTTTTTAACAGATGTAGAAGGAAAATCTAGAAATCAAGATGAAAGAGGTAGTTGCACTGGAATTGCGAACTGTTATAAATTGAGATTAAAGCTCGGCATTGAATTCTATATACATGATTATTTTCTGTTCTCTGCAGGTATGTTTGCTTTATCTTTCACTAACATAATAGATTACTATTAATTAAAAAAAAAAAAAAAAAAAAAAAAACACGAGATTCTATTTGTAGTGCTTAGGCCTTTCTGAGTGCATTGAAATGGGGATGGAATCGAAGCCAACTTGCACGGTTGAGTAAGCAATTCAAGGAATGCTCTTCCCCTCCCCTTCGTTGTTTATGATGAAGAATTCTTAAAACCGTGGCTTTTAAGATTTGTTTTTTCTGGAGAACGGAGGAGGGGGAAATGTCATTACACGGGGCGGCAAATTGCCTAGGGCTGGCTCTGTTCGTCAGGATGTACTCTACGCTGAAATGTAAAAAGTTACACACTCACACTTCAGTAGCAATAACCAATTACTACGTATCGAAGTAGTCCAGTGTTTTACCAAATGGCAAAAACACTCTATTAACGTGTTTTATATCTATTTCCTATAAATTACATAATCTTATTGAAAGTGCACTACTTAAGCACATATACTTTTTTCAGGTAGTCTTTACCCGCCTTCTAGGCAATCTTGAAGAATTCGTTTTAAAAACAATGTGTCCTCTTCTTCCACACCAATGTCGTAGAAAATCCCATGTGTTTAAATATGACATATACCTGATCTTGGGATCAATGTTACCCATAACTTGTTTCCAATTTGGTGATTACAAAAAAATCCTTTTGTACACTGAAATTGTTCTTAAATATGTCTTTTGTATAATGACATTGCTTTTAAATATATTAATAACTAAACATAAACATAAGGGACTTTACATGTTCAGATACGTTCGCACCTTTCAATCTCCCCTTTCCTTCGATTCAGGCGGGAAATATAGCCAGCCGAAATGAAACGGAATAAAGGAGAAAATACAGTAACCTTGCGGAGAAATATCATTTTGTAACTATCGCTATTGAATCCACTGGTTCATGGGGCAGAGAAGGTATTAACTTTATAAAAGAAATAGGCAGACGGATCACGCCGTTATCTGGCGATGACAAAGCAAGCACCTTCCTCATACGAAGAATAAGTATGGCAATTCTAAGAGGCAATGTCGCCTCAATGCAGGGTACCATACCCAAAGGCAGAGAACTGGAAGAAGTATTCCTACTGTAAGAATATATTTATTCCATTATGTTTTTATTTTATGTTACCATTTTATGTTCATTCAATATTTTCCATTTGTTTGTTTTGTTGCTTTCATCAGTGTAAAAGTTTTAGGATTTGCTAGATTTACCTATTGTGTTGTTAAGCTTAGACTAAAAATATTGTGGACATAGAATATTTCTAAAATTTCGTATTATGAAGAGTTTTACTACAATTGAGCATAATTCATACGTTATTATAATATTATAATATATATATATATATATATATATATATATAACAAATTAATAACTAAAAATGTTAAGATTACATTATGTGTCAAATATATATGTACAAATTACGTAAGGATGTGTTTCAACTTATTATACAAATTTCCAGATGTAAGAAGGAATTTAAGACTTTTTTTTCCCCCAACATTATCTCATTCCTTATCTAGATTCCTTTTATCAGTATTAACCCTAGGACTCTTGACTGGCCCAGTATGCTTCAAAAACATTTTCTTTCCATTTGAAAGATAGGACAATGTAATATAGCAATGTTCTGAACAGCAGGGTGGAAAAAAAAATCATGATTTTTTAAAATCACGTCTTTCTTCTCGTATAATACAAGTCGTGAACTAAAGAAAAAAACATTAGGAATTAGTATTAAATGTTAATGATGCCATTTAAGTCAAAGTATTGGGGTTGAATTTTGAATTAATCCTCAAGCATTAAGGAAAAAGTACAGCAACGTTTATTAATATGGCACTTTTTTTTTTTTTTTTTTTTTTTTTACACGTTATTGATATTTGGTAAGGACATATTAAACAAACAAACAAACAAAAAAAAAAATTTGGGCGGCCCAGAACTAGCTTGCGGCACGAAATACATAAAACATACTAAATTTCGTCTAAAGTTATGTAAAATGTACAAAATTTTTAAGTTCGGAGAGAGGATCGGACCTCCTTAAATACGCAGTTATTATCTGGGAACAAACAAACAGACGAGCACACAAAATAGTTTTCGTCTTACTGGTGATTTCTCGGTGGAACAGTTAACGATTTACAAACCCTATGTTACGAAGAGAAGAAAGCAGGATTGCCTCATTACTCGTAACGGGACTTTTCTTAATCATCCTTTGCATGAAACACTCGTCTTCATACTGTGCTATACATACGTTTGAGTCTCATTGTATTATGATTATTATGTTTCATAATCGAAATAACAGAGCAGAAACAGGATTCCACTTATTTTCACTTTAGATTATTTATTTCGCAATTTGATTTAAATCAACGATTTTTATTTTAAGAAATCAGGTGATTTAAATCTCAGACTGATTTAAATCAATCCATCCTGCTGAACAGTTGCTCAGATTTTTGCAAATGATCAGAGAGTCCTGAAATAGGGTCTTTTCGTCCTTATTTTTCCTAATATCCTCCGTAATTCTGGTATAGAAGTTTCTTTTCTTCATACCAATGTCGTTTATATGAAGATCGGATCATGTTATAAACAAATTTGCAATTTTAGTGCAAAGGTTTAAAATTGGAGAGAGGACCCTTGCTGAAATGGTTGTTTATGTAGAATATATGTATACAGGGCGTCTTAAAACAACGCCGACGTTTGAGAAATGATTCCTGACACCAAGGTAAGACAAAAAGTATAGCCCATCTGGTTGCACAAATGCTTCCTTTTGGAAAAAAAAATGAAATGAAATGAAATCTTTGAGTTTTACTCCCACAAATATGCCGGTTAGGCTAAAGGAGACGGTAATGATGAGTAATGAATGAAATGGTGGAATGAAGAATGTGGTAGGAAACGGGAGAACCCCGAGAAAACCCACGCACACGGTGTTTGTCCACCACAAAGTTCACTTGGCGGGGGCTGGGATCGAACCCGGGACCCCAAGCACCAGAGGTGAACGCTCTACCACTGAGCCACCGCAGCCCCGCTTCCTTTTGGAGTTGAAGGCTGCCGAGAACATGAAAAAATGAACTTTAAAGGTCCATAGCTACAGAACTATGGGACCTACCGTAGTGTCGGGTCAAGACTTCACTTGGGACCTAGTATGTGCCCTATCCAAATATCCATGTTTCAGAATCCTGCCGTACTTCTGCAACAACTTTTATAGAGGTATTTAGTGGAATTACATGCCCGTAGGCAAACTCCCTCTACAAAAATTGTTCCATGAGTACTGCATGACTCTGAAACATGTATTTTTGGGGAGGCCACATATTACTTCCTATGTGAAGTCTTGACCCGACTACGATAGGTTCCATAGTTTTGGAGCTATGGACCTTTTAAAGTTCATTTTTTCATGGCTTTGGCAGCCTATAACTCCGAAAGGAAGCATTTGTACACCCAAGTTGGTCTATACTGTTTGTCTTATCTTGGTGTCAGGAATCATCTCACAAACACTGTTGGTGTTATTTTGAAACATCCTGTAACAGATCTCACCCCAACTTTGAACCTTTGGACTCAAAGTGTCAATGTGTTCATAAAATGATTCGATTTTCAAGCGTGTGAACAAGACAAAATAACTTGTAAATATCTAAAGTATCTTCTCACTTACCAATAAATAAACCGGTTCCTTGTATAAGGATTCGAAGAATCTTTGTAACAATATCCGCCTGCTCTCTCAGGAACTTTGATGTCTTGTAACGTACTTTGAGACGCTCCTGGTAAGACGAAAATAAAACAATTAACAATTTATAAACATTATAGTTTACGCAAGTATTACGTTAAACAAAAACTGTAAACCATTAGAATAAATTCCAAAATAAAATTACACGAAATTAAATCAGTAATGTAACGTACCACAATAAATGCCTTTTAGGACACAGAGAGACGATTACGAACGGATTAGTGGGATAGAATTCTACTGCCCTAACGTAACTCACGGAAGCAACTAATTGCTTTTCTTTTATTTAAGTAAAATTTTAGAGAATGTGAAGGGAAGTGTCAAAAATAAAACAAACACACGAAATTAGAAGGTCCTGCACATTTTGATCATATTCTTTGAAATGTGTATAATATACTGCTGTTCTAGTATTCAAATCAATTTAACTTGACAAATTAGTGTCACACATACAAAAGTAAACAATGGAATAGAAATGCGATTTATTTGAATTTGAGGGAAAAAAAATAGTGTCACTATTGGGTATAGTTTATCTTTTCAATAGATGTGCAGTTCGGCAAACTATTTGAACTTTCCGTGTTGGATTCTACAATAGTATCCCTTCCTCCCTCCATCCATCTTTTGACGGCATTTGCGGGGTTGCAATGTCTCAACATTCACTGTCTCTCTCTCTCACTCTATCAGTATTATCTCAGGCTTCCACATTTTGCTACAATCTAGTATAATATATAAAACTATATATGAAGACTATATATGTTAAACAGCAATCTTCTAATCACTGACTGAAAGGACAGCGTTTGGAACTGTGGCAACTAAGTACTCCACGTGGACTTGACAAGCAGCTGTCAAATGTTTGAAATAAGCTTTTTGGATGGCCATTTAGTTATCGGGAGTGGTTTCCACAAGTTCCCGTGGACGATGACTTATTTATGGCACTAGTCACCATACGTAGAAGCTGGCGTCCTTTATATACAAAATGTACTTCTATTGACGAAATGAACTAGACCATTACGTAGTGAAAATAATAATAATAAAATAAAAACAAAAATGTTTTTAACTATTGGTAATTACATACACATAACAGCTAAAAACCTGATGATAACAGCTACACATAACTGTATAAAGCACAAAGTGCGGACCGAGTATAGGTGCACGAAAGAATAAGCATCTAAAGGAAGTACAGGTGTAAACGGAAACAATGTAATATAATAAATATGTAAGGAAGTCTGGAAATGTCACCCAATGTGAACTAGTGTATAAGAAAAATTGACTATAAAAAGCGCCCTATTTCTCTGCAACATTCACCTGCCTGAAAAAATGAAATTTTTAGTCCCATTATTATGCCGGCTAGGCTAAAGGAGGCGGTGATGATGAGAAATGAATAAAATGGTGGAATGAAGAAAGTGGGAGGAAACGGGAGAACCCATGAACATTGTGTCTGATCATTACAAAGTTCACTTGGCGCGAGCTAGGATCGAACCAGGGACCCCATGCACCAGAGGTGAACGCTCTACCACTGAGCCACCGCGGCCCCATTCGTCTGCCTTTGCTTCCTCAAGCTCTTACAAAAGAACAACAAGTTATGGGATTGCGTGCACATACCGCACAGATTCTTTTCAATCCGCCAATGTGTAAAATTCAGTAATGAGCCTACCACAGTGACTAAAGTATAAAAAGTAACAAAAGGCCTGAGTTAGTGTGAAAGATAAAATAGAAGTCAAATATGTCGGAATTGTCGTGGAAACTGGAAATGAAAAAATGCATTTAGTGACAAATACATAGGAGGAACTGAGAAAGGAGCTAACAAGGGAAGTACGGGAGAAACCACTCGCCTGCAAACAAACTAAGCATGTCATTTGAAGGACCAATTCATGCTGATTACAACAAGCTAATAAAATTCCTGTACGGTTGAGAACTGTTTAGAGATTCAACTTGGAAGTTTATATGACAAAATGAGTATATGTGCATTTAAACGTGTTAAGTACAACATTGACATACGAACTGAATTAGTCATTATACTGTTAACAATAATGATAAGTTAAGAGATGAAAATTGATCACTGTTGTTCTTCTGTTTTATGAAGAAATGATGCAGGCAGAAGACATCCTTCCACCATGAACATTTTATATATGCACTTGCGTTGAATCCGTGAAGAGAACACTTTACATAACAAAAGCGAAAAGCAAATTCGGCTGGTGATTCAAAAGGTATATAATTTGTTCGGTAATCTGCCTTGTGAAACGCAAACTGAAACAATCCAATGTATCGCGATGATCGAAACTGATTCATTACCATGGACACGAACTTTATTTGATTGTGGGGGCCGCGGTGGCTCAGTGGTAGAGCGTTCACCTCTGGTGCATGGGGTCCCGGGTTCAAACCCTGCTCCCGCCAAGTGAACTTTGTGGTGGACAAACACCGTGTGCGTGGGTTTTCTCGGGGTTCTCCCGTTTCCTCCCACTTTCTTCATTCCACCATTTCATTCATTTCTCATAATCACCGTCTCCTTTAGCCTAACCGGCATAACCGTGGGACGTAAAACTCACAGATTTCATTTCATTTCATTTATTTCATTGTTTCGCTGGTACATCATAACGTCCGGATGAAGAAGTTTCATACAATATACACTCATGTCCAAAATTATTGTCGCATGTCTATAAATATGTTTTTTGTAGGAATATAATTTGCTAACGAATTCGCCCGGTATTTCTTATGTTAGTATGTGTACAATCGGCAAAGACATGGATGTGGCAAATTTCATATCAAAAGAGCAGTAAATAAGAACAATAAAACTTTCTTGTCCATTAACAACATTTTGTTTTAGTCATTCTAATTTTCGTATTTATAATTCTTTTCCTATGAAATTTTCCACAAATATACATTTCCCGATTATACACATAGTATCAGGGAAAATCGCCCAAGGAGATTCACGAGAAGATGACCCACGTGTATGGTGATGTTGCTCAATCTTACAGCATGGTGAAATAGTGGCACAAGGAACTTAGATGTGGTCGGACGTCAGTGTAAAATGACCTAAGTTCAGGAAGGCCTCAATCAGACATTGATAATGACAATATAAAACAAGTGGAGGCATTAATCCTGGAAGACAGACCATCCAGTAACAATCCCAGCAGGTCAAAATGTAGGGTTCATCGAAACAATCATCCTTGACCATCTGCACCTGTCAAAATTGAGTGCCAGATGGATTCCAAGACTGCTGCAATCTTTTCAGAAGGAAGAACGCGTGCAAGCATTAAGGCAATGTTTGGAACTGTGCAATCGTGACCCAAAAGATGTTTTTGCCCGTCTCATCAGACAGGACGAAACATGGATACATACGTTTGATCCCAAGAACAAAATGGAGTCCAAGCAATGGTGTCACAAAGGGTTACCCCTCCCCCCCTAAAAAAAAGGGTTCGATGTGGTGCCATCAGCTGGCAAGCTGGCAGCTGTTTTCTGGGATTGTGAGGACATCATCATGACCAATTACCTTCCCAAGGGTGCCATAATTACTGGACACTACTACAGTGACCTGCTACAAAAGTTATGAGCAAAACTCAATACATCCAGACGAGGAAAACTGCTGAAAGGTGTGCTGCTACTCCAGACAATGCAACGCGTCACAATGCTGACATTGCCAGGAGGAAGCAGCCACTTGTGGGTACGAAATTTTTCCGCATCCGCCGTACTCGCCTGATCTGTCACCGTCCGACTTCTTCATTCCCAAGCTTAAGAGATTTCTTAGGGGAAAACGTTTCTCTTCAACTGAGGACCTCATTTCTACAACGTCAGCATGGTTCACAGAGCAACCTGCACAATTTTAGAAGGATGGCATACATGCATTGAAGCAGCGGTGGGAGAAGTGTGTAAATTTGCGTGGTGGCTACGTGAAGAAGGAGTAATCTCTTCGCAAAACATCAAGCAGCTCCCTCAACTTGAAGCGCGTCGGGCCACATTTTTATTGAACGTCAGTAGTATAAAATCATTACCAGTGCTTTCCAATGATTAAAATAAATAAGTGCATGTGAAATATGACTTTGCCACAACTTTTGCTTACGCACATATCCGCCATTGCTGATTCGCCTGCATCTCTCAGAAGCGGGACAGGACGTTTGGGCGCCAATATTTGGGCGCGGACATTTCGGCGCTGCCGTTTGGGCGCAAAGCCGTTTGGGCGCGAGGTACATAGTAAAAATCACAATTTACGACATATAAAGTGTGCTAGGCACTGAAAACTAAGCACGAATCAAGATATGTACATTTCCTACACTTCTATCTTTATCTCACCTCATTTATCTGTATATTTTCTATCTCTATCTTATTTATTCATCTAAGTTAAATAGTTTAATGTGTTTGTGGCATTTGTTGCCTAACTTCGTCATGGATTGATTTTTCGCTTGTTCACGATTCTTGTAGTTCTGGTCTAATGTTGATCTAATTTTTGTATTATATAAGAAAGCTAGGAAATGAAGAAATCATACGGTGTTAATAATTTTCTTAATGTTAATTAAAACATATTGATTTAATTTTTGTATTTTTTTTAAAAAGTTGATAATTACATACTTATTAATATTAAAATTTATTTTCTTTCGTATTACGTTTGCCAAACTCTTCTTTTCCGTAAGTCCAATAAAGAACTACCAATAAAAGATTTCCGCGCACTCGAGTTGAGGGAAGTGGCCCCGCGTAGCGTAGTCGCTGACGCTCTCGCCTTCGGTGCGAGCGGTCCTGGATTCGATTCCCGGTAGGGGCACTCGGTCGAAAAAGTGTAACACGCTCTTTCAGGCCAACTACCCTGAATGAGGTTTTCCTCATTCACACCAGGCAAATGCCGGGGTGGTACCTAATTTATAGGTCCAGGCCGCTTCCTTCCTTCCCTTTCCCCGGATAGTGTGCTCCCTCAAACGTGACGGGCTAAATGGCCTTAGATGCCGAGAGCCCAGAAATCTAAACATCCTAAATCCTAATCGAGTTGAGGGAAAGATATTTCGCATACAGGGTGCCTAAGACATTGAGTTTAGGAACTGCAGTATGCCGTATTTCTGGTATCACATTTTTTTTATTAACATTCCAATATAAAAATCAAAACTTAACACATTTTTTTGCCCCATTGTAAGCATTTAATCTGCATTAAAGAAAGTGGCGAAAGGAAAAAAAAAAAAAAAGAGAACGATTTCAAAGTGGAAAATAATAGTTAAGTGTACATATACAGGTCATTTAGCCACTAGAAATGTGTTTGACATTCATACTTATTGCGTAACTACAGTAGAAGGCCTGCTTTAAATTTTTTTAATGGAATAGGCTCACTATGTATGTAATGCAGTCAATCATATCTAGTCTGGTCTACTTACCTTTGGCTTGATAAGTTATCAAACAAAAAGCACACTTAACTTTGGTTGAAACTTAAATTTACAAAATTTAATTGTTAATTCAGTTTTTAGAATTTTGAAATTCCAGTATTTCTAGTATGTAAAACAAAACCCAGTATAATTCAAGGACTTCCACTACAGTAGACACCTTGTGATATATTGATTCCAACTTAGTACTCAGCGCCTAACATAATGACTTTTTAATTTAACTCGCGCCAAAACGTCTGGCGCCCAAACGGCGGGGCCCAAAGGTCCGCGCCCAAACGTCACGTACCGCTCAGAAGTACCTCAGTATCAGCCCAACAGCTTCGCCCTGCCTTGACTCGGTCACATAACATTCATGCTTTGCGCGGCCACTTAGCACTGGTTGGTTTGTCTCTTATACCTATAGTGTTAATGCTATATGTCCGGAGCTGTATTTATACCCAAATCATGAAAGAACTATAATTTTTCAATAATTACTTATGGTAGTCTATTAAATATCATAGATCTATGTCAATGCTGCATAGTTATGTCGCCCAGCACAAATGTTTTGGAGGACAATGAGGAGAAAATTAGTGAAAGAACTATAACATTTCAACATTTCTAATGGTCTACCTAAACTTGACCTGAAAGTAAGAAGCTTCGGTAAAAGCTGAACTCATTACAATAACTAGTGACGACTCTATTACTAAGTGTTAGTTTCTAATAAGTTATTGGTTACTTTCACTGACAAACCAAGGAACAGCATAAAATAAATTATGAAATCAAAAAATATGGGTCTTCGGACCAAACTCTGCTGTTTAGGAAACATGGTTCGGCTTATGTTTGGCAGAAGGGGTCCAGCTCTTTTCTCTAAAAAATGTTAAAATTTTGGTATTTTCTGTTCACATTCGGTTAGTTTAGATTAGGATAGGTTATATTAGTGTAGGGGTCCCGCATAATTTTTCAAAAAATTATAGAATTTCCCTTATTTCTACTAGAAGAAACGCAGATCAGGGGGTTCTCATGTATACTATTACCGCTTAGGTTAGTTCATGTTAGGTTAGGTTAGATTTGGTAACGTTATGTTACGTTTAAGTACTTGCATCATTCATTTCTCCTGTACATTTTATGCTTTTTACGTGCAACTGGACCCCTTGTACTAAACATACTCCCATGGTTCAATTATACTTACTAACCATTACTTTAATATGTGGATTGCCAGTGACAAATTACAGTAGTCGGAACAAAATTAAGCAAGAATATATAACAGCCTTGCACTGAAGTGTCACATGAACTTTAAGATAAGAATCTAGTAAAAGTACCTGTATTTATTTTATACTCGATCCATTTCTCAGGTAAAGTTTGATCTGGAATTACTTCGCGATATCCAAGGGGAAAATCTGCCATTTTTTCTAATAAAAACCTTTTAACTCCAGCATTAAAAGCGCGCCGCACTGCTACCAAGTTTGAACCATTACAACGGTACGTGGTCCAAATTATTGTCCACTCTCATTCTTCTCAGAGGATTGAAAATCCTGTTACTGTTGCATATTTATTGGGCTTCATTCCGTACTAATTACACAAACTATTGGCCATATGCAGCGTTGTTCTGACATATGATTAGAGTTTTACTTAAAACCTGACTATTGCAGGAAACATATGTTAGTCGAACTCTTTAGTATGGCACTAATCACTCGTCAGAACGACTCTGCATAAGGCCCATTCTATTTTGTTTGCGATAATAACCATAGCACTTCCTTACGTACTTTTGCAATTCGCTCGGCAAATTATGTCAATACCAAAAAATAATGAGGGTCCTGCACAGCATGCGATCTGTTTCAATATTGTCCTTGGCTTAAATCCGCATTAAATCTCTCTAAATTTGTGGAGCGCAACAAATCGAAAAAAGTAATACAAGAAACTATTATTACTGCTTTATCAATTAGCTCATACTCAACAACAAATGTTATGTTCCATTAACATAAACCACTATGGAATAAAATCCCTTGATATTTGTATTATGTCCACTAGATAATAACCATCATCATAGGTATTCTGCTATTATTGGTAGATCACTTGCCACAACTGACAAGCTTTGATGCTCCACGATTTTAAAGTAACTTCTTCGTCTCCATGTAAGATTTTTGTGTTTTGATGCCGTCCTTCAGTTGAAAAACTGAAATCTTTCAGTTTTACGTCCCACAGTTATGCCGGTTAGGTTAAAGGAGACGGTGATGATTAAAAATGAATGAAATGGTGAAATAAAGAAAGTGGAAGTAAACGGAAGAACCCCGAGAAAGCCCATGCAGACGGTGTTTGTCCACCACAAAGTTCACTTGGCACGAGCTGGGATGAGATCTTTCTCAATTTTTTTTAATTCAAAGTCCACATGACTTTTCTTAATTCTAAAGGTTTCTTTCGCCATTTCTATCTTTACTTCCCGTTCGTATCATCGGTAAAAATTATGACCGTCAGGCCGACCATAACAAATCATTTATTGGACAAACTGTATATTTTCGCCAATTTTTAATCACCATGCCAAATTATTATTTTATTGAAGTGAAAGAGATTGTTTTCTTGGTTTGCTCTGAACACTTTAGAGCCGAAGAGAAACTAGGTACTTCTTTTCTCTGCACACGGGTGTTCTCTAGACAAAATGGTGCCGTAGATAATGAAAAGAATCCATTCTTTTGTTTATCTCATTAGCAGAGTGCTTCAAAGGAGCAAACTTTTTTTTTTTTTTTTTACTTTCTTATGTGAAGTTACCAACTCATAATTCTTAAAGTTGGTTTGCAACACTTATGTACTTTCAATCTCGAGTTCTCTGTTTCCAAGGATGTTATAAGATAGAGCATCTGCCCATACGTATCTTCACCATATGGACTCAATGAAGCCAGAAAACAACCGAGCATCATCTGAGCCGCAACGTCTGATTGACTACTCTCGTTTCTGCCATGATTGTTGGCTCGAAACATTGCGATCCTAGTGGCGCGGAGTGGGCAGAGTGGGTGTGGCTAAGCAGTGACGTATGGCTTCACGATTTTGTTATATGGGCAGATCCTCTATTTTATAATATCCTTGTGTGTTTCTCACAGGACTAAAAGACGTGTTGCAAGAACTACTCAATAAATCATAACTATATTTGCATTAATTACAAATATAAAACTTGTGAATTTTCCATAGTAAATCTGGGGCAGCGGTGGCTCAGTGGTAGATTGTTCACCTCTGATATATGGGATCTCGGGTTCAAACCCTACTCCCGCCAAGTGAACTTTGTGGTGAACAATCACCGTGTGCGTGGGTTTTCTCGGCGTTCTCCCGTTTCCTCCCACTTTCTTCATTCCACCATTTCATTCATTTCTCATAACCACTGTTTCCTTTAGCCTAACCGGCATAACCGTGGGACGTAAAACTCAAAGATTTCATTTTCATTTGTCCATAGAAAATCTTGAAAGACACAGTCAACCAAAGACATTGTGACGGGACCTCCCGAGTGTTGGCAAAAGCGAGGAGTTTGCGCTTGGTGTTAATAAAGCAAGGCACGTAAAAGCCTCCGTCCACGAATTACTTATATTCTAGTATGCATATGACTTCGATTAAGTATTAAATTTTTGTGTGATTACAACCACAGCCTCAACAGAGAAAGCGAACAAAATGTATTCATTAAGGCTAGTTTTAGACCGAAGCATTTATCGTAGCATTTCTCGTAGCAAAAATCGTATCATCGATATCCTACCGTGTAAAGTAGCAAATGCTATAGCATTTCCCATGCCATGGCATATCCTATGGCATTTCTTGTCGATAGAACCTGCTCTATTTCGTAGCATTTTCCCCAGCATTTCTGGTACAATTGCAGCGCAGTGATGTGTTAAAAAGAAGCGAAAGATTTTGTGCCAAATATCCATGCTCTTTGTTTTGTGTGGGAAATTGAATTGTAGTAAAGAAAAATGAGTTGGAGTAGGGATGCTCTTTGCCCACATACTTCTTTGTGATTTTCGTTTTTTAATATGACCAGCGAGAACTGTTGTTAAAATTACTATAGCTTTAGCTACCTCACGCTTAATTTCGAAGCCATAATTGCGCTCTTCTTCAGTGATTTGTCTACTACGTCACGACAGATGCTTGTCAAAATGCTACCGTTTAAAAGCACCATATACTTTTGATGCCATAGAATATTATATGAATTTTTTGGCAGCACGTCTGCTACGATAAATGCTTCCGTCTAAAACTAGCCTATAGTTTTATAAAGTGTGTCGTTGCTGAAACAACAAGACCTCGCTGGAAATTGTGTTCTATCTAACCCCCATACTTACTGCCCCTGTTTTACAGTAAAAGCCCAACTTCGACGTAAATAGTGTTTTAGTGCATGTAATAAAAAGGATAACCATAAGGGCTTTATTGTATGTTCTTTCATTTGCAATACGTATATCTTGTGTGTTATTTTTCTTGTCATACTATGTGTTTCATATTTCTGAAATGTGTGCGTAGTGTTGTTCGCTCAAGCATTCATGCTTTATCAAGTGGAAATTTTTGTTTGTTCTCCGTATCTTTCCTTTACTTCATATATGTGCATGCATTCAATAAATAGGAATTAGTTTAAGATATTTTTTTATTTTTTATTTATATGTGTGTGAATACTTATGGAATTATCAGCTTACCAGTCGTATATATGCATACATGTGTGCAAAAGCAAAATATAACCAAATCTTGATTTTCGAAATATTGAGGCTACCCATGTCGTATCACGTTGTTTATTGTTATGCATTTGCGCTTGAATAGGACGTGAACTCTGAAGCAGGTCATCAACTGTTTCTTTAGGGACTATTCTAGAAGCCAGTACCCAAGGGAGATGGTAGGTAGCAAAATACCACACAGGTATCGAAAACTAGTCACCTGTTCTATTTTCTCCCCTCCTATCTTTGACACTGATCACCAGGACCCGGATCTTGTTGACAAGTCAACTTTTTTCTGTTACGCATAGGACAAAGCAAGTTCAAATAAAAACATTATCCATCAACTCTAGGTTCTAAAAATATAGTTTTTTAGGGTCAACTTTTGGTCACTTTTTGCCGTTTTGAAATTTCAGGTCAGTTTTTAATATTTTAAGGTAACTTTTAGGTCACTTATGGTCTTTTTATTCTTTTTCTTCTACATAAGGAAACCTTTACATGAACACGGTTCACGAATGTGGAAAAGACGAAGTTCAATAATCTCTTTTCTTGCTTCTTGACTATTGGGGTGGAAAAACTGCATTCTTAACAAGCTAATGAAAACTAAGCTATAGCTGCTTAATGAAAGGTGGGGGTTGGTAGGTGGCCAAACAGATAGTTTTGGGTTCAAGACCACAAAGGATGTGATCACGTGAATAACTAAAAATGGATTAGAAGGCGTACAAGGATTTTAAACAGGTTTCTATCTATTATTTTCATGTAGTCTACACTTGTGAACTTTAATTGTTTAAGAGTGCTTCCTAGCTTTAACTCTGGAGTGAGTTAACGCTTTCAATACTTACAATGCCGTACAATGGACTGCAACTAAGTGAAACAATACTTTTTGAATATGAGTGAGAAATGTTAACTAAAAATCCAATGGACATTAAAAAAATGTCGATGTTTAACGAAATAAACGTTTAAGAAAACAGAAGTTTTAAGGTCAATTTTTGTGATTTTTAGGGTCATTTTACAGGAATTTTAGTGTCATTTTATAGGTCACATTTTACAAAATTTTAGGTCAACAACATCCGAGCTCTGCTGATCACTCTGTTCCAGTCACCATGGCTTTTGTCTTTCTAACATTTATTTTCATTCCATATTCTTCACGGCCCTTCCTCAAGTTTTCTAATATAGGTCTATTATTAATTTTCTTCCTAGATTACGTCACATGTGCCATATTATCTGCATACCGTATATACCTAATCATTCTACTTCCTACTGAAATACCGTCTTCAGTATGTAGGCTCTTTTTCATTCTCTCTTCTAGATAGATATTAAATACTGTTGATGAGAGACAACACCTGAAATACCGTCTTTCTAATTTCCCTCCCTGTAACATGGTATGTAGGTTCTATGTTACTATCCTAAATCTTTGGCACATGCATGCCTTTCTTTCTCTATCTATCTTCCCCATATTGTAACTTTTTTGTCCAAAACATCTCCATCCCGGAGATCCTAATGGAGGATATTTTACCTCCGGAATTATATTTTGATCTGCGAAAAACCATTGTACATATGTTCTCTTTCTGCAGTCAGCATACTACGAAAATATAAGTGGTTTCCTGTTGCCTTCCATCTCACAGTATCCCAGCCATTAAATTCACTCTGAGCACACTTGAGACTAATGTCCAAGTTACCGTGCCAATCACTATGATTTCCGTCAACTTGGTTACTGGAGTACTGCTGCCTTCTCCCAGAACACTCTTCGTCTGGTTACTCCATTTAAAGTTAGATCAATTCGGTAGTGGTGACCTTCTGGTAGTTAACTACCACCGGCATAGCTCTAAATATCAGTTTAGCGCGTAATCCTCCGCACCGGCAGGAACTACAAAAGCAACTGACGAGCACATAGGAAGAGAATCGAGAATCCTATATAAACCGTGGATAACACCAGAAATATTGGAGATGATGGAGAAAAGAAGACAGTTCAAAACAAAAAAAAGAGGAATACAGAAGGTGTGGGAATTAGATCAACAAAGAAGTAAAGGAAGCCAGAGAAAGCTGGATAAACAACTTGTGCAAGGAAATTGAGGAAAATATAGTCAAAGGCAATATAAAAACGACATATAGAAAAGTTAGAAAACAGTTCTGTGAAAAAAAGAAAAACACAGATACTATCATAGACAAGGATGGGACAACGTTAATAGAAGAGGAGCAGATAACAAGAAGATGGAAGGAATACGATGAAGAACTCTACAAAGGAGACAGCGTGAACGAGGAAGAGACAGAGAAGGATGAAGATGTCGATGGAAATGAATTAGGACAATCAATTTTACAGTGGGAATTTGACAATGCTTTGGAGAAAATGCAACATGGTAAAGCCCCGGAAATAGATCAAATACCAACGGAAGTGATTAAGAATCTCGGGATAGCAACAAAGAACAAACTATTTAATCTTATTAATGAAATGTACATCTCGGGAAAAATACCAAGAGACTTCGAGAAAAGCATATTGGTCCCTATCCCGAAAAGAAAAGGCGCATGGAAATACTAAGAACACAGAATGTTAAGTTTGCTGTCCCATACATAAAAAAATACTGTGCAAAATTACCGCACAACGAATGGAAGGGAAAATCGAAGAACCGCTAACGGAGGACCAGTTTAGATTCAGGAGAAAAGGGGAAAACAAAGGAAGCAATGTGGTTGATCATGGAACAGCACATCCGAATAACCAAACCAATTGTGATAGCATTTGTAGATATAGAAAAAGCTTTTGATAATGTAGATTGGAATATCATGTTCAGAGCGCTGAAGAATCTGAAGGTGAATTACAGAAACAGAAGAATAATATACCAACTTTACAGGGACCAGACAGCTGTTACAGGAAGCGATCAGAAGGAAATAAGAATATGTAAAGGAGTAAGGCAAGGTTGTGAACTTTTACCTCTCCTGTTCAACGTCTATATAGAAGTGGTTTTGAAAGAATTCTTTGATAGAAACAAAAAAAAAAGCGTAAATGTAAAGGGCTAGGTTTTCAGCACAATAAGGTTCGCTGAAGACATAGTACTGAAACTGATAGAGGAGAGTGGAAAGGACTTAC
This sequence comes from Thermobia domestica, assembly GCF_964235325.1. Classification (NCBI taxonomy): domain Eukaryota; kingdom Metazoa; phylum Arthropoda; class Insecta; order Zygentoma; family Lepismatidae; genus Thermobia; species Thermobia domestica. The sequence continues at coordinate 3,248,540 of NC_137469.1, forward strand.
AGGAAGCACTTTTAAACTTGAACAACCAACTGGGAAAAACTGAAAAATGAAGATAAATAAGAAGAAAACCAAGGTGATAAAGTGCACAAGAGCAGGAAAGGAAGGAATAAACGTATGGCTAGAGGGAGAGAAAATCGAAGACATTAAGACGTTTCCCTATTTAGGAAGTCTAATATCCTCGGACGGAAGAAGTGAAAAAGACGTAAGTTTAAGAATAGCGCAGGCTAAACAAGCATTCAATAGAAAAAGACGCCTGCTAACATTAAGAAATATGTCCTTGGACGTTCGTAAACGATTTATTAAGACCCTGGTATGGAGCGTGGCGCTTTACGGATCAGAGACATGGACATTGAGAAAATCTGAAATATCCAAGTTGGACGCTTTTGAAATGTGGTGTTGGAGCAGGATGCTGCGCTCCTGCGCGCATCATGGACCGAAAGGAAAAGGAATGAAGACGTACTAAAGAAAGTTAATGAAAGGCGACAGATCATACAGGTAATAGGAGAAATAAGAAACAGCATGCTTGCTCATCTTATTCGGCACTCCGATTGGATCACCGTGCTGATAGAGGGAAAGGCAGAAGGAAAACCAGGAAGTAGAAGACCAAGGATATAATATCTGAAGTTATGAAGAGGAGACCTTATCAATGTATGAAACAGCTCTCCCAAGGGAGAGAAAAATTTTAGAATTTCCATATTGCCCACCAACCTATGGATGAGGTAAACAACAAGAAGGATTCGTAATGTTACATGTATAGTAGACCAGTTATCTACATCACATACTTGCTCTCTTGGGTTTCACTTATCACAAAATAAAATTAATTATAATAAGTCTTCTAAAATTAACAACGGTTCTTACTTATGTACCTAAAGTGCACAAGCGGCTGTGTTGGTTAATTTGTTTTTGCAGTAATTGCAAAATGCGTCCGTAATATTTTTCGAAGATCTCCAAACATTATGTTTACTTTTCGCGGCATGTTTAATTATGAATTTCAATTTTCAAAGTTTCGCAAGTTGCAGTTAGACGACCTTTATAGTTTATGTTCTTGTCCACATGTCTACGTAGAAAATAGTCTACCTATTGTGTACACCTAAACGTATACTATCGACTTTTACGAGTAGACGTCTACATCTCTGGTTTGTATTAGGAAAGGAAATTAGATTTGCACTAACGTAAGCTGCTACTTACCTAACGTATGAAGGGAAGGTAGCAGTTTAGTTGGAAATCAGACATCGTTCTTTCTCTGTAATAAGCAGAAGGGAAGAGAAAGAGTTCTTTGAGAGTCAGACATTTGTACTTCTATAAGAGCCTTCCCCATTAATGTTCCTCCATTTAAGTTGTTCTGGCTACACCACTGTAACAGGGAAAAGTATGTAACCATGCGTTTCATTTTAGACACCATCTCAGCATTTGCTTTGTAAACCAGGGAAAACCTGAGTACAGAGGGCAGTCCTGTGTTCAAGATACAAACACCGGATCTCTCGAATTTCAAGCTAATGATATAATATTGACAAACTGTAGTTGGATCACTTCGATATCACCAAGTTTGATTTTGTCTTTGAAATCATTCAGCACGCCAATATACCCATCAACATGTTCCAATGGCTCAAGTACGGAACTTCTGATTTGCAAAGGGATGCGTCGAACTCAACGACGACCATCCTAGTTTGAGCTTCTTTTCTTCAATTATAGCTCTTTTACATAGAATATGCTAATTTACATTAGAAGATTTGATGAACTAGTTCAATGAAAGTAGAATACTATTATAAATAGGGATGTACGCAGACATGTATTTCGAGGAGTGAGGATAAATTATATAGTAAAATTTATTTTTAAAAATCACATTAATGTTACACTAATATACATAAAAATCGGAATTTAGGGAGATACGGACCTCCAGAACCCACCCCCTATGTACGTTCTTGTGTCTGATTATAAGTATTCCACATTTTGGATATCTACTACCTTCAACAGTCAGTTGTGAAACTGTTGACTTTTGACCCAACCCGCTGCGACTCATATAGGCCTACCCTTAGATTTGTGACACATGCTATCTGTCACACTATCTGTGTAAAACTTACAATACTTTTTAGACGCCCTCATGTAAAGCTTAGTAAATGAAATCTTTGAGTTTTACGTCCCATGATTATGCCGGCTAGGCCAAAGGAGACGGTGATAAATCCCTAATGAGAAATTAATGAAATAGTGGAATGAAGAAAGTGGGAGGAAACGAGAGAACCCCGAGGAAACACGTATACGGTGTTTGTCCATCACAAAAGTTCACTTGGCGCGAGCTGGGATCGAACCAGAGACCTCATGCACCAGAGATGAATGCTCTAACACTGAGACACCGCGGCCAGGACTAGCTCGGGAGAGTAATGCTCCCGGAAGTAGAAACGAGAAACACAGTTCTGATTGGTTGGCGTTATCCACTTCTTGCCACGTGGCACTAAAATAGCAGAAATCAAACGCTTGCGGTTGTCGGCCTTCGTGGCCGAGTGGGCTTCTCTTGTAACCTATTTGTCGATATCTGCGTGACACTTCTCTACTGTATAAATGCTGTAAATATTATTTGTATATTCATCCTGTAATCATGTAATACTCCTGCTGTTATAGTATATTGTATTCCATATGTAATTACTCTGTAATCCTTAAAGAACAATAAAAAAGTGAAAAAAAAAAAAAAAAAAAAAAAAAAAAAAAAAAAACATGCTAGTAAGAAAAGTATCTTTTGGCGCGAGTTCAAACCCGGCCCGAGGAAAGTTTACATTTTTTTTTTACATTTTTATAACACTTATTAAATTAAAATAATATGAAAATAATACTTAAAAAAGTGATTTATCAATTTTTATGCAGATAAGTAGTTGTAGTACTTATGCCCTGGTACTCCATGATATAGGGCTCGTTTTGTTTCCCTTGTACTTCATGATATACATTTTGTGACCAACTTAAAACAACTGGCTAGGATAGCGCGTAAAACAGCCGGAAAAACGTACTTCCGGGAGTATTACTCTCCCGAGCGGGTCGTCCGCGGCCCCCATGTTAAGCTTAGTATTATTATTTATTTTGCTTTTCGTATATATTCATAAATGACGTGGCCATTTCAGATGTAGTTGAACACTGTGCAAAATTATGAAAATGAACAATACAATAGAATACAATGAATGCATTCTTGGCATCTGAAATATCTTATTTTTCACATAACTTTGTGAACCCCCGTTTCCTTTTACTATATGTACCAGTACGTTAACCAATGTGTCATGATAAAAACCCACTTCGATGTAGATATTAACTAGATTTAAAAATTCTTGTCCATCGGTTCAGTTGGTGGCCACGATGGGATCAAAAATAAATAAATAAAACAATAAAACAATGAAAAATAAGTATTCGAATTATATAGGACAAATTTAAAATAGATGGCAGGACTGCAGTATTTGTTTAAATTAAGAAATAAAATTGAAAGAAACAGAGCTATTTGATGCGATTCTTCCATCAGAATATAACTTGAAATACGCTTCCCCGTACAAGTTGTTAAGATGTATATAATGTTAAAGTTAACTACCTACAATGAACAAAATTGTACATATTCCGGTAGTTTAATAAAAGAGAACTTCTATAAATTAAAAATCTAAGCTCCAATTTTGCGGGGTAGTCAAACCAGTTCTCGAGTAAGTAGACCCAGAGATTGTACTGATTCTGGTGACTCTGCTCACTCCAGTAAACGGACTCGTGATAGATCTCGGTCCACGACCAACATAGACTCTGCAATGGACACTGCTAGCGCTTCATCTTCAAATATCTACAACACCAAAGAACCAATCTACACGTTTCTACTAACAGATTTCGACACAAAATACACCCATCCTAAGATGGTGTTTCTACAAATCATCAAGTACCTACCACGAGCTAGCATGGAAAATATTGTTAAAACTCGGAATGGATTTATTATTCGTTCTAAGGACCCGAATTTCGGTACTACACTCCGAAACAAAGCATCTTATGAGATCTTTGGCAAAACTGCAAAACTAGTAAAACAAGCCGATAGGAAAATCAAACAACCACCACCTCCTCGAAAACCACCCATGTTTTCTGTCGTTATCAGAGGAGTGATACCTGAAATAAGCGACGAAGAGATTCTCGAAGAACTCAAACAAGAGGGAATCGACGTTAACAGGTGCATTCGTGTTAAAAATAGCAATGGCCCCACTTACATGGTTCGCGTTCTATCTCAAAATCAAACTTCGTTAGATTATCTATTATCACATGGAGCTCCTATCTATAAGAAACTCCATCGTGTTGAACCTTCCAAGACAACAGGGCCTCTACCAATCCGGTGTGAGAAATGTCAAACCTATAATTCTCACTTTACACACCAATGTCCAAACACATCTAAATGCGGGTACTGTAGTGGACCTCATGAAACAAAAGCTTGTAAAAATCAGCAGCAACCACCAACTTGCTCTGCGTGTAACGAAAATCATCCAACCTACAGTTATCGCTGTAAGGGTAAACCACAAGCACAACCTGAACGTCCAGAACTCACAGTACCAGTACAAAGCCTCGACAAATCCACGCCACCTACTCAGTCTCTCGCTCAGCCTCTCACTGTGGAAGATCTCCTTCGTTACATCACCATAGTACTCCAAAATGTTTTTCCATTCCAACGCGAGCACATTCTTCGGGTTGCCATTTCAACAGCTAAATCTTTGTTCAACTTAAACTTTACAGCTACATATTCAGGCAATTTTGTCCACTTCCACATCGCACCTCTAGAAACAGCAATCTGAAACCAACATGGCAGTATACATAATAGTTTTGATTTTACTCTTTGTAAACATTCGATCTTTTCATCAACACAAAGTACTTCTAGAGCCACTCCTGCTAGAAGAGAGAGTTGATATTGTAGCTCTGAATGAAACAGCTTTAAAACCAACCATTTCTGCGCGACTTTCAGGGTATCAAATTCAACGATGCGATTACCATGATGCACATGCGCGCGCTCAAGGAGGAGTACTGATTGGCTTTTCTCCAAAACTTCCTTATCGCCAATACAATCCTCCGGCATTTGCACAGCTACCTGAACATCTCTTCTACTCTATATACTATCCTTCTCTCACAGTAAATGTAGCCACTATATATATCCGCCCTGGGCATCCAATACCATTTTCTTTTTTCGATTATATAGCCCGTAATTTTAAAAAACATAATTATCATGGCCGACGTAAACATTCATAGCAGAAGTGCCAGGGAAAGAGAACAATTTACGGAATTTATTTCAACCACCCTACAACTTTATATTCACAACCTTCCTGGTCCCATTCGACCAGCCAGTCAAACAACTCCAGATGTGGTAATCACTTCTTTATCGCTTGTAAATGACTGTGAATTGCAGGTTCTCGACACGATCGGAAGTGATCATTGTCCGATCAAACTGTCCATTAACAAGGTTCGTTCCTCTGTAAAGCAGTTACAACCTCATTTTATTCCCCGTTATGATAAAGCCGACTGGCCTCAATTTCGGCAGTTCATACATACCCAGGTCTCAACCCTTCATCCACCAACTTCTGAAAACGAAATGTATTGCACAGTCAACCAGATTACAAACATCTTACATACCAGTGCTCAACAAACCATCTCTGAGGAGAAATTTTATCCTTCTAAACCTAAATTGCCTCCTCAATATCTGTCTTTAGTGCAAAAATCACGCCAGCATTTCCGAGAATACAAACAAACCGGAAACGAAAAATGTCTTCGTCATCACCGGCAATGGCATCGCACAGTAACTAATTATCTCATAGCATATAAACGTCGAAGCTGGATCAGCGCCTGTCATAAATTAAACGATGAAGCATCTCCAAGCCGGTATTGGAAATCTTTCCATAGACTCACAGGCAGAAATACTAAAATTTCGTATCCACTTTTGGACAATAGTGCTCCTCTGTTTACTGACCTAGATAAGGCCAACGCTTTTGCAACACAATTGCAGACAGTTTTTACACCTGCAGTATCTCCTCATTCACGTAACCGTATAGACTTGGCTACTATTCCTGCTCTCAGCCGTCACTTTTACACATAATCGATGAGGAAGCCCCTCTTACATCACCAATCACTACTCATGAACTTCAACGTGCTCTCCATAAGAAACGAAATACTGCACCAGGCATTGATCGTATTTCCTACCGGCTACTAAAAGAGGCTCCGCTTTCTTTCCTTACGTTACTTATTGCAGTATACAACTTTATTCTCCGTACCGGCTTTCCTGTCGATTGGAAAGTATCCAAAATCTGCATGTTTCTCAAACCTCATAAACCGGCACATGATGTAACGTCTTATCGCCCTATCCAGCTCACATCAGTCTTTAGTAAACTGTTCGAAAAAGTCCTGGTACAAAGGCTTCATATATATATCCAAGAACATAACTTATTACCTACACATCAAGCAGGCTTTCGACCCTCATTTTCTATTAATGACCAGTTACTTTGTCTTTCGACGATTATCACCAATCAATATAACAAAGGTCTCCCATCATGTCTCGTCTTAATGGATCTGGAAAAAGCTTTCGACAAAGTTTGGCACTATGGGCTCATACGAAAGTTGCAGAAACTTAACCTTCCGATCAGTTACTTACGTTTTATATATACCTTCTTAACTAATAGAATCGGATATGGTACATAGGATCTGCCATCTCCCGTCCTATGTTTCCATACTCCGGAGTTCCACAGGGTTCTGCACTCAGTCCACTTCTCTATATACTGTACGCCTCCGATATACCACAACCTACACAGAATGTGTACTTATTTCAATATGCAGATGATACGGCATTCTTAGCTCTGGGCAAGACCATGCAACGGATCAACATAACCTTGCAATCGACTCTAAATAATTTTATGCAATGGTGCAACACTTGGTGACTAACTTTAAATGCCGCCAAAACACAAGCATTGGTATTTCTACCTCCTAAACGCCGCTCCAAGATTCAACGTAACCCTCGCAACCTTAATATATCTCTACAAGGCCATCCACTTCGACCAACACCTACAGCTACATATCTCGGGGTTGTTTTCGACTCTAAATTAAGTTGGAAAGTTCATTTAGAGAAAATAACACAAAAGCCCACTTTGCGGCTCAATCTTCTACGGCGTCTAACAGGAACTTCTTGGGGTTTAAACGCACCTCTCTTAATCAACACATACAAAATGTTCCTCAGGCCCATTTTAACATTTGGCCACATTGCTTGGTGCAATGCTCCTACAAAGTTTTACTACCGATTATCGATACTAGAATGCCATGCTATTAGACTTGCATATCGCATAAAATTACCATACCCAAACTTCATGACATACGAACACATCAACTTTCCTCACCTTATTCAACATCTTGCAGACTTCCGTTTGAAATATATACTGTCTCGCCTACCGGTCTCCCACCCATTACTCCTAAGATACTTTACAAGCTGATGCTGAAACTGATGCACCGCATAAATATCTGCATACACCGTTAAACGTTCTCCTCACGCTTTACCTAAAATCTATACATCCTACAGCTGAAGAACACGACATATTTCATATATATCTTATACCAGATCATCATCATCATTTGTTTCCATTTTAGCACTATGTCTCAATTCACTACTAACCTTGGGCTTTCCCCGTGTTTCCATCAGTCTCGAGTCGCCCCGAGACAGAAGAACTAACATGCATTCGTGTATCTAATACTATGTTTGTGATTGTGGTGTGTACGCACTGCATTTCATTTTATACTATCATGTCTATTTCATAACAACTCAACGCACTGCTTCCATGCCAAAGTTCCATTCTGTTTCTACCTACACCAATTATATATGTATTTTGTTTACTTATCTGCACATTTAAATTAATTCACTCACTTAATGTTTTGTTTATTGTTACTTTCAACACTATTCGTTTATAAAATTGCACTTAGACCATCTTATATGCTATAAACCCACCAGTGTCGTCAATTCTGTGCCAAAGAGAGGGCGTAACCCTCTAATGGCTAGGGTTAGGAGACACTCTACAAGGATACCATTTTGAAATGAAAATAGATGAATAAAGTTTAAAGTGCCAATCCCTAACCCTGTAACCGTTAAAAAAATCAAATTTTGCACTGTACTTTAAAATATTCTGTACTTTTTAAAGAAGCAAATACAGGTAATTTAAACCCTTGCTTTAAATAATGAGCAGCCGTGTTCCTACAATTGTACCAAATTCATCCCTTTTTGTCATTCATCGGCCCGTTGGTATCTCACTGGCATTGTTAGCCCCTTTTGTGAGAAAGTTATGATTCTATCCAATTCAGTACTGTTTAACAAATAGGCTACTGCCATATTTTCAAAAGTGTCAGTAAGACTTTTCATACATCTCAGTTTGCTCTTACCGTGTGTTGGACTCTTAAAAATGTCAGTTTACTTACCTTATATTTTTCTTACGGTCTACTATACTCCTTTGGTTGTGAAATAAGGTGCAATAATTAATATTTTATTATAACGTACTGTTTACACACGAACTATGAAATGATTGATTTGTTCCTAGTTTTCATTCGTATATTTTTTCATACATGACCATAATACAGTTTTGGTTTATTGGTCACTCTGAAATAGAGGCGCGTTTGGTTTCCTTACAACACATACTAAATATAAGTTTTCCCCTTTTAATTTGCGGCCTCTGTTATACTTCCTACGTGCAAGAAGAGTTTCATCTACTTCCACGGTTGTTCGGGGTCCTCCTGTTTGGATGTTTTTTTTTTTAAGAGCACTTTCTTGATTTGGACTCGTAGAAGAGGGGGGAGTGTTCTAGAACTTTACCTCATTTATAGCACGGCCAACAAGATATGGTCTCTGATGTTTCTTACCAAATGCGGTGGGATATTGCAGCCCCTACTTTGATACCAGTGTTACCAACCACGATCACTCTGCCGTATACCATTAATTAAATTGCCACTACAGTTGCGCCGAAAAAAAACCTTGACAAGCGTGTAGTGGCAATGTCACTGCGAGCTGTCAGAGACGTTCTCTTACTGGACGCACTATAGTTGCGTGATATAGAGCCATGTATTACACTGATATACGGTAAAATAATGAATTCAACCCTTTTTGTTTCAATTTGGTTCTACTTTTCAGCCCACTCCAGAGCTAGGACTGTGACAACACTGATGAGCAGTAATTATAATTTTAGTTCATGTACAATAATGAATAATTTTGCAGATTTTAGTAACGCAAACAACAAATAGGCATATACCACCTTATGCAAAGTCGTTTTGACGTATGGTTAGCGTCATACTAAACACCTGACTACTGCAGGAGACATATGTTAGTCGAACTTTTTAGCATGGCTCTAATCGTGCGTCAAAACGACTTTGCGTAAGGTACATACAGTATAAGAAGAAGACTACAATTGTATGAATATGCAATGATAAGAAAGAACTGTTATGTGGCCAGGAGAATGATGGCAACGAAAATGTGTGGGAGAAGAAGTTGAGGGAGACCAAGAAGGGAACAAAGATTTAACAAAGAATGGAGAAGACTCATCGAAAACGTCGAGAGGAAATACTAAGAACAAGGTAAGATGCAAGACTGATAATTCTAGAGCTAGATCTACTTAAAAATTGACCCCAAAAAATCTATTAGTTGCGTGAAGAAAAGAATTTAAACTGTGGAATCGATCTAACAAATATCTTTAAAATATTATAGATTCAACTCTCAAAAAACAGATAAACTAAAATTAATAGATCAATAATAATTAGAATTCTTTATGGTATTCTAAAATCATAAAAGCAATTCAATATTATGCTTTTGATGTTTTTGCGGATATAAAGATCTTGCGTACACAGGTCAGTTATTCTACAAAAATAGGTGCTTGGTTGTTTTTCCCGGAATTTAACGCGGAGGCTACATGAAGCATGACCTATAAAAGTTTAAAATGGGAGCTAAACCACTTCCACGGTTTGTATCATGCAAGTACCCGCACTAGTAAACATCCCTCAAGTTCGTCTACAAGTCTTCTTCCGTATTGTTCTCTTCTAATTGCATTTTTAAAAAATATTTAGGTTCTACAAGAAGTTAGTCAATTATATTTCTCCTATTCGGCAGTTTTACATACCATTATTTGTTTTTTTTTTTTTTTTTTTTTTTAGTTAAAAATGTTTTGTGTATAAAAATAATTGTATTTTTTTGTTCGCAAAGGTTTATGTAATTAAGCTGCAACCCCTATAAACTACATCGATTTATTATAAAACTTAAAAAGACAAGATTTTATACTTTACTTTAAATACAGAGATGAATAAATACTAGCCCATGACTGATTTTTAAAAAGTTATAATTTTAAATTGTGTGATTACTTATACATTTATTTGTTTCTATTAGATGTAAGAGTAAACTCAGAACATGATAGTTAACATTTACGAATAATGTACTTTCGCCCAGAATTGCACGAGTAAAACAGTAATAGAAAATGATAAGTTTTCATAATTAGAGTAGATTTTAGGTAGTTATTTATAGCAACAGAATATAGGAAATATACAATTTTAAGCAAATTTCTAATCTAATAGATGCTCATTGAGCTGTTACATGGCAGTGTCGTGTTAGGAAAACTAAATAATCTTGAAGCGACGATAATGAGTGCATTGTAAGGGGGACTCAGAAGGAAATATTAATATATATAAAACAAGGTCTTCTAAATTTTTTTCAATTTTCAGAACTAAGGGCCATGCCCCGCCTAGGAAAATATCCTAGTTACGCCTATGGATACCACACCGGATGTTGTCATCAATTACCCTTGTAGGCAAATGTCATGTCTCAGTCTCAGACCCTCTTGGCACTGACCACCTTCCAGTGAAGTTAACTATCAAACGTTCTTTTCATAACCGCTGTTCTGTAAACATTCCACCGAGGGAGGTCCCTAGATTCGATAAAGCTATTGGGATAACTACAGACATCATCTCGCTTCTCAGCTTGAACACATAAAACCACCAACTACTGAGTATGAAGTGTACACGGCTCTGGATACCATCACCTCTTCTATCCATACAGCATCTGCCGAGAACATACCTACCTCGCAAGTACATCCATGGCGTCCTCGACTACCATCTCGGTATCTTCACATCATCAAGCGTTCTTGACAGTTTTACCGAGATTACATCCGCACAAAGAACGAAGAGGCTCCACGTCATCACCAGCAACTCCAACGCATGGTTCGTAACTACGTCATCGCCTATAAACTGCGAAGCTGGGTCAAATCGTGTGATACACTGGACGCTATTTCCCATCCTACCAAATACTGGAAGAGAATTAATGCATTAACTGGCAAACTTACTCGAACACCTTATCCACTCATCAACGACGGTCATCCACTCACCTCCGATAGTGCCAAAGCTGATCCCTTTGCGAATCATTTCCATACCATCTTCACGCCATTTCCTCCTGAAAGATCGGAAAGACACCATCCTGCATATACGTTTAACGTTCATTCTCCTCATCTTCAACCCAGTCTAGAGCATGCTTTATCAGCTCATCATGAACTTACCACACCAATTACAGTCCTGAAAATTCGATAACTCATAGTTCGCAAACGTAACACTGCTCCAGGCATGGGCCTTATCACCTTACATGGCCGTTACATTAAAGAAAGCCCCTTTACTGCTCCTGTTAAACCATATTTTCACTTTCATTTTAAGTATCGATTTCGTTCCCGCCGATTGGAAAATCTCCAAGACTTTAATGTTTCTTAAACCTAACAAACCACCTACCTCTGTATCCAATTAATTACTGTTTTCTGCAAAATCCTCGAACTCATTTTTGTAAACAGACTTCATCCACATTTCTCTCCCCATCGTATCATTCCACTGCACCAAGCAGGTTTCCATCCTCGCATTGGTGTTCAGGACCAACTCTTACGCCTCTCCAATCTCATTATCAATCACTTCAACTGCTCGCAGCCTTCATGTTTACTTCTCTTCGACCTTGAGAAAGCTTTCGACAAGGTTTGGCATCTTGCGCTTTTCTTTAAGCTTTCTGTCCTGTTAACTACCAATGTGCTACATCCGATTCATATTCAACTTTCTATCATGTCGTATTACATATATATCTGTAAACAATTCCTTATCACATCTTTTTTTTATTCATTCCGGCGTTCCGCAAGGCTCAGCGTTATCATCACTTCTATAGTTGCTCTTTGTTGCCAATCTTCCTGCACTTCCTCCAAATGTACATCTTTTCCAGCTTGCTGATGACACAGCTTTTCTTGCTCTCGGGAAAACGATCCGTCAGTTGAACACAGCACTACAATCTGCCATTAATATCTTAGTTCGTTGGTGCTCGAAATGGCGATTACGCCTAAATTCTGAGAAAACTCAAGCAATAGTTTTTCTTGACCCTAAGAGAGGATCCCGCGTCCGTAGGAACCTAACATGCCTGAACCTATCTGTTCTTGATACTCCCATCAAACCTACCAAATCCGTTAAATACCTAGGTGTTACATTCGATACACACTTCACATGGTGACCTCACTTACCCCAGCTTCTCACTAAAACCTACAATAGACTGAATATTCTCCGCCAACTCATAGGCACAACCTGGGGCTTACAAACGGATACCATTTTCACAACATATAAGGCATTCCTCCGACTTGTCCTCACATATAGGTTCACTGCTTGGGTCTCTGCACATTCTACCTTCTAAAATAAGCTCAAGATCCTAGAACGACACGCCCTACGTATTGTATATCGTATAAATCTACCCAGCCCTACACAAAACCTGTATAATCACATCCCCTTTCCTCATATCCTTTACCACATCGAAAAACTCCGACTTTCTTACATCACCAAAACACTGGCTCAAAGTATCCCCTCTTCCTTGATATTCTACAGTGATATAGGCTACGCTCGACAACATCCTGTCCGCCACACGCCACTCTCCCTAATTTTTACTCTATATCGTTATTCACTTTCACCAAATCATCCCGATGAAGACATCGCGTCGGCCTTTGAAATTCATTTAGATTCGCATGACATCCTTCCATCCTACACATAGTAATCCATCTCTTCTAACAGAACTCATTGTGTCTCTCATCATGAACCTGAGCAGCCCCAGGATCGGAAGATAACATGCATTTATCTCCCCTTCCCTCTACTGTGTTGTGGCGTTGCTGCACCTCACCCTCATCTGCATCTCATCACTCATCCTAATGATTATGGCTAAAGGCCATAATGTCTGATATGGCACTTCTGTGATATATGATTTATGATCAATAAAGTTAATATGAATTACTAAATCACTTAGACCATTCCTGTTGTCTTTTTCCTACTTTACTATTCCTCCTCTACCCGAAAAAAGGGCGTAACTCTTGTAAGGGGCTATCATGCCTGCAGGATGCTAGCATTGTAAATAAAAAATCTTTATGGCATTTTAAAATAATAAAATAAATTCAAAAATATTCCTTTTTTGGTTTTGTGGATATAAAAATCTTGCCTGTACACGTCAGTTGTTCGACTAGGTGCTTTGTTGCTATTTTTCGTTTATTTGAATTTAACGCCGAGGCTATATGAGGCAGGAAACATTTTGGGAAGGCGGGGCTACCACACGTGTTTTCCTATTATTATTATTATTATTATTATTATTATTATTATTATTATTATTATTATTATTATTATTATTATTATTATTATTATTATTATTAGCTTCTGCCAATCCAGTTTATTTCTGACTGCACAGCTTTATGCTTGTGGATAGCAAGTGAACATCGGCACGTTTCTCGACACATTTTAATGTAAGCACAACACAGGAACATAAACTTACAAGAAATATTGAAAGAAGACTACCACACAAATACAGTAAAGTAAATTGTAAATGTTAGAAGCACGTGTGCCTACAGCCTACATGTTATAAAAATTAACAGTCATATCCGAAATGATTGTCGCATGTTTATAAATATGTATTGTATGAATATAATTTGAGAACGATTTCTTCAGGTATTCTTATAATGTTGGTATGTGTATAATGGACAACGACGTGTATGTGGTAAATTTCATGTCGAAAAAAAAGAGCAATAAATAAGAAACAATATAACGAAAAGGAAGATTCTAATGTCAAATTCTACAGCAGCAGTTCGTGATCATGAGTTCACCAGTTGTATATAGAAAAATTGGGGGCGAAGAAGGGGCGAAAAAATATTGGGATGGCAGTCGCCTCTCGTCACCCCCCTGTAGCACCGCCATTGATATGAGACATGACCTATAATAGTTTAAAATGGAAGCTAAGCCACTTCTAGGGCTTGTATCTCATGCAAGTTTCTGCATTTAGAAACAAATGCGGAACAACAGGTGCATAAAACACACTCGTTACACACTTTGCCAACGAACGACATATTAGCCAGTGGCGTGTGTTGAAGTTTTACTTCGGGTAAGCAATGTTATCAGAGGCTGCTCGTGAAAGGCATCACACCAGCCAGTGGCGTAGCAGCTACCCCCACAGTGCGGGGTGGCCCCGAAGTCTTGCGATGAATAAAGATTTAAAGAAGTAGAAGTTCAACCTTACTTCTGTCGGCTTTACAACTAGGGCCCCTTCTCTATACTTTGCGGGGGGGCCCGCAAAAGTGTGCTACGCCACTGACCAGCAAAGATTACGTTTTCCTCTTTAAACTAAGAGAAGAAAACTTTATTAATATATTAATTGTTTCATACCACAATTAATATATTAACCTTTATTGCCTTAATTTCAAGCCATAACACTTCTTTTTTTTTTTTCACGAGTGTGAGTTACGTCACGAGTCGCCTGTGAATGGTATGAAATTTGCTAGTTTAATTTTTTTTTTTTTTTTCTTAATTCTAAAAACGTTTAACAGTACCAGTCTTGACACTTCCACACACACTGACTAATTAAAATGATATGATCTCTTGGAAGCAGATATTAACTACATTTAAAAATTCTTGTCAGTCGTTTCAACTGTTCGTCCACGATACGATTATTTTTTTTTTTTTTTTTTTTTAAATAAGGCCTTCATTATTATGTAGTTTAAAAGTTCATCACAGATGGCAGCACAGTAATAATGTCTCTTGTTCGCAAAGAAATATGAAACAATAAAATATTTGAAAGCTATCTTTCTATCAGCTTATAGCCCAAATTACAATTTTACCTAGAAATTATTAAGATATATATATATTGTTAACGTTAACTATGTATGATGAACAGTTTCTTACGCATACCACTAATTTAAAAAAAAGGAAAATCTTATAAATTTTAGAAATTTAAAATGTTTTAAGACATCATCTTTACCTTTGAGCAGAACCTAGCCTCTCTTATAGCTGTTAATCTGTTAGCGAGGATCAGGTGTAGCATACGCACTTGTGAGCACCACAGACATACGCTATTTAGGGGATTGACGAAAGTTGACACTTTCGGAGGGTCGCTTGTATTTTTGTGATTTCATCATTATCATTCGTCGTTCTTCTTTTCACTTCACTTCACTTCACTTCACTTCATTTCTCACTGTAGTTAAATCACACGGACAGATAGTGCTGGTCCTTGGGCCAATGCACAAGAACCTACCCCCGTATGTGGGGCCACCGGCTCCTGGCTCTGCTACAGTAGACCGTGACAATGTGTCTCGCTCCGGTCGTACCAGGCACCTCTCATGGGGTAGTCAAACCAGTTTACGAATAACTAGACCCAGAGATCGCACTGATTCTGGTGACTCGGCACACTCCAGTAAACGGCCTCGCGATAGATCTCGGTCTCCTGTTCTGACTACCAACTTGGACTCTGCAATGGACACTGCTACCGCTTCATCTTCTAATTTGTACAACACCAAAGAACCAATCTTTTCATTTCTACTTACTGATTTCGACACAAAATACACCCATCCTAAGATGGTGTTTCTACAAATCATCAAGTACTTACCACGAGCCAGCATGGAAACTATTGTTAAAACTCGGAATGGATTTATCATTCGTTCTAAGGACCCGAATTTCGGTACAACACTCCGAAATAAGGCATCTTATGAGATCTTTGGTAAAACTGCAAAATTAACAAAACAAACTGAAAGGAAAATCAAACAACCACCACCTCCTCGAAAACCACCCATGTTTTCTGTCGTTATCAGAGGAGTGATACCCGAAATAGGCGATGACGAGGTTCTTGAGGAACTCAAACAAGAGGGAATTGACGTTAACAAGTGCATTCGCATTAAAAATAACAATGGCCCCACATACATGGTGCGCGTTCTATCTCAAAATCAAACTTCGTTAGATTATCTATTATCACATGGAGCTCCTATCTATAAGAAACTCCATCGTGTTGAACCTTCCAAGACAACAGGGCCTCTACCAATCCGGTGTGAGAAATGTCAAACCTATAATTCTCACTTTACACACCAATGTCCAAACACATCTAAATGCGGGTACTGTAGTGGACCTCATGAAACCAAGTCTTGTAAAAATCAGCAGCAACCACCAACTTGCTCTGCGTGTAACGAAAATCATCCAACTTACAGTTATCGCTGTAAGGGTAAACCACAAGCTCAACCTGAACGTCCAGAACTCACAGTACCGGTACAAAGCTTTGACAAATCCACACCACCTACTCAGTCTCTCGCTCAGCCTCTCACTGTCGAAGATCTCCTTCGTTACATCACCATAGTACTCCAAAATGTTTTTCCATTCCAACGCGAGCACATTCTTCGGGTTGCCATTTCAACAGCTAAATCTTTGTTCAACTTAAACTTTACAGCTACATATTCAGGCAATTTTGTCCACTTCCACATCGCACCTCTAGAAACAGCAGTCTGAAACCAACATGGCGGTATACATAATGGCTTTGACTTTACTCTTTGTAAACATTCGATCTTTTCATCAACACAAAGTACTTCTAGAGCCTCTACTGCTAGAAAAGAGAGTTGATATTGTAGCTCTCAATGAAACAGCTTTAAAACCAACCATTACTGCGCGACTTTCAGGGTATCAAATTCATCGATGCGATTACCATGATGCACATGCGCGCGCTCAAGGAGGAGTACTGATTGGCTTTTCTCCAAAACTTCCTTATCGGCAATATAATCCTCCGGCATTTGCACAGCTACCTGAACATCTCTTCTACTCTATATACTATCCTTCTCTCACAGTCAATGTAGCCACTATATACATCCGCCCTGGGCATCCAATACCATTTTCTTTTTTCGATTATATAGCCCGTAATTTTAAAAACATAATTATCATGGCCGACGTAAACATTCATAGCAGAAGTGCCAGGGAAAGAGAACGATTTACGGAATTTATTTCAACCACCCTACAACTTTATATTCATAACCTTCCTGGTCCCACTCGACCAGCCAGTCAAACAACTCCAGATGTGGTAATAACTTCTTTATCGTTTGTAAATGACTGTGAATTGCAGATTCTCGATACGATCGGAAGTGATCATTGTCCGATTAAACTGTCCATTAACAAGGGTCGTTCCTCTGTAAAGCAGTTACAACCTCATTTTATTCCCCGTTATGATAAAGCCGACTGGCCTCAATTTAGACAGTTCATACATACCCAGGTCTCAACCCTTCATCCACCAACTACTGAAGACGAAATGTATTGCACAGTCAACCAGATTACAAACATCTTACATACCAGTGCTCAACAAACCATCCCTGAGGAGAAATTTTATCCTTCTAAACCTAAATTGCCTCCTCAATATCTGTCTTTAGTACAAAAATCACGCCAGCATTTCCGAGAATACAAACAAACCGGAAATGAGGAATGTCTTCGCCATCACCGGCAATGGCATCGCACAGTAACTAATTATCTCATAGCATATAAACGTCGAAGCTGGATCAGCGCGTGTAATAAATTAAACGATGAAGCATCTCCAAGCCGGTATTGGAAATCTTTCCATAGACTCACAGGCAGAAATACTAAAATTTCGTATCCACTTTTGGACAATAGTGCTCCTCTGTTTACTGATCTAGATAAGGCCAACGCTTTTGCAACGCAATTGCAGACAGTTTTTACACCTGAAGTATCTCCTCATTCACGTAACCGTATAGACTTGGCTACTATTCCTGCTTTACAGCCGTCACTTTTACACACAATCGATGAGGAAGCCCCTCTTACATCACCAATCACTACTCACGAACTTCAACGTGCTCTCCATAGGAAACGCAATACTGCACCAGGCATTGATCATATTTCCTACCGACTACTGAAAGAGGCTCCGCTTTCTTTGCTTACGTTACTTGTTGCAGTATTCAACTTTATTCTCCGTACCGGCTTTTATCCTGTCGATTGGAAAGTATCCAAAATCTGCATGTTTCTCAAACCTCATAAACCGGCACATGATGTAACGTCTTATCGCCCTATCCAGCTCACATCAGTCTTTAGTAAACTGTTCGAAAAAGTCCTGGTACAAAGGCTTCATATATATATCCAAGAACATAACTTATTACCTACACATCAAGCAGGCTTTCGACCCTCATTTTCTATTAATGACCAGTTACTTCGTCTTTCGACAATTATCACCAATCAATATAACAAAGGTCTCCCATCATGTCTCGTCTTAATGGATCTGGAAAAAGCATTTGACAAAGTTTGGCACTATGGGCTCATACGAAAGTTGCAGAAACTTAACCTTCCGATCAGTTACTTACGTTTTATATATACCTTCTTAACTAATAGAATCGGATATGTTTACATAGGATCAGCCATCTCCCGTCCTATTTTTCCATACTCCGGAGTTCCTCAGGGTTCTGCACTCAGCCCACTTCTCTATATACTGTACGCCTCCGATATACCACAACCTACACAGAATGTGTACTTATTTCAATATGCAGATGATACGGCATTCTTAGCTCTGGGCAAGACCATGCAACAGATCAACATAACCTTGCAATCAACTCTAAATAATTTTATGCAATGGTGCACCACTTGGCGACTAACTTTAAATGCCGCCAAAACACAAGCACTGGTATTTCTACCTCCTAAACGCCGCTCCAAGGTTCAACGAAACCCTCGCAACCTTAATATATCTCTACAAGGCCATCCACTTCGACCAACACCTACAGCTACATATCTCGGGGTTGTTTTCGACTCTAAATTAAATTGGAAAGCTCACTTAGAGAAAATAACACAAAAGGCCACTCTGCGGCTCAATCTTCTACGGCGTCTAACAGGAACTTCTTGGGGTTTAAACGCACCTCTCTTAATCAACACATACAAAATGTTCCTCAGGCCCATTTTAACATTTGGCCATATTGCTTGGTGCAATGCTCCAACAAAGTTTTACGACCGATTATCGATACTAGAACGCCATGCTATTAGACTTGCGTACCGCATAAAATTACCATACCCGAACTTCATGACATACGAACACATCAACTTTCCTCACCTTATTCAACATCTTGCAGACCTCCGTTTGAAACATATACTCTCTCGCCTACCGGTCTCCCACCCATTACTCCTAGATACTTTACAAGCTGATGCTGAAACTGATGCACCGCATAAATATCTGCATACATCGTTAAACGTTCTCCTCACGCTATACCTAAAATCTATACATCCTACAGCTGAAGACCACGACATATTTCATATATATCTTATACCAGATCATCTTCATCATTTGTTTCCATTTTAGCACTATGTCTCAATTCACTACTAACTTTGGGCTTTCCCCGTGTTTCCATCAGTCTCGAGTCGCCCCGAGACAGAAGAACTAACATGCATTCGTGTATCTAACACTATGTTTGTGATTGTGGCGTGTACGCACTGCATTTCGTTTTATACTATCATGTTTATTTCATAACAATTCAACGCACTGCTTTCATGCCAAAGTTCCATTCTGTTTTCTACCTGCACCAATTCTATAATTATATCTGTATTTTGTTTACTTATCTGCATATTTAAATTTATTCACTCACTTATTGTTTTGTTTATTGTTACTTTTAGCACTATTCGTTTATAAAACTGCACTTAGACCATCTTATATGCTAAAAACCCATCAGTGTCGTCAATTCTGTGCCAAAGAGAGGGCGTAACCCTCTAATGGCTAGGGTTAGGAGACACTCTACCAGCATACCTTTTGAAATGAAAATAGATGAATAAAGTTTAAAGTACCAATCCCTAACCCTGTAACCTTAACAAAAAAAAAAAAATGTTTTAAGAACTGGCCACCTGGAATCTCTAACCAGGTAAAAAAATAGGGTATTCGTAGCTGGCGAAGAAAAATAACCAAGTCACTTAGTTATTCCATCCCCATTGGTTTATTTTAGTCGCGAACATCTTATACGGTTGGATTACTTGGCTCTTTGAGTGCAAGGAAACAACCGTCGAGTTGATTTAAAGCCTCCACGGAGGCTACCACTAATTTGATCTTATACTGTTGACGACCCTGCTATTTCTCTTGGCTAAACGATTTATTAAGTTACTCTCCTTTTCGGAGGGTAGCTTATATTTGTGACATTATTTTCACTCATCATCTCTGCTCCTATGATGGCTACGTCCAACCCAGTCATATCAAAAAAGAAGACTAAGATACCCACGAAGAAAGTCAGCAGATCTCAATACCGGCCTGAGGACTTTCTTGTCCCACTGGGGCGGCCCACCACCTCCGGCGCTACTACCGAGCGACGACCATCTTCAACTAACCTCTCAGTGCCTGACGTTCCATCTGTTGCTCCACCGCAGGACGACAATGCTATGGATTTTACCCTGGTTACTACACCCAAGCGACGTCGCTCGTCCTTGGAGTCCATACTGAGCCAACGACAATCATCAGACTTCCCTCCTTTACCAATGAGCAACAGATTTGAGCCTCTCTCTACTGTCACAGCTGACGGGTCTCCTGCGATCGAGCCAAGACCCAAACCCACCAAAGAGGTTAAACCACCACCTATTTACATTTACGGCATCCAAAATACATACAACTTTACCAAAAGCCTTTGCAAGACCCTCAGAGAATCACCTCAGGTTCGGCATAACAAAGAACGTATTGTGATTCAGGTATCTTCTAGGGACGATTTCACAACTATAAAAAACTACTGCGAACAGACGAAAACTGAATACGCTACTGGCATCGCCAAAAGTGACCGACCCGTAAAGGTTGTCGTTCGCAAATTACCCATCGATACCGACGTCGCTGATCTTCAGTCTGCACTATTCACTTTAGGTTTTAAGCCGCTCACGATCCATCAAATGTCTCGTCGGGGCCCAACTGGTGGAGATAGAGTCCTCATGCCACTTTTTCTCATCTCCCTCGAGAAAACTCCAAATATACAGGAGATCTACAACATATCAGGATTGCTTCATTATAAAGTTTCATTTGAGCCTTATCGGCCGCCGAGTGTTCTGCAGTGTTACCGCTGCCAACGTCTTGGTCATTCACAAGACACTTGCAAAGCTCAACCTAAGTGTGTCAAGTGTGGGCAAAGTCATTTTACGAAAGCCTGTGCCAAACCAGATGCATCTACGCCAGCAACCTGTGCAAATTGCGGAGGGGACCATCCAGCCAATTATCGCGGTTGTCCCGTCTTTCGCTCATACTCAGATGCTCTCAAGAAATCAACTCCTTCTGGCCGCAGCTCCGGTCCTACTGTATCAACTTCACTGGACAATAAGGCACCTCGCATCGACCGACCTCCACAACCAAATCAGGATGCTCCCTCTACGTCCAGCACACCAGATAGTGCATCTACACCATCCGTTAATGACTTTAATCTCCATTCACTCCTCACATACATCAAAACCTTTAACTTTGGTCGCATTATCTCTCATATCAAGAAAGGATTTACTAGACTTCGGGAAGCCACGGATCTTGCGTCCAAGGCTGCTGTCGTCATAGAGACATTTGCTGACATGATTGCTGATGGCTGCTTCTAACCAACCACTCATTCATCACACTATAACTGTTGTAACCTGGAATGCAGATGGTCTTACCGACCAGAAGCGTCTCCTAATTCGTTTTCTAGCAGAACATCAGGTCGATATCATACTTATACAGGAAACTCACTTCACTGCCCAGGTTACATACTGGAGACTGCCCAACTACCAATTATTTCGCCTCGATCGAGTTCAAGGACGGAAAGGAGGATTACTGATTGCCCTGAAACGAAGTTTCAAGGCTAGACAACTCCTTTTACCCCCGTTACACACACTAGAAGCTCTTGCTATAGAAGTCTTCCTCCCCGGGATTCCTCTCATATTGGTCACGGGCTACCGTTCTCCAGCACATGACTTAGATCCCAATGATTTCGACGCCATCTCGACCTTGGGCCCCAAGATCATCTTGGCAGGGGACTTCAATGCAAAACATGGGGAATGGCACTCCAGACGTTCCAACGATAACGGACGAATATTACACCGGTATCTGCACACATCTCCATTCATTGCCTATGGGCCACCTGATCCAACTCACCATCCTAAAGCAGGGGGAGAACCGGATGTGTTGGACATAGTTCTAAGCAAAGATACCATCTTAGCTACACGTCCTTACGTGATCTCAGCACTGGACTCAGATCATGATCCGGTCCTTTTCAAAATTTCGCATCGTCATATCTCCCGTCCTGCACCCGCTCATATCTCCCGAACTACGAACTGGGATGTCTATAAGCAGGAATTAAACTCTTTGCTCGACATAGCCGCTCGTCCAAATTCTCCTGCGGAAATTGATCAGGCGGTCGCCCATCTCACACTTGCTCTACGTACGGCTGACTCCCTCAGCACATCAATAATTCCTGACTCGCAGTCCGATCCACACTGTGACTCTCCATTACTTCGTCTTTATATCCATCTCAAACGCTGGGCTCGAAGTACTTGGCAGCGCACTAGACATCCACTCTACAAAACACTATGGAACACCTTAAGCCGCAAAATCAAGACAATCACTAGAAGACAAACCGAGCAGTACTGGGAGACACTTTTTCGTGGGGTCACACTTAATGACACTAAAATCTGGCAGTATTCCCGCCTTTTCCAGCGCCGAGAGACTTCTCGTCAAACTCAAATACTGCAAGGTCCGCATGGGGTCATACATGACGACCAAGGGCAAGCAGACCTATTTGCTGCATCTCTAGAGCGCCAGTTTACACCTAATGCGATTCCTGTCGTTCCTCACATTCGGCAGGACGTTCGGGCCACTATGCGCATGCTCCATTTACAACCAATACTTCCCCTGCCTGAGGTCGTAACACCAAGGGAAGTTGAGCGTCAAATTTGTCACTTGCCCAACAAAAAAGCGCCTGGAGTTGATCAGATCCGCCCAGAACTACTGAAACATGGGACACGGAAGCTACTCCTCTATCTTGCTGCTTTATTTACAGGCATCCTTCAGGTTTGCTACTTTCCCCGTGCTTGGAAAGAAGCGAAAGTCATTCTTCTCCCTAAACCAGGTAAAAATCCGACTCTCCCAGAAAACTATAGACCAATTAGCCTATTATCTCATGTGAGCAAACTCTTCGAACGAGTGCTTCTCGCCCGACTTCACGAGCACGTCACCACTCTAGATATACTCCCCCACCATCAATTTGGTTTTCGTGCTAACCACAGCACAACAAGCCAATTAGTGAGGGTAGTCGACCATCTGACTACCTCTTTTAATCGACGGCAATATGTTGTAGGTGTATACCTTGATATCTCGAAGGCGTTTGATAAAGTGTGGTTACCAGGCCTCATTTATAAACTTCGCTTACAAGGTTTCTCTTTACCTTATCTCAAACTCCTCACTTCATACCTCTTTCATCGCTTTTTCCATGTCTCTGTGGGACGGACCAAGTCTGCTCCCAAACCAATTCAAGCTGGTGTGCCTCAAGGCGCGGTTCTTTCGCCTCTGCTTTACACCTTATACACCGCAGACTTACCCATTGTGCCACACTGCTTTCCTGCAACATACGCCGATGACACTGCTTTCTTCACGAACAGCAGCAATCTTCGTCTTTCCTACCACTACATGCAGCACCAACTCAATGTCTTTCAACGTTGGGCTACCACCTGGCGCCTAAAAATCAACGCGGATAAGAGCGTTGCAGTCTGTTATAGCAAAAGACGCAGCAGAACCACCCATCGTTTATATTATGACAACATTGAAGTTCCACACCGTCTGCATGCTAAATACTTGGGAGTTATCTTAGATCGAGGCCTTACTTTTGGTCTTCATATCAGGGACATTAAACACCGAGCCCTTCGAAAATTGTCTGCCCTCTATACTATTCTGCGTTGCAGTGCCTTAAGTCATGAAACAAGACTCCACGTCTTTAAAATGGTAATTTTGTCCACAATCACCTACGCATGTCCAGCATGGCAACATGCGGCACTCAGTCACTTGCGCACGGTCGAGAGTGTGCAAACCAGGGCAGCTCGTATCATAACAGGCCATGACCGATATACGCGTAATCGTCAACTTCTAGAGGACTTAAACATATATCCTATCCGGGACGTGTTACGTCAACACCATACTCGTTTTTGGGTCAACCTCCCCCGCCACGTCAACCCCGCTATTGCAGCCATTGGCACAGCGCATACACACCGACGAACTTACAGGACGCCATGTTTGTAGCATAACTCTTCACCCACACTCTCCCCCTCACTGCGACAGTTGCAGCTGAAGGCCACATGACGTCGTCGTATCTCATGTTCTAACTCACCCCCCAAAGGTCTAATCATTTTGTTTTCTACAGCTGTCATCGAGTCAGGGACTTTTGTCCGATACTCGACACAAAACTACACTTTCAAGCTGAGCTGAGCTGAGCTGAGCTGTTTTAAGCTCGTTCGTGGCTTCCACAAACGTAACAGAAATTATCAGTTACTTTTTAGAGAAGCAAATATGGGTAATTTAAACTCTTGCTTCAGATTATAAAATGTAACATATATATATATGGACGATAATTATAATTTCAACTCGTGTACATTGTTAAAACAAATTACCTATAGACGTATCTAAGGAGGCTGCAGTGCTATGGTCATCTAATGATTTGAACCAACTACTTACTATGTGGTCAGTGGCTACAGAAGTGGATGGGAAGATTGGTAGAGGGAGATTGAGAAGGAAATTTTAAGGACAGGGCAGTGGCGAAGCTAAGGGGGGCCAGGCCCGTTGCTCAAATTCTTGGCCCCCTTACACAGTGATATTGCTATGCTATAGGTCGACAAACGGTGAGTGGGTTGTTGCTACAAGTGAAACTACTACCAAAACGACTCTCGACAACAGAATTACCAAGTGCAGAATACCGTATGTTGCAATAGTCTGCGTTCCGAATAAAATATCTTTCTTTGTTTTTGTTTGTAGTTCAGCAAGATCTAATTCACCGAAATCTGTGGGGTGCATATGCATTGACCTCACCACCTGAACATTCCTTTTAACCTCTGTCTCTTATCTAGTTATCTCCTTTGTTTTGGACAAAGAACCAGAAAGAAAAATCAAATCAGTCGGCATTCTCATTCGCTTCAATGTTGAAAGTCATACTAAAATATGAGATGCTTACTTACAAATAACACACTACAGAAAAACATTACACTTGAGTTGGACGAAAGTTTTCTTACATTACTTATTATAATTTGTACACCAAGTAAGTAATTTCCATTATGGCGACATAGAACAAATGCATGGGCGGCGATTAGGGGGAGCAAAGGGGGCAGTTGCCCCCCCACTTTTTTGAAATGACCCATTAATGTATATAGTTTCATTTGGAAATATTAAGTTTTTGTATGTATTAATGGTTCATAGAATAACAATTGTGCCATAAAATATTTGCCGTCCCGTGAGTACGTATTGGTTGTCTTCCGGTTCAGTTAAGAAAGCTACAGGAATTGCGTTTTAATTGCCACGAAAAATGGCCCAAAATTTAACCTATTGGAGCGCCTTAATTCGAGTGTATTTTCATTCTTCTTACAAGGGCTCAATATGTTAGTCAGCCGCTTTGGTACAAATTGACATAACATTTCGTACAAAAAAGAAGTCCTTCACAACTTGTGAATCACAAGTTATTCTTTAATTGCACAAAAATCGAAAGTTCCTAAAATGTCTTTTCATCTTTCTAATACTAAGGAACATTTTAATTTGATTTTTTTAAAGTTTAACATCCTGTTCAGCAGTGAAGCTATATGAGACGAGGACCTACCCAGACAGCAATTTAAACTTGCTGCAAGTTGCCACAAACTTGCTGTTGCAAGGTAAATTAGCTTGCCGCAAGCTATACTATGCAAGCCAATTAGCTTGCTTTAAGCTTGTGGCAAGCTAGTTAGTTACATCTGGGCAAGGCTTGCGGTAAGCTTGCCTTCACAAGTTAAATTATCTCAAACGCAAGCCAAGTATAAGCGTATCCTCATCAATGGCAAGCTTTATTAAGCTTATTGCAAGCGAAACTCGCGCCAAAGAAGTTATATGGAATCTTGCACTAAGCGAATTTATATAAAACAGTATGAAATCAGTATAATTTAACCGTCTGACTAAATGTATGCTACAAGATATTGTCCCCTCACCTCCCCAATTACTGAGGCACATGCACAACTATGAAAACACCGAAGTCTCCCATCCGCTTCTACAAAACATCAAAATAAGCATAATTGTTACGGTTTAGTTGTGCCACGCAACTCAGTCTCAGTCTCAGTCTTGTCTTCGCGGGTTTTGATTTGTTGAAGTGTCGGGCTATTGCCCCTGCCTTCCATTTCTTTTGTGTCTTCCTTGGCTTTGTTTTCTGACGTATATGTGGTGGTGGAGTCGCTACTGTCGCGCCCTCCTGTGTTTTTCCCTGTGGCTGGTTTGTTGGTTTACGATTCTCTCACGGGGGTCGTGGCATTCTGTAAAGTCTTCTTCTTGGGTTTGCATTTCCTATTGCTCTTATTGTGGGGTTGGTTGAGAGTTCTTTCTTTCTCCAGAATTTGGTGGATTGATGTCGTCTAACTTCCTCAAGCAACGGGAGGTCCAGGTCTTCGTGCAGTTGTGCTACTCGCGTGTCCCTGGAGTGGCCGGTTATGGTCCTAATCACCTTGTTTTGCAACACCTGCAGTGGACGTAGATGTGTTCTATACGTATGCTGCCAGGCATTGTGCCCGTATAGTAGTATCGGTCTAATGGACATCTTGTAGATGTGCCGCTTGATGTTTTGAGACAGGGACGCTGCGAGTAGCATTGGAAGTAGAGCCATGAAGCGCTGTAGTGCCTTCTTGGTGGTGTTCTGCAGGTGAGTGGCAAATGTTAGGCGTCTATCCAAGTGGATTCCCAGATATTTCGCCGTATCTGTCACTGTGAGTGCCGTCCCTCCCATCGTGAGATTTACTTCTCTTCGCTTCCTGTTACGGGTGAAGTCCACCACAGCTGTTTTCCTCGCGTTGGTCCTGATTCGCCAGTTCCGTGTCCAGGTTTCCAGGTGGTCGATGTGTCGCTGGAGATACAGCGTTGCGTACCTGAGATTGGAGTGACTGGCGAATACTGCAGTGTCGTCGGCAAATGTGGCGATCGTTGTGTTTGGTGATGTGGGGATATCGGCTGTGTATACTGCGTACAGGAGAGGAGATATGCAGGATCCTTGAGGTACTCCTGCCCTTGCAGTCCTTGGTTCTGTTGTGTTACCGTTGAATGTTACTCGGAATGTTCTGTCTGCCAGGTAGGATCTGATTGTTCGGATTTGATAGTGCGGGAATTCCTGCTGGATCAGCTTGTGGATGAGCCCTGCGTGCCACACCTTATCGAACGCTTTTTCGATGTCGAGAAATAGTCCCAAGGTGTGGCCGCCCTCGTTGAACCGTGCTGTGATTACTTCCGCTACTCTGACCAGCTGATGTTCGGTACTGTGTCCTGGTCGGAATCCGAACTGGTGGTCCGGGATTAGTTGATGATCCGATATGTGCTGTTGCAGCCTCCTCTGGAGTATTCTTTCGAATACTTTGCTGACGTGCGATAGGAGGCTGATCGGCCGATAGTTCGTAGGGTTGTCCGTACTGTGCCCGGTTTCGGGATCATCACTATGTTGGCTTCCTTCCAGGTCGTTGGGAAGTGTCCTGTACGCAGTATACTGTTGTAGATGCGACACAGCAGTACTATTGCTTTTCTTGGGGCTTCTCTCAGCGCTGACGGAGGTATTCGGTCAATTCCAGGGGCCTTGCCGGGATGGATCTTCCTGAGAACTGTCCTGATTTCTCGTGGCGTTGTGAGTGCATTCGGCGGTAGTGGGTCTTCTAGTTGTGTATGCTCCATGCTGTGGTGGACGGCGAGGAGTATGCGGGCGTCTGGCTGGGTGTCGTTCTGCTGCAGTACCTCTTCGAGTGTGTTTGCAAAGAGCTCCGCCTGTTCCTCTGGGTCGTGCAGTAATCCTTGCGGTCCTTGCAGGGGGTAGGATCTGGAGCCGCTGGTCGGTCGTGAGATGGTTTTCGCCAGTCGCCAGAACTCTTGGTTGGGTGTCTCCATGGCTTGGAGTTTGTTTTCCCATTTTTGGATCTTCAGCCTTTGCAGCCGTTTCCGCACCCTGGTGGTAAGGCTGTTCCATAGCGATTTGTATCGAAGGTCCCTGGTGCGTTGCCACTGCTTTCTTGCCCATCGTTTGAGTTGAATGAGCGCAGCGGTACGTAGTTCCTCGGGGCGGTTGTTGTTTTCGGGCTCGGTGGTGGTTGATGTAGATGCCAGCCTGTATGCTGATCTTATGGATGCCGCGAGGTTGATTACTGCTTCTTCGACTTCCTCTGGTGCGCCGTTGCTTCGTGCAAATATCTAACATGTTGCTATATTAGCCGCGAGTACTTGAAATTTCTATCTTTTTATATAAAAACGCAGAAAAATGTTTATACTTTAAACACAGCGTTCAGATAAAGTTTATAGTAAACTGTAAGTTAAACTTGAAGTTTATATTAAAATATCTGCAACAGTTCTGTATTCTTTCGCGAAATAAGTAGGCTCAAATCTGCTGCCATCTATGTTCACATTTATGCTTTATACATAAATACTACAATTCGTTATGCCTCATAGTTACCGAAATAGGAGGAAATAAAAAGCGATATTATAGGTACGTGGGACTAGAGTACTAGAGTATTAGACGGAACAATTAAAAAAG
This sequence comes from Thermobia domestica, assembly GCF_964235325.1. Classification (NCBI taxonomy): domain Eukaryota; kingdom Metazoa; phylum Arthropoda; class Insecta; order Zygentoma; family Lepismatidae; genus Thermobia; species Thermobia domestica. The sequence goes on from NC_137469.1 coordinate 3,277,558, forward strand.
TAATTAAGTTTGTCCTTTATTCAAGCTGAATGCTAACAAGACACTAACAACGCGAACACTACCTTATCGCCGAAAGTAAGGAGGTCAGCGTCACGTGGATTTTGAGAACAACTGAAAATCGAACGCGCGCTGGCTATTTACTTCAATCTAAAGAAAAGCGTCTCGCAAGCGAAGCGTGGGTTGCCCGAACTACGGCTTGCGCTAAGCAGAAATAAGCTTTTGTGTATAAGCCAAAGCGAAATAAAATCAAATAAAAGCGATAGGCAAGCTTGCGGCAAGCAAACATGCTGTCTGGGTATTGATCAACGTGGAATACGAACCACATGAGCTCCCGCCAGGAATCGAACCCGGGTTTCCCACGTCAAAAGCGAGGCAATGTTTGCAGTGTAATATACGAGTTTAGGGGTGTACATATACATATTTTGTATACACAATTAAATTTAGTGAATTCAACATAATTCTATGTTTTAGGATTATTTTGTATAACTGAAATGTGAAGTGACTCTAAGTATTGCTGAGTTTTGATATATTCCAAGAAAGTGAAAACTGTACTTAATGGCAGCGAACATGTTTCGGGAAGCTGCAAAAGTACTTCTTTAAATGTCGCAGCATATGCTTCTAGTATTTACTATCTTTCTAAGAGTAATAACATACGTTTAATAGCATGTGTGGAATTAAAAATATAAGTTGTTCATTAATTCCCGGTTTCAATGTAACTTTTGCAAAAGAAGCCTCATTTTTCATTACTATTCGATTAATATTATTTTTTTCTGTTTATTTGTTTTACAAATTTGTTATTAAATAGGCCCCTAATCTGATCACACAATTTTCCAGACAGAATTTTAAAATGTTCTTGAGCAAGGAATCAAATCTCTTCTTACACCTACGTTAAGAGTAAAAAGGACTAGTATCTACTTGCGTTGCTCTTGCCAATTTACTTTTAAAAATATGAAACACGATATACGGTATTTTAACTGAAAAAGAGAGTATCCTAATAGTTATACAACCTTTCGTCAAACAAAATGTTAGAAGAAACCAAAAAAACTAACATTGATATACAAATATTGAGATCATGTCTTGCCCCCCCACTTTTAACGTCCAACCGCCGCCACGGAACAAATGCATAGCATCCATTAAATAATTTGGCATTATTATTATTTTCAAAGCATCTTAATATCGAGTCGTCTTGTTTAATTAACAATAAAAGAAGAGAGCAGAAGTTTTTATTACTTGTGAAATAATCATTCCCTCTGTTGTTCGCATCCCGATCGTTTGAGAAAAATTAGATGCTGAATACTACGAGCAAGTACTATTTGCTACCGATACTGGTTCTCCGCTCGATTACCTTCTGGTCTTGTCTTTAGTTTCCTAACGCTCTTGGCCATTAGCAATTCTGTAGAATCGTTCTGGTACAATGTTAACAAACGATACTAGCGGCCTTCAGGAAAACGGAGTCAGCGCTTGATGGACCGATACTACTAACTAAAGCCTGGGGAAATGTAATAAAATTCAGTGATTCTTTGTAAATGAATCGTTCAGAAGTATTTTCCTTTAAAAATTTTAACTGTAGTTTAATCCCTTTAGAGAAATTCCAAAGTTTATCACAGAGGCAGTGTTACAATCCCCTGATTACTAATCATCAGGTAAGATACCGAGATGATACAAGTTTGTCGCGGCAGTAATGTTATTTTGTGTAAAAGCTATAGTTACTCCCGTGACCAGGTTGTGTCATCCCGTTATCTTATCTGATATTTAGTAATCAGAGAGATATCAGGAGTTTATGGAACTGGTCTATAAAGACTCCATTCAGTGAGTTCAGTCACTGAATACCAAATTTTATCGCAGATTTATATTTATTCTTCGTCAAAATATGCTTAACCATTTCCGAGAAAATTTCATTGTAGGAATATGCAGAACAGTAAATCAGTGGTAACGTGAATTTTGAACAGGATATAAGCCTACTAGTTAAGGCTGTGCCTTCATATCCAATCTCAAAACTAACAATATTAATTTAGCACCGACTACAGGATAGTAGCGTTAAGTTACTTCAACTACATTTGAATTTATTTTAAGGCTTTGAAACATCCGAGGCTCAGAGAATAGAAATGAGTGAAATGAGTCAATTGAGCCATAAATATTTCGCTGGTGAACCAAGGAAGAATCTTGGTAAACTCCTAAGTCGAAATATTTGCCCACGAGGGATCGATCACATCATCTTCCGAATCTGAAGTCATTGTAATACCGCTAAGCTCAAATGCGCATGGTTGATCATACTTTTGTTTTTGTATTCGTATGCAGTTTTATTAACTAAATAAGTAAACTACATACTTTTTTTTTTTTTTTGTCATGTAAACTGTTACAAACTGATATTGATCAATGCTTCTATGTATACAGCTGTTAAGCACACAAGTGAAATTAGCTATTTTAACAAGACAATATATAGACGAAGCACTGTTTTTGAAATTTATAATCTTCCACCTTTTCTGAAATAATACTGTCTGTTCTACCGTTTAACACAACATAAAATAATTTGCCTTGTCACGTAATCATCATCATCATAGATATTCTGCCTTTATTGGCAGGTCACTTGCCGCAGCTGAGAAGCTTCCATGCTCCACGGTCCTCCGCTAACCTTTTCGTCTTCGCGTATGATCTTTCTATTTTAATATCATCCATTAATTCGCCCCCTCCCTCTCTTTCCCGCCACCATACCCTCTAGGACGTCCCTCATAATACAATCTCTTCTTAGGCAATGTCCCAACCAGTTTCTCTTCCTCTTCCTAATAATATCTAAAAGTGTTCTTTTCTCACCCACCATTTCTAACACTCTCGCATTCGTTTTCCGCTCGACCCAACTAATTCTTTCCACTCTTCTCCACACCCACATTTCGAAGGCTTCCAGTCGATTTTCGTCACCTTTACGTAATGTCCATGTTTCCGTCCCATACAGTACAACACTCCACACGAAGCATTTTATGAGTCTTTTTCTCAACTCTTTGTTCAAGGTCCCACAAAACAGACTTTTCTTTCTTTTAAAGGCTTCTTTCGCCATTCCTATCCTTGCTTTTATTTCACGTTCGCATTTCATGTCATTGCTAAAACACTACCCAGATATCGAAAACTATTCACTTGTTCTATTTTCTCCCCTCCTACTTTTATATTTGACACAGACCCCTTCGTTCCAATCACCATGGGTTTTGTCTTTCTAACATTTATTTTCATCCCATATTCTTCAAAGTCCTTTCTCATTTTTTCTAACATTTTATTGATTTTCTTTTCCGATTCTGCAACAAGCGCCATATCGTCTGCAAATCTTATACATCTAATCATTCTACCTCCTACCGAAATGCCATCATCATCATGTAGGCTCTTTTTCACTATTTCTTCTAGATAGACATTAAATAGTGTTGGCGAGAGGCAGCATCCTTGTCGAACTCCCCTTCCAATTGCACTCTCTTCCGTCAGTTCTTCCCCTATCCTAACACTTACTTGTTGGTTCATGTATAAGTTTCTTATGAGTCTTCTATCTTTCCATTCCAACCCTATCTTTGTTAGAACTCCCAACAACAATTCCCAATTCACGCGGTCAAAAGCCTTTTCTAGATCAATAAATACAACATACACCTCTTTCCCTTTTTCTATAAATCTTTCACCGATCACCCTTAATAATCCAATAGGATCTCTTGTGCCCTTGCCTCTTCTGAACCCGAACTGCTCTTCCTCAACATCTTTATTTGTTCTTCCATATAACCTTCTGTTCAGTATTCGGAGCAGAATTTTAGCTTCATGAGATATGAGACTAATAGTTCTATAATCCTCACATCTCTTTGGGTTCGATTTCTTAGCCATCGGTATCATGATCGTTTTCAGAAAATCTCTTGGTCATTCTCCTGTTTCATATATTTCATTGCATAGTCGCCACAATTCTTTCTTTCCCTTGTCTCCTATATTTTTAATGAATTCAATTGGTATGTTATCTATTCCTGTTGCCTTTCCATTCCTAATCTCGGATATAGCCTTTTCAAACTCATCCCGAAGAATACTAAATCCTTTATCATCCTCGCCTACTTCATTTTCCACTTCAACATTTAGGCTACACGGTCTATCCCTACTCTCATATAAGTCTTCAACGTATTCTTTCCACCTTCCTATGACCTCATTTCTCTCGCTGACTACCTTCCCATTCTTATTTTCTACTGCCATCATAATACTCCCTTGTTTCCTCCGAAATTCCATAGATTTCACCTCCTTGTACATTTCCTCATATTTCCCAACTCTTTCTAATTCTTCTATGTCCTCGCATTTTCTTTTGTAAAACTCTTCCCTCGCTTTGTCTGTTTCTCTTCGTAATTCATTATTTAACTTTCTGTACATCTTTCTGCCCTCTTCTGTATCAACCTGTTTCCACATCTTCCTCTCCCTCATTTTCTGCAACATCTGCTCCGTAACCCATGGTTTCTTAGCAGTTTTGTGCTCGCGGTAACCTACTGTTTCTTCTGCAGCCTGCTGTAAGCAACGTTTAATATGTTCCCACCGTGCGTTACTACCTGCGCCTATCCTTTCCTCGTTTGAACATTTTTCTTCGTCACGTAATAATACTTGTTTATTAAAAGTTTTAGAAAGGTAACGAAAGTGTATGGTTTATACAAGTGTTTGAAGTGTTATATTTAATATTTTTCTTTGTTGTGAGAGTGAGGAATATCATTACAATAAATAGAATAAGTTCAGTTTACTTTTAATGGAGTTTCCACTAGTCTGTTTGTGAAAAACTAACATAGCAGTATGCATATCAGCTTGATTCGAAAGTACAGCTAAAGTTCTGGTAGCTCTGCCTTCGTATACAATAAGCAAGTTCCTAAAATAACTAGCATCATGATATAAGTGCAAATTTCAACGAGGCACTTTGTTCCCTTTTGATTTTGAGTGTGTGTGTATATATTTCTCTGCTTCTACGTTCCACCTAAATCAATCAACTACACATATTTTAAACGCCGTGATTAAGTAACTACTTATATTAGAATGGAAATCAATTGTATAAATGCCCGTCCTAGTTGTTTGAGGTATTAAATTCTTATATTTTCGCTGTTTCGAAAACAGTAAACTCATGAACAACAAAGATGGAAACATTCATCTTGAACACACACACACACACACACACACACACACAAACACACACACACACACACACACACACATATATATATATATATATATATATATATATATATATATATATATATATATATATATATATATATATATATATATATATATATATAATATTTGTGTGAATCAAGTTTTTCATTCATTGGAGATGGCCCCTCAAAATTTTCTTGGGCCCTTCGTTGGCTCTGCCTGAAAAATATTCTAGCTACGCTACTGGGACAGGGAAATATACGTCGGTGAAAGGGCGAAGTGGCGTATCTTGATTTTTATAATTTTACAGGAGAGCGATTTAAAATGTCTCGTTCAACGTTATATCTTGCTTTACATTTCAAAATACGCCATTTTTAGAACATTCATACCTCTGTTAATATAAGGAATTCCGGTATGAAATTTATAGTTGATAGAGAAGGTTAAATGAGGATAGATGGTGGTCATAACTCAAAATCACGTTTTCAAGTTACGCCACTTCGCCCTTTCACCGACGCCGGAACAGAACTTTATGTACACCCAGCCACAAAAGTTTCTCCCCCTAAGTGCTCTAATTCAATTACTTGGGGTCCAGTTCTTTTGCAGTTGTGAGAACGCCTAGACAGATGCAACCCAAATTACACGTAACTTTTCTCGGTACTAACAGCAGTTGGTGGCACTGAGTCAAGTCTGTATGGAAGTAAAATTGTGAGTAGGTGCACGAAACATTTCTCCATTCTGAGATCAATCTCTCTGGTTCAGAACGTGTTGTCCAATGACCATCATATGTTAATCTCAATATTGCTGTGTATGTAATGTATTTTTTCATTATATACTGTAAATTCAAAGAAATAAAAACACTGATCACATATGAATCAGAAAATGCTTGAAAGTTGCTGAAAATATCAAATCTAGAACAGCTGCTGGAAACAACTTTGTAAGTGATTGCCTCCATTGAGAGACCTCCAATTCTCCTCATTCCAACATCTTTTTCTTTCTGGAGGAGAGATCTTGCTTGTCACACTGAGTATGCATTGAAATTGAAATTGAAACAGAAACACTTGAAAAAGTTTCAACCTGGCCGGGATTGAACAAGGGTCCACCAAATAGAAGTTCAATGCGCTAACCACTCACCTACCGCGCCATTTAAGTTTCCACCCAAACTAATACCTAGTTAAAGTCGTTTCATGGAAAAAATATAAAAAATATACTGAAATATAACAAAAACAAACAAATATAAACAAAATATAAACAAGAAAATATAAGCAACTTCTGTGAGTATCTTAATGACTTAATCGAGATTTCCTTGTTTAACTCAAAAACAAGTTATATAGACGTTGCTCAATGAGAAAAATATCACGAAATGTTCTTCAAGTTGAGCCTACGTCATCGACGGAGCAGTAACTTATGGGGGGGTGCAACTGCCCCCTCCCCAGAGAACCTTCCCGCCGTTCGAGGGGGGCCATTTTGAGACAAAGTTTTCTTACTCTATATACGATACAAACATAAAATTAGAAATGAATTATCAAATAGGGTCGCTACATTACATAAACAAAACAACACACAAAAGGTAAATAGAACAAATATGAGTCGTGAACCCATTTCAATAATATTTATTCATATGGGTTTGAGATTTATCAATATTGTCCCCTTAATAATTTTGTCGTGTATGGAATGGACCCAGGGAGTAACTAACGGAACTGCAGACCTTTGCGTGCGGGAGGGTCCACAGGCTCCGAGGGGCCCATAAAGATTAAAAGAAAGTTGGAGAGAGGGGGCCCAATAATTAGAAAATCAACTTTTTCTAGGAGGCTCAAGTAAGCTTATTAATGCTTGCCCACCCCCCAAGAAAAGAATCTAAGTTACGGTGCTGGTCATCGGTTGCAGGGATGGTCCCGATTTACATTACATTTTTCTTCTTTACCATAACTTCTAATTTCCAAAGAAGAAGAGACGGCAGAAATTATTTTCACATTATTTGAATTGTATCAACACGTGTAGAAATAGACAGTTCTATGTTTATGTTCCATAACTACTAGTTTTATTTTCTTATATTCATATGAGGAGTTTGTGGCAAATTAAACAAGCGGCACTAGCCGAGTGATCCCGGGCGTTCGGCTTCTGATCATGGGGTGCAATCCACTAGGGGTTCGAATTCCTCTGAAGAGCAAGGTCGCAATTTTAATTGTCATAAGTATTTCTGTGTTCGTGTCCCTGTAGTGTTTGGAATAGGTCGAAAGGACATGAGGTGCCAGTGGCGAACAATACTCACAATTTGTTAAAAAAAAATTGTGAAAGCAGGAAACTCCCATTGCAGCTAGTAATTTTTCTGAATGGGAAGATAATGTTTATGTAATTGGAAAATAAAGAAAAAGCAACGTAGTCAAAGGTATTCATAGGAACAGAAAAGATATAGAGTATGTCAGATGTTTCTTAGCTTTACACATGAACGCCATAATATTATTACGTTTATGTACTTACAGATAGAATTATCATTTTATGACAAGAAAGAGAATATAAAAATTTGTTAGCTGATAACAGTAATGCATTTTGTTTCGCCTTCTTCTAAGTAGAAAGGTGAGCTGACATCTTAAATAGAATCATTCTCGTGACTAGCGATCCCTATTGTAAGTTCGATCACTATTTGCAATTTGTGCACAGCTACGAACAATTCCTTGGAACTCTTTTTTTGGCCCATACTACAGCAGTAAGGACGCGTTTAGCCCTTATGTGTTCATCGATTCTTGTCTAAACATATTACTTGCTAGAGAGTTACGAAGGTTGATACGGATGACGTAATTTTGTGTTGTTGGCATTTCACCTGTAAAGGAAGTTGTCTCAACTCTTAGACCCAGACAAATTGAATATTTTTCATTTTAGAATATATCAGAAGTATCAGTTTTGTAGATTATAAAAAATTCCTGAATTGCCACAGCCGGAATCGAACTCGCGTCCTCAATATTACGAAGCTAACACTTAAGCCACTACTCTACGACATCACTGTTCTGGGAGAAGCAAAAATGGAGCTGCAGTGAAATCAATGATTGCACACTTTTATGACTCCAATGTAATAATGCTGAAACCTGATTTCAGTCATGATAAAATAGTGAAGTATTATGCAGAAAGAATAGTTCAGAGAAGTCAACTTTAAATTGGCAACTCATATGTACGGAGGCGCTGCCGTATGTTCTCGCCTCGGGCCCTGATTTTTCACGGCACGGCATTGGACAGATACTTATATTGATTGGAATCTGGTGTTTCAGGGCACTGGATTATTTTTTAACTTAATTAATTTAACCAACCGTCCTCAGCACCTTGTTACCTATTTTGACTCGTTTTACTCACTTTTACAGTTTTTCCACTAACTCTTTAAGAACAGGGACAAAAACACAGAAACATGGAGGACACTAAAAAATCACAACCACTATTGGCGCGTTCTTCCCTTGCCTGAAGTAAAACAATAAAATATAGTCAACATGCAATTTTGGTCTTCCTTTTCCTATGTGGGTCAAATCCAGAGTTGGAGTGCGTCAGTAGGTAAAATTGATCGAGTTTTCTGAGTGGGTCAGTTGGTCAACAGCATGTAACCCACTGCGAACAATCATCCACCGTGACCCACTGCCCACCCAACACAAGTACATACTGATCATGTGTAAAGAATGTTCCTCGAGGTACATTGGAATGTACATGATAGGTACGTGAAAAGAGCAATCATGTGAAATACACATGTAAGGAATAAGGTTACTTCCGCCCAAAAGTACGTGCATGACACATACCGAGGAATGTATCTATTATGTGTATATCACGTACCGTGTATGTACTTGACACATTTACTTGGCATTGGCATGTGCCAGGAATGTACTAGGCATGTCAGTAATGTTCCTTAGGGCAGTGCTATGCAACTGGGGGTGCGAGTACTTAAATACTAAAACCTTAACGCTTCATTTTTACGTTCGAATTTAGAAGCTTGTACTTTTAAAAAAAAGCCAAGCAACTAACTCTGAAAACATATGCCCTCCTCCAGCATCTGTATGGTAATTTAACTATCTATTAAAATACTACAGTAACATTTACGAGCGATTTTTTTTTTTTTTTTACTGTTAAACCGCAGACGATAGCGTCGTCTCTTCGGGAGGGATAAATATGGTAAACATTGGTTATGATTGATACACATATATGGTCTATGAGATTCGGTTACAACAATAATAAAGAAAGTCACTTTATTCATACAGAGGTGAATTATTATTGTTGTTGTGAACCATGTGATACAAAACAAGAAACAGATATGGATGGGGAAGGTTGAGATGTAAGTGCTGAAGACAGACAGTGGTCAATGTATGGTTAGACATAAGGAGTATTGAAATAATGAAAGATATGCTTATTTGAAGGGCTGAGCGAATGATGAGATGAAGTGCATGGACGCCACAGTACACAGGGAAGTGTTAGTATTCACAAATGAGCTTATCTTCTGTGTTGGGGCTACTCAACACTGATGGCAGACATGGGGGAAGCCCTTGTTAGAAGGAAACTCACTGTGCAAACGATGGGTATATGTGCGGATTGAATTCTGATGGATGATAGGTAGCGAAGAAATGATGGTCAGGGTGTTCCGGATGCTTCTGGCCATAGATGGAGAGTAGATGTCGCAGTGGAGGATAGTAATACTTAGGCGAGGTGGAAAAGTTACTATCAAGATATATAGTGTCCATAAGCGTATGGTGCTGAGTTCTCCATTTCTTATCTACGTAGCGGGAGCGAAGATCTTCCAGATGGCGTGTGATGTGCGGAAATGTGATTCTTTCGTATAAGAGACGTGTGGGACTAGGCAAGCTTATTCGAAATGCGAGTCTCAAAGCGTGGCGTTCTATAATACGTAGGCGCTCGTAGAAATCGTCATTCGCACTAACCCAGGCGGTGTGACCATGAGTGAGACATGGGCGAAGGAAGACCTTGTAAGTGTTTAGGACGGTATCCGCGTGCAGGCCCCAGGTAGTACCAACCAGGCGTTTTAATAGATTTAAACGGTTTTGTGCTTTCTCCTTAATAGATAGAAGGTGAGGTTTCCAAGATAATTTGGCATCAAAGACTACCCCCAGGTATTTAACAGTAGAGCTGGGATTGATGGGTACACCTTCTACGTTAATAGCGAGTAAGGATGGATTGCGGCGTACTCGACTGCGTCTCTTGTTTGGAAGTATCACTAGGGCTTGTGTTTTGGTACAATTCAATTTTAACTTCCATCGATTGCACCAGTTGCTAAAAGCATCTATAGCTTTTTGCAGAGAAATGTTGATTTGGTGCATAGTTTTGCAACAAGCCAGCAGTGCAGTATCATCTGCAAATGTGAAAGTGTAAATAGGCTCAGGCATCACGGGCAGGTCACTAACATACAATATATATAATAATGGTGATAAGGCTGAACCTTGTGGGACACCAGTACAAGGAAAAATTGGAAAAGATAAACTATTATTAATGGAGATATATGCGAGACGATTCGTAAGAAAGTGATACACCATACGTATATATGCGGCCGGAAGATCGAAGAAGTGTAACTTATATATAAGACCATTGTGCCACACGCGATCAAATGCCTTTTCAAGATCGAAGAGAAGAAGGCATGAGGGTGCAGTTCTATTATAATGGTTCGTGATGATGGTGCTAAGACGTAACAAGTTATCGAGGAGGCTATGTTCAGGTCGGAAACCTGCTTGGTGTTTAGGCAACAGATCATGAACTAACAGATGGCTATGGAGTCTCCGGACTATGATGCGCTCAAAGATTTTCCCAAGTGTGGAAGTGAGCTGAATGGGCCGATAAGAAGCTGGATCTGTTTTATCTTTTTTAGGTTTCAGAAACATAAGTACTTTAGATACTTTCCAATCAGATGGATAGTAGCCAGTTCTGAGGACAAAATTGTACAGCGTTGCCAAAATATGAAGTAAAATAGCAGGACCTTCTTTAATATGGCGGTAGGTAATGCCATCAAACCCTGGTGCCGTGTTTTTCTTGTGACGTATCACGTCTGTAATATCCATTGGCGTTATTGGGGCCGTTAAAGGATGCTGATCATCCAGAGTATGGTCCATGTTAATTCCAAGGTACCCATTATGAGGGTTTGTATATCTGGCAATGCGCCTGTAAAGAGTTGATCCATCTCGGAAAGAGGGTTCTGGCGTGAAGGTGGTTTGAAGAACTTGGGCAAAGGCATCAGCTTTCGCAGAGTCCGTGGTAAGTGCAGAATTCTTGTCGAGTAGAGGGTAGTGAGGAGTGCTGGTTTTCCCAATTAGCCGGTTGAAATGTTTCCAATATTTAGTTGGATGGCTCTCCTCAGCTAAAGCATTAACTGTCTTTATCCAGTTGCGCTTTTTAAATGCTCGGATGTAATTTTGAACCATGCGAAGATACTGACGATGAAGTCGCAGTGTGGCTTCATTACGGCTGTGTAGGTAATCCTTGTACGCTGTTCGAGCTAAAGAGATGAGAGAGAGATAGTGAGGTGGTAGTTTAGGCCGGTAAAGATTACCTGTGGTTTCTGGAATGTGATTTGCACCGCTGGTTTGAATGCTTTGCGTAATGCGATCTAAAGTCATGTCGAACGTAGAAATGTCAGATGGAAGTTGAATATCTGCTAGTGCGTCGTGGATATCCTGCCGGTACATTATCCAATTGGCACGGTCAAAATTTGGCCGAGAACGGAGAGTTTCTTGAGGTGGTTTCGATCCATTAGGAAAAACTATGTCGACCTTTACAGGATCATGATCGCTACCAATAGAATCAAGAACACTGACATCAAGATATGGGACTATACTAGATGAGGCAATTACCACATCGGGAGTTGTATTAGAGGATGGGCGAGTTGCTCTAGGCAGTGGGCAAATTTCGCCGTTCGTGTGAGAAGTAATGAAATCAGAAAATAACCGTTTTTCAGTAGCATTTCTGCTATGGTAGTTAATGTCAGCCATGACAATATAGGAGCGAAAATTAGTATCCAGGTACGTGAAAAACGAAGTAGGTATGCGAACATACGGTCGAACGTATATGGTTGCTACAGTGATAGGCCTTGATTTAAAATAAATGGTGACAATATTATGCTCCGGTAGAGGTTCAGGGAATTTGTGATTAATGGTTTTGATAGGTAACTTATGTTTAGTGCCAATAGCTGTTCCGCCATTTGCTCTCTGCCCCGGTGGTCCATCGTGGCGTGTGAATTGATAACCAGGAAAATAAACGGATTGTCTTGGAGTTAGGAAAGTTTCATTTAAGAGAAAACTATGGACCTTATGTTCATGTAATAAAGCAGTAAGTAGGTCTTTCCTGGTACAGAGTGACTGGATATTGAGGTAAAGAAACGTTATAATAAAGCCTGTATCCATGATTATGACAGTTAAACTTGGGTTGTAAGAGGATGAATTTGAAAATGCACTGTCTGTCCAGAATAGGTTGCTTTGACATCTAGGTTATAGAGTATTTTAGTTGCATATACAACTTGATGGATTATGTGGGTCCGCAAGAAAGGATGGATGTTCTGGAGAGCAAGACTAAAGAAGCGGATCATGTCTTCGACTGTAACAGGTTCTCGAAGAGAATTGTGCGGAGGCACTGGCGTATCTGGTGTACGTAAAGGCACTACTAGTTCGGGTTTAGTAGGCTCTGCTTGAGGTTTGGCCTTACATTTGTAGCTATATGTAGGATGCGCATCATGGCAAGTGTTGCAATTTGGTGGCGCTGCTCCGTTAGGGCAGTCTTTAGTAAGATGGTTTTGACCACAGTAACCACATTTAGAGGTGTTTGGACAGTTATGTGTCAGGTGCTGGTTATAAACCTGGCACTTTTCACACCGAATCGGAAGAGGTGGAGGTGTACGAGACGGTTCTACTTTATGACGGCGTTTAAAGATGTAGGCACCATATTGTAATAAATGGTCAATAGCTTGCTGTTCGTTTGTCAGAACTCTAACTAGATAGGTCGGGCCAGTATTGTTGCGTATACGGATACATTTTTGAATGTTCACGCCTTCAGCAGTAAGTTCTTCTTCCACTTCCGAGTCAGTTATCTCGGGATCGACACCCTTGATGACGACGGATAACAACGGTGGTTTCCTTGGTGGTGGACCTTGCGTCTGGCGTTTCGGTTGTAAGACAGTAATATTTGCATTCTTGCCAAAGATCTCAAAGGAAGCCTTGTTACGAACGTGTCTATGAAAATCGGGGTTCTTGGACTTGAGAATAACACCATTGTTTGTGAAACGGATCTCTGTTATTTCCAGTCTTGGTACGTATTTAACAAGCTGTTGAAAAATATGCTTTGAATTCTTGAATTTTGTATCAAAGTTTGTGAGAAGGAAATTATAGATTTGATCCCGAGATGGAAGTGGTGTAGGGTCGGAGCTTGTTGAAGGTTGGATGTCCATACGCAAATCCTGGTCATCATCAATATTAACATTGGCCGCCTCAGGAGCAGACCCCGATCGGGGACGCTTATCAACCGACTTATCCGAAGTATCCGATTCCCGCCTAGTGCGCCTACGTTGATCCCTAGGCTGGGGAACTACAGGTGGTAGCCTATGCATTGGGCCAGCGGCCCTACAAAGTGATGGAGATAAGTGCAAATGTATAAGTGATGATCGGAACCAGCCAGCAAGAAATGAAATGAAATGAAATGAAATGAAATGAAATGCAAGAAGATGAGAACAAAAATACAGGTTTTAACCCTCCAAAAGGCGTATAGACCTCTTGTCCACCCTGTAAAAAGCGTACTTGCACCGATCTCAGAAATACGTATTGCAATACTTCGTCATCGGAAGGTGCAATAACAGCTTTAAGACAGGTTAGGCTTAACCCAAAGTAAGTATGTTTACGAGCGACCGAGCTCTAACCTATAATCTTAGCATTCAAACCTTTGATTTACGGTTATTTGTGATTTCACGTTTATAACAAAGACAAATATTTTTAAAAGAGTGTAGTTTAAATAAATTACTGAAATAAATATTTTTCACAAAGTTTATCCTTTTAAATTATTGTTCAAAGACCTTTGCTTTTAGTAAGCCTTCTCCAAAATACATGCAAATGAATTGTGCTGCCATCTTTGGAGCTCTTTTAAAATACACATATATGTTTCTCGACAATGAGATCTCAGAAACTACAGGCTCTAGAAAGATGACGTTTTCACTGATCGATTGCAAATTTCATGTAGATTGTCCAGTTCTAATTGAATATTTAAAAAACATGGGCACTATTTCTTTAGTACATTTTTACGGGTACATTGGAAGTGTTGAAATTTCAAAAAAAATAAAATAAAACATCACATCCTAATCATTACACATTCCAACACCACACTGTTGTATATAGCGGTTGTATATGTCTCCGGCATTTGTTTCATAGCCAAATAATAATGGAAAAGGAAGGATAACCATTTCTCCAGTCTAAGATGAACTTTTTTGGGGAGTGTTTTTCCCAATAAGCACCATATATAGAACTGACAATATATTAATTTTGTATGTAATGTATTTGCTTATTACATACTGCATGCAAGAAGAAAGAAAACACTGGTCGTACATGAATTAGAAACTCCAACCGGAAGTAGGCTCAAATCTTGCAAACGGTGCGAGATATTCAGAAAAATAATCGAAAAATCCCCCTTTATGATACCCTTTGGCTATTTTTAAATCAATACGTCTTTAACTTGTGTCTGTAAAGAGACATGTACACATGTTGTAAGGAATGATAAGGCGATATCTGCTCATATGCGAATAATGCGCTGTGTAGAGAGCGCAGGTTCAGCTAGTTTCTTGCAAAAATTCTTCAATCGAAGATTTATAATCGCCACTGATTTTCAATTTTGTCGATATTATCTTCAAATTCCACAGAAGGTGAAAGAAGAAGCTAAATCAGTAAAAGATGTTTCACCGGTTTCAAGCTTATTGCCACTGAAAAGCGACATTTCCTGAAGGATGTCTATATTATCAGGCTGAATTTCTTTAAGGAGTTAGTTTATACTTAAACTTACGTCTTCCCGAAAATTTTATTTAACGTCTAGTTTTAACGTACAGGTTTTGAACTAATTCTCTGCTGTGTAACGTCACAATATAACTATCAATGCTAATTTTATGAGGACAATTCTGACAGTGGGGTTTAGAATGTTACAACCTAGAGAACGCATCAAACGTCAGAAAATTGCAAAATGACACACACAATATATTACAATGTGGCTAAACTCAGAAAGTGGCTATAGAAGTGAAAAGCATATGGCTAAAAAGCCACTATTGGCTCTTTGGAAATTATGTGACTAACGACGTTCTCAAAATGGCCAGATCTCGTCACAAAGTGCCTAAATTGGCAACCCTAGTCGCAATACGAAGCAACTTACGCACAACCATGCCATGGTACATGGGGTATGTGCCATTCACATTCCTCACATTCCAGTGAAGCATGTAAAAGTACCTTTCAAGTGTCAGACATTCCTCGAAAGGCACGTACCTAGCGACACGTGCTATGCATATGAAATGTACATTTTTCAAGTACCAGGTACGTAAACGGTACATATGGAACTTAAATGGCACGTTCCTAGAATGTACCTGGTTGGGTGGGTGCGACGCACCACCCAGCATGACCCACCACTTATTATGACGCACTCTGACCCACCGACCCTCTCTGCTCACTGCATTGTAGACAGCATCTTCTGACGCGGCAAAACACAAATGAACCACAAAGTTTCTCCCCCAAAATATGTTAAATCGCCTATATGTGTGATTTGTTTACATTAAGGTGAGTATAAAATCACTAGAAAAAAGTACCCCGGAAGGGGCTCGAACAACCAACCGTATGATTACGGTAAAGTGTTTGTCATGTTCTGGGCGGGTGTTCTTCCGACCTCACAACGGATGCGATGAAGGAGACGTCGCTTGTAAAGGGATAAATCGTTGAGATCGTTTTAATTTGGTCAATCAGAGTGCTCTTTTAACTGTATATATGAAACGATAACTGTTTGGGATAAGAAAAAATGCGTTCTCCATGTATTTTTATAACAAAATGACGTGTGCGTATTTACTTTATTTCATAGTTCTCCCATACTCACTTTCTAATAATCGACGACAGTTGCTATCTAAATTGATACAATTATCGCACTCAAGATTTTTCACTTAATGATGTTGAGGCAGAGGTTATTCTTGACCCCCGGAGCTCACTTTAGGAACAATTCGTCAGGAAAAAATAATATATAATAATAACCGCATGCACATGACTGGAGATAGTATGTGTTGATCCCTTCGCGATTCTCCGCGACGAATCGAAGGAGCGAGGACCAAAACGAAGTCCTCGCTGCTACGCGGTGGTAACTTCAACACCCCAACGCGAGATATCTCTTTCGACTCGATGAAACCCTGCCGGCAGTGGGACCTAGCGGCAATCCTTCGACTCGTCTCTATATTGACGATCGACATTTACCCACAAGTGGGCCACTAGGTGTTGACGACGTTTACGGCATAGGGTAGGTCCATGTTTCATATAGCCTCGCTGCTGAAAGGGACGTTAAACTCAAAATCAACTCCACAAAAATACAATGCTTCGCATCAGTAGTAAGGGCCTGACTATAGGAAACTTTTTGGCCCCTGGGTCCCTGCCTCAGGACCCATGGTCCCTGGCCGGGGTCAATGACCTAGGGGTACATAGGACCACCCCCTCTAAATTTGGCAGGGGTACCATGGCCCACCCCCTAAATTTTGGCAGGGGTACATAGGACCACCCCCCTTAAATTTTGGAAATTGCCAAATCTAAAAATTTGGTGTGGTAGCCTAGGACCATAGTATGTACCTCTATTAGTATTGGGTGTCTATGTCGTTCCCTTTCATGGGTAAAAAATTGCCAAAAATTCAAATTTTGGAGGTTTTTGACCTAATTTATTCCCTTTGATGAGGTGTTATTACCCTATATAGTTATATGGGCGTATACAGGGGTCCATTCCCTTTCATAAGACATGGGTATATTAATGCACCCATTGAAAAATTTGGGAGGGGTACCTTGGCCCACCCCTTAAATTTTGGAAATTGCCCAATTTAAACATTTGGTATTATAGTATAGGACCCTAATATGTATTATGATAAATTTGGATGGTCCACCTCGTTCCCTTTTAGGGGTACCAAATTGCCAAAATATAAACGTAAGCAATACGTAGTACCACGTGTTTGGTTTTGACCTAATTTATCCCCTTGGATGAGGTGTTATTACCCTATATGGTTATATGGGCGTATACAGGGGTCCATTACCTTTCATAAGACATGGGTATATTAATGCACCCCTTTAAAAATTTGGGAGGGGTACCTTGGCCCACCCCTTCATTTTAGAAATTGCCCAATTTAAACATTTGGTATTATAGTATAGGACGCTAATATGGATCACTATAAATTTGGGTGGTCCATCTCGTTCCCTTTTAGGGGTACAAAATTGCCAAATTTTAGTACAACCACGTGTTTGGTTTTTAACCTAATTTATCTCCTTGGATGAGGTCCTATTACCTTATATGGTTATATGGTCATGTATAGGTGTTCATTCCCTATCATAAGACATAGGTACATTGGTGCACCCCTTTAAATTTTTAGGAGGGGGTACCCTGGCCCACCCCTTCAATTTCAGAAATTCTCCAATTTAAGCATTTGGTATTATAGTACAGGACCTCATTATGTATTATGATAAATTTGGGTGGTCCACCTCATTCCCTTTTAGGGGTACAAAATTGCCAAAAATATAAACGTAAGCAATACGTTGTACCACGTGTTTGGTTTTCGACCTAATTTATCTGCTTGGATGAGGTCCTATTACCTTATATAGTTATATGGTCATGTATAGGGGTCCATTACCTATCATAAGACATAGGTACATTTGTGCACCCCCGGTAGGGGCACCTTGGCCCACCCCTTTAATTTTGGAAATTGCCCAATTTTAACATTTGGTATTATAGAATAGGACCCTAATA
The DNA here is from genome assembly GCF_964235325.1 of Thermobia domestica. Classification (NCBI taxonomy): domain Eukaryota; kingdom Metazoa; phylum Arthropoda; class Insecta; order Zygentoma; family Lepismatidae; genus Thermobia; species Thermobia domestica. The sequence continues at coordinate 3,295,657 of NC_137469.1, forward strand.
TAGATCACTATAAATTTGGGTGGTTCATCTCGTTCCCTTTTAGGGGTACAAAATTGCCAAATTTTAGTAGAACCACGTGTTTGACATTTGACCCAATTTATCTCTTGGATGAGGTCCTATTACCTTATATGTTTATATGGTTATGTATAGGGGTCTATTCCCTATCATAAGACATAGGTACATTTGTGCACCCCTTTAAAATTTGTTAGGGGTACCTTGGCCCATCCCTTAAATTTTAGAAATTGCTCATTTTATATATTTGGTATTATAGTACTGGACCCTAACATGTATTATGATAAATTTGGGTGGTTTACCTCGTTTCTCTTTCATGGGTACATGTTATATGGGTATGTACAGAGGTTTATTACCTTTATATGTTTATGTTCCCTTTTAAATTTGGGGAATTATCAAATAACAAAATTCGGTAAACCTTTTTCTAGGACCCATTGTAGATGTTGGTGTTCCTCTTATGGCCAAATATTCAAAATTTAAAGGTTATTGACCGGCTTTATTATTGAATAAGTACAGGATTTATTACTTTTTCATAACACACAGGTGTATTTGTGTACCAATCTTAAATTTTGGGAGGGGTACATTTCTTATTGTCATATCAATAATTGGTAATGGTTCTTAAAATTGGATAGTATCTCATTCATTGGGTAAATCATTGTGAAATATGAGTATGATCACGTAATCAGTTATTGACCTATGATGGAATTAGGAGTCCAGGACATTGGAACATTGAAACTTTGTAGGATAATTTGAGAATTGTCAAATGAAATTGCGTCATTGGTTTTGATTATTCCCGCCAAATATAAACGTAAGCAAGACGTTGTACCACGTGATTGACCTTGAGGTAGTGTACAGGGATACATAGCTAACCTTATTGAAACTTATGACTCATAGACGAAAGGCAATACATGCTACAACACTAGCAAAGTTATTGTTGATGCAATTTGATTGGATGATCACTATCTTTCCTGCAATCTGATTGGTTGATCACTATCTTTCGTGCAATCTGATTGGTTGATGATTTCCAAATCTTTGCTGTATTCAGTTTTTAAGTTTTGTTTTACATTTAAAAATCTTGTTTTCGTTCAACATTTTGCACTCAATGATAAATATGATCAAAACCGTTTATTTGTTAATCGAATAGTTAAAAACCGGATAAAGTTTGACGGTTAACCGTGAAACGTAAAAATTTTTTAGTTTGAATTTTTTTTGCTTGAAACATTTTGTTTGAAAATTCTTGCTTTCAAATTTTTTGTTTGAATTTTTTGTTTGAGAATTTTGTTTGAAATTTTTTTTGACAACTTTTGTTTCAAAATTTTTTGTTTAAAATTTTTTTTGTTTGAAATTTTTTTCGTTTCCAAATTTTTTTGTTTCAAATTTTTTTCGTTTGAAATTTTTGTTTGAAATTTTTTTCGTTTGAAATTTTTTGTTTGCAAATTTTTGTTCGAAAATTTTGTTTAAAATTTTTTGTTTAAAATTTTTCGTTTCCAAATTTTTTGTTTGAAATTTTTTGTTTCAAAATTTTGTTTGAAATTTTTTTCGCTTCAAAATTTTGTTTGAATTTTTTTTTTGGTTTGAAATTTTTTGTTTGAATTTTTTTTTCGTTTCAAAATTTTGTTTCAAAGATTTTTGTTTGAAATTTTTGTTTCAAAGTTTGAGTTGACATTTTTAAAAGTTTGTGCACTTATTAGTAAAGAACTGGAACTGTTTAGAACAAAAACCTTTGACAACATTGTGGTGCAATAGTACACGTCAGAACCTGGGGTTGTACTTGAAATGAAAAAACACAATTCATTGAAATGGATCATTTTATTACACTCCACATACATCCATACCAGATAGTGGTTCTGGATATTGTCGATACAATGTATTTTGAACTTCTTGCACTAGTTTGTCTTTAGCGTATAATTTTAATTCCAGTTGAAGGCTTTTAAGGTCTAATGCAATATCAATTGGTGGAAACTCAATGTCCATTTGATCACAAATAAACTGTTTATCAATACAGTTATGCACCCACGAACGATGTTGACAACCATCACAATATCTAGATACATGTTGTACAATATGCATAACACATTTTTCAAAATAGTACTTTTTCAGGAATATACTAGTTTTGTTGCACACTTCCACTGCATGTTTAACACACGGAAATACGCTGATGAATTTGTTCCATTCCGTTTGTGTTAGATACACCATATTGCGAGGGACATGGAATGTACTCTTTTTACGTAACAGCACCATCTTCTCTTCGAGGACTGTACGCAGCACCACTTCATGATTTGAGCCTAATGATTTGACTATGGTCACATTTAGCTCATCATGAAAATAATCGTTCATTTGGTCGATTCGTGAACATAATATTTGCCATTCTTCACAGGTCAGTTGTACACCAAATTGTTCTGCTTTACCCAATCGAATCACAGGTTCAAATGTTCTAGCACTGATACCAATCATCACATGTTTTGTTTGAAATATATTTATTGGATAATAGCTTGCGAAGATGAACTCTTTATCGTTAGAAGTACACATCTTTCCTCCTGAAAAGCACTTGCTCAAATGATTTCGTGGGATGACACTGTATTTGCTGGTTTATAGTTATTGCTGACGTCATTGGTAAGGAATGTGCTGACGTTTGAATTCATGATTTCATCACAGTTGCTGACGTCATGCCGACCAACCAAATTCATACAACTATGTCTGATGTGCTGATTCATGATTTCATCACAATGGCTGACGAATCTGGCTGTGTACTAAATTCAAGTTGATGACTTCGACCCAAGAATCCTTTGTAACATAAAGATACGGATCCAGTATTTAAGAAACGCAGCAGTTCTTCTTGCTTTGATGCCTCCATGGGTAAATATCTTGCTGGTAAAATTATATTCTTATCATTTTCAAGCTTCACTACGATTCTTAATCCAAACTTTGTAGGGATCATTTGGCTAGCTAAGATTCTATAAGGTACATTCTGTTGTAAATCAGTAATCTTGGTAAATGATTTCATCACATCACGTGTGTTTAGAAACTGCAGACAAGTAGCCATGATGACGTTATCATGAATACTAACTCGAACGATACTTATATATGATGCAAAACTGATGACGTTGCATTATCATGTTCTGACGTGTACTATTGCACCACAACGTTGCCAGATGTTTTTGTTCTAAACAGTTCCGGCTAGTGCATACCTGTATTGATAAACAATTTATTTGTGATCAAATGGACATTGAGTTTCCATCAATTGATATTGCAATAGATCTTAAAAGCCTTCAACTGGAATTAAAATTATACGCTAAAGACAAACTAGTGCAAGAAGTTCAAAATACATTGTATCGACAATATCCAGAACCACTATCTGGTATGGATGTATGTGGAGTGTAATAAAATGATCCATTTCAATGAATTGTGTTTTTTCATTTCAAGTACAACCCCAGGTTCTGACGTGTACTATTGCACCACAATGTTGTCAAAGGTTTTTGTTCTAAACAGTTCCAGTTCTTTACTAATAAGTGCACAAACTTTTAAAAATGTCAACTCAAACTTTGAAACAAAAATTTCAAACAAAAATCTTTGAAACAAAATTTTGAAACGAAAAAAAAATTCAAACAAAAAATTTCAAACCAAAAAAAAATTCAAACAAAATTTTGAAGCGAAAAAAATTTCAAACAAAATTTTGAAACAAAAAATTTCAAACAAAAAATTTGGAAACGAAAAATTTTAAACAAAAAATTTTAAACAAAATTTTCGAACAAAAATTTGCAAACAAAAAATTTCAAACGAAAAAAATTTCAAACAAAAATTTCAAACGAAAAAAAATTTGAAACAAAAAAATTTGGAAACGAAAAAAATTTCAAACAAAAAAATTTTAAACAAAAAATTTTGAAACAAAAGTTGTCAAAAAAAATTTCAAACAAAATTCTCAAACAAAAAATTCAAACAAAAAATTTGAAAGCAAGAATTTTCAAACAAAATGTTTCAAGCAAAAAAAATTCAAACTAAAAAATTTTTACGTTTCACGGTTAACCGTCAAACTTTATCCGGTTTTTAACTATTCGATTAACAAATAAACGGTTTTGATCATATTTATCATTGAGTGCAAAATGTTGAACGAAAACAAGATTTTTAAATGTAAAACAAAACTTAAAAACTGAATACAGCAAAGATTTGGAAATCATCAACCAATCAGATTGCACGAAAGATAGTGATCAACCAATCAGATTGCAGGAAAGATAGTGATCATCCAATCAAATTGCATCAACAATAACTTTGCTAGTGTTGTAGCATGTATTGCCTTTCGTCTATGAGTCATAAGTTTCAATAAGGTTAGCTATGTATCCCTGTACACTACCTCAAGGTCAATCACGTGGTACAACGTCTTGCTTACGTTTATATTTGGCGGGAATAATCAAAACCAATGACGCAATTTCATTTGACAATTCTCAAATTATCCTACAAAGTTTCAATGTTCCAATGTCCTGGACTCCTAATTCCATCATAGGTCAATAACTGATTACGTGATCATACTCATATTTCACAATGATTTACCCAATGAATGAGATACTATCCAATTTTAAGAACCATTACCAATTATTGATATGACAATAAGAAATGTACCCCTCCCAAAATTTAAGATTGGTACACAAATACACCTGTGTGTTATGAAAAAGTAATAAATCCTGTACTTATTCAATAATAAAGCCGGTCAATAACCTTTAAATTTTGAATATTTGGCCATAAGAGGAACACCAACATCTACAATGGGTCCTAGAAAAAGGTTTACCGAATTTTGTTATTTGATAATTCCCCAAATTTAAAAGGGAACATAAACATATAAAGGTAATAAACCTCTGTACATACCCATATAACATGTACCCATGAAAGAGAAACGAGGTAAACCACCCAAATTTATCATAATACATGTTAGGGTCCAGTACTATAATACCAAATATATAAAATGAGCAATTTCTAAAATTTAAGGGATGGGCCAAGGTACCCCTAACAAATTTTAAAGGGGTGCACAAATGTACCTATGTCTTATGATAGGGAATAGACCCCTATACATAACCATATAAACATATAAGGTAATAGGACCTCATCCAAGAGATAAATTGGGTCAAATGTCAAACACGTGGTTCTACTAAAATTTGGCAATTTTGTACCCCTAAAAGGGAACGAGATGAACCACCCAAATTTATAGTGATCTATATTAGGGTCCTATTCTATAATACCAAATGTTAAAATTGGGCAATTTCCAAAATTAAAGGGGTGGGCCAAGGTGCCCCTACCGGGGGTGCACAAATGTACCTATGTCTTATGATAGGTAATGGACCCCTATACATGACCATATAACTATATAAGGTAATAGGACCTCATCCAAGCAGATAAATTAGGTCGAAAACCAAACACGTGGTACAACGTATTGCTTACGTTTATATTTTTGGCAATTTTGTACCCCTAAAAGGGAATGAGGTGGACCACCCAAATTTATCATAATACATAATGAGGTCCTGTACTATAATACCAAATGCTTAAATTGGAGAATTTCTGAAATTGAAGGGGTGGGCCAGGGTACCCCCTCCTAAAAATTTAAAGGGGTGCACCAATGTACCTATGTCTTATGATAGGGAATGAACACCTATACATGACCATATAACCATATAAGGTAATAGGACCTCATCCAAGGAGATAAATTAGGTTAAAAACCAAACACGTGGTTGTACTAAAATTTGGCAATTTTGTACCCCTAAAAGGGAACGAGATGGACCACCCAAATTTATAGTGATCCATATTAGCGTCCTATACTATAATACCAAATGTTTAAATTGGGCAATTTCTAAAAATGAAGGGGTGGGCCAAGGTACCCCTCCCAAATTTTTAAAGGGGTGCATTAATATACCCATGTCTTATGAAAGGTAATGGACCCCTGTATACGCCCATATAACCATATAGGGTAATAACACCTCATCCAAGGGGATAAATTAGGTCAAAACCAAACACGTGGTACTACGTATTGCTTACGTTTATATTTTGGCAATTTGGTACCCCTAAAAGGGAACGAGGTGGACCATCCAAATTTATCATAATACATATTAGGGTCCTATACTATAATACCAAATGTTTAAATTGGGCAATTTCCAAAATTTAAGGGGTGGGCCAAGGTACCCCTCCCAAATTTTTCAATGGGTGCATTAATATACCCATGTCTTATGAAAGGGAATGGACCCCTGTATACGCCCATGTAACTATATAGGGTAATAACACCTCATTCAAGGGAATAAATTAGGTCAAAAACCTCCGAAATGTGAATGTTTGGCAATTTTTTACCCATGAAAGGGAACGACATTGACCCCCAATACTAATAGAGGTACATACTGTGGTCCTAGGCTACCATACCAAATTTTTAGATTTGGCAATTTCCAAAATTTAAGGGGTGGGCCAAGGTACCCCTCCCAAATTTTTCAATGGGTGCATTAATATACCCATGTCTTATGAAAGGGAATGGACCCCTGTATACGCCCATATAACTATATAGGGTAATAACACCTCATCAAAGGGAATAAATTAGGTCAAAAACCTCCAAAATTTGAATTTTTGGCAATTTTTTACCCATGAAAGGGAACGACATAGACACCCAATACTAATAGAGGTACATACTATGGTCCTAGGCTACCACACCAAATTTTTAGATTTGGCAATTTCCAAAATTTAAGGGGGGTGGTCCTATGTACCCCTGCCAAAATTTAGGGGGTGGGCCATGGTACCCCTGCCAAATTTAGAGGGGGTGGTCCTATGTACCCCTAGGTCATTGACCCTGGCCAGGGACCATGGGTCCTGAGGCAGGGACCCAGGGGCCAAAAAGTTTCCTATAGTCAGGCCCTTACTACTGCATCATATATCCATATATGTTTGTCATGCGCTTTATAATAATTGCTGCAGCTTGTTTATTATATGGGGCGCTTAGAGCACAGGGCAATCAACCTATAAAGTTGTGAGAAAAATAGACATAAAATTTGTAATGTAAGCTTCTGTATGTTGGTCTACGTGCCATGGGCCCCACAGAATTATTTCCAAGGGGGGGGGCAAGATACACACACACATATAGATAGATAGATAGATAGATAGATAGATAGATAGATAGATAGATAGATAGATAGATAGATAGATAGATAGATAGATAGATAGATATAGATATAGATATATCCCACTGTCTCTCACACAATCACCTTAAGAGATGCGTGCATATAATCCTTTATTTCAAACTAATCAATTAGCACATAGTATAACTTCATTAACTTCATTATATATAAACATATATGAAAAAATCAATAGATTAGGTATTAGGATGATATTGGCAGAAAAAAGACACAATACAAATAATCTACTTAGCCTACATTTCATTCACTGGTGTTTGTCGAACAAAAATTGCAGCCGACGAGGATCCTCTTTGCGAATCTTGTAATTGTTTGCTCTATGGACACATTCTTGTTTTCAAGCACATGTTCTCGATGGACACAACATACATAGTCCGCTGAGTCTTTTCTCCTCTATTCTTGAGCGTAACCAAGTTTTTACTCTCATTAAAGCACTAAATGAACGTTCTAGTGTGCAAGTAGTCGCTGGAAGCAAAAGAAATGTTTCTACGGCAGTAGCTACATCAGGAAACAAGTTATTTCAATGTTGTAATAAATCAATAGAAACACTGAACGGGCATTTACGTCCTTATTTTGCCATCATATGGTACTTTCATTTCCTTGAATATTGAGTTTAAAAACAAACTTGTGTCACCGAAAAGCCTATAAATGAATCTTTTTCGAAAATCCAGAGGGGGGCAATTGCCCCCTCTTGCCCCCGTCTGTGGGCGCCCATGCTACGTACCTTGATTTGGGAGTTTCAAATTGTATCCGTTTTTCCACTGAAAATTATCGATAATTCAACAAGAAAATAATTAGACCATGATAATTTAATTGAAATTCATCGTAATTTTGCCCATGACAAACACTTTACCATTTTATATCGTAAAGGTGAGATGCATCATTATTGTAACAGAGCGGTGCTTGAGGGATTGACCGTAGAAATTCAAACTGCGATTAGTTAGAATTTGACAACCTGGTTTTATTACAAATATAAACTCTTCTGTCGTTAGAAATGAGGACATGGATCATGTGTCAGAGTTGATGACGATGTGTTTTGGTGGGTCATTGGTTCATGGTGGGTGGTGGGTCGGAGTGGGTCAGAGTGGACCAAGGTCAGATTGGGTTGCGGTGGGTGGTGGGTCAAGTTTTCATTGACCCACGCCATCTCTGATCAAATCTGTAAAACCAAACCAAAAATCAGTATTACTACACAAAACGCTCAAGATCTTAGCTATTCATGACAAACTATTGCATGATCCGAATAACTCTAGTATATCCACAAACCATCATTTGTCATATTTTACCGAAATACGTCATGACTTTTCTGACAACCTGATATTTAAAATGTTAATATGCAAAGTTCATTGATCTCATCACTTATTCAATTATTCTTTTATAATCATCACAACCTTTATGGTACTTCCCGTAGCTATAGAAAGGTGAAATGTAGTATCCAGGCTTGGTATAGCGTAGGCCCCTACCAGTTTATAGTAATTTGCACAAACACACACACAAACACTCCACTAATAACACAATTGGAAGAAATTGTTTGGCGGGCACTTGGTTAGTCCACAAAGTAGCACGGAAAGTCCTGTAATTTATTTGGCATCGAAATTGATTGAAGAACAGTTCTAGACGTTGACCAATGAGAAACCGGGACTCCGGCATCGTCGTCGGCTAACGAGTGCAGCTTCTCTTCTCTTCTGCCTGGGCGACGTGTTTTGGCGAAACTTCCCTCTTTTTGGAAGGCCACGAGGGCATCTTCTGAATATTTTGAAGGAACCAACGACGTATAAAATAGTCCTAATTAGTCCTTTTACATGTTAGATGTCTTCTTCTGAATCCTAGTCTCATTTTCGGTGATATACAAAAACAAGCAGAATGAGCGCTAACACGGAGCTGTTGCGGCGATGGGTTTTGGAGGTAAAAAGATTAATGTTACATGTTGTCACTTCTATTTGTAACTTCGTATGGCGTTCTTCAAAAGCTGAAGCGCCCATATCTCAGCATAATGACAAATCGATTTCATAGCGATGGAAAAGCTCTTCTCGGTGCGTTTCTACCTTAGGTTTGCAGTTTCATTATTTTTTTATATATATTTTCTGCTTTGCCTGCATGTCTGTTTCCTGGCTAATGTTGAAGGCAGATTATATGAAGCAAGAAAAGTCATAATTTGTAAGCAAAGAAATGTAATGACAATTAATTTGGAATAAATACGTTTTCCCTCGAATATTTCCTTTTTACTTGTTCTTATTTATCATTGCTTTCTTTCTGTATTTCTGCAAATTACAAATTAAATGAGTCTGACGATAGTGTGGGAATAATTCTTGATAAGCGCTTAAAAGAGAAGCTAGTGAAAGTAGAATTTGTTAATTAAAAAAGTAGAGAAAATTATGAGAAAATAGAAGATATTATAGACAGCGAGAAGCGGGCTGCATGTGTAATTGTAATGGAAGATTTCAATGCAGTTGTGGGAGAAAAATAGGAAAGTAATGTCTTAAAGAAATATGGTTTACGCGAAAGAAATGAAAGGAGACAGGAACTGGTCAATTTCTTAGGCAGAATTCAATAGTAATTGCGAACACATGGTTCAATCAGCACAAAAGAAGAATATATACCTGGAAACCAGCAATAGACGGTGCAAGATATCAGATATACTTTGTTATGATTCAGAACAGGTATCGGAATAACGCGAAGACCCTTCCCCGGGCTGCCCTTTTCTCTGATCATAACCTTGTGATAACCGAAGTGAATATTCAATTGAAAAGTATAGGCAGACGAAAAGTAGTAAAGATGTTGAATACTGGAAAGTTGAGAAACGAGGAAGTAAGAAATCTTTTCGTTGAGAAATTCGAAGAAAAATACTTAAACGAGGGAAGGATAGGCGCAGGTAGTAACTAGGGATGGCCACAAAGTTCCGGTTCCGGCGGAACCGGTTCCGCGAAGAACTCGTTCTGGAACCGGTTCCGGACCTGGATCCGAAAACCCGGTTCTGGAACCGGTTCCGGATCTGGATCCGAAAACCCGGTTGCAAAACGGGATCTTAGGAACCGGTTCCAGACCTGGATCCGAAAACCCGGTTCCAGAACCGGATCTTGAGAACCGGTTCCAGATCTGGATCCGAAAGTCCCCAAAGACCCGTAAAGGAGGCACAAAGTTCACCTTCAAAAAAATGCAAACAGGACCATGCGGTTGTGCCTTCTCCGCCCAGACCCGCTTGTGCCCCCAGAAAAAAAAATTTGGTCCACCAGTGGGTGTTTAGCCAAATGAGATGGCCAGTTTGCCTGTTTAGCCAGAGTTTGCCAGTTACCCAGTTTATTTAGCCAAATGAGACAAGCTGCCGTCGCCTGGGCGCCTGCCTGTCGCTTCCACCATTTCATCTAGCATACTGTTCACAGCCTGCCAGCAGCTCGGGTGTAGCGTAGGGATGGTTACACAGTTTCGGTTCCAGCGGAACCGGTTTTCAGAACCGGATCCGGTTCCAGACCTGGATCTGAAGAACCGGTTCCAGACCTGGATCCGAAGAACCGGTTCCAGACCTGGATCCGAAGAACCGGTTCCAGACCTGGATCCGAAAAACAGGTTCCGGAACCGGATCCGTTCCGACCCGAAAACCGGTTCCACCAGGAACCGGTTCTGGCCATCCCTAGTAGTAACAGACAGTGGAGAGCATATTAAACTTTGCATACAGCAGGCTCCCGAAGAAATAGTAGGTTACCATGAACACAAAAACGGCTAAGAAATCATGAGTTACAGAACAGTTTTTTTTTTTTTTCAGAAAATAAAGAGAAAGGAAGAAGTGAAAACAAGTTGATACAGTGAAGGGCAGAAAGATGTACAGGAAGTTAAACGAGTTGCAAAGGGAAGAGTTTTACAAAAGAAAATCCGAGAACATAGAAGAATTAGAATGAGTTGGGAAATATGAGGAAATGTACAAGGAGGTGAAATCTATGGAACTTCGGAGGAAACAAGGAGCTATTACGATGGCAGTAGAAAATAAGAATGGGAAGGTGCACTCATGTCCAAAATTATTGTCGCATGTCTATAAATATGTTGTTGTACAAATATAAATTGATAACGAATTCGCCCGGTATTTCTTATAATGTTAGTACGTGTATAATCAGCAAAGACATGTATGTGGGAAGTTTCATGTCAAAAGAGCAGTAAATAAAAACAATAAAACGAAAATAAAGCTTTCTTTTCCATTTACCAACATTTTGTTTTACTCATTCTAATTTTCGTATTTACAATTATTTTCCTATGAAATTTACCACAAATATACATTTCCCAATTACACACATGCTGTCAGTATTAAAAGTACCTTGCAAAATCCAGTGGTGCCCACCCCCCCTTATGTCTATGACGCACCCCCCCCAATTGTCTATCCGTAGGTGTTCTTCCATGAAAAAATCTTCTTTTCGATTAATTTTACCCCCCCTCATCAAACATATTTATATAGATTTTAACCCCCCCCAAATATTTCAATGACGCAGTTTGCGTCATAGCCCCCCCTTCTGGGCACCCCTGCAAAATCATTATCAAAGTATATTCTTACAAGAAGACAGTTATGCGACAATCAAGGAATGGAAAGAATACGTATGTTACAAGACTTATATGAGAATAGGGACAGACCGTGTGGCCTAGAGGTTGAAGAAAATGAAGTACGCAAAGATTCCGTATTCTTCGGGGTGAGTTTGAAAAAGCTATGTCCGAGGTTAGGAATGGAAAGGCAACCGAGATAGATAATATACTAATCGAATTCATTAAGAATATGGGAGACAAAAGTAAGAAAGAATTGATCAAACTCTGCAATGAAATATATGAAAATGTGAGTGGTCAAAAGACTTCCTGAAGACGCTCATGATACCGATGGCTCAGAAATCGAACCCAAAGAGATGTAAGTATTATAAAACTGTTAGTCTCATATCTCATGCAGCAAAAATTTTGCCTCAAATTCTGAACAGAAGGTTGTGTGGAAGAAATGAAAAAGTTGAGGAAGAAGAGTTCGGATTCAGGAGAGGTAAGAGCACAAAAGATGCAATTGGATTATTAAGGGTGATCGGTGAAAGGTTTATAGAAAAAGGGAAAGAGGTGTATGTTGTATTTATTGATCTAGAAAAGTTTTTTGTCCGCATGAATTGGGAATTGTTGTTGTTGTTGGGAGTTCTAAAGAAGGCTAGGTTGGAATATAAAGATCGAAGACTCATAAGAAACTTATATATGAACCAAGAAGTAAATGTTAGAATAGGGGAGGAAATGACAGAGAAGAGTGCAATTGGAAAGAGAGTTCGACAGGGATGCTGTCTCTAAAAAACAATATTTAATATCTATCTAGAAAGTGAAAAAGAGCCTGAAGACAGATTTCAGAAGGAGGTAGAATGATTAGGTGTAAACAGTTTGCAGATGATATGGCGCGTGTTGCGGAATCTGAAGAGAAAATCAATAATATGTTAGAAAACTTAAGGAAGGGCTGTGAAGTATATGGAATGAAATAAATGTTAGAAAGACAAGTCGTGGTGATTGGAACAAAGCGGTTGGTGTCAAATATAGAAAATAAAACAGGTGTCTAGTTTTCGATACCTGGGTAGTATTATTAGTAAAGGTTTGAAGTGTGAAGGTGAAATAAAAGCAAGGATTGGAATGATATAAGAAACCTTTAGGAGGAAGAGAATACTATTTTGTGGGATCTTGAATAAAGAGTTGAGAAAAAGACTCATAAATTAAAATATTTCGCGTGGAGTTATTGTACTGTATGGAGCAGAAACATGGACATTACGGGAAAATGATGAAAAACGACTGGAAGCTATCGAAATGTGGGTATGGAGAAGAATGGAGATTATTAGCTGGATCGAGCGGGAAACGAATGCGAGGGTGTTAGAAATGGTGGGGGAGAAAAGAACAATTGTAGATATTATTAAAAAGAGGAAGAGCAACTGGTTGGCAGATGAGCTAAGAAGGAACTGTATCATGAGGGACGCGCGTCGTTATTGGCCAGAGGGCTCGAACCATATCTACGGCCTTACACAGCAAGATATGATGGTTTAATAACACTCAATTTTAACACAGGCTAGTGGTCCAAGCATGGCTTTCGCTTTAGTATGTTATTTCAACACCAAGAGTCCAGTGTTATGGTTAACACAGGCCCGGTTTTAATTTTACAGTGTGAAAATAACACCGCAGCGATATTAAAAAAAAAAAAATAAGTGGATAAACGAAGGAACACGGGAATAGGAACACCGATTTGGTGTTATTTCAATATACCCTGCATTGTTAGTACACCTCAACTACTATACTGAATGTAAACCCTTCAGATACTACATAATATTGCTCAACGTATTATTTGTCAGTGACCCGCCAAACCTTTTGTTTGTTGAGAATGTTGACGCAGCAAACGGATTACCCATATGAGTTACAGGAGGCGGAAAAGTTTATATACACTGACCTGCCTGAATTAGGCATAACTACGTAGTACTATGTCCGCTTCCTTGTCCTTAAGAACTGCAGCGAGAAGGCGAGGTAACTTCAACTTCTGGACGTCGTCTTAAGGTGTTACAAATCATGCGTCCTCCACAGCGACCCACAGTTGGTTCATGTTCACTGGTAGGGGCCGTATACTCCACACAGTCCTTTCCACGACATCCCATAAATGTTCCATTAGTCTCAGGTGGGGGCTCACATTAACTGGAGGTTGCTTGAATGTTCCTTGAACCACTCAAGTGTACCTAAACGCAATCCGGGACCTGTCTTACTGGAAAATGCCCGTCCCGTGGTCATGAGCACGTGTACATGGTCCCAAAGGATGCCCACATATAGGTTGGTATTCAGAGATCCTCTTACATGAACTAATGGGCCCAACGATACCCAACTGAAGACACCTCAGGCCGTAATAGACCTCCTCCACCTTGCACTGTACCAACCTGACATGTAGTATCCATGACTCCATGCCATTGTCTCCAGATTCGGACTCTCCCACTGGCCCAATGCAATCGGAATCGGAACTCATCGCTTCGGGTACCCGTTTGTACTGTTCCATGGTCCAATACCTATGCCTTCGTTAAATTTACATATAACAAACATATATACCGTTTCCGATACTAACGTATAATAATTAGAAACTGGGCTATTTTTATTAATACGAAGTTCCTTCACATAAAACACACATAAAAGTAGAGGATGTCCCATATCTCGAGGCACGTGTATTCATGGAGATGAATAATTCAAGACGTGCAGCACTATCGTCACTCTTATACGTTTCCATTCCATTGCTCCATCATTAACTGAATGGCATGGCACCTACTTCATGATTTGTGCATTACGTGGAGTTACCTTACTAATAAGTTACGATTTTACCAGCGTGAGTCATATGTTCGTAGCTTGTTCATGGGTAATATTCAGCACCCGACTCCCCCTGTATCACAGAAGCCTATTCGGCGAAGTACATCCCATCACACGTATTGTCCTCCAACGTTCCACCAACGACACAAGCCTCTGACGATATCATGCTGTAGGCTTTGAAGCAAAGAACTCAGTAATGCTTGTTTCCACATCATCCACGGAATGGAATTGTCTGTCCTGCAGGAAGTGTATCGTGGAACGAAACAGATGAAAATCAGATGGCGCGGAACTGTAGGGGGTGTAGTAAAATTTTCACGCCATCCATATCCGCAATTTTCTGGCGGACTCTTCTTGACCTGTGGCATGCAGCGTTGTCAAATTGAAAGAGAAGTCGCTTTCGATGTACCAGTGCTGAGTCATTACGGCGAACTACAACGCACATCCAGTGCAGCTGTTCACCATACAATGTCCCATCTACGACATGGCCATGCGAAACGTGCTTCTAGTGCACAGGACCTTCGAAATTCCACCACACACACAGCACTGTCTTCTCTTCAAAACGTCCTCTTGAAACCACAGGCCGAAGCCATTGTTTCCCGGTGTCAGGATAACGAAGAAGATCCATTTTTCATCATTCGTGATGATCCTTCGCCAAAACCTGTCATTTGGATTTCGAAGCATTTCCTCACACGTTGTTGAGCTTGAGCTGGAGTCAACTCATGGGGGCTGCCTGGAGCGATAACCAAGTTGATGGAGATGACGAACGACACTGGTTTGTGATGACTGGACCTTACTTGCCAGTTGACGGGTACTGGCTCATGGGTTTCCTTCCACAGCGTTCAGGAAGGCATCGATATCTGTCGTCACAGGACGTCCACACTTGGGCTTGCATCGAGGCTGATGTCACGTTGAAACCACTTTCTAGCTGTGGACAGTACCTTCACCTTCTACGGCACAAATTTCCTTGGCTGCTGCTGCTGCATTCTACCCCTTTTTCCAGTAATGGGTTCAGGAGCACATGACACACAAGTTTCTCCTCAGCCATGTTCCTGCCAACTGTGTATTCAACGAGTAGTTCCTCCCACACACCGTTAGCGCTGTGAAGACTGACACGTGACACGCGTTCTGCCACCACCTTCAACTGTTCTACACGTTGCACATGGTTTTCCGGCATAGATTGGGCAGGGCCACCAAACGCTACGACCATATGACTCACCCTGGTTAAAGATCTCATATTTTGGAGATACCATGCACAAATCTTTATTATCTTTCAATTGTATTATAATGTTGTAATGAAGACTTTACATCTCTAACGGTTTTATATCATTCCTAAAAGGTTATAAAACAACTGCATTTTTTCTCACATTAACTTATAAAACATGGTAAAAATATTGTAAAAGTGATCAGGACTATCGTTTCTTTATTTAAAAACGTGCCACAAAAATAAAAAACTCAGGGAAAAACGTAAAATCTGGCAACCCAGTCCTATTTCAATGAAAAGAAAACCAAGTAGCTCAAGTAATAGAGCGTTGGCTTCGCATTCGAGGGGTCGTAGGTTCGATTCCCGCTGTCGACCAACCTGATTGGGGGTTTCCAGGGTTTTCCTCAATTCTACCAGGAAAATGCCGGGATGGTACCTACTAAACAAGTCCTGGCCGATACCTTGCCACATCCTTTCCATTGTTATTGTTATTGTTAGATATCCAGTATAAAATGGCCTCTGAGCTGTATGTGCTGATTGTTAAATAAAAAAAATAAAATAAAATATGTAAACTTAGTGGTGATTTAAGTAATTGACAGGTGCTACAATTTTTACATATTTTCTCCCAGTTTGTAAACACACACACATTTTAAAACGGTACTTGGGAAAGTAAGTCCATTTGTTTTTCTTTGTTCGATTTCTTTATTTGCACCTTACATTAGCACGTTTTCATATGTATGATTATAGGTCTTGTTTATAAGCGCATACTAACAACAAACCAGACTTTTTTCCCCTTTCTGTTTGTAAGTGTTAATTTCGGAAGACAGAATAAAAATGACATCAAAAATTGCTCATACATACGAGAAATTTTATTATATAATCTTAGTTTGAGATGAAAAAATCACTTCAGCTCAAAAGCCGTCATAACAATTTAAATTATGCACATATACTTCTGTGAGAATCAAGTATCTACTGCAAAAACCAGGATGACTGGTTCTACGGGGGCCAAAACACAAAGTACAAAATATATTTTAACAAAGATGTTACAGAGTCATGTCAAAGCATGACTCTATCCTGACTACGGATATTTATTATTTTGTTTCTTTATTTACCTTCCCTTTTGCTTCAAAACAAAAGTATCTTGTTCTTATTACTGAAAAACTACTTTAACAAAAATGTAACTACACATTATGGTACTTTTATTTACCTATATTTAACACAATGAAAACAATTTCGATTAAATCAAGATACGTGGGTCAGTCAGAAAGTTAATTGCACTCTTTCGTAAATATTTTTAGTCAAAGGCTATTTTAATGAAATTGTGTGGCAGCACGGCAGACATGTAGGTGTATCATGTGACGTAGCGGCTTTCACGAGGCAAGTGGAGGTGTTCTGATAATCAGTTGTAAACATGTCTCGACAGCTGCAAGTGGCATCCAAACTTGAAATGCGTCCAGTGATTCGTTTTTTGTGGACGAAAAGGAGTAACTGCACTGACATTTATCGGCAGTTTCATGAAGTGTATGGAAAAATGTAATGCAATTGTGCTCCCTCAAGATAATGCAAGGCCGCATGCAGCACAACAAACATGCGAACTTCTGACAAAGTTTAGGTGGGAAGTGTGGGATCACCCTTCTTATAGCCCAGTCCTTTCACCGTGTAACTTCCATGTGTTTGGGCCCATAAAAGACGAAGTTTCAAAGCGACAATACCGCCGGGATGACGAGGTGAAAGCTGCAGCCCAAGAATGGTTATCGGGCATCGGACGGGATTTCTTTGCAAAATGCTTAAAAAAAAACTTGTACCACGCCTTGACAAATGCTTAAATAACGGAGGTAATTACGTTGAAAAGTAGATTGTGAATGCAACTTTACGATACAAATAAAGTTATTGTAAAATTTCTATCGTGTTTTATTTTCTTAAGCAGTGCAATTAACTTTTCGACAGACCCTCGTATTTTCGAATAATTACTACACAAGAAACGCGAATTGGTTTCTGCAAAAACCATTGCCGCATTTATTAAAGGACAAACACAATTACTGGCAAATAAAACGAACACACATACTGTCTTCAAAAGCGTTAACATAATAATGTTATTACCAAACACAATACCGTAACAAAATATATAACAACCTAAAGCCTCGGTTTTGATTCCTTGTTTCAGTTTTATCTTTTCTTCTTTTAATTTCAGCAGTCATTCACAAATAAAAGTTATCTCTCTACACATAAAAGAACAAGTACTTGACATTAAGGCAAACCAAATACCATAATTTGATCCCAGCAGTTAACCAATTAAAAAATTGAAACATGTCAAAAAAAGAAAAAAAAAGTACAAAAGCACGTCTATTAAGCACAATTTTGCTACCTCGATTTGTTCAAAACTAAGTTCATATTTGGCAAGCTTTACCCGTCTATGTATCGATTCCCCTTATAGTAAATGAGATTCCACAATCTCTACAGGCATTTGGTGAATTCATTAACTGAAATTTTTTTGTCATAACTTTATTTAAAAATAATCCTTTCTTTGTTGAACACTAGTCGAACATAAACAGAGTTCATAAACAAGGTAATTAAAAAAAATCACACTTCTTTTTTTCATTTTTAATCCGTACAAAATAACTGACGATCGTTATCTAGTAGTCATCGCCACGACTGACAACTTCTTTGCAAGTAGGACGTAGTACTATGGTGTGTTCGAACTGGGCAGTGTAGCAACCCTTGATGTCGCAGAGCGGTGGATATGGATCCACGATGTTCTTATCACACAAATCCTTCAGAGCCATCTGGTACTTGGTTTGGCCTAGCCTGTCCAACCACCGGCGACAGAATGCCAAAGTACTAAAATGCTTGTTAATCACATTGAGCAGTTGCTTAGAAGACTGGAGTCTGAAAAGAAAGAAAAACGGAAAATACACTAAAATCAATGCTTGCTGAAAACCTATTGTTCCGACTTGTGCTTTAGTTTAAAATATGTGCACAAAAGAAGTGTACGAGAAGGTATCCAAAAGTTTCAATTATCATAAAGAAGTTCTACAAATATTTACATGAAACATTTTGTGCATAATCAATGTCATTTCTATGCATACTTGTGCAAATATCAAATATGTGTCTAAAGTATTTTTCTTTCCACAGCCTATAGAAGACATCAACCTGCATGATGAACAAAATTGAAGCCCAAAATGTCATAAAGTTCCTCCATTTGAAGGGCAACAACGCACGCCAAATCCACGACGAAATGAAAGCTATTTATGGGGATGAAAGTCCACCATATGACACGGTTGTGAGGTGGAAGTGGAACTTTCAAAGTGGTCACATGTCTCTCACAGACGAGCCACGACCGGGAAGACCCTCAATCATGGATGATCTTGCCATAGTAAAGAAAGTGGACGCCGTTATCTTCGAAGACAGAAGATCGAATATGGAAATAGTGATGGCTAAGATTGGAGTAAGTTACGGAAGTGCGGGAAGGATTATTCATGGGGAACTGCACATGAATGTGTCTGCACAATGGATTCCTCGCTTGTTGACACCTCTTCAGAAGCAAACTCGCCACGACCCACCGGTTAGGCTATGAATTTTAGCCACATCCACCTTATTCGCCTAATCTTCCGCCAACTGACTTCCTCTTTCCAGAGATGAAGAAACCACTTCGTAGTCGGCGATTTGACGACAGAGAGGATGTCATTTACGAAGTGGAACAGTGGTTTTCGAGCAAATCGAAGGACTTCTACAAAGAGAGCTTGAAAACGGTGAAGAAATGCTGCGAAAAGTGTGTGACTGTGCAGGGAGACTAAGTGGAGAAGAACCAACTTTGACCAATCACAGTGAGTATTGTATTTTTTTTCTTTCATGGTTATAATTAAAAGTTTTAGATACCCCCTCGTAAGTCACCCCTTTTGCGATTTCTTATGGAGCACAATATTCTTAAATATTCAATAATAATAATAATAATAATAATAATAATAATAATAATTTTTATCTTTGTTCTTAAAGAAATCACAGTTTTTACTCAACAATTTTCTGTTTGTACGGTATTAAATATAAGGCATCTTCCTTACAACATTCGTAACATTTGTCATTACAAATGTAGTTTATTTCCATCAGTAGTTCCCTCCCCCCCCCCCTTCACGCCCTGCTCGCCATTCACGCCTCTCCCTCTAAAACTGGAAACCACTGCACTAATGTAAAATCTGACCAAAACCTCTCGTTTTTAACGGGATTGTCCCTTTTTCTCAGAGAGATGTCCGGTGTCCCAAGAAAAATGTGAATGGAACGCAAAATCTTTATTAAAAAAGAAAAATCCGTTTTTGGCCCGTAGTTATATAGTTTATTAATAATTCCTTGTATTTTTTTTAACGGAAAGAGACCTACAGGAAATTCATTCATTAAAAAAAAAAAAAACTGAATTCAAAAAACAATCGGCTCTCCAAATTCTAGCTCCTGTTAAATGTTAAAATACAGTAAAGCCCGATTATCCGCGGTATTGGGTGGCAAGGACACCGTAAATAAATTGCAGATAACCCCCCTTCCCAAAAAAAAGACTAAAAATGAGGTGCAAACAAGAAAAAAAAATGTTTGTATTGCTTGGAAACGAAATGAAATAAAATCTTTGAGTTTTACGTCCCATGCTTATGCCGGTTAGGCTAAAGGAGACGGTGATGATGAGAAATGAATGAAATGGTGGAATGAAGAAAGTGGGAGGACACGGGAGAACCCCGAGAAAACCCACGAGCACGGTGTTTGTCCACCACAAAGTCCATACGGCGTGAGCTGGGATCTAACCAGGGACCCCAAGCACCGAAGGTGAACGCTCTACCACTGAGCCACCGTACGAACTTTGTATTGCTTGGGTCGTCAAGGTCAGTGATCAGAGAATGTAAAAGCCATGACCAAAACAAAACAGGTAGAGCCTGTCACTCATCCACAAATTCTGAGAAGGCCTATAGGATTACTACGCACAATAAACCTGTCAGTAATTTTCGACCTTCGTATTATAGGGGCTATTGTACTTTCAAACTGTAGGGCCAATTGCGTTTTTTTTTTTTTTTTTTTTTAACCCTCCAGTAGTCGCCCGCGGACTCTCGCTCCACAGTGAACAATGACTGTACGCAAATCACTCTTCCCAATTCCCGTTTTTGGGTCATAGTCCAGTCAATAGGTACCAAAATGTGGGTGTTGATTGCATTAAGTGAGGTAGTTTTAAAAACTTGATAAAAATGTGTATTAGGGTGTTCTAAATAACATACTAAATTTGCAACCTTGTCAGATTTACGCTGGCGCAGCCATCTTGGTAAAATGGCGCCTGAAACAGAATTGCTACAATTAAGGTACCATACATTTTTTGATAGAATCAATACTTTCGATTAAACAGCCCTAGGAAATTGACATTTCTTCTTCCGTATCTACGGAAAGTTTTTTTTTTTTTTTTTTTATGTCATTTATTTCCTGTATCGTACTGTTTTTCTTTCTCCATACCACTTTACTTTCATATTTGCCACATTTTGCAATATTACTTCAATAGATTGTTGCAATAATCTCATTTCCATAGCACCCTTTGAGGTAAAGATTGCGGCGCGTTTTTTTATGTAATATCCACAGTAGGCCTACTCCACAGTAAGTAATACAGATCTATTGTTTTGCAAGACTTCTTGTTGTTATTTCAGATGTTGAGGAAACTAGGATGGACTGAGTACGAAGAGGTAAGTGCAAATAGGGTAGTAGTTATAGGAAATATGAAATTAACAGACCAAAAAAGAAATATTTGGAATTAAGCTAGAAGCTTAAAGTGAAAGAAGAGAAGACAGAAGTAAAAGAAATAGTATTCACAGTAGAACAAGCAATTATGGAAATCAAAGAACAAGAGTAGAGGGAGAGAATTAGGAGGAAAGCAGTAGCTATAGTAAAACAGTGAGAAAGTGGTGTCGGCGTTTTCGTGGTGGCAGGGAGGCACTGACTGATGATGCGCGATCCAGACAGAGGACGAATTGTATTCCTGATGAGACAGTTGCTGCTATTGACAATTGCATTCAAACTGATAGACGGCTCTCCTTGGATGTCATTAGTGCTCAAGTACAGCTGTCCCTTGGCAGTGTGCATGACATTGTGCTCAATAGATTTGGTTACCGGAAGGTTTGTGCTCAATGGGTCCGCAAGTGTTTGTCCGTGGAACAGCGACACAACCGAATGGGAATATCAATGAACCATTTGACGCGATATCAGAACGAGGGCGACGATTTCCTTGGAAAGATCATTGCCGGAGATGAATCCATATGTCTACTTTTTCAATCGGAATCCAAACGTAAGAGTATAGCAGTGGAAGCATGCAGGATTGCCTAAACCAAAGAAAATCGATTCCACAACACCAGCTGCTAAGGCCATAGTGACTGTGTTCTTCAACGAGCAGGGGCCTCTGCTAATAGAATTCCTCCCCAAAGGAGAAACAATAAGCGCCAACAAATACTGCACATTCTCCGTCGGTTGCGGCTAGCAATCAAGAATAAACGCCAGGGTAACCTCAGAAAGGGCATCGTTCTATTGCACGACAATGTCCGGTCTCGTGTTGCCAAACAAATACAGGATCTTTTGGCGTCGTGGAAGTGGGAAGTGCTACACCATCCCGCGTATAGTCCTCACTTGAGTCCTTGTGATTTCCACGTTTTAGGGTCACTCAAGAAACACTTCCGGGTGCACCACTATGGATCCGGTGAAGCAGTGCAGCAACCTGTGACAGAGTGGTTCCGTACTCAATCCAAAGAGTTCTTCTTCCAGGGCATTCATAATTTCGTGTCACATGGGACAATTACCTCAACAGCAATGACCATTATATATAGCTCTAGCCAATAATAAAGTATGTACACTCATGTCCAAAATTATTGTCGCATGTCTATAAATATGTTTTTGTAGGAATATAATTTGATAACGAATTCGTCCGGTTTTTCTTACAATGTTAGTATGTGTATAATAGGCAGAGACATGTATGTGGCAAATTTCATGTCAAAAGAGCAGTAAATAAGAACAATAAAACAAAAATAGAACTTTCTTGTCCATTTAGCAACATTTTGTTTTACTCATTCCAATTTTCGTATTTATAGTTCTTATCCTATGAAATTTACCACAAATACACATTTCCCGATTATACACATAGTATCAGTATTAAAAGTACCCTGCAAAATCATTATCCAATTATAGTCTTGCAAGAAGACAATTATAGATATGCGACAATCATTTTGGACATCAGTGTACATGGAAATGAACCTTTTCATTTGACCACATCTTATACAACGCAGTTCAAAATAAAACCTTTTACACTTCAGTAAAATTACACAAATTATCCTCCTTAAACATTCTGTTCGCGAATATTAATATCGAAATGAGTTATTATTTTTACTTTTGATACACTAATGATAAATTTAGTCAGACTATTGCGTTTCTAGCAATTCTCAACATTGACTCTAAAACTGAATTCTGACGGTCAACAGAAATCAGTGCATCCACCTGAACAGAGAAGCATTATAATATAAGTCCAAATAACAGGTTGTGAAAAATACTTCCGATACTTATACATAGCACAATTTGGAAGTCTAATAATAAGTCAGACCTTATCAAAGAAAGATTTATAGACAAGTTTTTCTGAACAAAATTATACTCATTCATTTGTTCTCATTCTGGGAACAACAACCGCATTGGATCCAACGTTCAATACAAGTCCATTTTATATGTACTACACAGTATATATATATATATATATATATTATTTTTAAAACCAAAGAGTTTACCTTAGGGGAACATAACCAACATCAAAATTCTTCATATAATGTGACACCTCCATATCATCATGTACTTGGCCTTTTCCAGTCGATCCAAAAGTCTCTATGGCGTAAATCTCGTTTTCCTCCATTGGAATAGCCTCGCCACCCTTCACTATGGGAACCGTCTTGCCTGAATGGATACCTGAAAGAAAGAAAAAAAAAAAAACCTCTTTACTTACAAAACTTCTTGCAATATGCTAATGTAATCTATGTGGTAATTCTACCATGTACTAGTATTCAACCAACAATGCGAGAAGATATCTTTAAATATAAAATTTAAAATGCGCATAAGATAATGATAGTTAGGTGTACTAAGTAAAGTACAAAAGGATTTCTATGGGTACGAGTAAGATAAGTTTAATACTTCAACACATGTTCTATGTATTTAAACAATCGTTTTCCACGCTCTGAAGGTTATAGTGAGAACGAGAAAGTTAAAGGAATATACTGAAAATGTGTTAGCTGATTACAGAAAGGATTCCAAAGCAAAGTTATAAGTTTTCCCAGCCCACGTATACTTACTTGTGAAGTAAGGGTACAGATTTCAAATTTGTAGTTAGAAGACAGCCATATTCTCTGCGTAGAGTTCAATTACACGAACATTTTTTGACCAGAGCTTAATACACCAAGTTATTAAAAACTGAAATAAAGTATTATAGTTTCAATAACTTGTCGTTCTCTTTATCAGACAATCTGTACGTGTCTACGTAGATTGTGTGTCTGATGAAGACAACGATAAGTTGTCGAAATTGTATCATCCTATTTTAGTTTTAATGATTAAGTGTATTAAGTTGTGGTCAGAAAGTGTTAGTTATTCGTAGAGACAGATTTTGTGGTAAATAAAAATTCGTAATTTCGTTATAAAAAATATGCGTAAAGCGGGATAAAATCGTTGAATGAAAATTCAATGTAAGAACACTATTTCCCTTGGCAATTACAGTTAGTTACCTTTTATTTCACCTTAATTTCCACTCATCAATCATCATGACATGAACTCATGCATGACTATATTAAACAATATTTGAGTTTTTAAAAAGTAACACAGCATTTTCATTGAATAAAAGTATCATTTAAGCAAAGAAAGAAGAAAAAAAAGAGAGAGAACATTAATAGAAACAAAAAATAACTTTAGTGTTCACATTTTACTTACGCAAATAACACTTAAGCATTATTTCAACGTTTTCTAGTGTTAAATTTGTTCTTTTGTCAGTACGTATGTCATTGTAAGAAGAGAGAAAGTCCTCTCCACATCAACATTCGAAACTGATAAGTACGTTAAGGTCTTAAGATGCGATTTTTGAATGCTCATCTAACATACCTCGCAACACTCTTATCACACTATCCACTTCACCAGTAAATACCGTTTGGAGCTCATTTTGTAACTGCATGTAAAATTTCAAAAATTCATAGTGGTTTATTTTCTCAAAAATAGAAATTTTCGTCACGTTGCAAGTAATTGCCAAACAATGGTAATGAATAAATTGTAAAAGCGTCGAAAAACTGTCACTTTTGCGTAAATTTCGTGGAATATGAAGACTTATTGCAAATTTCGCTAATTTGACAAAATTTCGCGTTTAATCGCGAGCGTTATATGGCCTAACAAATAGTAAAAAAAATATCTATTTTAGGTAACAACATTTTCATACAAAACTGATACATTTCGCGTTTTCGCGTGTCACCAAAAAATCGTGTCTCTAGTTATTCGTGTAGAGTTCAAGTTTCGTAATTATTGACTTTTATTATCGTTAATCTCAGACTTCCATAACCTACCTAAAGAGCATAATCCAGGTACGTAAAACTGAAAATTTCACTTCATTTCGTTTAAGTTTCAACGACTTCGTAAAACACGAAGTGGATATTCATGGATAGGAGACGAGGAACATGACAAAGAAATAATCATTCTAAATATTTTAATAAGTTTTCTGAGGCTCTCTCCTTGGAGTATTGCACAGATCTTTTCCCTTGTGAAACAAGTGATATACGGCTTCGCATACCAGATGTCGCTAAATGCAAGAAATAAGAATGGAGTTGCATATTTTTAGAAGAAAAGCATATCTTCTGCTGCAAAAGTCTACTTCGCATGTGCATGTAAGAAGTTTATAAAGAATGAAATTAACGAATCCGCACTGAGTTACTACTTCCAATATACTTACGAAAGAACCAATATACTTATCAATATTATTACTTCAATCATACGAAATTTATATATTCAAACTAAAATCCTGAATATATTTCTTGACGTCGAAGGACAAATTTTCAAATCATTTATTTTTCATTGAAGCAATTCGTTAGGAGCTATTGTAGAAAGTTACTTACGGTACGGAGAAATGGAATGTCCATTTAGGTTGCGAATAGATTTCACAGGATAGGTTTTCCCATCAATCTCAACCTCATACGATTCCATCACTTCTTGAATAGCAGCACCAATATCACACAACATCACATCAATCCCAGCCGCCTGAAAAATAAGCAGACATTACAAGTCCAATTTCAGTATATATATAAATAACAGTTTAAGTAAGAGAAACAATGTTTCTGATATTGAGTTAATTAGAATTAATAATTCGAATTTAAATCCTTTTTTATATATACTGTGGTAGGCAGCGCCACATCACCTCATCTTTTCTGCAATATTTGGATGATTTCTCAGCTTTTCCGGCAGGTGGCAGCAGAGACCGGCCAATGGGCTATATAATCGCAAGAGAGAGGGAAAGACGCTGCCTTCCCTTTTCCGTCAACCATCCGTACAGCACCAGCAACGGCAGCACCGAAGACCTAATGGAACTAGGGTCAGCAGAGGCAACAACCCTAAAAGACAGTGATGGAAATTAGTGCATAAAGACTTTCGTTCAGTGTTACAGCGACTAAGCAGACTACAAGAGTGAAGTAGTAATGGACCTTGTGTTAAGTATCTAGCCTTTTCTTCTTACCTGTACAGTCTGAATCAGTGTTATCTGTATAAAATATTTTAAAATAAATGAAACCTTTTTAAATTTCTGAATATTAATTCCATAAACGAAACCATCTTTATAACTCCACGCGCCGTAGGCGCAACTAAGATAAGTGCATCCTCTCATTTGTTCGAGTATAAAAATGCAATGGTGACAATACCTAGCTACGAGCTACACCAAATAATACATCCAAGGAATATTTATACGTTTCTTTATCTCACATGAACAAGCTGTGCTACATATTGTCTACGTTTCACGCAGATGATACTTTCATCCAAGTTTTAAATAATAATAACACCACCTTTCTTATAAATTTCCTTCTCTATTTCTCCCATGTGTCATATATAGTTGCTTCCTGTATAAAAATTCTTCACGGGTGTAACTAGAACTTCGTTATGTAAATTATTAAAATAAATAAATATCTAATTCGAATAGCAAAGTGCACTTACAATATACATACTTTTTACAGCACCAGATGTATTCTTCATCCACTGTTAGTTCAGAAAACGACGGCGGAGAAAAAAAAAAGCATAATGGGAAATCTGCCTTATTCCCTACAACAATTACTTTTGTTTTAAGTAGTACTATTATTGTTTTACGCAGGTTGGTTTGTCAAAAATTTGTTTATTTTACGTGTGTCCGTTCGGAAGACAAAATATTTCAAGAACTACGAGGGTAACAGAGTGTCTACTAAAATTACAAAATGAAATTTCGTGATTTTTTCTTCACCAAACCATAAAATTTTGTAACATTCAAAAACATAACAGAACTTATATTCTTTAACACTTATCTTTATCTTATTTCTACTTTCAAAGACTGTTCTCTGGAGCGATCTTCTCACATCACTTTCAGTATATTCACTGTATATAGCCTGTTTTGTTCGGTCACCAACCAACAGCAAACACTCACAAATCCACTAATCTTAAAATTACACATCTAAATACGCATGATGAACATATATTGACAAATCCTTAGCAAACTTTTAAAAATGTCACACTGATTGTAAATAGTTGTGCTGATGGATTCTCTCTATCTCTCTCTCTCCTTTAAGCTGGGATTTTATAGAACAAAATTTTCCAGTCTTTACTTATATCTGTACAGATAAAAAAATCATAACCCAAAAGCTAAATTTTGTGACTTTTTCTTGATTTTCATGACCGTTTTCTGATTTCGTGACTTATTCGTGACATTCATGATTTTCGTGACCGAATCAAGAAAGTTCTGTCGCTTTTTCATCCATCATCTTCGAACATCAATATGTCACCTAAGACGTACCTGGAAGATCAAAAATAGTCCCCATCATCATCGACGACCTTTTGCCTACGTTCTGGAAGGCCATGGATTCCATCGCGGTAGAACTTGGTGGGCCGTGAAGCGAAGGTATCAAGTGCATTTTGCATCTCTACTAGGGATTTGAACTGGTATCCTCTAAGGTGATTGTTCAAGGAATGGAACAGATGATAATCGGACGGTGCAATGTTCTGGGAGTGTGGCGGATGGAGTAGTATTTCCCATCCAAGATGTAGAATGGTGTCCCGGGTCATCCTAGCCACGTAAGGCTTAGAGTTCTCCTGTAACAGGACGACCCCTTTGCGATTCAGAAGTACTGGCTCCAGAGTTTTGAGTTTTTCTTGAACACGGCTCAACTGCTGACAGTTCACAGTTGCATTCATGCTGTGACCAGCTGGTAGCAGTTCCCGATGCACGATGTCGCGAGTAGTCCACCAAACACACAGGAGGACCTTCTGGTGCAGTGCTAGTTTCGGCTGTTTTGGAACCGGTTCATGGGATGCTAAACAATGATGATGGCGCCGTGGAGGTTCGTACACAACCTATTTCTCATCACATGTCAACACCCTGTTCAGAAATGGCTTCTTATTCAGACTAGACAGCAAAGAAACACAGATGTCTGCTCGCCTTGCCTTCTGGCTCGGAGTCAAATCATGTGGGACCCATCGACTTAACTTGTAGTGCTTCCCAAGTTGACGGAGATGCTGCCAAACGGTTTCTCCACTCACACTGAATTGTAGTCCCAGTTTCTCACATGTCTGGCCACTGTTCGCCTCAATTCCTGCCTGAAGATCTTCATTTTGTACATGTGTTGGTCTTTCGGCACGTGATGCGTCTTCGAGTGTTTCGTCACCGTCTTTAAACTTGTTAAACCACTGCTGCACTCTCCACGTAGTAACGACATCCTCACCTAAGGCCTGGCATACCTTCCGCCCCGCTGCAGCGGCATTTGACTCCAGTTTGAACTCGTACAGCATACATGTCCTTATGACGCTTAGTGGAAGTCCCATGTTCAATCTCTTCTTACGCAAATTCACGGTGTAACTGAACTACAACAACCAAGTAGTATGTTGAATATACCCACACCAACAACTGACTTTTGCCTTATCTCCATTCGCATTCAACTCACGGTGTAAGGGCCAACTGAACACAGACCTCCACAAAAAGCGACAAAACTTTCTTGGTTACCTTATATTTGATGGACCACCATCAATTTTGGCCGGGATGTAAAGGGTTAAAAGCTAGAAATCGAGTTTCTCGATGAACATGATCCATCCACTTAATTGCAAGATGTGGACAATCGAAAATCCATTCCCCATGTATTTCTATGGAAACAGAATTAGTAGAACTACAACAGAATATTTACATTGTCCTTTCAGGAAAAATCTAATCGACAATACAAGAATACAACTAGACGGAAAAAGGGTGATAATGACGAAGAAATTCAAGTACTTGAAATCAATTACGCAGGAAAGTGCAGGAGTGTTATGTAACCGTAGGGTACCAATGGGCCTTAAACGAAAAGTTTCAAAACAGTACTGAGACTTGCCTTGTTAAACGAAACAGAATATTGGAGGATGAAGAAGAGACAGGGACAGAACACTCATGTTACGGAGATAAAGATGCTGCGGTGAATGTGTGGAGTGGCGCGAAAGGACAGAATTTAGAGTGAAGTGACCTGGAGAACAACAAAAGAGAGACCAGTAGTAGAAAAACTGCAAGAAAGTAGACTGGAATGGTTTGAGCATGTAAGAAAAAGACCTTTTAAGTATGTAGCTCACTGAGTAAATGCTATAGAAGTGAGTGGAAACAAGCCCAAGGTTGGCCAAAGAAGTAGGGATATTGTGTTAAGAAGGATATCAGGGCTCATAGTGGTCTGGTCTCTTGTAAATAGTTGAACCAAAACCACAAAAAAATGTGACCAAAAAGTGAACAAAATCTCATAATGCCCATTTCTTCCTTTGTCAATCTCTCTTTGTTGTTTTGTTTTATCTTTTCTTCTTCTTTTTGAGTTTCCTCCTTTCTTAGGTTTTCTAAGTATGGTTTGTAGTTACGGTAAGCAGACTTATCAGATGTAAGAAGCTTCTGAATTCTGACCTATTTCCGAATTTCTTTATCTCAGACATTATATTTAACTTAGCATTAAGAGTTCTCAGAGACATGAAATATTCAAATTCATTACCTACTCTTAAGAAGAACATACAAGAAGCATGACACAAGACGAACATGATGAACCACACAAACACACAACGTTGAGCGGAGCGTTAACTATTACGAGAGAAAACTAAAAGACTATTATGATAGAAGAAAGAATAGACACAGAAAGGTTCTCAACCCCACCTTGAGAGCTTAAGCACCCACCATTCATCCACTGTGCTTTAGAAAGAACAAAACCTGAATGAGAATAAAGCTGACTGTTTCACATGTGGCAGCAAGTACTGAAGCTTTCAGAAGAGTAATGAGTAACTAATTTCTGCCTTTTTCCATTTATTTTTATAATATTCTTCTCAGCAAACTGCCAATGCAAAACATAAATCACACGAAAGTCACTTTACCTCCCAAAAAAGTAACTTTTAGTGACCAACTTGAAAAAAAATAACTTTTAGTTAAAAAAGTGACTGGCTATGAGCCCTGGGATATGGTGCAGTGTGGTGTCATAGCGGATATGACACAAGATAGAAAAAGCGATCTCAAAAGCCGATTCCAGCTAACTGGGAAAAATGCTTAGAAGAAGAAGATGATGTATTCCTATGGGAACCATAAGTTAGAGATGATATTGGTGTTGATCAATACCTAAGAAAATGGTGATTGTTTTGGTACCAAACAATAACCGGTGGCCATTCTCCAACTGGCCACTGGTTTAGCCAGTGGCCACCTGTTACTATTTGGTACCAAAATGTTTACCATCCTCTTAGGTATTGATTAACATAATATCATCTCTCTATGACTTACTGTTCTTTGGCCAAAAGATAGTTCGATTTTGGAAGATTTAAGGAGCTATATCTCGGGAACCATAAGTTAAAGATGATATTGGTGTTGACCAATACCTAAGAGCATGGTGAACATTTTGGTACCAAATAGTAATCAGTGGCCACTGACCAACTGGTCACCGTTCCTCAGATATTGGCCAAAAATTTCGATTTTCGGGAGGTTTAAGCAGCCATATCTCGGGAACCATAAGTCATAGAGAGATGATATTTTGCGAATTTTTGCGAGAAACAGAAGGTGCGGATAAAAAAATTTATTTTTACATCTAGGAACAATCACAATTCTCCTTCCCGCTCTATCTCGCCATTCTTTTTAAGTTCGTTCTGGCAGTGCTCTTGGAGCATTCTCAACCGGTTTTAATAATAGTGTTCAAACTAAAATTCACTCTAGTGTTCAAACACATCACAACAAAAAGAAAGGAAATGGTTTTACAATTTCGTTAGAGATTCTCCACATGTTATCTTGTTTTCTTTTTCCCCACCCTTTGCCTAATCTTTCTACCAAAGTCGTTTAGGCTGATAGAGGGTACGGACTCCCTAATGTAACTGGAATGTCATTTCTTATTGGAAATGTTTGACCGTGTAATCGATTTTCAATTCGAAATGGCTCCAAACCGTAGCTGATTCTTCCGATTACTATGGAGGATGGTGAAGGATCTTCAAACTCCATTTTTTTTTAATCACCAGTTTACAGCTTGTTTAATTTATAATTTTTACTCCACCTTATTAAGCACATTGACCCAAAAGTAGATTTTTATGAAAAATTCCAGAACCAAAGTGGCGTGTTCTTCTTTTCAAGATATTATATACTACCATTACAGTTACAATTCCTGGAAAATTCTCCGAATTTTTGGAATTGGAGTTAATCAATTAAAAAAAAAGCAAACAAGACATTAGTCACGAAAATTAAAACACGAACACTACTTATAAAACATGTTAAACTCAAAGATGGGAATTCTCCTTTTCAGGGAATGTAATACTGTGTAATACTGATTAAACAGTAAAAAAGTCAAAATTTTTAGGATTTTTTTCTTTTCAAAAAGAAAAGTGCAGAAGATTTCAGCACAAGAACTTAACATATTTCCAAACATATTTGAATTAGTAAATTATTATGTTTGAAATAAAACAAAAAGCAACAAAAAGATTTTGAACTGTTCTAGATATAGAATATTTGGCGAAAATCGCACGAGAGGAATGGCGCCGGAGGAGCTTTTTTTTTTCTTTTTTTTTTTTTTTTTCAGGAATTTCTTTGAGACAAAACAATCATCTGGAACTATCAAGATAGCCCCCTTTCCTGAATGGATATGGACTACATCTTACGAAAGGAATTAGTGTAATGATAATCTTGGAGGAAACGAGTAAACTTACGAGACAACCCAAGGAAATGATGATGTTCATCACAAATTCACATGGCTGAGATTAAACCAGGGCCCTCGCGCTTCCTTTTTACTGTCTTTAGCATAATTACACATTTTTTCCCCGAAATATAGCTCAAGCAAGCCTTTATATTTACGGGCGCAGATTCCCAAAAAGCAGGCTCTTCATTTCCGAGTTTACACCAAAGGTTCAAATATAGAGTTGAGTTGATTTTGAGTTTAAAGTTTCGTTCAGCAGCGAGGCCATGTGATACGTGGACCTACTGATTAACGTGGAATCCGAACCACATCAGCTCTATATCTTATTGTTCTTATTTACTGCTCTTTTGACATGAAATTTGCCGCATACATGTCTTTGTCGGTTATACACATAGTAACATTTATATAAGAAATACCGGGCGAATTCGTTATCAAATTATATTCCCACAACAACATATTTATAGACATGCGACAATAATTTTGGACATGAGTGTACATAACGAAGAAGTACACAAATAACTGACCACCAGTCTGAGGAGTGAGAAAAGTGTGGCTGGTCTGGAAAAGTACTGGGTAGCGTAGTAATTATAGAGTACTGGCACACGGCACAACAAACACAAATGTTCAATCCTCAGTTTAATCGCATTTTTTAAACTTAAATCTCGTTGAATCTATGTCTACAGAGACTTCGATGTTGCCAAATACTCGCTATTCCTATACCTTTCTTGTATTTAATATACATTTTAACACTGAAAATAGTTAGAGTAGTGCAGATGGGCGGGATACGTCGCTAAAAAGGATACACAGGAAGTATAAAAACCGACAAAATTGAAGGAACAAATTTAAAGTAATATTTGAAGGGCGTGAATAATAATAAAACCTACCGTAAATACGCGCGTAATTTTCGCCCTCGCATAATTTTCGCATCCCAATTTTGAAGGGCATTTTCTGTATATTTTATTTTCCTCGCGTAATTTGCGCACGCGGAAACTTTTTGTGAAACAGCATTTTTCCAGGAATCAATTACGCTAGCTAATGAACAATTGGCAACGCAGCAAAGCCATTTTTGTAAGGTAAGAAACCACACGTTGTTTGTTGTCAATTCTTGCTACAAAGAAAATGTGTACCGGTGTTTTCGTGTTATTTTGACTGGGGAAAAAATAGATGATGTTCACTGATGCGGCTAATTTTTTTCCCCGCATAATTTACGCACCCTTGTTTCAAAACAACTTTTTTCGTCTAAGAAAGTGCGAAAATTACGCGAGTAAATACGGTATTTAGATGGGACTGGCACAGAGCATGATCTAGTGTGAACTTCAATTTCTATAGCTTTGAAATTACGGAAGGCAAGGAAACTGGGAAACTTGTAAGAATCAGAAGAAGTAAAAATAATACCATTCTGAAATTGTTGGTAATATTTTTTCACGTCTTAAGCACCTCAACAAAGTATTCTCCGACCTCTGTTATTACAGGACTATTTTCCTGTTCCATTTATGTCAGGAGTGATTTCTTAAAAGTTAATAATTTACTTTACGTACTACCACGCATTTCTGATTTCAAATCAGAAAATAAGGTTACAAGGTCAATATTTCTGGAGTTTTGTCTGTTATAGAGGAATGAGGAGTGTGCGGTAAATGTAATACATGAAGTTTGGCAGCTGTGTAGCGTTTCAGCTACCCGACATCCATGGCGCTAGTTGCACATAAACACAAATGGCGACTTGTTTGGACAACTGGTCTCGTGAAGAAGTCTGCTCAGTTATTCGATTTCTGTGGGTGAAACATGTAACAGCGGCTGAAATTCACCGGCAACTGGTAGAGTGTTACGGCGAGACTGTAATGTCTCGTCAGCATGTCGCAGAATGGTGTCGAAACTTTGTGGCTGGTAGAGAAAACGTCACCGACGAGGAGCGGAGTTGAAGCAGTTTCGCTGGAACATCATCGACTACTCTACCTACTCCCCGGACCTCGCTCGAAGGGACTTTCACCTGTTCCCGCACTTGAAAGAACAAGTAGGAGGCCGCCGCTTTGCTTCAGACGAGAAGGTGAAACACTTCGTGACAACGTGGCTGAACACGGAAGGACAGGATATTTACCAGGAGCGAATCTTCACATTTATCCCACAATGCGACAAGTATCGCAACCGATATGGAAACTATGTCGAAAAATAACCTATTTGCTGGCTGTATTGGTTGTGTGAAATCTTATATATAAAAGAGAACGTACAAATCCTTTGTTCCCTCATCACGCTAATACGGCTGAACCAATTTCTTTCATTTTTGGGGGGTTATTAGGATTTGGACCCTAGATGGTTTTTATCATATCACTTTAATTTTTAATTACCAGTGTCTTGAGATAATTGACCATTCAAGTGTCCATAACGTACAAATCCTTTGTTAGTTCATCATAGGTAAAAATAAACGTATTTATATGCAACCCGCATGACCGTGTCACTCGGCGGGTTAACATAAATGACAGGCGATATAATGTTAACATTTACTGCAATCTACTATGGTTTTTATCATATCACTTGAAAGCGAAAAAGTAAAAATTATCTAAGTAATAAAGTTTATTGCGTTCCGGGGTGACCGCAGCGAAGCGGGGCGGGTTAACATAAATGACAGGCGATATAATGTTAACATTTACTGCAATCTTCTATGGTTTTTATCATATCACTTGAAAGCGAAAAAGTAAAAATTATCTAAGTAATAAAGTTTATTGCGTTCCGGGGTGACCGCAGCGAAGCGGGGTGAACGCTGCTAGTAATATATACATGTTTGACTGCAGGCTTTGTAACCTTACTTTTTGATCACTCCTCGTACATAAATAAATCTTTTAGTGAAATGTACATACCTTGATCCCTGTGTTGGTAGCATCTCGTACGGCTTCGATCAATTTATCATATTTGGGATTAAAGGCTAGCGTAAATGCACAATCTATTATACGTCCTGAAACCAAATAAGAATAGATTAATGAATACTTAACTCTTTGATATCTATACGCTAAAGCGCAACTAACAATCACTAGAACTATCCATAGAAGAAACTGATGCTGTGGTACCTTTTGAATTTCCCCTCTCATTTGGATAGCATTGTCCAGACAATAAGTAAGTTTCTCTCTCTCTTGGATTAGTAATTTCTGAATTGTTTAATGTTCCTTTCCATACTTTCCTATCGTGAACCAGACTTTTCATTTTCCTGTAATTTTCTTCCTCACATTATTATTATTATTATTATTATTATTATTATTATTATTATCATTATTTATTCGTACTCGTGCTGGTATAGAAAAAAGATCAGAAGGAAGCAAAAATAAATAAAGGAGTAAGGCAAGGATGTGGACATTCACCTCTCCTGTTCAACGTCTACATAGAAGAGCCTATGAAAGAATTCTTTGATACAAACGAGAAAGGCGTAAAAGTAAACTGCCAGGTTTTCAGCACAACAAGGTTTGCTGATGACATAGCACTGATAATGGAGAACGAAAAGGACTTGCAGGAAACACTTTCGAACTTAAACGATCAACTGAAAAAAAAGAAAAAGAAAAAAGAAAATGAAGATAAATAAGAAGAAAACCAAAGTGATAAAGTGCACAAGACCAGGACAGGAAGAGGCAAACGTATGGCTCGATGCAGAGAAAATCGAGGACGTTAAGACGTTCCCCTATTTAGGAAGTCTAATATCCTCGGATTGAAAAAGTGAAAAAGACGGTAAGTTTCAAAATAGCGCAGACTAAACAAGCACTCAATACGAAAAAAGGACTGCTAACATCAATAAAGGTGTCGTTGGACGTTCGTAAACGATTTATTAAGACACTGGTATGGAGCATGGCGCTTTACGGATCAGAAACGTGGACATTGAGAAAAGCTGGAATATCCAAGCTGAAAGCATTTGAAATGTGGTGTTGGCGCAGAATGCTGCACATATCATGAACGAAAGGAAAAGGAATGAAGACGTACTAAAGGAAGCTAATGAAAGACGACAGATCATGAACGTAATAGGAAAAAGAAGAAACAGCATGCTTGACCACCTTATTCAGCACTCTGATTGGATCACCGTGTTGATAGAGGGAAAGGAAGGAAAACCAGGAAGAGGAAGACCAAACATAAAATATGTAGATGCAGTTACGAAGAAGAGACCTTATCAAAGTAAAAAGAGCTCTCCCAAGGGAGAGAAAAGTTTTAAAATTTCCGTATTGTCTACCAAGCTATGGTTGAGGTGAACAAGAAGACTCGTATATTTCTGTGTCGGTCTTCCTCTGGATACTTTTCCCTTCTTCCATTCTGTTCCTTTCTGTTCGTTCACACTATTCCCACTTTCTTTCATTGTTTGCATTGAAATTTGTAGTGAAATAACATCTTGCACCGTAAAAAGAAAAAGAAAAAAGAAAGAAAACGAAAGCGTTGGGACTTGAGAAAATTCAATTATTCACTCGAAAGGTCTTTTACAGTTCCTCAAATATTAGTAGTAAAAAGGAAAACATAAAATTAGCATACTTGAAAGATTTTCAGCGAAATTGTTTCAGATGTAAACGTTAAATTTAATCACTCACAATGCTTCACTTCCATTCTATAAAATATGAGAATACCGACATCTGTATGCAACAGTACTTTTTCTTACCTACTGCTTTTCATATTTCTTCATATCCCACAACTATGCTTCCAACAGAATGTAGTCGACTTCCCACAGAAACATCAGATTGAGTTTCAATTGCCAGAATTTACTACTCACATTTCATCATACATCCCCACCCCCATCCCCCGAACAAACGATGTTAAAAAAAAAAAACTGTTAACCCTTAAATGTACTGGTAACAAGTCACGTTTGTCTGCTGGTCGGGTATCTGAAAAACCCACATTAAAAATTACACTATAAATCTCGTAGTAATAGTTTTATTGCGTGCAATAGTTGCAGACATTGTGTCGAAAAGTGCTTATGCCCACCTCTTCCGCTATTTCTCGGATAGTCACACGACGATCCCGCATCACCACAGCGTTCACAATGAATTCTGCATGTTAATGGGCGACCGGAGAGTGGCTCGCTCTCCACTGATGTTCAGCAGTCTTTAAACCGGTTGTACCACTCCTCAATCTGCGTGACGCCCATAGCATCGTCCCCGAAAGCCGCCTGAATCTTCCGAATGGTTTCCACGTGGCTGTCGCCCAGTTTTTGGCAAAATTTGATGCAGTAGCGCTGCTCCAGTCGTTCCGTCATTTCATTTGCACTGAAAAACCGACGCGAGCACTACACACTACCTCACTGAAATGCTGCTTACCAGCAAATGACGCTATCGACAGGCGGGAAAAAAATTCACGTATGCGCACCAAGGTTCCAAGTCGGTTCACGCAAGCGTGCTTTACTCCATCAGCTTTACGATAATAATAATAATAATAATAATAATAATAATAATAATAATAATAATAATAATAATAATAATAATAATAATAATGTCAAGTACTTTTCTAACAGATCACATAGTATTAACTGCATTATTTCGGTGTTCCCTGACATCTTCCTGAACAGATAAAGAAACTCATTGGCAATCCATTTTACTTCTCAAACTTTACTCTTGCAGTATTTTCATATGAAAATACGCTTTCCCTTGCACCAGAATCAACTTCTTTTGAAACCGTTTTGAGCTTCCCGACCTTATGAAGAAGGTGTCAGGAAACATTACACAGTGCAGTTAATAATCACTGTGTTGCAAGTGGTGATAATATTTAGAAAACTGCAAGCAAAAGGCTAATAGTCACTGCAGAAAAACAATAAAAACTCCTCTAGGAAGTACTTTTGGAGAAGTTTATCCCCATCTTCAGCCTAGACACAATTCGAAAAGGATTTAATAAATGGGGAGAAATGTAGATGGGTAAGAATGGTTAAAAACGATTTAAAATATGCGAAGCATACATCTTCTTTTCGGACATAAACTGATATTAATGGTAACTTACTTGTCACTGTTCACTGTTGTTCACTGTTTTTTTTTTTATTACCTTGCAGACGGCGGAAATTAGTAGTATAAAGACTGCTCCAAATCGCATTCATGTCACCTTTATCTAAATTAAGTGTAGGTTTCTCCTTATGAATGTAATAGGCTTCATCAATTTTTCGTTCAGTTGTTGTTTTTGATTTCTCTATCAAACATTAATTAGCAATGTTATGGTTATTGTCTTTGAGATGCGATGCCAGTCCGGATAAATGAAAATTCGCACATCGAAGTCTCGTAGGTTACAACAGTTATCTGGACTGGCATCGCATCTCACAACATTGCTAATTAATGTTTGACAGAGAAATCAAAAACAACAACTGAACGAAAAATTAATGAAGCCTATTACATTCATAAGGAGAAACCTACAATCAATTTAGATAAAGGAGAGAGAAATGTGATTTGGAGCAGTCTTTTTACGACTCATTTCCATCGTCTGGAACTACTACTACTACTACTACTACTACTACTACTACTACTACTACTACTACTACTACTACTAATAATAATAATAATAATAATAATAATAATAATAATAATAATAATAACAGAGAGCAACAGTGAACAGTGACAAGTGAATGACCATTAATATCTGTTTATGTCCAACAAGAAGATTTATGCTTCGTATATATTAAATCCTTTTTAACCAATTTTACCCTTAAATATTTCTCCCTATGTTTTAAATCCTTTTCGAACTGAAACTAGGCTGAGGATGGAGATAATGTTCTCCAAAAGTACCTTCTAGAAGAGTGCCTTCTTTTCTGCGGTGACTATTAGCCTTTTGCTTACATTTTTCTAGTACAGTTAATAGTTCATTAAGTATTAGACGCAGCAAATAAATAAATAAATATGTAAACAAATTATTATAAACATGCGTCAATTTATATCCTTAAATAATTAAATTATTTATTTTCTCTCCTTCCCACGTGCTTACCATTAATATGAGTGCCAAAGTCGATTTTGCATACGTCATCGTACTGCAACACAGTAGGGTCGCCAGCATTTGGTGTATAATGTGCAGCACAGTGGTTCAGGGAACACCCTGTAGGGAAAGCCAGTCCTGCCTTCAATCCGTTCTCCTTAATAAGCGTACGAGCCACTCCTTCCAGCTCCTCACAAATTTCTATCATCGTTTTCCCTGGTTTTATCCAACGTTGGATATACTGCCTCGTCTACAAAAAAAGGAAATAAATTTATGTTTTTACAAACTGTAATTACACTCTTCTAAACAATTAAACAAGAAAATACCATGCATAAATCTATATATAAATAAAAATGAAAGTGATTATGTTTGTGATTTCATGACTCTTTAACAATCCGACCGATCTCGATCAAATTTTCTCAACATAAATGAGGTTAGGGATTGGGATGCATTTCATCAGTTCTCTTTGATGGTGCAACTTAGGGGAGGAGGATGTTATTTTAAAATTATTAAAAATTATTATGAAAATTTTGAGGAAACATGGAGGAAAATTCATGGAACTACCTGTAAAAGCCTGTCAGATTTTGACAGGCATTATACAGGCGCCTGTTTCGGCGAAAACACATATAAAGAAAATATTACAGGCACATTGTCCTCGGGTGATAAGCATGTCGAAAAAGTATTAAACTTCTGTTGGAAATTTTGCCCGGAAACACGCGTTGTACAGAGCCTGTACATTAAAATGAGAACATGCAAAGTACACGTAGTCACTCACATGCAAGTAAAGAACCTCACATGAAGGGAATATGTGCATGTAAAGTACTTGAATGGATTGTTGATAACATTCGCAATGCAGTAAGAATGAAAAGTACAAGGAAGGTGTCTGATTATCAACATGTAATATACATGTAAATACCATGTATTAGCGTATAGCATGAAAACGCATGATATAGAATATGTTATTTTACATTTATCATTTTCGTGTACATGCAAAGTGTGTAACTCCCCTACATGCAGTGTACAGGCAATGTACAGGTGAACGGGAACAACGCTATGATCATGATTGCCAATAAATGGATTAAACAGATACGTAGGGGGGCGCGGTGGCTCAGTGGTAGAGCGTTCACATCTGGTGCTTGGGGTCCCTGGTTCGATTCCAGCTCGCGCCGTGTGGACTTTGTGGTGGACAAACACCGTGCTCGTGGGTTTTCTCGGGGTTCTCCCGTTTCCTCCCACTTTCTTCATTAAACCATTTCACTCATTTCTCATTATCATCGTCTCTTTTAGCCTAACCGGCATAACCATGGGACGTTAAACTTAAAGATTTAATTTCCTTTCATTTCATTTTTAAACAGATACGTGTGGTGAACAAGGTGGATTGGAGCTAAACATTCACATAGGCATAGGGAACATGTAATATTCAGGCGCTAAGTCTCCAGTTTGTCATGCACATATGCAAGGTCCTGACACATGTATAGTACTTAATGCGATGTACTTTACATGTATATTCCGTTAACACGCCCACTAATTCACTAACACTTGTATTTCACATCTATTTAACATGTCAATTACATCTTTATCAAATGAAAAGCAGCTGTCGTCAGATCCTCATGAGGTAACGTATATGTCAACTGCATGGAATATGCCGGTTATGTACATGTCGTTCCACTCTCTACATGTTGTTTACACGCATTTTTCACGTTGCAAGGTTGCAACCCTATCAACACGAAAACTACCTGTTTCCGTGAAATGAATATGCAATGATCGTGAAAAAAATCGATACCTGTCTCATGCGTTTAAGTGTTTCATTTTCAGGCGCCTATAAAAATATGCCTGTTTATGCATGTTTCACAGGAGCCTGTAAACCACCTGCATTTTCTGTCTGGGAACGACTGATATTAGTGTCAAATCCATAGTTTTCAGGGTCGCTAAGATGAACAGTGACACTTCCGATGCCGGTTAAATCCAAATTCAGCCATGCAACTTTGGGGAGGGAGAGATGTATACAAATGATCGAAAATGAGCGATATTAGTGCCGAATCCGTAATTTTCGGGATCGCTGAGATAAACAATGACACTTCCAATAGCAATTAAATCCAAATTCAGCCCACAATAGTAGTATTTAATATTTACTGTTATTTTTATCAAACGCATGACGTAAAGAGTTGTGCAATATAAGTTTTTATTTCAATCCAACGAAGTGGGTAATTAACGCCACTAATAACTATTTCTAAAGTTTTGGTCGCAATAGAAATATGTACAAGGTTAGAAAATTTGATTGTAATATTCTGTGAACTGTACGGGTAAAGGCGTTCTAATCCAGCTTAAATGAAGTGGATTAGAACGCCTTTACCCTTACTGTTCACAGAATATTACAATCAGATTTTCTAACCTTGTACATATTTCTTCATTTAACCCATAACTTCCCAGGGTGACCATATGGACACGCAAATAGGCCTTATGCCTTAACTTTTTATGCCTGGGAGATTTTGTGTGTGGAATTTTGTGACACGGCTCTCAGTGAACACATTAGAACAATAACAACAAAAATTTCGTTATTTTCACATTTACTACATCATATCGAACAAACGTAACTGAAAATATTATAAAATCAGGAAAAAAATTAATTC
Source organism: Thermobia domestica (assembly GCF_964235325.1). NCBI lineage: Eukaryota > Metazoa > Arthropoda > Insecta > Zygentoma > Lepismatidae > Thermobia > Thermobia domestica. Next base: position 3,337,262 of record NC_137469.1, read on the forward strand.
GGGCAGTTATGGGTTAAACTTCAATTGCTGAAGCAAGTCTTTTTTCCCCGAAAGCAAGAGGAACACCAATATGTAGCAAAGAAGTAAACCAGAGAAATAAGCCTGCTGGATAATGTAGTGAGGTTTTTAACATATTACAGCAAAATACACTTCCACGACGCATCATGTAAGTCCAGGGTTCCCCACAAGAAAGTGAAGATGGGTTTCCCTGACATTTTGTAACACAAATTCTTATTTTCCCTGACACAAATTCTTAAAAGATATAAATGGGAAGGTATGAAGTAAGTTCTATCATATACTTTTTAATGGCCTCCTCCATCCCCATACCTGTCCAACACATTCCTTTAATTACCATTTACATATTTGTTATGTTCAATGTGAGTAATTATTATTTACCCAAAATTTATCGTGTAAGTACACAATCATATATGTATGATACAGTACCAGACACCTTGACGTTACAAATTAGACTTTTTTGCTTGAGAAAACAATATAAAGCACTATAACATGCAATCAAGAATATATCGCCAACTCTCTGAGACCTATTACTATCAGTCCTTAAATGAAATGAAATGAAATCTTTGTTTTACGTTTCACGGTTATGCTGTCTAGGCTAAAAGAGGCGGTGATGAGAAATCATTGAAATGGTAAAATGAAGAAAGTAGAAACAGGAAAACCCCAGCACACAGTTCGTCCACCATAAAGTTCACCTGGCGCGAGCTGAGATCGAACCAAGGACCCCATGCAGCGATGAGCGCTCTACCACTAGGCCACCGTGGCCCACTATCATTTCTAATATTGCCAACTCTGAGACACGTTAATTCTCATATTTACATTTTTAAACAGAATTTTGTTTGGCTTTCAATTCTTGAATATGTTTTACGAGAGAGTCTTGTTTTTATTAGTAACATTATTCCATTTGTTTCTTCTTTGCTTCCAATTTCTTAACTTCAGCACTTAGTTTTCGTTTTTCACCTCTGATTTTACTTTCCTCTCCACTTTTGTTTCGTTTCTGTTTAAGGTATTCATCATAGCGTCTCCGAGTCCAACGAACTGGGAGAAACATTCTTCGATCAACAGAAACAGATTCTACACCTCCATAGTACATAACTGCACCATGCACGCGCCTCTGCGCTACCACAGAATCTTCGACGGATTTTCTACAATGAGTATCTTATTGACTGAGAACTCGCCCTCCACCTGAGGCATTGCCGTGGAGTAAAATTAAACATTTTCACAACATGCCAAAAATCGGAATATTTTTGTTTCTTGGATATTACCTTTCCAAAGAAGTCATCTAACTTGATGCTGTCCATCTTCTCTTCGTATTCTCTGAAGTCAAGGGACCCTTGAATTTCAGTACAGGAAGACATAAATTGACACTTTGCTTTCTCATCTAAAGAAGTATGCAATTACCACTAAATCTGAGCTAGGAGCATATTATCATTGTCATTTTATTGTTAAGCGTCCAAGAAATTATAAAGAATAGCTATTTTTATTTCCGTAATCATTTCAATGTTTTGTGACTTTTACTTTTACAATTTCATTATTATAGCGTTATATGTAACATGTAAATTGTGTAATTACAAGTAAATCTTAGCCAGGAGCACATTTTTATTGTCAGTTTCGTGTTCAGCGCTTAAAAATCAATAAAGGATGACCATTTACATTTCTGTAAAAAAAATTCACTGTTGCACATTGTATTCTGTTATGCTCATGCAGAGTTTGTAGGATGCGTTTCATCCTGGACTGAGCAAGTTCTGGATTTTTTTTTTTCCCCTGGGGTTTAAAGCTGACAGAGCGCGTACCAGTTTGTACTTCAGAGGGCTCCTTTCCACAATCTTCCTGATTGTGCTTAACAAAACGTTTCTACAGTCAAGCCTGAAAGTTATATCTATTGCTGGTCTGATGTTTTCAGTTCTATCAGTAGTTTTTTCTGTCTTAAAACTGATGTCCACGAAGATGACAAGTCATACTTCGATTTCTGCTTTTACATGATTAATTTTCCCACTCTCTGTCTCCCACACAAATACACACATAGACAGTACCTCAAAGCTTCATCACAAAATAGCAACACTTCATCACTGTCATCACTGGGAATGCTGTACCACTGTGGTCCTCTTCATGTTACGATACAAGTTTTGGGCCTTATACTGTCAGGATACGGCCCTGTCTAAATTCGTAAACGGGCACCAAACACACGTACCACGGATAAGTGAAGTTGAGGGAACTACAAACGATAAACATTAACATAGAATGTTGACGGAAATTGTAGTCGAGTTTAGCACCGGAAGCGCGGACAGATAAGAAATTCACTTCTTTTTTTAAGTTTAAGCAATGCTTATATGCAAAGGAAATAATAATTAAGAATTAAAATGTTAAACATGATAATGAGTCGATAATGTGGATAGACTGTATGTTCACCTTAAAATCTCAGAGACACCAGGATAGAAAAACAGCGTTTTTCTGCTGGGTTGGAACATGAATGAGAGGTGTCCTGGTTCGACTCCCAATCGAGCTCGGTACACATTAAAATGTTATGTAATAAAACAATAGGAGGACGAAGTATGACACTGAGTTGTACTTGGTTGGCTGAACGCAACAGGAATCTTGGTCGACTGTACGCATGATCAAACCTAATGTGTGAAAGTTCTATCCTAGATTCGAAGTAAGTCACTGGCGAAGCCGTAAAGGGCCGTAAACTTGCTTTGAATCGGTCGGAACCTGGATTCCTGGATTTTGCGTTAGGAGTGTAATGAATGTAATACAGGAGATAAATAGAGGATGAGTCAGGTAAAGAGAGATTTGTATGTAAGTGATGGCAAGCAGAATTAACGGCGATCTCTGATGTTTAACTGAGATAGGGAGGAAAAATGCTGTTGTGAACGATAATTGCACGACATGGAGGATATTCCCTCTCATTAAATTTACTTTAATACATTCATTTACTTTAATAATTGTTGGTCTCTTCAACAAATGACTTCTGTTTTCTCATATAAAACTTTGTGTTGATGAAAAATTTGGATTTTGCAGAAATTCATAAACAGATGCGATTTCCGGTATTCAAACAAATACGGAAATAATATCTTCTCTCTCTATTGTTGTGTCTTCTTCCATCTCACTCTAAAGAGGCGGGTCCAAAGTTACAAAAATCCCATCCCTCCTTTTGTGGGCCGACCCAAGGTTATGTTTACCTTACTTCCCGAGTATATAAACGCGAGTTTGGAGCCCCGCGGGGGCCGACAGGAGTTTTTTTCCCGCAGTGTTTATCTGGAATCGCTACGCGTGTAGACTCCACGCGGTGAGTATGTAATCAAAAAACATGTGAAAATAACAAAAACTCGCGTGCGGTGGTAAAGCCAGTAAGGTAGTCGACATACACTCATGTTTGCCAACTTAGGAACAAGACCGAGAGTAAGCAACCTCCTCCTCCGTCACAAAAACGGGAGTTCTAAGGTGAATTTTGTCCAAGTTAGGAATTTTTAACAGTTAAGTGATTTTAAAAGCGAACTTAGTCTCTGTTTGCCCGTGGCAGACCAAAGAAATCTAAAGTTTTTTCCCCTATTATTTTGGCCGCGTTGGTCGGCTGAGTCAGCAAGCATAAATTGAACTTAGCCGAGTTGTGTCTCGTAGAAAGTCTATGCACTGTAGACTCAAACTGTATTAGGCAGAAATAGTCTGAATTAATGCTGTAATGTGTTTTAATTAGATTTCTCGAAACTTAAGAATTTAAGAATAATTTTAACAACTTTATAAATTTTCCTTCTGTTGTAATGAGATAGTCTCGGAACGAGCTGAAACGTACTCATCCCTTGTTGACAGCTTGAATTAGAACTATTAGCACCAATATTATTAATAACGCCCGATGAGCGTGTAATTTTCCCGTTGTTCCGAGCAAATTTGGTTTATTTTTAGGTTTACTTCAATTTTTCCAACTTTCTTACAAACTCAAGTTGTGCGCGTCTAGCAGACATCAATGGAAAAGCTAACAGCTGGTTCTGTGATTATTTCTAGTGTTTCAGGGAAACTCATGACCACTCATATACTCATGAAATTAGCCAGCAGGAGTCTAGAAATTTAAAATCGAGGTATCACTCTCGGCTCTAGCCGAGTGGTATGTTGTTAATACATTTTTGTATTTTTTTTTTTTTTTTCAATTTCTTTAATAAAGCTATTTAATTGAGGGAATGAATTTAATTTCCAGAGAATTTCTTAGGAAATTACGTGTAGTAAGGAGGTCAATTTCTTTCCTATGTTGGAAGATATGCTGTATGAAGGTGCAATCCTCAAATACCAGTGTTTCGATCGCCCACCTCTCGTAGGTGCCAAGTTTAGTGATTAACTTTAATGCTCTACCATTTCTGGGTCTCGATGGTACATGATGGACGCCGGGCCCAGTAAAGAATCCAATGCACTTCGGGTGCGATTCGACCGCTTGAGTTCAACCAAGCTTTCGGCTGAAATCGAGATGTACCTGGAGTGTCTTGACCCAGGTCTTATTGAAGCTACGCCATGTGTCACCTCATCACATTATTATTTTTTTTCTTATTGTTACGGGCCTCCGTAACATTCATATGTCATTCTGTACAACTGATAGAGAGGAAACAATTTTAGATTGAAAAAAAACAATGTTACACTTGTATAACGATGTAAAATAATATTATCAATCCATGTAAAATAATATTATCAATCTGTACCTGTTTTATGTAATGATCAGAGGCGCAATAATTGAGCAGAAATATGCATTTTGAAAAAGGAAAGGTTTTGTCGATAGATTTTGTTGATATGGTTGTTATGTAAAGAATAGTGGATGTCAAGAAGAAATATATTTGAGAAATGTGTGTGATGTATTGGTTTACAGCAGTCATCTTTTAGAATAAAAGGAGTGTAAGCTGTTAATATATTATACAAGGTCTTGCTGTTCATATTTATTTAATAATAATAATAGTTCTCGTTACACATGGTGCAACGAATCCCGGGACCCTGTGAAGGTCTTGAAGATTAGTAAAGACAGGGTTCGGACTTATGAACTTAAATTATACTTATTTGCGTAGCGGAAGAAAAATTGAGCGCAAGACCAATATGGCCAATGTACATAATAATGACAGATCAACGGCTGATAATATAGAAGAAACCGTGTCGCAAATGGTAAATACTAGCCAAATTTTGGATATGTTTATGCAATTGAAGCAACAACTTACGACGACAGTCGCATAAATGAAACTTAACACAAGTCAACAATTTACAGCGACAATCGAAGAAATGAAACTTAACACAAGTCAACAACTTACAGCGAAAGTCGAAGAAATGAAACTCAACACAAGTCAACAAATACAGCTGATGTCTCAAGAAATCACGCAACAACTGACGCAGCGAATTGATTCTAACTTAGACTTAATAATTGATCAAAATGTAGGACGTACCTCATCAGATAGTGTACAACAGTCTCCAAATATACCAGGAAACGTAAACATGGCGGAAAACGAAGAGGGCGTTGATTTAGAATTGTCTGCTAATTTACTTCCAGAAACACTTGATATAGACATAGAAGAGCTGGATGATGCAGAATATGACATTCCACCAGTTGATAAACCTCTAACACTGGAAAGCAGATTGAACGAACTGGACGACCAAGGATCCCTCAGTGATGATGAAGTTTCTTCTCCTTTGCAACAAGTCGAAGAGACTGGCTACGTTCAAGAAAGTAGTGAAACGTTATCGCTTACCTCCCGAGGAAGCTCTGATGCCAGAAGTCGGTGTTCCTCCGAGAGGAAGAAAAGAAGAAGAAGCCTTAGCGGTGCCACTTCATATGACGCCATCTTGAGGCAATTTATTTTAAAAGGAATATCATCGCAATTAATGTCAGAAAGCGAACGAGTCAACGGTGGCCAGCCATCAGCATTGGTAGTTACAACCATGATCGCCGTCGGCACGTCCCATGGTTTGGTGCTGGTGTTTGATGCTACCCAAACCTTGAAATGGTGTTTAGGAACAACTGCGCTTGGAGAGGAATATGGATCTGTGTCAAGTCTCTGCTTCAACTATGATTGTAGCAGAATTCTGGTTGGCTTTGCGAAGGGGCATATTTTAATGTATGATCTCACCAATGGGAAACTTTTAAGAACTATGACGGATGCCGATCCACCTGGGACTTCCGTTCTTCATGTTAAGTTTACAGATTTGCCAACGTTAGCGTTGTACAGCGATAGTGGTGGCTCAGTGTTCGAATTAAATTTCAAACGAATTATGGGAGTACGGGGCTGTGATTCCCGATGCTTGTTTTCTGAGAGCAGAGGAGAAGTGTGTACCATAGAACCCTTGCTGCTTCATAATTTCCAGAAGCTACTTCATGATGTTGTTATGGTTACAATGGCAACATTATCTAAGGTAATTGTGGTAACAATACGTCCTAGGATGCGGGTGCTATTTACCCACGCTCTTCAGGCTGCTAACGTAAATTAGCCAATATCAGAAGAAACTTGTCTTCATAAGAAGAAAGGAGCAATTAAAAGTATACGTATGATTTCATTCGTTTATGTGATGTTCGGTAGTAAGTAGAAATAATTTATTTGTTTCTTTAATAACCCATCCATAATTAATTCATTATGAAATTATTATGTTATGTATATATCGACTTTTTTTTGTTGTTGTTGTTGTTGTTGTTGTTGTTGTCAATTTATGTTCCAAAAGGAGGGAAGATTATGCTTAGTTGAAGTTCATGACATTAATCTTAACTCAAAATCTATTTTTATTTGTTTTGCGTAGATAGTACAATTACTTTCTTTTGTTGTTGTTTTGTTAATTTCATAAGTTATAATAACATATAAAAATGGCAAAAGGAAACGTTCACGAATTCTATTTGTCTTATCTTAATTAAATATTTGTTTCAATTTTATATTAATTGCAGATCATAATTCGCTATCATACAATCTGTACCTGTTTTATGTATTGTGATTGCTAAGATTTTTGCATATTATATTGCCTTCTGATTTTGTTAACATCTAATAGGACGATAGTCGTTATTTATAAATAATGTTGCTAGAACATGGATGACTATGTTTAATATAGATAAAAATGTCACATTATTTAATACGGGAAGGAATATGTAAGTAGTACCCTTGCAAATACCATTAGATAGTTTTCATTCTTTTTGAATAGTCCCATTGACGATATATATATATTTTTTTATTTTGAATCGACGTTATTAATATATAGATATATGATGATATAATTAATACTACATATAAAAGAATATAATATTGTAATATGAATATATAAGGATAAGAGAAGAAAAATAATTGTATTAATGCAATTTTTAAATTCATACGAGGGCTATTCAAAATATCAATATTTGGAAACTTTTTTTTTATCCAGGGTTCTTTCCTTCACAGTATTACTGTTACGTAATTCCCGTTCGAGCGACAAATTATATAACGATGTAAAATAATATTATCAATCTATGTAAAATAATATTATCAATCTGTACCTGTTTTATGTAATGATCAGAGGCGCAATAATTGAGCAGAAATATGCATTTTGAAAAAGGAAAGGTTTTGTCGATAGATTTTGTTGATATGGTTGTTATGTAAAGAATAGTGGATGTCAAGAAGAAATATATTTGAGAAATGTGTGTGATGTATTGGTTTACAGCAGTCATCTTTTAGAATAAAAGGAGTGTAAGCTGTTAATATATTATACAAGGTCTTGCTGTTCATAATATTTATTTAATAATAATAATAGTTCTCGTTACACTTGCACATTTACATTCCCTGACTTTCCATGACATTTTACGTAAAATGCATGATTTCCCTGATTTTCCAGAATGTGGAAACCCTGAAGTAGCTTTTATGTAGAATAAACAAACAGATACATACATACATACAATACATATTAGATGACTTGCCTGTCTATGGGCTTCAGCAGCAAGTCGCACTTCACTGTAAATGTCATTATGAATTCTATCGACAGCTCGTCGCTCTTCGCTTGTAAACCGGTCTTTAGCCGTGCGATCATCATTCACCAACGGGTAGTCCATTTCCTCACCTACAGGGAAATTACCTACAACACAAAGTAAAACCTACTGTTATTTACGACATCACATAGACACCTACAATTACACCATATTTATATATTTCTTTTCCACGTTCCAGATACAGCAGCCACCAATCTCCATTTTATACTGGAAACACTGGAAAGAAGTCGATCAGAGCTTCAACATTTAAATCTATCACCCCCTTATTTCAGTTTGAGTTTTTATGCAATATTGAGGTTATGAACATGATCTATTATTAGCGTGAACTCCGAACTAGTGCAGCTGGTGAGTGAACAATCCTCACATTATACGACATTCACCACTACATTGCGACGCCTTCATGAAAGGAGCTCGTGTTGCACCACTTGCCGACAGTTCCATCATACAGAGAGCATAATCTTTCGTGGGTGCAGGAGGGGTCTTGAGGTGTCAGGAACAGGGTCACATGGCAACAACCAATGCCTAGTACGCTTTGAAGTGTCATAGAGGATCCACTTTTCGTCTCTAATGAGCAAGCGATCAAAGATAGGTGTGTTTAGATACCGAGTAAGCAAAGACAAACAGGCTGCCACTCGCTGCACCTTGTTGGCTGCCGACAATCTGTGGAGTACCCACTTGCTTAACAAGTATGACTTCCCTATCCAATGCACGTGCAATCTGACTTGTTTCAGCGGAAACATGGAACCTTTTTGCAAATTCATCACACGCTAGACCACTGTCCTCCTCAATGGCTGCTTTTAGGGCCTCGTCATCCAACATATGTGGTCGCCACTGCGAGGTTCATTCCAAAGTGTCACATTTCCCGAACGATATTCCTGGAACCAAAGCCTGGTGGTGCGTTCGTAGCAAACCGATTTTCGAAGTGAAAGCAGTGCCGCCACCAGTTAATGTTCTACATGTGCACCAGCATTATGGACTATCGTCCGATATCAGAGACTACATTGAAACACAAGTGTAGGAAGTCAATTCTATTCCACCCTGCAGATTCTCCATGGCCCAATGTTGTAGAGATAGTCTTAACAGTCAAAGTACGTAGAAATCCATTGGGTTGGCGTCAAAAGCTTTTCACAGGAATGCCATGAAAGGGAATAATTCGGATTCACACTTTCTGCTCCAGGCAGCACTTCCGTTGGTAACCTCGAACGGGATTCATTTGTTACCAAATGTTTCTGTATGGGCCCCAATTGTACAGGGTGTCTACTAAAATTCCAAAATAAAATTTCGTGACCTTTTCTTTACCAAATCACACAATTTCCTAACATTCTCTAGAACGAATTTGGGTGCAAATTAGGCCGAATTTTCATCCATGCGATAGAAACATACTTTGCTAGCGATTTGGTAGTGTCTAAAGCCGACCATAGACGTTTTTGGTGGTGAATTTTGACGTTTTATAAAACAAAATTTTCCAATCTGTACTTATATATGTACAGTTAAAAAAAAAAATCGTGACCCAAAAGCTAAATTTCGTGACTTTCATGACCGTTTTTTGATTTCGTGACCGATAGACACCCTGTTGTATTTCCTTAGTTACGACATTTTTAGCAGTAGTAATTCCGATGGTTAGGCCATCTTACAGATTGTGTGAGTATTTGAATGTACGGAAAATGTAAGAGGAAAACAGCCATGGTGTGTCTTCATTTCACTAGCATCAACACGACATGTCCGCACCTACAAGCTGAAACACCACATTGATAACAACAATGGTCCCATGGCTCCAGCGCCAACTATGAGGTAATATCAGCGTTGTCAAATCAGTCGGATGTAGTACGCTCTGTGGATTAACCTTTGCCCGGTTCTGCGATTGGATTGACACTTCTGTGACCCCTCATCTTTCAATACGTTCTTGAACGCACAAGTACGATTCACAGACGTTAAAAAAGTGGAACCAAATTCTCAAGTCAGAGCTCCCTCGTGGCTATATTGTTAGCATACTTGCCTTTCGCTGGGAGACCCAGTTTCGACTCTCCGCAGGAGCTCATGTGATTCGGCACACATAAGCTGTAGGTCTGTGTATCATATACCTTCGCTGCTGAACGGAACGCTAGAATTAAATCATTAAATTCTAAAGTGAGTCATTGCGTTGTTGTTCTTTCTTGTGACATGGAGCTTCCCATACTAACACATTATTGTGTTTGACCCCTCTCTTATGACAGCAGTAAGTTCACTGTATTTGAAAACAAGAAGTCACGTTTCGACCGACAATTCTTGCTGCGTATAGCCAGCCAAAAATACCGTATTTACGCGAATCTAAGACGTCCTCAAATGTAAGACGCACCCCCAACTTTTGAACGAAAAATTGAAAAAAAAAAAAAAAAAAAAATCCCCGAATGTAAAACGCACCCTTGACGAAAATGAAAATAAAAACTACACTGCATTGATTGTACGGAATAATTAAAAACAAGATTAATAAACATGAAAAAAAAAAAAAAATAAATAATGTTATGGGAAAATAAACATTGAACTTACTGCTGGAATTTTTACAGTATATTCATGTGCATCTGCTGGTACTTTTTTTTCTAATTACGGTACAGCACTTGCTTGCGTTATTCGTTATCGGTATCGTATTATCATATATATATATATATATATATATATATATATATATATATATATATATATATATATATATATATATATATACAAACAAATAATTATTCACCGATTATTTAAACTTGTTTCTTTTTTTACGTTTTGCACTCACACTCACAAAAACAACACTATGTTACTGCTCATTATCTGTTTCTTCATCGGCATCACTATCTCTCTTCTAACGGGATTAGCAATTTTTGGCAAAAGTCCATCTACTCTGGCCTAAATTTGCATAACTCAAATCTAAGACGCACCTTAATTTGGAAAAATTAAAAAAAAAAAAAAAAAAAATACAAAAAAGTGCGTCTTACAATTGTGTAAATACGATAATAATGAGAAAGCGACGGTTTGTGATTGGTGCAGAGTGATATACGAGGGCACATAGGAAAGTAACACACGATATATTTTTTTCTCCCTAGGTATTGCAGCTGGAATGGTGAAACTGCACAAGAAGAGAATTTCACGTTTGCGCTACAAAGGGTATTGTTTTCTTGTGCAGCTCTAGCGAAAGAAGCCTGAACTACGAAAAAAAATGGCGCGCAAATTATTGCCATCCACGTGTAAAGAGCAACGAAGTGTGGTTAAATTTCTGTGGGCCAAAGGGCATACACCGAGTGAAATTTACAGGGACATATGTGGCGTGTATGGGGAAGAGTGTGCATTCTTTAAAGAGGGCCGTGAGAACCTTAGTGATGCGCCACGCTCCGGGCAGCCGGTGGGAGTCGCTCGAGCATCCTCCGTATAGTCCGGAGCCGGCACCATCGGACTTTCATCTCTTTGGTCCCATGAAGAAATTCCTGCCTGACCAACACTTTGTGATAAATGCGGAAGTGAAATCGGCATTCCCTAGATGGCTATATTCCAACCAAACGGACTTCTATGAACAGGGCATCTTGAAACTAGTACCACGCTGGAAGGAACTTGGACTATGTAGAAAAGTAGGTCAAAGATGTAAGTTCATTTATGCTTTTTTTTTTTTGGTTTTGGTACAATTTTTTTTTTGGGGGGGGGGAATATTGTGCGATACTTTCCGATCTCCCGTCGTAAATAAATTTCTACCTAGTTTCCTTTTTGACTACCCACATAACACTGTTTGAGTGCTTCTAATTTCAGATATCAGTGATCAGATCATTATGGTAAGACTAAAGCACTGTAAACAGGGATTCCACTTACCATCAGGGAATAAATCCACAATGGGAATCGACGGTGGCTCCGTCTGTTGCCTCTGATTCCCTTTTCCTTTGGACTTCCTTTTCTTTTTCTTTTTCTTCGCTTCCTCAGAAACTTCTGCTGAAAAAAAAACAAGGGAGAAATAAAAATCACAAAAGATACGCGAACAACTTATGAAAATGATACTTTACTGTGCCTAACGTTAAAAAAAAATGAAATCTTAAAGTTTTACGTCCTGCGGTTATGTCGGCTAAGCTAAAGGAGACAGACGGTGGTGAGAAATGAATGAAATGGTGGAATGAAGAAAGTGGGAGAACCCCGAGAAAACCCACACACACGGTGATTGACCACCACAAAGCTCACTTGGCGCGAATTGGGATCGAACAAAGGGCCCCGTGCACCAGAGATGAACGCTCTACCATTGAGCCACCGCGGCTCAATCTCTGCCGAACGTGTTACAACATGCTGCAGTTTCTAAGCATTACATGATTTACAGACACCATGTCAATTACAAACAGCATATTTCGTTTCCAGGTGCGAGACTAAAGAGAAAGGGAGGTTATAGGTATATAAAAAGTTAAAAAATAAATGAAAAAAACTTTAGTCTTACGTCTCACTATAATGTCCTTTAGGTTAAAGAAGACGGATGACTAATGCAAGTGAATGATCATGAAAAGAATAAATGGAATGTGAATGTGGGAGGAAACCGAAAACCATAAGTTCACATCGTCTGGAACTGAACCAGAAACTCTTCGTACCACAGGTAAGCGTTGTACCACTAAGCCACCGTACATTGCGTGTTTATCATCTAGTCTCATCTAACCACGTTGTCAAATGAAATTAAATCTTTGAGTTTTCGTCCCACGTTTATGCCGGTTAGGCTAAAGGAGACCGTGATGATGAGTAATGAATGAAATGGTGGAATGAAGAAAGTGAGAGGAAACGGGAGAACCCCGAGAAAACCCACGCACACGGTGTTTGTCCACCACCACAAAGTTCACTTGGCGGGTACTGGGATCGAACCCGGGACCCCAAACACCAGAGGTGAACGCTCTACCACTGAGCCACCGCGGCCCCCCTAACCACGTTGTTATCTTACGTATAAACTAGCAAAAAAAGATTAAATCGTACACATTACAAATATGTGGTTTAATAAGGTTCAAGCAATAAACATTGTCAGTGGTACAGCTTACACCAGACAAACAGTATATTAAGGTGCTGCAACGTCCTGCGATTAGATACTTCTGTTTTCACCCAAAATGACTATTTGTTTGTTGAGATAGTCTGAGACGTTCAAACCTGTATTTCTGAAATTCGGACTTCATCTAAATATCAGAAATGAAAATAAAATCTTTTGTTTAACGATCCGCGACAGCAATGTATATTACCTTCTTCTGCTCCATTCTCTTCCTTACTCAGCTTCGTTGCCTCCAATTTGCCAGCCACTTCTTGCACATCTTTCTCTCCGTCTCCTCCCCCGCCAGGCACGTCCACGGAACCCTCACCTGCACCTAAAATTTAAAAAGAAAAAATATATTTACCATACAAAATAAGCATTTTCTGATAATACACACATTTAGTCCAGATTCAAAATAATTAAATCGTACAGTAACTCCTCTACCATCATATGAACAAAAGCCTACTCAAAAACTGTGCCTCTCACATTTATTTATTCATAGTATTTCAGAACAGTGTTACAACACAGCTTAAAAAAGCAACATTTTACTTTGACTCGGACAGTGACTATAATTGGTTCTTATCAGGCCTATATTTATATATTGTGTGCCCCTGTGCTCTAAAGAATTTGCCGCCCCCAAACAAAAATTTCCACTCTTCCCCCTCCCGGAAGCAACATATATTAGAGTTGAATTCATACTTTTGGGGGTCGCTGAGATGAATACTGACATTTTAAATCCAATTCAAGGTCATACTCCACTCCTCAGGGAGGGGGCGAGATTTTAAAAGTATTCGAAAACGACATAGTTTTCAAAGTCGCTGTTTAATGGTATCAGTTTTCATTTTGTTCAAATTTATTCTCACCTATTGGAGTGGGAAGGAGAGGATGACTTTTTAAAAATAATCAGATAAGCTAGCTAATCAGTACTACTGTACTTAGAGCGAATTAGACACACGAACATATTTTCTCGCGCTTGCGAGGGACTCTGTGGGTTGCTAGTTTTAAATATTACTTTAATGTGAATTTTTAAATAAATCCAAAATTTTGCCGCCCCCTAAATTCTGCTGCCCTGTGCTCGAGCACAGAATAGCACTTACCTAAATACGGACCTGGTTCTTACAGGTTCCGTCACTTCTTAGAACTGTTTATGCCTCAGTCACTTGTTGGAATTGTTTGTGCCTTAGGTGCTGTAACGTGGTATATTCCTAGTCCACTTTTTATATACAATTTTATTGATAAAAAAAAGTGACTTACTTACGTTACGAAATATAACTGAGCGAGGGTCAGCGAGCGAAGGGGGTTAGAAGCCCCGCACGGCTCGTTTTATTCCACCTTTACCCCCATGATAATACCACATAACATTACGTCACAATCGGGTGAGATGAATCGGTTGCAGTCACTGTCCGAGTCAGTAAAAACTTGCCCTTAACCCCCTTTTTAAAAAAAAATCGATACTTTTGCGTGAAATATCGATGAGCATTCAAAGGAAAGTACTGATAATCACAGAACATCCAGATTACTATTATGTTTATTTATATCTTCTCGTATACTGGTTGCTAAGTAACTAAGTAACTAACTTCCTTTACGCCTGCTACCTGCACTTTCCAAAATTGTATTGTCGAAAAAAAAAGTATGGGAAGTTTGAATCCGTGCAGTCTTGTTAAATTCAATAGCCGGCCGACTATTTGTATCATCTTGTAAACGCTTAGATCAGTAACTAATAAGGATAAAGTGGGAGGAACTGGGAGAACCCAATAAAGACACTACCTGTAATAAAATCAATATTATCATATACATAGAAGTGATTTGTACCAAAAAAAAAAAAAAAAAAGGAAGGCATTTAGTATCTCCCCCAACTCGTTTCATGGTTCCAGAACAGAGTACCTTGTTTATGTCTAAATTGTGATAAAGGTAGAAGTACAAAGGTCCTTTGTGCTTCTAAGTTCTTGTAAGTCACACACTGTAAATTTTATATGTGCAAGATTGGGGGAGATACTAAATATCAGCCCCAAAAATTAAACTGTATCATTTTTCCAAGGCCGACAATTCGTCTATCTGCACTAAGTTAACTGATTGATACTTCGAAATATCTGATCTTTTGACCACTACTGTACTAGTCTGCATCCCATCCTCCTGCCGATCCTGCAGCAATACCAGTGGTGCCAAGGCATAGTAGAGTATGTTTCAATGAATGTTAGATACAATTACTTGCGTCATCGAGAATATTGCATAAAGCGCATATACAAATACACCTTGCACTATGAATCGAAATGCTATACTCCTTGTATATGTATTTTACATTTATTGTAACAATAGAAGTTATATGTTAGTCTCATTAAGATCCTTAATTCATGGTACAGCGCGAAGATATTGAGTGTCTTTCCTTCCCTATACCATTGCTGGTATGAGTATGTAGTTTTGCCTTCCAAAACGACAGTGCACGTGAAAAATATTTTGATTTACCTGAATTTCTATGAAATAATTAAAATTCTTACCAGCCTTCTTCTTTTTCTTTTTCCTTTTCTTCTTTTTGGATGCTTCTGTAGCGGTATTTTCTCCTTCTACATCATCCAGCTCATCCACAGCTCCATTTTCAAGTTTTTCTTCGGATTTCCCGACCTCTTCCAAGACCGCAGCCATTTTATTTCAAGCAGAAGTATGCGCTGTTACAGTGGTAGTAGCTACATAGCCTAAAGTTTCTTAGTGAACAGTTGAAATATCCCTCCAATGATTCACTGGGAGAAAATAATTTCCTTTCTCATAGGAAAATATTTTTCTTGAATTTAGATTGGCTTACTTTTTTTACGCACATTTTTAAAAAATATTCCGTGGTCCTTCGTTGAAATTAAAGTGAATTAATAATTTGTATTAAGTTTCCTAGGAAGAGAAATATTTACTAAATTTAATTATTCCATATTTTCTTTAATTCTTTACGCTTCCAACTTCAGTTGTAAAAACGCTTGTTAACTGACACAAGTTGGTCAGGAAAATACTGAAGTATTTGGCATTTTACTAAAAAATTATCCGTGAATACTGGTCTGGTAGCATGCAAACCAATTCTTGGGCTAATCCTTTCTTCTCCCCTATCCCGAGCTGAGTCTCGTATACCAAAGTCTATCTATTTATTTATTACTAATAATATTAGAAACAACAACAAAGGACTTCAAACTTTGCCTCTTCCTACGGAAAACGGAGGCCGCGGTAGCTTAGTGGTAGAGCGTTCACCTCTGGCGCATGGGGCCCTTGGTTCGATCTCAGATCATAGGCAGCGCAACAGTGGGTGCAATGGATGCAGCTGCTCCCACATTAACTTCGATTTTCAGATTTTCTACAATAATCCTTCCCATGGGTAGTGTTGTAAATAGAAAAAAAAAACGGTTCGTATTTTTTCAGAAACGTACGTTTTTTTAGAAAAAAAACATTGCCTCTCGTTTTTTTTTCTAAATTTCGTTTTTTTTTCAAATAGTCATTTGTAATGCATCTTACGTCTATTTAAGTATGAAATATTTTTATGTAGATGTAATCACCGTAAAATGCAACATAAATTAAACGCTAGATACTGATACGCTACAAATATTTTACAATTTACATGAATACCATACCTACTAACAATTCGGGTTTCAGCAGTTTTCATCAATATCAACTAAGAAATAAAAGTAGAAATGAAATTTTGTTTTTTCGTGAAAGCAGGCCTTTAATAAGTACGAAAATAATGTCACGAACAGTATAAAATTCCAATAACTTGTCTAAAGGTAAAAACTAATACTAATTTGCCTAATAGTATTTTTCTAAATATCATATATAAATAATTTGTCGACTAGATATATATGATATGCAGAGCCGGCTCTACCATATATGCAGTGGTGTATTTACGATTTTGTTTCGGGAGGGGCTTTGCTAACTTTCGGGGGGGCTTTGCCTAAAAATGTGAAAATTCTGCAAGATATTTCATATACTTTACTATAGTAAGTAAGATTTCGGGGGAGGGCTTAAGCCGGGAAGCTCTCCTAAATACGCCACTGTATATATGCAACACGTGCATTTGCGTGGAACGGCAAGCTTGGATGGTCCGGCAAAATCTATCATAAGTATATTATTTAAATTAAATATTTCTTGTTGGAAACATACTTCATGATGATGGTAGTTACATTTACTAAGCTGACCTTCTATTTGAATACTACATTCATAAATTATGTTTAGGTTGCATTAGTTTAAGGCCACATGGACAATGCTAAAGCAAATGGTCGAATAAATCCGAGCACAAATTGCTTGATTGTTGTCAAATGCAAGAATTCAATTCTCGAATAGTAGTGAATATCAGTTCCATTTCGTATGTTATCACAGTTTTGATATGAAAGTAGTCTTGTTTTTGTCAGAAGCAAGTTCCTTATCATTGAAGATAAAAACAAGTTTTTTTTTTTTTTTAAATGTTAGGAGATGTAGAAGAAAAATCAAGAAATAAAGATAAAAGAGCTAGTTGCACTGGAATTGCAAACTGATACATTGAGATTGAAGCTCGATAGTGAATTCTATAAAAAGGATTACCTTCTATCCTCTGCAGGTGTGTTTGCTTTATCTTTCACTATCATAATAGATTCACATTTAAAGAAAAAGAAACATACACAACGGAATTGCATTTTTAGTAAGTATTTAAGCCTTTCTGAGTGCGACTGCACTTACCCTCCCCTTTGTTGTTCATGCTGGAGTAGCATACTTAAAATCATGACTTCTAAGATTTGTTCTTTCTGGAGAAAGGGGGAGGCGGCAAATTATGCCATTGCACGAGGCATCAAATTGACTAGGACCTGAATATAGGATGACTCAATTTGAAGTAATGCAGGGTGTTTCAAAATTAATATTAGGGTTTTGAAACTTTGTAGTATCTATTACAATTAACTTATAAATATTATATCACATGAAAGAGCAACTCAAACAGTTTTGTACGCAAGCATGTACATGCATTGTTTCTTCTGTCTGCCGTTACAAAGAGCAAGTAGCAAAGATGGAGACTGAGAGCAGAAAGCTTTTTGTGTTTTAATAAAGACTGAACCTGTACAGTGCAACCGTCTGTGTGAAGAATATTAAGGAGACGCTTGCAACTACGTCTTTATTGTTTGCAGTTGCTACAGGTCTAAAACCTACAGACTACGGTTTACGTGCCAATTTCGCAAGTGAAATATTCCTGCATAACAATGAAAATTTTCTGGATCATATCGTCTACAGTGATAAATCGACTTTTCACCCAAGAGCTAATGTGAACACTCATAATGTTTGCATCTGGCAGTCAGCAAATCCTCAGGAGATGGTACAATTGAAACGAAACTCCCCTAAATTGAATGTGTTTTGTGCCATATGGCGGAAAATTTATGGGCCTTTCTCGCCTATCGACTAGTTGTGTGCCGTGTGATGAATGAATCTCACATTGAACACTTGTAGTAAAGACTGTTTGAGGTGCTCTTTTACTTGATGCATTGCTCATAATTGTACGTAAAATGTAGTAAGTACTACGAAGACTTAAAACCCCAAAATTTATTTTGAAACACTCGACATTTCTCACCAACAATGTTGGAACTAAGATGTAAAAAGGAGAGAAAATTTTCCCTATAAAGTTATTGTTTACAATGATATTATTATTAGTCGAGACTATAACTACAACAACAACACGAGTTACTAGTCAAAAAAATGTAATCAAACGTGTACTCGGTGGCCCAGGTGTCCAAAATGGCACACACAGGTGTGTCACTTGTTTAATCCGCTCCAGTGTGGACACTAAGATATCGGGATATTGTTCTTGCAAAATGTGGTTGGACTATAGTTTATCATATTAATTTCTTTTTCTTCTGGTGTCGAATTTCCTTCTCAAATTTCACCCCAGTAAAAAATTCGAGAATTTTCTAATTTCAAATTTCCTTTACTTTTTTTCCTTGTAGCTTCCTTCGTTGTAGAAAGATATCCTTAAGACTTGCCAGGTAGATACCTCGGATAGATACCTAACTGTTGACATAAATTGGACGGGCCTGCGCGCAGTGTTGCCAATTAGGGAAATTAAAATTCTCCTATATTTGAACAAAACATTAGAAATTTTTGTTTATAAATCCGTACCTATACGTTCGAGTGCAAGTCAACTTACGCCAATCGAACATTTGTCCTTACTTAACAAACGAAAGTACAGATCGTTACAATGGGGTAATTAGGGGACGCACGTAAAATTCATATTTAGGTTCTAGCCCTTGATTTTTCTAGTTTTTCCTTACTTTTCTGTTTACCGTAATATCTTTTTGATAATTAGAAGCTTTGTTCCTTAAATATCGCCATAATACTTGTAGGATGTATTAGTGGTGTACCAATGTTTAATTTAAGGTAGTTTGCATCTGTCGGGTTGCAGTGTTGCCAGCTACCAAATATTTTAATTCCAGATTTTAGGGGGAAATTTTGGAAAAATTATATGTTTTGTCTCTATTATTTCCCTCTTGTTGGCTATATCGGAACAGACGTACAAGTATCTGGAAGTCTCGTCTTTGCTCTACACAACGCACTATAGAAAGTTTCAATAGGATAATTAAGGGAAGTACAGTTGAGCTTTACAGTGGACCTTGTTCTCTAATTGGAAAGATAACTGTGATTTTTCTTAAGATAGAATGAGATATTTTTTATTGACATGCTTACTTTATTAGATATCATCACAAAACTTGTAGGATATATTAGATTGATACCAAAGCTTATTTTAAGATAGTTTGTGTGTGTCTGATAGTAGTGTTGCTAGCTACAAAAAATTTTAATTCCAGATTTTAGGGGCAAATTTTGGGAAAAATTCCCTTTTTTAATTCTATTATTTCCTTCTTGTTGGCTACATTCGAACAAATGTACCAGTGTCTAACAGCCTCATCCTTAGCATACACAGCGCACCATAAAAAGTTTCACTAGAACAATTAGGGGAAGTACAGTTGAGGTTTATAATAAACCATGTTCTGGAAATGGTAAGAAAATGGTGAATTTCTGAGGTAGAATGAGATTTTTTTTTAATTTCATACTTACTTTGTTATATATCGCCATGATACTTGTAGGATATATTCTTTGAGTACTACGGTTTATTTTCAAATAGTTTTCGTCTGTCTGATGGCAGCGTTTCCAGCCAAACAATTAATTCCCGCTATTAGGGGAAAAATTCGGAAAATTTCCCTTTTCCTCTCTATTATTACCCTCTTACTGGCTACATTGAAACAAACGTACCACTACCTGAAAGCTTCCTCTTTGCCCTACAGAACGCACCATAAAAAGTTTCAATAGGATAATTAGAGAAGCTGTACCCCGGCTATTTGATTTTTGCCTCTTAGGCGTAAAAAGTGTCAAAATTTCATGTGTATGACAGAATTTTTTCTTTCCCTCTTTGAATGGAAGCCAGCGACTTCAGGATTTCACTGTACCTTGTCAACACACCAAAGATTTCTTTAGGTTACTTGAACCCATATAGCAGCAGTGGTGCTAGATACAAAAAAATTTTGAAATTCGGTTAGGGATTTTTTGTAAATTTTCCCCCCTACATTTCCCTCAATAATTTCCCACCCGTTGGTAACACTGCAATGCAACTTACACCAAAAAATAGCCACATCCATTTTCTTAAAAACAAGGCCTTAACCATATCAATCGAATGAATTGTTTTTGAGCAATAAGTCACTAACTGGAAATGTAGGAAAACGCCAAAAATGGCCTGGGACCGAAAGGAATAATTACACAATTTTGCTCGTATAGGTTCGAAGAAACAAACGATTTGTAAGTTACGAGGGCTTCGACTCTAGTTCTGTTGATTCTTTCAATAATCTGCAACATAAATCAATAAATAATAGTTGCCAGAAAAAAAAACAGACTTTTGAAAAAAAACATGAAAAAGAACGATGTTTTTTATTGAAAAAAAACTTCACAGAAAAAAAACCGTTTTTTTACAACACTACCCATGGGTGGCTACTACGTGGGCGCTCCGGGGCTCCGACACCCATACACATAATCTTCTGGGTGCGGAAAACCCACAAAATTTTTAGTTTGGACCCTGGTTTGAACTCGTTTCTCTTGCGTTTGCGTCAGCCGTGTTACCGACTGAGCAAAGGACAGCCCTAACTTATCCTTATAGTACCGGTGTATTTTATTTTATCACACCACAGCCCTTTATGACAGTGTTCGTAAAAGATTTTAACTAGAAGCAAATCAATTAAATATTGAGATTTCCCTGAAAACATATAGGATAATACATTCCGCCACTGACATGCACCCACATAAATTTTTGGGAAGTCGGCGCCGTCAATCCTTCCTATTTTGTATAATTATTGATTCCTATGTTTGGATATACTGTATTTGAATGGCTTCTTTAGTCTCTCATAAATTACATGCTATCACAGTGTTTTTCTATTATTTTTTAAAAAATTAAAATTTAGGGATTATTTTTGAGATCTTAAGGCACAATAGTACAGAGCAAGGCGCTTGAACAAGTTCTTGATTGGTTAAAGTGGTTGCAAGAATCCGAGAGAGAAAGGGTGTATGTGAATTTCGACAAATTGATGAGAAAGTTTTCAGTAATTCCGGTTACTATTTGCCAGTGGCAGCTAATGTTAATGTTGCAGCGTTGCGCAACGACCAAAGATTTTCAAGAAAATAAATATTAGCAGTAGTAGTAAAGAAGTGAAGAATTTTACTTTTAATTACTCCTTTACATACCTTAAATAACATTTTTTACTTCTATAACTGTAAAATCCATTAATCCGTTTTAAAAAGCAGAAAACAACCCGTCAAAGAATCTCTAATTTATGTTACGTTGCAGCCAGTATACAACGACCAGATTTCTTCAACACGGACATTGGAGCAAATGCTAAGTCGCTTTTCACCTATCTCAGGAATTAAAGAACCTGGTCGTTGCAGTCCGCGTGCAACGCGGGACGGTTTTCAGTGAATGAGAAGACTTTTCGCGCTAAATAAGATTTCTGAATATTATTTCATTACCAATTAACAAGTGGCATTCATTTTTATTGATTCATAATTATATCTAAATTATGGAATTGTGCTGAAATAAACCAATATAATAATATAAATTTTTAAAAAAGTGATCGCATAATTACAAAATAAGAAAGAAAATACCAATATGTGGTAGTGCAGAAAACAAATAAAAGTAAACACGCGTTTACAATTTAATTATTAGTTTATATAGATAATGAAGACTTCTTGTACAGTTATTTGAGAACCAAATAATAATAAGTCAATATATAGTATCATATTTCAAGAATTATTAATATGATTCCTTCACTTCTGAAGACAGTGAAATTCGTTGAACAACAACCTGGGTGCTTTTGCTTCTGACAAGTATTACAGAAATTCTAGTAATCCTTAGAACCTGAGTTGATGTAATGAAAAATCGCATTTCTGCTTCCCAAAATATTATCCAAACAGACATGCACGGGAGTCGTTAGCGAGGGGGTCGGGGGGGACGCGTCCCCCAGATTTTAGTCAAATGTGTTTAAAGAAACTAATACAACTTTGTATGCATAACTTTTGTCGAAAAGAGGATTTTGAATTTGATTCGTCCGACCCCCCCCCCCAGATTTCAAAAGCTAACGACGCCAGTAGTTTATGCTAAAAATTGTAAACCATCTCCCCATCTGTAGATAGTATTTTAGTATATATGTATTTCTTGTATAAAATAAATGTATCATATACTTTTGATAGTTTTCCATATAAGAACATGGTGGCTCAGTGGTAGTGCTTACCTTTGGTGCATGGGATCCCTAGTTCAATGCCCGGCCAAGTAAGTTTGTAATGGACAACATCGTGTCCGTGAGTTTCCTCATAATACTCCCGTTTCCTTCCACATTCTCATTCCATCATCATTCACTTGCCTAAATCATCCGTCTCGCTTAGCATAAACGTTTGGCGTTAAATTGAAAGATTTAACTTTTCATATGAAACTGTAATGAATTGGTCACAATGCATTTGGGGCTAAAGCGTTTTTCACAGTCCTTTGCACCTTTCAAAAACAAACCGCGTAACTTGATGTTGTATCATTGCGCGCACGACTATTTGCTGATTGGTGAAGAGTAAATTGTTTCGTCTGTTTCCCGCAATATTTCTGCTGTAGCACGTGCATGTATTTCTGCTACTGCGACGTGCATTACTCGTCTCACTCTCACACCATTGCCATGATATAGGGAAAAATACCCAATATTATATAAACCCCCCTTCTTTAAGAGCAACTGAACATTGTTATTTTCCTCCAAACTGTAATTATAGATGAAATTACAATGAGTTATGTCAAATTATCAACTGAACGATAAAGAGATGGTGCTGGTATGTTACAGCAAGCATATTTATCATTATGGGAGATTGTTTCTTTTTCATGTATTACCTAAATCAGCGTTTCCCAACCTTTTTCAACTTGCGGCACACTACAGGTGTAACTTGAATTCTCGCGGCACACACACACACACACACATACATACATACTCTCTCTCTCTCTCTCTCTCTCTATATATATATATATATATATATATATATATATATATATATATATATATATATATATATTACTATTATTTGTAAATATAAAATACCGTGGTATTTTTATGTGATTACTGATCTCCTTACAGAGAAGAAAACTCGATCACTGATTTTACCCCGTGGTAAATCATTATACTTATTTTTTTATTCTAATTTTAAAATAGAAAACAATTGCAATGAAATATAGGACCCAGGTTTTTAAAAATCCACTTTTTCTTTTGAAAACTGTATCTAACCTTTAACTAAAAGGGAAGGTCACTAAATAACGAACAAATAAACAAATCTCCTATACTTTTAAAACACAAATGTAGGAAAGTATGCTTTGTGGAATTTATTGAATGATGAGTTAAAATTTCAAGTTACGAAATAGTCTGCAACAATAAAGACGCAATAATGATCATGACAATGATCAATACGTTTTTCAAAATTAAAAATGTACAGAAAAGTAACAATGAAACTTAAAATTGTAGATTTATAATAGAGGTTCATAGTAATATGAAATACAAATATACATTTTCCCCTATGTCTTGCAATTTGGTTCCTATAGAATTAATAATTTGTTTCGATTTCCTCGCGGCACACCAGCGGCCAATTCGCGGCACACCAGTGTGCCGCGGCACACCGGTTGGGAAACGCTGACCTAAATCGTTACCCATATCCATGAAAAACAGATGGTACTTTTCCCCCTTAAGTTCAATTTATTGATGTGCTTTCTTACATTGTATAGCATGCGAATGTACAAATACTAACTTCAGTACTACAAAGTAAGTAAATAAGTATTCTATGAGAACATGAAAATTAGCTATTATATGTCTTAATTTTCTTCAAGTGAATTGAACAACGTTGATATCGTTTGGTAAAGTATTTGCTTTTCTTCTGCACTTACGGGTTTGTCTTGTTTATGTTTAATAGAATAACTCGGAGCAGCATGTAACCTGCTGGCTTCCTTGGGCGACATCTTTTAATTGTGGCGCGCACTTCGTGTGTTTTGTCATTTGTTGTAACAGTTTTCCCTTACAAATTCGATTTTGGTTCAAGATTTCGATCCCATATAGATACATACTTTGAGTCGGATCCTAAATGTTCTTACTGTGCCTTAACAATACATTAATTACCATAATACATTGCATTTGTTGTGCACTATTTGCTGATGAAAGAATAAACTGTTATAAGTCTCATTTTCAATGTTGCTAACTCATAGTTATTTTTCAGTTTTTCACAAAGAATGGTTGTCAAACAGTTGTGTCATTTCATGAAAATGGGCTAAGAAAATGAAAAAGAGAAATCAAGTAAACTCGCTGTTCTTATTGAAGATAATAAGTTCCTTATAGTATTTCAGATCTTTGTTTGACCTTTCATTAGAGATAAGGAAATAGTGAATTAAAGAAAAAGAAAGAGAGAGAGTAAGGGGGATAGAGAGAAATTAAAGAGGATAAAACCTGTTTTAGTGATTCGTTACGAAGTAATATGAGGCTAGTTTTTTCAGTTATAATTTGTATATCGTCTTTTTAAAATGCGATCAGAATAAATGATCATTTAAAGGATGCAAAAACCGAATATTCATTCGGATGGATTCGGAATGGATTCGGTGCCAGAAATGAAATAATGTACAAAGAAATCTTCAACATTTAAGAATTTTTATAATATTGGATAGGAATATTCATAACTTTTGAGTCTTATTTTTTTTCTGGCTGCAGTGAAAGTAAGAGGAGGTACTATGTGCATGTTAAATAATATGTCTTTATTCCTATGTAGAAACTAAAAAGTTTCTTGGATGTCGATAGAGTCTTCATACTCTCATGACTGATATTAGTTTATGGCGTAACTTTTCTGTTACATATCAAATGAAAAGATAAGTCACGAGGATTCAATATATATTTTATATGTATTTTATTGCATATAACAAAGGAAATAAAATAATACATTCTCTATTCAATAAATAAGTAAACTCAGTAGTTTTCAAGTTCTTGCAGAATTATCAATTGCTTGTTCCAAACACTCGCTCGCCTGTAATGGAAACGTACAAGGAGCTCAATTTTGAAATGAAATGAAATAAAATCTTTTGAGTTTTACGTCCCATGATTATGCAAGCTAGGATAAAGGAGACTGTGACGATGAAAACATGAATGAAGTGGTGGAATGAAGAAAGTGGGAAGAAACTGAAGGACCTAGAGGAAACCCACGCACAAGGTGTTTGTCCACCACAAGGTTCACTTGGCGCGAGCTGGGATCGAACCAGGAACCCCATGTGCCAGAGGTGGACGCTCTACCACTGAGCCACCGCGGCCCCCCAAGATCTCAATTTTGAATAGAAGTCGTGAGTACAACTGCACATGTTTCTAAATCTGATAATTAACTCCTTTGTTGCTATATGATCCACGTACTCGTCGTCGGGAGGGTGACCCGCGTTCGATTTCCGGAGGAAATTCACGTAGTTCGAATCACTCGTTCGGCTGTAGGTCCAAATCTCATAGAACCTTATTGTTGAAGGGGACGATAAACTTTAATCCATCCATCCAACCATAGATCTGCTAGTAGGAACACTAAGTCATCATGTAATAGTGGCTCTGAATCCTAACATTTTAGGCAGATTCTCAGCTAGAGGAAACGTTAGGAGTGGGGATAGTAAGTTTTAGTTGTAATTTACATTGGTAGAAGAAATTCAGCGTTCTGCCCTTCTTCCTCCTGGTGCGTGTCTGCGTTTACATAGTAGTTCAAAGATTCAGGAGAGCAGTGCGTACGCCACTGCAAACGAGAGAAAATGGTTCCTGATTCTCCTATCACAAGCCCATGCCATTTTGTTTTTAATCTCATTGTTTTCCCCCTTCAGTTTGTTTATTCATTTCTTAGCACAAAATTGCATATAACATTTTTTGTTTAATTAGTTGGCAACATTTCTGCACTGCAGTCTGCATTGTTTACAAGGGGTGCAAAGCTTCGTGAAAATCAGATTAGTTAGCAATGCTGTTTGTTTAAACGTTCTTTGACTTTTGGCTCCTATTACATGCTGAACCTACATTTGACGGGTTCCAAAGTTTGCTTTTCAGAACGTATGACATCGATAAGCATTGTTTAGCCTCATGTGGGTGGACTGTTGTTTCCCTTTCTGTGTTTGTGTGTGTGTGTGGCATTCGTGATTCATGTACTGTACCTCTGGAGTGTGTTTTGAATCAGGGGTTTTGGTTTTCAGTTATTAGATTTACTACCGTTGTGTGTGTTCTAATTGCGTGATCTACAAGTTCTGAATGAATTCTACGTCATGAATTCTGTAAATAATTTTTAAAAAAGTCATTTTCCCATCTTTCCGTTGAGGAAATACTTCCAATTAAGGAACTTGGAAGGCCATTGCTAGACAGACATTGTGCAGAGCATCAAAACAGGCAAAAGTTAATTCAAGAGGGTTCAGAATATAGATAGATAGATAGATAGATAGATAGATAGATAGATAGATAGATAGATAGATAGATAGATAGATACATAGATAGATAGATAGATAGATAGATAGATAGATAGATAGATAGATAGATAGATAGATAGATATATAGATAGATAGATAGATAGATAGATAGATAGATAGATAGATAGATAGATAGATAGATAGATAGATAGATAGATAGATAGATAGATAGATAGATAGATAGATACGCTGTTAACTAGAAGATTGTATCTATTCTTGTTTGTTCTTTTAATTGTAACACAAATAATCCTAACAATGGCATGTATTTCATAACAGTTACACAGGGGTGTAGCCAGCAGGTTTATGTTGGAGGGGCCCGTCATTTTTGAGGGGGGGCAGCTACAATGTACAAAGCCAAAAACATCGTGTTACAGCTAGTGTTTTTTTAGGTCTGAAAAAACCGTAAAATTTTGGTTTCGTTCCGTTTTATAGCTTATTATTACTATTATTTATTTATTTATTTTGTTTTTTCTCCATAAACTATATTCCAGATAGTTTTTATTATATTTAACCCTAGAAATGACAAGATGAGTCTTTCAACCTCATGACCACCAAATTTTAATTAAGAAGCTGCTTTAATGAAAGTTGAAGATTTTTAATATTTTATGAATTCTCACAGCGTCTTCTGTATATTCATTCGTGATATGCCTCATTCAGCTTGAATGTTATTTTAATTACTTGTTTAAGTTTTTTTTCATACTTAACCATGACAAAGTGAGCCTCCGAAGCTAAAATGAAAGGTCAGTACTTTTCTTTTAAATTCTTCGTCATTACAATATTCAGTGGTCACTAGATGGCAGCACTGGCAGGTGAACTTATTGCAGTGAATGTATTTTTTGTGTGCAGGTTATTTGAAATTCAGCTTATTCCTCACTAGTTTACTGTTCAGTGTATTTTTCCTCACCTAAGAGATTGTGACCATATTTTATGCAACACAGAGAGCCACACACATCTTTATTCGTGTATAATGACTGGACTTCGGATTTTTATGCAAATGCATATTTTGTTTACATATATATATGCAATGCATTTCTCTTAAACTTGGTAGGGCTTTCTAACAACAATAATACTGCTCGAATTTGAACTTTTATAATGCATATAAATGCATATTTCAAAGGTTAGAGCTTATATTAGTGGTTAACAGCATATTTCACATTTTCGAGAAGTTTTTTATGTGTATGTTTACAGCATGGAATAAATCAAGTTTTGGCTTGTATTTTCTGTGCATTTACAAGTCAATTAAACAGAACGTCGTTTTGCATGGGAGAATGGAAGAATGCATGGTTTATGGGAAGACGAATATTGTTAGCGACCAATCAGAAGAGCAAAGACGCTTATAATTGCTAAGACGCTAAGAGAGATCCGACAATGATAAAGATGTTGTAATATCATGTCCACATCAGTTCAGAAACAAAAGACGCGAGGAATGGTGCTCAGCTTAACTTGAGTTGATGAAGTTCGGGACGAGCTCCAGTCAGTTCCTGGTAAAAATCGGGCGTTCTGTGGAAAAGAAATATCGAAAGATGTTATTGCCAGAAACTCCGACCACAAAACAATTGAAACTATGGGAAATACCTTCAAGAGTTAAATTTCAACTTACCACAAAATATAGATACTAAGCTTACTCCTTTCTAAAATATTGTCCAGTAATATCTGTTGATGTTAACAGGTAATTTTCAGGCTACAAATGTCAGAAACTGACACCAAAAAATGAATAAAAGCATTTAATGATATACTGTAAGGCTAATTATGGGAAGGTATAAATCCTATATATAATGGAAGGTGTAGAAACGTGATGTATTATTTCGTGTAAAGTAAATCCACTCTAAAATACAAATGTGAAGAATAACTAGAGATCGTGTTCTTATATCAGTGTATATCTAAAAGTCTGTGTGTTTTAAGAAGTTAGTTGTATATAAACTGTAACTGTCTATTCCTGAAAGGTAAAGTACACTTTCGATGTTTTATTTCGCCTACAAAATTTTGTCACAACATTGCTGCATGTTTAAAAATGTTCTCTTTTATTTCATTGTTAGTGCATATTAAGTGCATATTTCAACATATTTAACAGAATACATAGTTGCTTGCATGTTTCATGAACTTTAAGTGCATAAAAATCCAACGTCTAATAATGACAAATCCGCACTTGTATCTTGTGTTCCGAAGGTAATCTCTTCAGTTGTACTTTTATCCAGTTTGCATCACGACAATAAATTCCATCCACACAAGAATAATAAGCCAGATATTATCTATCTATTAAAATGCTACAATGGCAATCTAAGCGCCTGAGCTCCAACCTATAACTTTGGATTTCAAACCTGACTTGCGGTTATTTGTGATTTCACGTTTAACAGACAGTGTCGTAACAATGGGCGGTGCAAGCGGTGCAACGCACCGGGGCCCTATGCCTAGGAGCCCTCGTTGTGCCCGTTAATTACTCAGTAGATTACTGAATACTTATATTTTATTATTCATTTCTTATGTGCGAGATAAAAGCATTGTCATTTTTAAAATTGCCAGCAATTTTAGTAACATTTTTTCTTTCTGTTTTTGGAACCCCTAAGCCTAGAGGCCTCACCCTGCTGTCTGTTTTTGATTTCAGTAGCAGAAGCATTGATAAAACACATCAATTGACGTAGCATCAGTAGCTTACATAATGGTACAAAATTGGCTATGGAACTGCCGTGATGTAGGGGAGAGGGGGGTACATTTGAACAGGGGGTACCTTTGAACATTTAAGATAACAGGCTAGAAATAATAGCATATCTGGTGGTTTCAAAATTTTTAGTTTGGCAAAACTGCGTTGCGTGACGGTCAACTGTTATCTGCCATTTTAGTGTAACTGTTGATGAACAGCAGTATTTTGTTACGTTTGTGGGGTGGAAAGTTGGAATTTTTGTGAAGTTTTGTAAGATTTTTGACAGAAGCCTGTGTTTTGATATTATCTGCCATTCATTGCAGAAGCAAGTACATTAATTTACTTATCTAATGTTGCCCTTTGTATTTCACAATAGTTTGTACTATCTGGGTATTACCAAATTCCGCTTGATCATGCCGGTTGGGGCAGTTTTGAACAAAAATTAGGGGGCACATTTGAACATTGTTCTACCTCTACTTTTCTGAAACTTATAAGTACCACCAGTGGCGTATTTACGATTTTGTTTCGGGAGGGGCTTTGCTAACTTTCGGGGGGCTTTGCCTGGAAATGTGAAAATTCTGCAAGATATTTCATTTACTTTACTATACTAAGTAAGATTTCGGGGGGGGGGCTTAAGCCCGGAAGCCACCCCCTAAATACGCCACTGAGTACCACCAACATGTTTGTGTTGTCAGACAAGGAAGACAAATGTTCAGTGCCAACTGCTGATATTGTGTGTAGACTTTCTAATCCCACAACTTCTGGAGAGACAAAGCGTACTGCAAAAATTCTGACATTTCATGTTGATTTGCAGAATTTTAGGGTAGAATAAATTTTGTGTCCAGTACCCGGTTAGTGGTGAAAAAAATGTAATTTCTTAGATCTCTTAGATTGCTAGTAGTAATAGGTTTTCCATTAAGCCTACCAGGTATGACGAGCAAAATTAAAAAGTGAATCATAATCATATTTTCACAGATATGCTACGATGATCGTATTCTTTTAAATTTTTCTTCAGATCTCACCTACGCCTATAGATATGTTGTCCACATATCCTTTTGTGTGTGTGTGTGTAACGTATAACGTACAGCATATATGCAGGCCCGTATTTAGGTAACTACTATTCTGTGCTCGAACACAGGACGTCACAATTTAGGGGGCGGCAAAATTTTGGATTCTTTTTTAAAAAAAGATTCACAATAAAGTTATATTTAATACTATCACACTCAGAGTCCCGCGCAAGAGCGAGAAAATGTTTAATTCGTTCTAATTATAGTAGTTATTAATTAGCTAGCTTATCTGATTATTTTTAAAAAGTCATTTTCACCTACTCCCACCCTAAGGGGTGAGGATGAGCTTGAACATAATGAAAACTGATACCCTTAAACTCAGCGACCTCGAAAACAGTGAATTCAACACTAATATCTGTCGTTTTCGATTATTTTTAAATTCTCGCCCGCCTCACTCGGGAGTTGAGTATGACCTTGAAGTTGAATTGGATTAAAACTGTCACTATTCATCTCAGTGACCCCAAAAACTATGAATTCAACTCAATTCAGATGTGTTTCCGAAGGGGAGGCAAATTATTTAGAGCACAAAGGCGCACAATTTATAAATACGGGCCTGCATATATGTTTCAGCAATTATTACTATTATTATTATTTCCTTGCCATACGCGATTGGTTAATTCTTGTGCCTTAAACCGTTAATGGTGCTTTCCCACATTAGCCTTGTTAGGCGTAAACGAATTCATCCTGAAAATAACGATTATTCTAGTAAAATAATGGTTTGTTCAAAACTGCCCCACGTATGTTCAAATCTACCCCATGCTTGTTTAAATCTACCCCCCAAGGGGGTACATTTGAACGACACGCCCTTGCACAGAATGACAAGATCAAACAAAGTACTCTATTTTATGGCAAATATAATGTATATTATATTTAGTTTTTGCTACAGTTCTAGGAGGAAATTTACTGAGTGTTTGGAAGCAAAAACTAATATTCGAAAACTGATGTTCAAATGTACCCCCCCTCTCCCCTACAGGAGTGCCCAGATATGTGACAATCAAGCGGAGTTAGAGAAGCATAGAAGTTGTCGTGTGTGTGATCCGAAGAAAAAAAAAAAGTCAAGAATGCAGCAACAAACATTCAATATATCTAAGAAAAATGTCTGCAAACAGCTCAGCAAGATGAGTAGAATTTGTGTACGTTGTCAAAAGAAGTGAACCGTTCTCTGTGAGCGATTAACTTTAGGTTCTTCTAAACTATATATACCAAAAACATGTATACTATCAAAACATTATACATTATTTTATGTGACGAATTGCTAACTTTTATCATTTACCATTACAAATGAAGTTTGATCAAAGAAACGAATAAACACTATTTATAACAGTGGTAATCACGGATAGAGTTATTAACAACTACAACTACAATTACGCACAATTATAATAAAACAGAAACATTTACCTGTAGGTATCCGCGTTCATAATAAATGAAAATATGTATGATCCTCATAGCCTCACCTTATCATTATGAAATATCGCAAGCTTGCTTGTCATTTCGAGGGTTAACGAAGAACTATTGCCCTGGAGCAAACGTTATACATTTGTGCATAACTCTTTCAGTTTAAGGCCTTGTACACAGAACCTATCTACATAAGATTGATTTTCTTTGAAATTGCACTTAATTTCTTTAAGATTTCCTAAAATATATATATATATATATATATATATATATATATATATATATATATATATATATATATATATATATATATATATATTAATTATTCGTGACTAAAAAACCAATTATTTTAATAACAGCAATATCTCACTTCCTGTTTTACACCAAGTAGATAAAAAAGCGAAAGACATTCAGACTAAAAAACTGAATAAGAATGTTGTTTTACACCAAATTTTCCATGATAAAAACAGGTTTGAAAAAAAAAACTGGTTAAGCATATAAAAATATAATGTGCTTACAAATTAGTTTAGTAGCATTGTTTTATGGTAGTATTTATAGTACCTTGTTTGTCTTCAAACTGTCAAATAAAATCGTAGTAAATTGTATAATCTGCTGTCAAAAAAAAGTATACCATGCTATTTTCCGATCGGTATAAGGAAGATATACCATATTATTTTTCGATTAATATGGTAAAATCTTATTTTCCCATACTATTTTACCGTGAATTATTAATTATATTTAGGCCTAAACTTTATTATTTTTAAATGACTGAAGCTAGGTAATCTTACGATGATGTTCTAAAACCTGGTCATTTGGGGGCGGGGCAGGAAATCATTTGGGGGGCTGGCTAGGGATGCGCACGAGACAAGATTTGTGGTTGTCTCGTTTCGAAAATATGCTGTAAAAGTGATGTCTCGACTCGAATTTTATCAGGAAAGTCCTGTCTCGACTCGTCATCCCTAGGGCTGGCCCCGATGTCCCCCCCCCATGGCTACACCCCTGCAGTTACTGGAAATCATCAAAGAGTCAGCCAAGAAGAAAGTGAGATGAAAATTAATAAAATGAACTTTTTTTTTTTTACCAATTTTTGGCGTGGTCTGTTGATTAGCATACCTAATTTCCACAGATTAGGATCAAATCTTACCCACACCTATTTTTATCGGCATCTATGGCCTTTTAAGTCCGTTACATGTCAGGGATAACGTTCATCGGCGATCACATCTGCCGAGGAACTGAGAAAAACAGCAAAATTTAAGAATGTTAGTTGCTACGCTACGCGGGTTCACTTCGATGGGAATAGAAATCACTCACTTTAATATTACATATTCCATTATACAGTAAATGAAAATATTTCTCTTTTTTTTTTCTTTTTTAGATGGTGTGCAGCAGGGGTAACAGTGGATCTGAAAAGGTAGGGAAACGCATGACGTCAAGTCGTCTCGCGTACCTATCTTTGCCCATTGTAATTTGTTTTAGAAAGCAGGGGGACGCCACAGATATTATCTGAAAGTGGGGGAACGACGTCTCCCCACGTTCCCCCTTACTTTTACCCCTTGTGTGCAGATAATTTAGTGTACGTAACTTACTGTTAAAAATTACGTATTTTATTTCCAAATTTAATTGTAACTACCCTGAGTTTTAAAAAAAGAAGGCTCAAAGGACCCAAAGGAGGGCTTTCTAAAACAAAATCTATACAATTGCCCATTCTAAACCCAAATATGTTACCTTCATTTTTTTCTTCATAATCGTTACTTTGCGCAATACTTGCCATGTATTTTTGTCATATATGACAGTGTATTGTGCCTATTTTGAGTTTGATATATGGATCTGAGGCGTTGATACTAACAAAATTAGACACCGTGTGCCTACTACATAACGAAGCATAGAAAAATGTATGCAATGACGACGACAAAGAAGGCAAGGAGCAGGCGCACCTTCCCCTGTGGTAGCATCGTTTGCCCTCCAGAGATATTGTATTGTAAGGTAGGTCAATATATAAAATAGTATAAAAGTAGCTGCCCCTCCCCCAAAATCCTTTGACCCTCAATTCCCCTCCAGCAAGAAGCTGACACTAGATTAATGCACTAGATTAATCGCCACTAGATTAATGCAAGGTATTACTCACAAAGATGGGAAAAGAATAATCTCATGCGTCAGAAAAGTGACAAAAGTGGTAATAAACATTCACGTTTAGATTAATTACACATAAACAAGCACTTGCATGAGACAACTTTCTTCTAATCGTAATAATAAAGACATTGAAATGGCAGTGGGGTCGGTCAACTTGCAAGAAGCTATAATAGTGGACAAAAGCAGTCTTTCAATGGGTACCGATAGACTAAAAGTGACCTAGGAAATGACCTCATACAAGGTTGTTTGACGGAATCAAGAAACACTGCAGCTAGACCTAGAAAAAAAATTATCCAAAATAGATCAGTAGTGACTTTTGAGGGAGCCACTCGGTAAAAATTTAAACTTTATCGCTAAAAGCAAAAAGAATGCACTAATTCTTCTGTACAGCTTTCTGAAGCTACAATGAAGTTTTCTTTCCTACCGATGTCTTCCCTCAAGAGCCGCCATTAGGATATATAGTTGTGCAGATGAATTAGAGAAACCTTTATCGAACAGTGTATATATACTGAAAAAGTTCATGTGGGTATTTGGCCAAAAGTGCATAGTCGGAGCTAGGGCCGTTCAAAATGTGAAAAATAAATCACATCATGTGTTATTCCGAACAGGACAAATCACGGAGCTAGTTTCTAACACTTGTGATCAGTAGAAGCATTCCGTACTAACTGTTGTCAAGGCTTACTTTTCGCCTACTTTAAACCCACCTTGAAGTCTGTACCTATCTGGAAATTCTGTTAGAAGCACGTTTTGGAAAAATGCTCTGTAGGGAATCCTTGCGCACCCATTGCACAATGCTGAAATATCAATTATTGGATGACGAATGTGTCACTTCTTTACGCTATGATCTGCTACTGCACGGTTCCTTGAGTTCGAAGTAATGCCTCTGGCAATGTATTTTTCTACTTTTTTCGACGGCCCTAGCTTTGAAACTGTGCGCTTCACTTTTCCCCACAGGTCCATATTATTTTTTTCTTATTTTGATATGAGAAATCGCTTCTTAAAATTTGTCGGTATAGTTTATTAAACCTCTGTCCAGGGGCGGATCCAGGGGGGGGTGGGGCGATCGCCCCCCCAGAAGAGGAAACTTTCTTATTTTATATATATAAATAAAATCCATCCCAAAGTTTGGAGCCCTTAAAAGTAGCAGTATGACAACCCCCCCCCAGAAGTCGGTCCTGGATCCACCCCTGCCTCTCTCTCTCTATCTATCTATCTATATCTATACAGCGAATAGATAAATTATTTTTGAATTTCCTCTGGAATAGACATCATTGGCTACACCCAAACTTTGTATTTTCTCCAGTAATGCAAGGTGATTTAGGAACAGTGCATATGTATAGTAAAGTCATATCGTTGCGGTTACATTTTATAGCAAATATTTTACGATCAAATTTTCATTCAGTTCTTAATGATTTAATTTTGTTTCATTTATCATCCTGCTGTACACATCCATTAAACCCTGTCCATTTTTTTATTATGGATTTTAATGCAAATAGCATTAATGGTCTAAATTCTTTCTACTCATCTGTTATTAATTCATGGAAGCATATGAATGTCTATCCAAATTTGAAAAAAAAAAAAAACATTGGATTTCTTTCGTTCTTTGCCCGTTTACAACTGTCTAATATTTCGATCAAACACGGGTTTGATTTCTTTGAGTCCTGAATGGAAGCGATTATCTGTATATGCAGTTGGAGACTGGTAGTTGGTACGAAGAGGACCATTTTGATTATTCAAATCTCACAAAATGCTCCCAACGTGTCTTGACACTTGGTTTAAGAAGATTTAAGAATTTACTGAAACAATTTTTGACAAGAATTGATCATATGGCTGAAAATAAGATTGAGTATACTTTTTTGCAATTTGGAACAAACGATACTATACATTTTCCAACAACATCAAAAACGCTGTATCGACAGGTACTTTCTCGATCGTTATCTCCTAATCCAATTACAAATAAATGTCGTTGGACAAATGAAAGGATTCCGTGGACTGAAATATGCCGATTTCCCTCAATTGGATATGATGCTCAGAATTCATGGAGGTTTTTCCATGATAGGCTAATAACTCCTGGAAGACTGTATCAATGGAAGAAATTAGATGGTCCGAAGTGTCTTTTCAGCCAGCAAGTCGGTACAGGATTACATATAATTTATGAATGTGATGCTGTTAAGCCAGGTTGAAAATTTGTAAGCACTTTAATCTGTAAAGTTTTGGACCTAAATGAAATACCTAATAGTAAACTCATGGTAGGCTATTTTAACTCTAAAAAGTCAACTGCTATTTCTCTCTCTAACTTTTTGATTTTTTAGCACGTAGTACAACATACATTGTCTATAGATATCATTTATGTTGCAGTTTCAATTGTTCTCTGGATTTTTTGAGTATCTATATTCGCCGTTTAAAGTATGCTATAAATAATGCTTATAAAGAAGCTGTATCTCAAAATAATATTGTAGCCTTCGCAAATATATGGACATACAATTATGTTCTTTGTACCTTCAACGAGCAAGAACTTGTGTATAAAATATAATCTGCACTTAGGGTCTATACGTTGAATATAAATACAAAAATTTAAATTTGTAGAACAGTGTACAGTCTAGTTTATAAAATATTGGTGATAGAATTACCGATGTAACCTTATTGAATGGAAATAAAAAAATCTCTCTCTCTCTCTCTCTCTCTCTCTCTATATATATATATATATATATATATATATATATATATATATATATATATATATATATATATATATATATATATATATATATATATATATATATATATCACCGGTGCATTCCTCCCTCTTCGTTGCAAATATACAGTATCTAAAATAAGAAGCTAGCAGTGAAAATAGCATCATTTTCATAAGAATTCTGTACGATATAAACATCCATCATATTCACAGTGTCTATGATTAATGAAATTTCTGATCTAAAGCAGCAAGGTAATTATATACTGAAAATTATAACGATACAAAGCGGCCATGGCTCAGTTGGTAAAGCTTTGGTTTTGCATTCAGAAAGTCGTGGGTTCGATCCCCGAGAACAGACACTGAACATTTCCAGAGTAATTCCTCATTCACGCCACAGATACCTAAGGCTATAAAAAAAGTTTAAATTTTTATTGAAATGTACTGGTAGTTATTGATGCACACCCCGTCACAAAATTCTGGATCCGGCCATATATATTCTTAGTCTATTTCTTTATATATATATAAAAGCTTCTTTTTCATAATTTAAGCCGGAAAACAATACATCACCTTAAATTTCAGACTGCTTTATGTATTGAACAAAAAGGTGTCATGCTTGAAGAAGATACAGAAGATAAAAGCAGTTCGTATACCAATATCCTGCCTAACTCGAAATCCGAGATCTTCCGGTGCTAGAGTGAGAAACTACCGTTGAAACATTGGCTCTCTACCTTGGACAACATAATACAACAGCCAGACGAACAGGTGATGCGAATTGTAGCGCTCTTGTTTTTTTGTACCTTGCTATAGAACTCCCCCCACTCCAGTTTTGCTGCTCCCTCTTGTACTTGAGATACCCCCTCCCCTCGTGTTTGCTATAGAACTAAAACCACGGTCCATCCCCCTCCTCGCTACAGCTCGATACTCTTTGGTTTTTCTCTATTCTCCGGAGCTGAACAAATGCCTAACGGACAACCAGTCGGTCGAAGGAACAGGGCTCCCCTGCTTCTGCCACTGCGTTCGCTGGTTCATGTACTGTACGACGAGATATAAACCGACAACATAACATTCGTCTCCGGTTGTTTTAGTTCGTTACTCGCCGTTACAACACGAGAGAAATTTTTTTTTAAATGTTTCTCTGCTTAAACTTCTTGATTCTCGCGGGAAGGTCACTTCACAAGAAACCAAGTGTTCCTTTTCTTTTTCTTTTCTCTTTTTTAATTTTTGTCCTTGTGGTCGTCTTTCCGTTGCCAAAAAAGTAAAGTGATTATCTTGTGCTATTTTGTATCTGTGTGAAGGATACATTGTACGATTTGCCGCCTTTTGTAAGTCATTGAAGAAGATTTAGTTTTGATAGAAAAAAAGACAACCATCAACACAAAATAAGTAAGTACCTTAATAATGTTCCAATGTAGAATTGTGATTTTGCAAATTAATATTTTCAAAACCACTCTATGTATATGATTCACGTAACGTAATAATCTTTCAGTACCAAAAAAATATTCCGTATTTTACACAGGAAATTCGATATGTAGGGTTATACTACTTAAAATGATTTTTTTTTTTAAATATTTATCACTGACAGGTCACCTAATGAGGATTTTATTAATAAAGAAACCAATGTTCGTTTTTTTTTTCATTACGTTAACTGCCACATGTTATTTTAGATAATTTATTCTAATTTGTTATGTTTAGCAGTTTGTCAACAGTCCGCGTGGCATGCGTAATTTGTCCCACGTTGCGATTCAGATGACGCTTCGTAAAATTTATTTTGCACTTTCAAAAATAATTAATTTGTATTTAACATTATGTTTTGTGTTACATTATAAAACGTAATTAAAAAAAAGGTGCACTATTCTTGATTAATCTACGTATTTTAACAAAATCACAGCGTGTAGCTAGTTTTTCTCGCAAAATATTATTCATATGAAGAACATGGCGCGGATTGTTAAGCCAATAGAATTTTACTACGTCATTGCGTATGCAGCATCGAACCGTGACTGTTTATTTTTATGTTGTTTGCAACAACCCATACGGTACTCACTTGTATTCGCGAGTGCGACCTATGTTAAACATGGTTAGGTAAACCTCTCGGAACTGATTCTGATGAAATGACATTGACACATCGGAAATACCCTCCGTACACACTGTCAAATCGATTTCTTTTGTACATTGGCAAACCCCTTGGAGTGTTCAATCATACAAATGAACTGTAACTCGCAGGAGCTCCCGAGTTAATTCAGCATGTAGTCAATGCATAATGAGCGAGAAAAAAAAATGCGATAGAAAAAGAAAAAAAATCAATGTGTTTACAGGTACCCATAGAATATTTTCTCACTGAGGGAAGAGACAGGAAGAATTAGATACAGTGGGACTTCGCTTTACGAACCCCATTGGCTTGCGAACAAGTTTTGTGAATGATTTTTCTCTCGACTTATGAGCAATACGAGTATTTCGGGATACAAATGCACACATGTCTGTACCGACCGACAATTCAACGTGCCTAGGAATGCTTTTCCGGTTTTGCTGTGTACATGATCTCTCAGAGTTCTATGTTCAAAAATTACTTTTTACCCTTTTTATTTATTTATTTATTTATTTTGTGTTTTTAGTTTCCATACTGTTGTTTTGTTTAGAATTACTTAATTATCTTTAACCCTCCTATGGCCTTGGGGTCAACCCCAAAGGACAACTATCTCTTAAATAATTACTTTATGAGATGCTTTCGGTTACTGATTATTTTACTAGGCTATTCCGTGACTTAGTCTATTTCTTTATATAACCCAAATATTAAAAGTTAGTGATTTCAAATAACGTTGTTAAATAAAAAGGTAACACATCAGACCTTGGGGTCATGAGATGTCTAGTATTATATTTTCCTATTATTCATTATTATTATTATTATTATTATTATTATTATTATTATTATTATTATTATTATTATTATTATTATTATTATTATTATTATTATTATTATTATTATTAAGCTACCTCAAGACACTAGATTAACTATTATGTTTGCATGCCTTTGTGAGAAATTAAATAATTAGGTCAAATAGATCCCAAGGACGCGTGTGTGTGTAGATTTAAAGGGCCATAGGAGAGTTAAAAAGGATAGTGTTATTTTTATTCTATGTTCTTCATAACAGAAAAACATCTAAAAATGAAAATATACAAGCAGTACCATCTTATGAGACTAGAGCGAATTTAATTGTATTTACATTAATTTCAATCAGAGAAATAATTTTGGTTTGCGAACAGCGTTATGGAGCGGATTAGTCTCGTAACCTGTGGGTTCACTGTGTTACTAAAGAAGGAACAGTGTCGCATGTATACCACGTGAAGGAGTTTGGTTATAGGCTAATTTTAAAAATAAATGAAAGGTATGCAACCAATTGCACTTTTGGATACAGTTGGGTTACATACTTCAAAGGGGCAAAATTCGTCTACAATAACCCGAATGGGAATATGTGAAGGGCATATCTTCCGAACGCGACAGGCGATACTGGCATTTCATGCTTCATTGGTGGGATTCAGGACCGGAACACACCTTCGCGTTCTATTGAGTGGTGAAAATAGTACATGTTGGTGAAGCATAACGCCAGGCGTCCGGAGATTGTGCCTCGGAGGTGGCTCGGAGATAAGATAAATAGCAATTACATGTCACTCGTGCGGACGGCACGTCCTTCAGTAAACAATGTCCAATTGTAGCCACTTACATTTTGATTCCCTTACCACTGGGACAAAATTTTCTAGAAGAAAGTATGGTTATGAAGGATAGCCTGCTGGTGCTGCTCTCGATGTGTGTTATCCCCCAAGGATGTTATAAAATAGAGGAGCCAATGCAAATCGTGACGCCATACGTCACAGTTTCGCCACATCCACTTTACCCGCTCCGCACCACTACAATCGTAATGTTTTGAGCCAACAATCTTGGCGGAAACGAGAATATCCAATCAGACGTGTCAGCTCAGACGATGCTAGGTTGTTGTTTGGCTTCATTGAGTTCATAGAATGAAGATACGTATGTGCAGGCAGAGCCTCTATTTTAAAACGTCCTTGGTTTTTTCATACCTCCCTCAAAAGAGAAGGGCTAAATTGCTGTGGTCGAGATCCTTCAATAGTTGGATGCGGACAGGGTTCCTTCTCCAAAGCAAAGGGAAGATTTCCTCCGTAGGAGATCGTCGGGGG
Organism: Thermobia domestica; assembly: GCF_964235325.1. Lineage (NCBI taxonomy): Eukaryota > Metazoa > Arthropoda > Insecta > Zygentoma > Lepismatidae > Thermobia > Thermobia domestica. The sequence continues at coordinate 3,378,336 of NC_137469.1, forward strand.
TGAGACCAAAGAATGTTTCACATTTTTTCCGAAGGCACACTTGAAATAGAAAGGGTCTATCACTGTGCGCTTTGAACCTCGACTGAAACTTGAATCTGCTATCATGCAAAATTAATCGTGATTTTATTGGCCATTCCTTACCGGACTATTTTGTCTCCAAGCGAGTTAATTACCGTACAGGACAATGCCACTTACCCTGACTAAGTTATACAAAATTATTGTTTTTGTAATGTCAAAACAAGACGAGTAATGAAAATAAATAAACAAACAAAAAATAGCATATTTTCCCTGGAAAAAACGCAAGATCGATTCGTGAAGAACAGCTGTCTTAAGGGTCTTCACCACAGCGAAATTAAACTACCGCTAATTTTAGAGTTTTTCTGTAATATCTTCAAAGCAAATAAAAATATTCGAAAAGCAGAAACGTAGTGAACTAGACAATACTGTATTATATAATATAAATTTAATAATGATATTAAATATAATTACAACTTTTAAAAACTCATTTAAAATATAAAGGCAATAACAAACACTCTTTAAAAAAAACAAGGTATTTCATTAGTTGTAAAAATCTTTATAAACAACTTCTGGTGAAAGGGAAAGTGTTCTGCCACAATCATATAAAAAGCCTCACTCTTAAAAACAAAACAAGATTCGTCTACCAAAATCTTGAATAGGTTTTTCGAGGTTTTTTAAGAATGGCAGCACACTCTTCTAGTCAGTAACTTGTCCTTTTTCTCCTAACTGCTTATTGTTACAATGACATTAGCTATGCCAGATTGTTGGTAGGTTTTCCAGCAACAAGCTTCTCTAACCATTCATACTACTGAGCACTCATCATTTATGTGATTGTTATGTTGATTAGTATATTTGTTTTTAAAAATGTAAATCTCATTTGGCTCCCATTTATTATTGTGTTTGTTTGAAAATATTTGCTAATGCTAATGGCACATATAGCTTATTAAGGATTTTCCATAGCTGTGCCTGTAAATAGCAAAGAAGCAAAATGTGACTATATATTATTTATTTAATAAATCTGTTAACAAATTTTATTCCTTTTATTTTATATAATTAACAATATAATAATAATAATATTTTTTAAGATTTATATTTTTTGAAAAGACGATACATGGCTCACTCCAGGCGAAGAGTTTTTAAAAGTTTTAATTATATTTAATATCATTATTAAATTTATATTATATAATACACAGCCCTACTTGCTTGAAGCTAGTTCTTAGTCATAGTCTTAAGGACATTACTCTAAAAAAGAACAGCTTTTACATTTATTTTAATTATACTTAAGTTTAATAAAACTTAAAATTAAAGCAAGTAATAATTTGTTATGAAGTGTAAACTAATATAAGTTGATGCAAATTGATGCAAAGTGCCTAGGACTTACAAGAACATAATGTGTGTATTAATGATTGTAAAGTTAAAAGTATAATATAAATGTATATGTAATAAAATAGCAACTAAATATTTGAGTATATACTTAAATGAAAGAAATATAAAATAATTATATAAAGAATGAAATACTAAATAATTAAATTTAGTAATGACTTATATGAAATGTTTGATAAGCAATATTGTAAGGTATGTGTTTATGATACCAGTATATTATTTTATTTTATGTATACAAGTAAGAGGTTAAATATTTATTTAAATACAGAAGACTGTAATGGAGCTATAGACTTTTGGATGATGAAGATAAATTTTTGGAGCATCTGGAAGCGATGTGTGATACAAATTTTTGAAGGATATGAAGAGAGTTTTATTTTGGCATGCATGCTTTTAGGATGGGCATTGATGAAGGATGAAGTGACAAATTTTTGCAGAAATTTTTTTAAGCGTATTGATTTTTGCGTGGGCACCTTTTGCAGAATTATACTTGTATGAAATTAGGCAGGGACGTTGAGACGTGGAACATTTTTAGACGGCTGGCCTTTTGGGGTGATCAGTTTTAAAAGTGTTGCATGGGATGATTTTACTGAACATTATGTAGGTGTTGATTGTAGACTAGAAGACCCTGACTGGAGAGATGGAATGTTGTTGACTATGGCGAGAGATTTATTTGATGGAGTGATGTTGTGATGCGTTGAAGATGGTGTTAACGAGAGATGAATATTGGAAGTTTGTAGGATTTATTGTTGTGAAGAAATATGATTTTGAAGCATTATTTGGATGTTACTGCTGATGTGCTGTGAAGCTCTGGATGCTTGAAGACTGGAAGCTGGATATCATTTGTAGATGCTTGATGAAACAGCTGTTGGTCCATGGCGTACAGAAGCATGCTGGGCAAGACCATGTAGACGTTTGGGTGTAATATTTTTAAAGGCCAAATTAGGTAGGGGGAATGGTCAAACAACCACGGCGAATTTGAAGAATTGCTATTGTAGCTGCTCTGGACTACAGATGGTGAATATGGAGCTAAATTTGAGCTGTACGTCGGCTGCTCTTGTGGAAAACCTTTGGGGTGGAGCCTTTATTGTATTGTTGATTGACGTCTCCAGGGATGTGGAACTTAATAAGTTGCTATAAGACTACATTTGGAACATCAGCTTCTCTTGGATATTGGAGCCTGGGATTGGAACTGGCGGTTTGAAGAGACGATACAATACGGTTTTGCATGTGATACCGTTATCACAACTCATCTATCTGCTTTCGATTTGCAACTGTAGATAGATTTAGCATTTTTTGCGGGTTCTGTAAATAGCGGCATACCAAAAGCAGATAGGTGAATTGTGGTAAAGGTATCACATACAAAATCGTATTGCCTAGTTCACTACGTTTCTGCTTTTCGAATATTTTTATTTGTTTTGAAGATATTACAGAAAAACCCTAAACTTAGCGGTAGTTTAATTTCGCTGTGCTGAAGACCCTTAACTTGAATTTTCCAAAGTTTTTCTGTTACCACGTCAGAGAAACATAAGGCATAGGCCATTTTGTTTCCTAATTTTTCTTGGACAACGTCCTTAGCGGGAATTTTATCCCCTGGTCTTGATAAAAGCTAGGGCTTAATAAGGTCGTGAAGTGATTAATAGATTTGCAACGCATGATCAACTTCGTCGCTCTACGATTTTCTTTTTTTTCTTCTTCTTCTTCTTTCGAAATAATCAGTGCGAGAGCTCAAACGTCTTGCCCGTTACATCATCTCCGTACATATTTTGATATCAACACAGATCACTGCACGAAAATTGACGAAACTTTCGTGTAACATGAACTTTATTTATTATATTTATTTTGATAAAATAAAAAAAATAAAAATGCAAGCTTTCAGTTTAACGTCACACAATTATGTCCTTTATGGCTAAAGAAGACAGATGCTTAAGTCAAGTGAATGATGGAAGCATTAGTAGAACGAGATCGTAGGAGGAAACGGGATTACCCAGAGAAAACTCCCGGACACGATGTGGTTTACCCCCAAATGTACTTGGCCGGAAATCGAACCAGGGACCTCAAACATCGAAGGTAACCGCTTTATCACTGAGCCACCATGCGCCCCATTTTGATATAACAGTTCTCATATTTTTAACCCAATGGAATATATGGGGAGCTCTGGTCGCGCGAAGTATACAGGGCGTCTCAAAAAGTCCCCTAGCATAGGGGAACTCTGTTATTATCAGAGTTACAACAAAATGTATGAAGAGAAACCCTCTCCAAATATGATGCTTTCAATCTAAACTGAAGGATTTTTTTCTTTTTTTAATCGGAGGACCCGTTTTTGGCTGTATACTCTTTACGTGCCCAATTAGGGATGCGCATGAGACGAGTCGAGACAGGATTTTCATGACAAAATTCGAGTCGAGACACGGCTCTTCCAATAGAAAAATATACATTTTTCGAGTCGAGACATCACTTTTACAGCACATTTTCGAGACGAGACAGCCACAAATCTTGTCTCGTGCGCATCCCTATGCCCAATGCCCAATGTTAAATGAAAATGCAACTTTGCTATTTACCTTGACCCCACAACGTAAGTGATTGAAATGGGAGTTGGCCATCGACACGTTAGCGTAAAAGACAGTAACTTCTTTCACTTATGTTCTGGGTTCAGGTAAAAGGCAACGTTGCATTTTCATTTAACATTCCGTACATAAAAAGTGTACAGCCCAAATGACTCGTTCGATTTAAAAAATTTCTTTCGCTTTAGATTGAAAACATCATATTTGGATATGGTTTCCCCTCTTACATTTTGTTGTAACTCTGACAATAACAGAGTTACCGTTTGTCAAGGAATTTTTGAGACACCCTGTATACATATTTAATTTTTACGATGACCAAAAATCACGAAGTGTAGCCGGTCAATGTAAACGAATGTGGAATGAGTGGACAAAGCAATTAATCAAGAAAATAAAATTGTTTACTCGAACAACAGGTTATTATTTTCGATATTTCCAATGGAAGGAATAATGTTTTCCCAATTTTCCGTGTAGATTGCTTCATTCAATAACTCCCATACATTTCATTTATGTTTGTGCTAATTTGGGGGAGAGGGTGTTTAAACTCTGCAGAGGTTTAAAAATGTGATGACGTCATTCGTTTTTGAAATCAGTCAGTTGCCGTGACCTTCACTTTTGGCTGCGGAAACGCTTTGATAGTTCACATAATGTGTTTGCTGTAACCTACAATTGCAGAATGACATGGTGACACGCCAGAATTGCGCCGTACCATAAGGGAGGTACAAGAAGTTTATAATTACTTCCAAGTCGTTTATGTCTTGAAGCTGCTCTGGAATATGTTCCTACGACGACAGTTTAATTTACTCTTGTGAATGTCCTGACTCTTGACACTGCACGAAATCCGTATTGAAAGAGTGTACGTATACAGTGGTGTAACTAACGGGCCCGCAGGTTCAACATGCGGGGGGAGGGCATGGCAAAAAGGGGACCTATTTCTGTCGCACCAACTCAATAGAATTGCTAATAAACTATTCGATAGTAACATAAACAAAATTGTCGGAATCGTTCTTAAGAAAGTTGTCCAAAAATAACTTATTTCCAAAATAAACTATCTCTTTTAGACTTTTCTGAGAAAACTGACGTATACCGTAGTATACATTTAATCAAATATTGGTGTATTAAATATAAAGGAAATTGTTATAGTCTTTTCCGAGAAAATAGCATTTTAAAAAATATTGCCCCAATGACTACCTTTATTTTTGGGGACAGGATACGTTGGGAAGGTATGAACTCTAGATGTGGGTGTACATTCAGTGATGGAACAGGTTGCAAACCTTGTGATCTGTGACCCTGGTGCAGTGAGACCCATGACCACCAGCAAACCCAGTGACTGGAGTGAATCAGTCTGATCCAGAGGTGACGAAACATCATCCAACACATGGGGAGCATATTGAGGTTGTCACGATTCTATCCATTCTCTTTGTTTTCTCAGTAAATCTTTAATTTTCTTGGGGACACGGAGGCTCAGTGGTAAAGCGCTTACCTCTGGTGCATCGGATCTATGGTTCGATCCCCGATCAAGTAAGTTTCTGATGGACAACATCATGTCCGTGGGTTTTTTCGGGGTACCTCCGTTTCCCGATTATTCCATCATCATTCACTTGCCTTAATCGCCCGTCCCCCTTAGTTTAAAAGGCATAATTATGGAACGTTAAACTGAAAGATAACTACAATTGAATCAAAGCATTGCACTGAAATATAACTACAAGGTTTACGAGTCAGAATCACAGAAATGATAAACCACATTTTTTTTTTTAAAAAAAAATGATGTATCGTCAAGTTTAATCGAGCAATACTATGAAACTTATTGTCGTATGAATACGCAGCTGAGCGCAAACCGTGTTTTGTTAATTCTTTCTGTACAGCCTATTCTCAAAAACATTGAATTATTTGTCAGTAGAGAAAGATGAACAAACATGAAATTATAATTGAAATAGTTAAGACATGGTAATTTAATTAAGAAATATCACAAATGAATGTCCGTGTTCGAGTAGTGCATATCATTAATCCATTATGAAATTCTAATTATAATCTAATTCTAATTCTAATTCCAGACATTATAATTTTTTGTGCTTCCGGACCACCCGGTCAGACCGGATCCGAGAAGCGACACCCATACTCGGACGACCCGCACGTGATGACCTGTCCCATCACTGGTGTATACTCATGTCCAAAATGATTGTCGCATATCTATAACTGTCTTCTTGTAAGAATATAATTTGATAACGATTTTGCAGGATACTTCTAATACTGATACTATGTGTATAATCGGGAAATGTATATTTGTGGTAAATTTCATACGAAAAGAATTATAAATACGAAAATTAGAATGAGAAACAAAATGTTGCAAAATGAACAAAAAAGTTTTATTTTCGTTTTATTGTTCTTATTTACTGCTCTTTTGACATGAAAATTGCCACATACATGTCTTTGCCGATTATACACATACTAACATTATAAGAAATACCGAGCGAATTCGTTATCAAATTATATTCCTACAACAACATATTTATAGACATGCGACAATAATTTTGGACATGAGTGTACATACGAGTATATCGGGACAAGCGAACAAAAGAACAGACAGACGACATCCGAAAACAATTCTTTCGGCAAGCAGGATACATGAAATGTGTACAATCCCTGTACATTCTTTGAAATCTGTTTTAGTTTGTTTGTTTGTTTGTTCACACTTACCATATTTTCTTCTTTATTGTCAGTCGACTAAGGAAAGCAATGCCAGGGAACTTTCTTCGTGAATACAATGGAAGAATATTTTTCGTCTTTATATTATCAATATGAAAAGCACACATTGTTTCCTTCGATAGTTTGGGTAACGAACAGGTTCTGTCTTTCAGGAAGCCTTCTTCTTCTTCTTCTTTCCCTGAATGCTTCCAGTATTCGACGTTTTGAGGAGTGCAACTGACAGCATCACATGCTACACTGATTCTCTAAGATATTTGACGTTCGAGAGCAGAGACGATTCTGACACTGGTGGAATAGAAGGCAAATGGAGGGAGATGGGGTTGAGACTTGGCTACAGACACACCAAGGCAAAAAGGTTTGAGAGAAATGGCACCGTATATCACCTTCAAATCCATTTCCGAACCTGTGGGACAAAGAATCATTTACTTAAATCGCGAAATATCTTGAAATTCCATCTTCTGATGAATATTCGCCAAGCAGGTGAAACTGAGCGTTTAATTTTCTAGCAACATAATCGCGTAATACAATGTTTGATTCTTGAGGCCAGGCTGTCTTCACTCTCCTCCAGGGCCGTTCCGTGTTGGGGCGAGCGGGGCGTCGGCCCCGGGTACCGAAGTAAGGGGGCGAAAAATTCGGGAGAAAAAAGGAAAAAAGATAGGAAAAATTGCTTGGAATTTATGTATGGGGGCGCCGTCGTATACTCTAGCCCCAGGCGCTGATTTTCCACGGCAGGGCCCTGCTCTCCTCTCCCTCTAAATTCCAACAAATGGACTCCAGGACGGTGTCTGGAAATAGGTCCTGTCAGATCTTTCGATCTCCAGTAATGTATATTTAAAATGTAAAATGGATTTCACCGACTCTCTCTAATATTATTAAGAGTAATTTGTGTTGTTTTAACATCAAATTGACCTATTTTGTTACTGGCTGTTTCGCAAATCAAAGAACAACATATATGAAGTGTTTATAATAGAGACACATACAGGTAATTGTCAAAATAATGGAAAACCTTGAAGATACTGCAACTTACCTGATTAATGCTGTATGGGATTACTATTTTTCTGCAGAAGAACTCTAATTCGTCGTGCAATGAAGGCATATAAGTCATGAATTGTTTCTAAAGCAACGCAGCATTTAATTTCGTCAGCAAGGATTGAGAAGAATATAGGCTTGTTCAATAACGTTGAAGTCTGGAGATTCGGAGGGCCAGGGGAAGAGTTTATTTCAATATTTATGAAACCATGCCACAACACGTTCAGCAGTGTGAATTGGCGCGTTCTAATCTTGGATAATTGCCTGATTAAAAAAGAAAAGAAAAAAGAACTCAGGACCCACGAATTCGCTTTACAGCGTCACAAGAATCGACACCTTTTTCCACGGCAGAGGAGAGAATTCGAAGTATAAGCTTCTTTGGCCAACCACAATAGAAAAATACAGCTTATTGTTGAAAATATACAACCCCATGCTGAAAACGTCGGTGTACCAGCGATGGGAAATCAGTAACCTCTCGGCAAAAATTGGATGCCCCGCAGCGACGATCCGTGGTGGACCATTTTCATTTCCATTTTCAAAATTATACCACCAGCGGCAGACGCGACGAAACGACAATGAACCAAAAAAAATTACTCCCCCAAATATGTTAAATCGCCTATATGCGTCATTTTTTTACGTTAAAGTGTCTAGAAAACACTAAAAAAAAAGTACCCCGGGCTGGGCGCGAACCACCAATCTTAGAATTACTAGACGCGTGTTCTTACGACTTCACTACGGAGGCGATAAAGGAAACCTCACATGGAGAAGGATAAATCGTTGAGGTCTTTTTAATTTGGAGAATCAAAGTCCTCCTTTAACCGTGTATATTCTACGATAAACCGTTTGGAATCAGATAAAACGCGTTCGCCACGTAATTTTATAATAAAATGAGGCGCATCTATTTACTTTATTTCATAGTTCTCCGATGTTCACTTTCTAATGATCGGCGACAGTTGCCATCCAAATTCATACAATTATACGCAGTCATCTCAAGATTTTTCACTTCATTATGTAGAGGCAGGGGTTACTCTTGACCCCCCGGAGCTCACTTTAGAAACAATTATTCAGGAAAAAATAATATATAATAATAACTGCATGCACGTGATTGGCGGTAGTTCATGTTTGACCCTTCGCGAGTCTCAGCGACGAATCGAAGGAGCGCGGACCAAAATGAAATCCTCGCTGCTACGCGGTGGTAACTTCAACACCCCGACTCTAGATATCAGTTTCGACTCGACGTAAGCCTGCCACTAATAGCACACTAGCAACAATCCTTCGACGCGTCGCAATATCGACTATCGACATTTACCGGCAAGTGGGCCACTAGGTGATGGTGACGCTTATGGCACGGAGAATATGTTCAATAAGTTCTGGAACTACCTCGAAATAAAACACTTCACGATCCTAGAAAAATTATTGCCACGTGGTTTTCTACATACAACTCTTCCCTCACCGTACACTTGCGTGACCTATAGTAGATGCTCTGGAACGTCCTAGGAAAGTCGTCCAATAGAATTTACCCAGCACGACCGTCACATTCGCTTGAATCAATGCAACATCCTCAAAACGCTCTACCTTGAGGGCAGACTTGAGCTTAGGTGAGAGTATGAAATCCGCTGGAGCTCAAATCAGACGAATATAGAAATGTTCAAACTTAATAGGGATGCATTCGAGTCGAGTCGAGTCGAGATTTAAGCCTGTCTCGACTCGTCTCGAGAAAATGTTGTCTCGACTCGTGTCTCGACTCGAAAATATGTTTCTGTCTCGACTCGACAGTCTCTGTCTCGACTCGACTCGAATTCGAGTCGAGACGTCTCGAAATTCGAGTCGAGACAAAATGTTCGAGTTAAAATATACGCACACATCAGCCAGACCATCATGACCACCTACCTAATTGTCAGTATGTCGACTTTTGGCATGGATAAAAACGGCGACACGTCTTGGCATACACGCAATGATCCTTGATAGGTCGCTGGAGAGAGCTGGCACCACATGTGCTCACTCAGGTCACCTAATTCCCGTAAATTCCGGGAAGGGGGGCGATGTGTTCTGACGTCACGTTCAATCACATCCCACAAGGGACACCACTCAAATGTCCGGCTCCAATTTCAATGAAACTTTTTTTTGCTGATAGAAGGCATGTATGCATCATTACTTGTGATGACAAATTTTTGCCATGATGCATGTTTTCCATTTTTTTTAAAATAACTTTTAAGAATTGTGATGTGGTTATTAGAGATTACTACAGAAGTCCCTTACTACCCTTTGTAAACGGAGTGTTAATGAAGAAAAGTGAAGAAAAACCATGTGGACACATATAAGTCCTGGGTGGAAGTCGTATGGTAGATATGACCTTGATGGCAGCCATCTTGAAATCCGCCATTTTGAATTAAGGTCAAGTTTTCAAAATGGGAATAGGGTAATATGATACATAATTTCGGGCTAGAATTTAATTAGAAAAATAATGGTGAGGTTAGTTTTAAGATACACCCATTTGGGGGAAAGTTACAGGCATATTAATTGTTTTTACTTACTGTGTGCGTAAGTCCCTTCTTACTTTCGTCTCAAGACCTGTAAATCGATCACAACGGCAGAGCCCGGTTTCGCACTAGTGTTTAGAAATCTTTAAACTCACTTGAGACAATATTTATAGATTATTGTATTGTATTTTGCCTTTAATTAAATTTGAACCCACTTCATGATCTTGTGTAAAGTATCACTAAAAGAGAATTTCTGTTTTTATGGAGAACGTAAGCATGGCAATTATAAAAGGTGAGTAAGGTGCGTATGTATTTATAAGAAAGTTTATTTTACGAGTCTTTTGTGGTTACGCCAACCTATTCCTTTAGTTTATTTTTTTCAAAATACTCATATCTCATAAATAAAAGAGCTATTATAAAATCTCTTACCACTATTCTTTAATACTTACAAAATTTTAATTTATTGTAAAAGCACTGGCGAGATATTTCTTATCGCCCACTAAAATTATGGTGGAGCTCCTTCGTGGCTAACGGTTAGCATACTTGCCTTTGGCGTGGGAAACCTGGGCTTGATTCCCGGTGGGAGTTCATGTAGTTCGGATTCCACGTTAATCAGTAGGTCCACGTCTCACATAGCCTCGCTGCTGAACGGGACGTTAAACTCAGAATCAATTCAACTCTAAATTATGGTTTTGACTTTATTATGATGTCATTAGTTTAAACGCCCAACTGCCCAGTAATTATAAACATTGACTACTTTATAAAATTGTAATTTGTGACGACTAAAATATCAGAAATTAAAGATTATTCTTTGGGTTTTGGAACATTTTGAACAACGTGAAAAACTGGTACTGCACCGATACAACACACCTTTTGGATTTGTCATAACATGTCTTACATAGCTTTGGTTCGATTCTCAACACGGACTGCAACTACCCGTTAAATTGTGCATCCGAAAGGCACTCTTTGTTAAACCTCGCTTATCACCGCTCATCTTAATAATATATATAACTTCACCGCGAAGCAAATGTTGCATTTCTCTCTTTCATCCTAACACAAAACAAAACTAACCACAGTTGTGACACGAAGGAGCTATTTCGAAAAGAAACAAGCTGTGCTTCATAGAGATGTGTACCAAATGATAGAAGTATAAAGCATTGTTTTCTTTCCTGTTTATTGATATCAGTTGGTGTTCTTAATGAGTTTACTCATTAGTTTAGAAAGAGTATATATGGAATTTGGACATGTGTTGTACGTATTCTCCTGAGAAATTGATGAGACCAGAAAAGTTATAAGGACAGATAAAATAGGTTTGAGCTCATCTACGTGACTTTATTAAATATTTATTCTCCATAATGGTACCACGCGGAAAACTTGGTATAGGCCTACTTTTATCTTTGCCTCCCTCTGTTAGCTGTTTTGTATCATATATATCGGATGGTTTTGATATTTCTTCTGATCATTAAAACAACAATGGTACCTGTGTGCGTGCAGAAATGCAAAAGCACAAGGTAACTTCCTATTTGGTTTGGAAACAACAAACCCATTTCACGTGTGCGAGAGAAATTGAGCACAGCGAGATCGGGTGTTTACTCACGGTCAGTTCGCAGCAGGAGTCCATGGTAAAAGATTTGGCTATCTCGAAAACACTCGCAAAACCTTACAAATACAAAAGACTGCGCTTCAAAGAAAGTTTAGACACAGATGTTTCAATTTTCTTTTAGCATCTTTCTTCAGCAAAATAGTCGGTTCATTGTATTCGAAAAAGAGAAGGGAGAAAGGGTGAATTTATATTTTATGTGGGGGTAACGTTGTAAGTAGTATAAACAATACATACCGCTTCCGACTCTGTACTGAAGCACTTCCTTTAGCGGTATATCACTAGATCTATCCTGACCCTCATCCCACCTCAAGTTGTAAGTAGAAAGGGACAGAAGTATTCAACATGACTGCGCACTTGAGTTTCAGTTCACAATACGAAAACCAATGAGCAAGTAAACAGTCTTTTGTAGGATCGTGTTTTACTTCTTGAATTTATTTTTGAACATTTCTGTGAATTCAACAACAGAACGCAGTAGAAATACGGACTAGTTTTTACTCCAATCAATACTTTCGCTCCAACCCAGGGATGCCACATTTATGATTTCGTACTAGATTTAGTGATTTTACTATTGCACTAGTGATCTAGTACGTACTTTGGGTAAATAGGCACATTCTAGTGATTTTTTTGCATTTTTTTCTGATGCAGACAAATGAGAAGGAAATGGTTCTTAAAATAAAAGGAAAAAGTATATTGCAGTTCAAAACAAATGTAGAAACCTTAAATTATTTTTTCTTTTCCCTCTGACTGAATGAAACCCCTGCTGTGTAACGACCTTAGATAAACAACGGCTATCTTTGGTCCGCTACCTCCTTTTGTTAGCCGACATGAGATGGGTTACTTTTTTTTCTGGAAGAAAGTGAAGAAATAATTATCCAGTACATTTACGTTTTGTCAGTCACACAGGCGCAGTCTGTACTTGTTTCCTAACAAATTTTAGCAACATAACATAAATGAAACATATGTACCAGAAAATAGAGGCAGTACAAACGGAAATTTTCATCTGTGACACATTTGATGAGAAATATAGTTAGATGTCACGTGCAAGCACTCTAAACATGTCCTATCCTGTAATTCTATTCGTATGTTTATGTAGGTGAGACTGAGAAATCAAGAAACAATAATAACTGGTTTTCTTCCAGGGGAAAAATCTAAATGTGAAGGGGTGTTACACTGGGACTTTAATTGCGTCCTTTGTACAAGATTAACAAGTAAAAGCAATTTTTTAATTTATTTTAGTTCTTGGGGAGAGGAAGATGGAAGCAAACCCTCGTAAGGACCTCTGCAAGGAAACATGAATACTATCCGCCACTGTTTGTTACATTACACAAAATAGTTATATATATATATATATATATATTGAGTTTTAGTCAGGGTTTTCATTCTGCAGGAGAGGGGGGATAGTAATACCTGACGAACATTTTCTATTCTCAGAGTGTTGCAATGATAGCATTTCCTCCATTATAACTTGGCCAAGCTAGTTGCATTATATGTAAGGATTAAGTTAGCCTAAAAAGCTTAAATTTCTATGGCTGTTTTACTCTGTACCCATGTTTCTCATTTTCGGTCTACGGGACTCTGTGTCCGGAAATTTTCGATGGCTTCCAAGTCGGAAAATAAGTGTATCAAAGGCATATATATTATATCTATGGTTATATGAGGCATGGATCTACAGTTTAAAGTGGGATACCGGTAACAACTTCATGAGCTTCCACCGTAAATCGAACCAGAGTCTCCCGCGATCAAGGCGTATGTGTTAATCATACAGCCACGAGGAAATTCACGTAAGCACACACACATATATATTGTTGAGTTGATTTTGACTTTACCGTCTCTTTCAGCAGCGATGATATATGAAATGTAGACCTACTGATTAACGTGGAATCCGAACTACATGAGCTCGCGCCGGGAATTGAACCCGAGTCTTCCACGACAAAGACGAGTACACTTGCCACGGAGTTCACACTCACACACACAGAATCAGAGTCCTCACACACCAAGGGTGAAAGCTGTGCCACTGAGTCACAGCAGCCACGAGGCTAGGTCGAGTCCACTTTACGTTCATAGTTTCTTAGTACATAAATGTTACGATTATGAAATAGATTTTCCTTAATGAGCTGCATAAAAACAAAAGCTTTCGAAATGCATTAAACAATTAGCTCGATTTGAGTGTGAACTTAAAGTTATATCAGAGTGTAAATACGGATACGCACCAAAGCTCGAAAACTTAATACACTATTTCTCCTATATAGTCACCATGTATCAAGCAATCGTTCAGCTTTCATTTGAGAGGATGGAAATCGAAGGCCCCTGAACAACTATGTTACTAATGTGCGGAATGTATTTATCTTACAGTGAACTGTTTTGATGCCAAGTGGCCTAACTCCAAAATTGAAATTTTCCAGGAGTGAAAGTTGAAGTTCAATATCTCATGAACAATCCATATTTCTTTTATGTTGAGAACCAAAACTATAACTACTGTATGTAGTTCATTGTTTTATAACTTAGTGTTTACAAAAATCCTTTTAAAAAATACCTATTCATAGAAGTGAATGGTACTTATCTGTACTAGTTCTTGGCATCGAAGCAGTCCATTTATTGTAATACTAGCTTAATATACCCATTCTTCGCATGGGGGCTGTATTTGGAAATCAACACCTGTGGAAGTATCACCATTCATTTCAGTGACCGCGAAAACTATGGATTTGACACTAGTATCAATCAATATGGGCTATTTATACATGTCTCGGGTATTCCTCACCCGCTGACATCCGGCCCGCATACAGTAGTAGCTGAATTTGCAAGTTATCGCTGATGGAAGTGTCACCATTGATCTCAGCGACCGTGAAAACTATGGATTTGACACTAATGTCGATCAATTTGGATTACTTTTACTACATGTCTAGCTAAACGCCCCCCTGAGACCCCCTGGTTCCAATTTTGACACAAACGCTTCGCCTTAGACTGGGACCTGGACCAAGGTATCCGTGACCAAAATTTGGTAACTCTCGGTCAACTTGTCTGGTCCCCAGGTCGGTCCCAGTAAACGTCCCCCCGAGACCCCCCCTGGTTCGAAATTTAAAAAAAAAACGCTTCGTCTTGATCTGGGGCCTGGACTAAAGTACCCTTACCAAATTTTGGGAACTCTCGGTCCACTCGTCTGGTCCCCAGGTCGCACACAGACAGACAGACAAACACACAAACTCTTTATTTTATTTATATTAGATAAGATATACTATGTAAAATAGTCTCGTATCATAATATGTGATTTACAACAAATGTTACATTATATATTATCCGTAGCTCGTGATATACTGCAACATATTAAAGCCTCAGAATAGTTGGGCAAGCGAATAATCCAGAAGTTACGTAAACCTATTGAGTTCATGGGAACGAAAACACAATAATTATAACTACGCGTATGCTAAATTACTATAGACTACCAACTGCTCATTCAGAGAATTTATGAAGTTCACTTTATCGCAATAGTTTTATACAAACTAGATTTAGACTACGGATAATAGTTTTATACAAACTAGATAATCAATTATTATTATTATTATCATTATATTTGCAGTACAACCAAATACAACGACATTAACTATTAGTTCCAATTAACTGAATTGAGCTGAAAATTAAATCTTGATCTTTAAAGATTAACTATTAATTTTATGCGTTCTGTACCTTTCTGAAGGAATAAAAGCTGGAATTGGTTTCAAGGCTGTTTCTGAGTGAATACTTTCTTCAAAATAATATTAAAAATTATAGAAAGATTTTCGAGACATTCGAGTCGAGTCGAGATTTTTAAGAGCCGTCTCGACTCGACTCGTGTCTCGACTCGAAAATTCGAGTCGAGAAATACGTTTGTCTCGACTCGTCTCGAATTTTACAAAGTGTGTCTCGACTCGAATCTCGACTCGAATTCGAGTCGAGTCGAGTCGAGATTCGAGACATGTCTCGACTCGAGCGCATCCCTAAAACTTAAATATGGCCTCAAGAGGGAACGGTTGAGGATGTTGCATAGTAGTAGTCCCCCCCGTATATGCAGCCGAGTCAGCAAAAATTTTTGTGACGTCATAGGTCAAAGGTCAATGACCTTAGCCCGGGGTCAATGACCTAGGGGTACATAGGACCACCCCCTCTAAATTTTGGCAGGGGTACCTTGGCCCACCCCCTAAATTTTGGCAGGGGTACATAGGACCACCCCCCTTAAATTTTGGAAATTGCCAAATCTAAAAATTGGGTGTGGTAGCCTAGGACCAGGGTATGTACCTCTATTAGTATTGGGGGTCTATGTCGTTCCCTTTCATGGGTAAAAAATTGCCAAAAATTGAAATTTCGGGGGTTTTTGACCTAATTTATCCCCTTTGATGAGGTGTTATTACCTTATATAGTTATATGGGCGTATACAGGGGTTCATTACCTTTCATAAGACATGGGTATATTAATGCACCCATTGAGAAATTTGGGAGGGGTACCTTGGCCCACCCCTTAAATTTTGGAAATTGCCCAATTTAAACATTTGGTATTATAGTACAGGACCCTAATATTTATTATTATAAATTTGGATGGTCCACCTCGTTTCCTTTTAGGGGTACCAAATTGCCAAAATATAAACGTAAGCAATACGTTATACCACGTGTTTGGTTTTTGACCTAATTATGTGCTTGGATGAGGTCCTATTACCTTATACAATTATATGGGCGTATACAGGGGTTCATTACCTTTCATAAGACATGGGTATATTAATGCACCCATTGAGAAATTCGGGAGGGGTACCTTGGCCCACCCCTTAAATTTTAAAAATTGCCCAATTTAAACATTTGGTATTATAGTATAGGACCCTAATATGTATTATGATAAATTTGGATGGTCCACCTCGTTCCCTTTTAGGGGTACCAAATTGCCAAAATATAAACGTAAGCAATACGTTATACCACGTGTTTGGTTTTAGGCCTAATTATGTGCTTGGATGAGGTCCTATTACCTTATACAATTATATGGGCGTATACAGGGGTTCATTACCTTTCATAAGACATGGGTATATTAATGCACCCATTGAGAAATTTGGGAGGGGTACCTTGGCCCACCCCTTAAATTTTAAAAATTGCCCAATTTAAACATTTGGTGTTATAGTATAGGACCCTAATATGTATTATGATAAATTTGGATGGTCCACCTCGTTCCCTTTTAGGGGTACCAAATTGCCAAAATATAAACGTAAGCAATACGTAGTACCACGTGTTTGGTTTTGACCTAATTTATCCCCTTGGAGGAGGTGTTATTACCTTATACAGTTATATGGGCGTATACAGGGGTTCATTACCTTTCATAAGACATGGGTATATTAATGCACCCATTGAGAAATTTGGGAGGGGTACCTTGGCCCACCCCTTAAATTTTGGAAATTGACCAATTTCAACATTGGGTATTATAGTACCGGACCCTAACATGTATTATGATAAATTTGGGTGGTCCACCTCGTTCTCTTTTAGGGGTACAAAATTGTCAAAAATTTTAGTACAACCATGTGTTTGGTCTTTTGGCCCAATTTATCCTCTTGGATGAGGTTCTATTTCCTTATATGGTTATATGGTTATGTATAGGGGTCTATTCCCTATCATAAGACATAGGTACATTTGTGCACTCCTTTAAAAATTTGGGAGGGGTACTTTGGCCCACCCCTTAAATTTTAGAAATTGCTCATTTTATATATTTGGTATTATAGTACTGGACCCTAACATGTATTATGATAAATTTGGGTGGTCCACCTCGTTCCCTTTTAGGGGTACAAAATTGCCAAAAATATAAATGTAAGCAATACGTTATACCACGTGTTTGGTTTTTGGTCGATTTTATTCCATTTGATGAGGTGTTATTACCTTATATGTTTACATGAGCGTATACAGGAGTCTATTACCTTTCATAGGACATGGGTATATTGATGCACCCCAGGAGGGGTACCTTGGCCCAACCCTTTAATTTTGGAAATTGCTTAATTTCAACATGTGATGTCATAGTACTGGATCCTAATATGTATCATGATAAATTTGGGTGGTCCACCTCGTTCCCTTTTAGGGGTACAAAATTGCCAAAATATAAACGTAAGCAATACGTTATACCACGTGTTTGATTTTGACCTAATTTATCTCCTTGATCAGGTCCTATTACATCATATAGTTATATGGTCACGTATGGGGATTCATTTCCTATCATAAGACATAGGTACATTTGTGCACCCCTTTAATTTTGGAAATTGTCCCTTTTATATGTTTGGTATTATAGTATAGGACCCTAATATAAATTACTATAAATTTTGGTGGTTCACCTCGTTTCCTTTCATGGGTACGAAATTGCCAAATTTTAGTACAACCACGTGTTTGGTTTTGGCTCAATTTATCCCCTTGGATGAGGTCCTATTACCTTATATGGTTATATGGTCATGTATATATTGGTCCATTTCCTATTATAAGACATGGGTACATTGATGCACCCTTTAAATTTTTGGAAGGGGTACCATGGCCAACCCCCTTAAATTTTGGAAATTTTCCAATTTGAGCATTTGGTATTATAGTACATGCCTCAACATGTATCATGATAAATTTGGGTGGTCCATCTTGTTCCCCTTCATGGGTAAAAATTGCCAAAATATAAACATAAGCAATATGTTGTACCATGTGTTTGGTTTTTGGCCCAATTTCTTCCCTTTGATGAGGTTCTATTACCTTATATGGTTATATGGTCATGTATATGGGTTCATTTTCTATCATAAGACATGGGTACATTGACGCACCCTTTAAAAATTTGGGAGGGGTATCTTGGCTCATCCACTCGGTTTTAGAAATTGTTTAATATAAGCATTTGGTATCATAGTACAGGACTCCAATATGTACCACTATAAAATTGGATGGTCCACATCGTTACCTTTTCATAGGTAAAGAACTACCAAAAAATCAAATTTCGGAGGTTATTGACCCCTATTTAGCATGTTATATGGGTATGTACAGAGGTTTATTACCTTTATATGTTTATGTTCCCTTTTAAATTTGGGAATTATCAAATAACAAAATTCGGTAAACGTTTTCTAGGACCCATTGGTGTTCCTCTTATGGCCAAATATTCAAAATTTAAATATTATTGACCGGCTTTATTATTGAATAAGTACAGGATGTATTACTTTTTCATAAGACACATGCGTATTTGTGTACCAATCTTAAATTTTGGGAGGGGTACATTTCTTATTGTCATATCAATAATTGGTAATTGTTCTTTGGGTAAATCATTATGATCACGTGATCAGTTATTAACCTATGATGGGATTAGGAGTCCAGGACATTGGTACATTGAAACTTTGTAGGATAATTTGAGAATGTGTCATTGGTTTTGATTATTCCCGCCAAATATAAACGTAAGCAAGACGTTGTACCACGTGATTGTCCTTGATGAGGTAGTGTACAGGGATTTATTTCCTTTGTTGTGGTACTTCTTAAGTTTGAGTACACACACACTTCTAGAAAACAGTTGGTTCTACTCAGGTAAACAATTGACGGACATTATTGACCTTATTGAACATATAATGATATGATTAACTCTAAGACTTAGGTATATCAAGAGAAGTATTCTTTAAATTTGGGAATGGTGATAAACAGAATTTTAACATAAGGTGCGAAATTTGAAACAATACATTGAACTTTAGTCACAGCTCATAGTCTAAGATCATTGGTGGTGATTGATTTGAAATCTGATAGCTAACCTTATTGAATCTTATGACTCATAGACGAAAGGCAATACATGCTACAACAGTTTGAAATTTAATCATAAGGTGATGTAATCTGACACTAGCAAAGTTATTGTTAATGCAATTTGATTGGCTGATCACTATCTTTCCTGCAATCTGATTGGTTGATCACTATCTTTCGTGCAATCTGATTGGTTGATGATTTTCAAATCTTTGCAGTATTCAGTTTTAAGTTTTGTTTAACATTTAAAAATCTTGGTTTCGTTCAACATTTTGCACTCACTGAAACCGTTTATTTGTTAATCGAATAGTTAAAAACCGGATAAAGTTTGACGGTTAACCGTGAAACGTAAAATTTTTAGTTTGAAATTTTTTTTGTTTGAAACTTTTTGTTTCGAAATTTTGTTTGAAATTTTTTTTGACAACTTTTGTTTCAAAATTTTTTTGTTTAAAAATTTTTCGTTTCAAAATTTTGTTTAAAATTTTTGTTTAAAATTTTTGTTTGAAATTTTTTGTTTCAAGATTTTTGTTTGAAAAAATTTTTTCGTTTCAAAATTTTGTTTGAATTTTTTTTCGTTTGAAATTTTTTGTTTGAATTTTTTCGTTTCAAAATTTTGTTTCAAAGTTTTTTGTTTGAAATTTTTGTTTCAAAGTTTGGTTTGACATTTTTAAAAGTTTGTGCACTCATTAGTAAAGAACCGAAACTGTTTAGAACAAAACCTCTGGCAACATTGTGGTGCAATAGTACACGTCAGAACATGATAATGCAACGTCGTCAGTTTTGCATCATATATAAGTATCGTTCGAGTTAGTATTCATGATAACATCATCATGGCTACTTGTCTGCAGTTTCTAAACACACGTGATGTGATGAAATCATTTACCATGATTACTGATTTACAACAGAATGTACCTTATAGAATCTTAGATAGCCAAATGATCCCTACAAAGTTTGGATTAAGAATCGTAGTGAAACTTGAAAATGATAAGAATATAATTTTACCAGCAAGATATTTACCCATGGAAGCATCAAAACAAGAAGAACTGCTGCGTTTCTTAAATACTGGATCTGTATCTTTATGTTACAAAGGATTCTTGGGTCGAAGTCATCAATTTGAATTTAGTACACAGCCGGATTCGTCAGCAAAATCATGAATTCAAACGTCAGCACGTCAGACGTAGTTGTATGAATTTGGTTGGTCGGCAACTGTGATGAAACCATGAATTCAAACGTCAGCACATTCCTTTCCAATGACGTCAGCTGTAGTTCTATAAATCAACCAATACACTGTCATCCCACGAAATCATTTGAGCAAGTGCTTTTCAGGAGGAAAGATGTGTACTTCTAACGATAAAGAGTTCATCTTCGCAAGCTATTATCCAATAAATATATTTCAAACAAAACATGTCATGATTGGTATCAGTGCTAGTACATTTGAACCAGTAATTCGATTGGGCAAAGCAGAACAATTTGGTGTACAACTGACCTTTGAAGAATGGCAAATATTATGTTCACGAATCGACCAAATGAACGATTATTTTCATGGTGAGCTAAATGTGACCATAGTCAAATCATTAGGCTCAAATCATGAAGTGGTGCTGCGTACAGTCCTCGAAGAGAAGATGGTGCTGTTACGTAAAAAGAGTACATTCCATGTCCCTCGCAACATGGTGTATCTAACACAAACGGAATGGAACAAATTTATCGACGTATTTCAGTGTGTGAAACATGCAGTGGAAGTGTGCAACAAAACAAGTATATTTCTAAAAAAGTACTATTTTGAAAAATGTGTTATGCATATTGTACAACATGTATCTAGATATTGTGATGGTTGTCAACATCGTTCGTGGGTGCATACCTGTATTGATAAACAGTTTATTTGTGATCAAATGGACATTGAGTTTCCACCAATTGATATTGCATTAGACCATAAAAGACTTCAATTGATATTGCATTAGACCTTAAAAGACTTCAATTGGAATTAAAATTATATGCTAAAGACAAACTAGTGCAAGAAGTTCAAAATACATTGTATCGACAATATCCAGAACCACTATCTGGTATGGATGTATGTGGAGTGTAATAAAATGATCCATTTCAATGAATTGTGTTTATTCATTTCAAGTACAACCCCATATTCTGACGTGTACTATTGCATCACAACGTTGCCAGAGGTTTTTTGTTCTAAACAGTTCCGGTTCTTTACTAATGAGTGCACAAACTTTTAAAAATGTCAAACCAAACTTTGAAACAAAAATTTCAAACAAAAAACTTTGAAACAAAATTTTGAAACGAAAAAATTCAAACAAAAAATTTCAAACGAAAAAAAATTCAAACAAAATTTTGAAACGAAAAAATTTTTTCAAACAAAAATCTTGAAACAAAAAATTTCAAACAAAAATTTTAAACAAAAATTTTAAACAAAATTTTGAAACGAAAAATTTTTAAACAAAAAAATTTTGAAACAAAAGTTGTCAAAAAAAATTTCAAACAAAATTTCGAAACAAAAAGTTTCAAACAAAAAAAATTTCAAACTAAAAATTTTACGTTTCACGGTTAACCGTCAAACTTTATCCGGTTTTTAACTATTCGATTAACAAATAAACGGTTTCAGTGAGTGCAAAATGTTGAACGAAACCAAGATTTTTAAATGTTAAACAAAACTTAAAACTGAATACTGCAAAGATTTGAAAATCATCAACCAATCAGATTGCACGAAAGATAGTGATCAACCAATCAGATTGCAGGAAAGATAGTGATCAGCCAATCAAATTGCATTAACAATAACTTTGCTAGTGTCAGATTACATCACCTTATGATTAAATTTCAAACTGTTGTAGCATGTATTGCCTTTCGTCTATGAGTCATAAGATTCAATAAGGTTAGCTATC
Organism: Thermobia domestica; assembly: GCF_964235325.1. Taxonomy (NCBI): domain Eukaryota; kingdom Metazoa; phylum Arthropoda; class Insecta; order Zygentoma; family Lepismatidae; genus Thermobia; species Thermobia domestica. The sequence goes on from NC_137469.1 coordinate 3,400,740, forward strand.
AGATTTCAAATCAATCACCACCAATGATCTTAGACTATGAGCTGTGACTAAAGTTCAATGTATTGTTTCAAATTTCGCACCTTATGTTAAAATTCTGTTTATCACCATTCCCAAATTTAAAGAATACTTCTCTTGATATACCTAAGTCTTAGAGTTAATCATATCATTATATGTTCAATAAGGTCAATAATGTCCGTCAATTGTTTACCTGAGTAGAACCAACTGTTTTCTAGAAGTGTGTGTGTACTCAAACTTAAGAAGTACCACAACAAAGGAAATAAATCCCTGTACACTACCTCATCAAGGACAATCACGTGGTACAACGTCTTGCTTACGTTTATATTTGGCGGGAATAATCAAAACCAATGACACATTCTCAAATTATCCTACAAAGTTTCAATGTACCAATGTCCTGGACTCCTAATCCCATCATAGGTTAATAACTGATCACGTGATCATAATGATTTACCCAAAGAACAATTACCAATTATTGATATGACAATAAGAAATGTACCCCTCCCAAAATTTAAGATTGGTACACAAATACGCATGTGTCTTATGAAAAAGTAATACATCCTGTACTTATTCAATAATAAAGCCGGTCAATAATATTTAAATTTTGAATATTTGGCCATAAGAGGAACACCAATGGGTCCTAGAAAACGTTTACCGAATTTTGTTATTTGATAATTCCCAAATTTAAAAGGGAACATAAACATATAAAGGTAATAAACCTCTGTACATACCCATATAACATGCTAAATAGGGGTCAATAACCTCCGAAATTTGATTTTTTGGTAGTTCTTTACCTATGAAAAGGTAACGATGTGGACCATCCAATTTTATAGTGGTACATATTGGAGTCCTGTACTATGATACCAAATGCTTATATTAAACAATTTCTAAAACCGAGTGGATGAGCCAAGATACCCCTCCCAAATTTTTAAAGGGTGCGTCAATGTACCCATGTCTTATGATAGAAAATGAACCCATATACATGACCATATAACCATATAAGGTAATAGAACCTCATCAAAGGGAAGAAATTGGGCCAAAAACCAAACACATGGTACAACATATTGCTTATGTTTATATTTTGGCAATTTTTACCCATGAAGGGGAACAAGATGGACCACCCAAATTTATCATGATACATGTTGAGGCATGTACTATAATACCAAATGCTCAAATTGGAAAATTTCCAAAATTTAAGGGGGTTGGCCATGGTACCCCTTCCAAAAATTTAAAGGGTGCATCAATGTACCCATGTCTTATAATAGGAAATGGACCAATATATACATGACCATATAACCATATAAGGTAATAGGACCTCATCCAAGGGGATAAATTGAGCCAAAACCAAACACGTGGTTGTACTAAAATTTGGCAATTTCGTACCCATGAAAGGAAACGAGGTGAACCACCAAAATTTATAGTAATTTATATTAGGGTCCTATACTATAATACCAAACATATAAAAGGGACAATTTCCAAAATTAAAGGGGTGCACAAATGTACCTATGTCTTATGATAGGAAATGAATCCCCATACGTGACCATATAACTATATGATGTAATAGGACCTGATCAAGGAGATAAATTAGGTCAAAATCAAACACGTGGTATAACGTATTGCTTACGTTTATATTTTGGCAATTTTGTACCCCTAAAAGGGAACGAGGTGGACCACCCAAATTTATCATGATACATATTAGGATCCAGTACTATGACATCACATGTTGAAATTAAGCAATTTCCAAAATTAAAGGGTTGGGCCAAGGTACCCCTCCTGGGGTGCATCAATATACCCATGTCCTATGAAAGGTAATAGACTCCTGTATACGCTCATGTAAACATATAAGGTAATAACACCTCATCAAATGGAATAAAATCGACCAAAAACCAAACACGTGGTATAACGTATTGCTTACATTTATATTTTTGGCAATTTTGTACCCCTAAAAGGGAACGAGGTGGACCACCCAAATTTATCATAATACATGTTAGGGTCCAGTACTATAATACCAAATATATAAAATGAGCAATTTCTAAAATTTAAGGGGTGGGCCAAAGTACCCCTCCCAAATTTTTAAAGGAGTGCACAAATGTACCTATGTCTTATGATAGGGAATAGACCCCTATACATAACCATATAACCATATAAGGAAATAGAACCTCATCCAAGAGGATAAATTGGGCCAAAAGACCAAACACGTGGTTGTACTAAAATTTTTGACAATTTTGTACCCCTAAAAGAGAACGAGGTGGACCACCCAAATTTATCATAATACATGTTAGGGTCCGGTACTATAATACCCAATGTTGAAATTGGTCAATTTCCAAAATTTAAGGGGTGGGCCAAGGTACCCCTCCCAAATTTCTCAATGGGTGCATTAATATACCCATGTCTTATGAAAGGTAATGAACCCCTGTATACGCCCATATAACTGTATAAGGTAATAACACCTCCTCCAAGGGGATAAATTAGGTCAAAACCAAACACGTGGTACTACGTATTGCTTACGTTTATATTTTGGCAATTTGGTACCCCTAAAAGGGAACGAGGTGGACCATCCAAATTTATCATAATACATATTAGGGTCCTATACTATAACACCAAATGTTTAAATTGGGCAATTTTTAAAATTTAAGGGGTGGGCCAAGGTACCCCTCCCAAATTTCTCAATGGGTGCATTAATATACCCATGTCTTATGAAAGGTAATGAACCCCTGTATACGCCCATATAATTGTATAAGGTAATAGGACCTCATCCAAGCACATAATTAGGCCTAAAACCAAACACGTGGTATAACGTATTGCTTACGTTTATATTTTGGCAATTTGGTACCCCTAAAAGGGAACGAGGTGGACCATCCAAATTTATCATAATACATATTAGGGTCCTATACTATAATACCAAATGTTTAAATTGGGCAATTTTTAAAATTTAAGGGGTGGGCCAAGGTACCCCTCCCGAATTTCTCAATGGGTGCATTAATATACCCATGTCTTATGAAAGGTAATGAACCCCTGTATACGCCCATATAATTGTATAAGGTAATAGGACCTCATCCAAGCACATAATTAGGTCAAAACCAAACACGTGGTATAACGTATTGCTTACGTTTATATTTTGGCAATTTGGTACCCCTAAAAGGAAACGAGGTGGACCATCCAAATTTATAATAATAAATATTAGGGTCCTGTACTATAATACCAAATGTTTAAATTGGGCAATTTCCAAAATTTAAGGGGTGGGCCAAGGTACCCCTCCCAAATTTCTCAATGGGTGCATTAATATACCCATGTCTTATGAAAGGTAATGAACCCCTGTATACGCCCATATAACTATATAAGGTAATAACACCTCATCAAAGGGGATAAATTAGGTCAAAAACCCCCGAAATTTCAATTTTTGGCAATTTTTTACCCATGAAAGGGAACGACATAGACACCCAATACTGATAGGGGTACATACTATGGTCCTAGGCTACCATACCAAATTTTTAGATTTGGCAATTTCCAAAATTTAAGGGGGATGGTCCTATGTACCCCTGCCAAAATTTAGGGGGTGGGCCATGGTACCCCTGCCAAAATTTAGAGGGGGTGGTCCTAGGTACCCCTAGGTCATTGACCCCGGGCCAAGGTCATTGACCTTTGACCTATGACGTCACAAAAATTTTTGCTGACTCGACGCAATATACGGGGGGGAGTACTACTTGCATCAATCTAAGCGACTGTCACTGCAGTGTTGAGGAGCTTCCAGTGCGTGACTTTTCTACGGCTTTTCAGAGGTTCTATGATCGGACCCGTGAGTTCATAGGACGGTAAGGGATGTGTATGGAAAACAATGTGGTAATATTTTTTTCTACCATCGTTGAATATTTTATTTCGAGAGAGTCCCAGGACTTATTTAACGCACTGTGTAAGATGAAAAAGGATATTAGCATTTCCAACCATCGGCACTCTACTGTGAGTGTTGTAAGCATCATTTTCTTCCCGCTCGAAATTACAATTCGACTTTCTCATGCTAAACAGCACACAATCAACCACAAATTCCAGCAGGAGTTTGGGGATGGTATTATAATAGTTTCCCGATTTTAACGTATATACACTGACCGTTCCAAAGGAGATGTACTTTCGTTGGCTGTGCAGCTATTGGAAACAATAGTTGCGAGTGGTACTGTCGATCCAACAAATCGCCTCGTTCGTAGTGTATTCTCTCGTATACGTTGCTCCCCGACGCTTGTCGTATATATTGCTCGCTCCACTCCTTGGGAATACTGAATGCATGCTATAATCAAAGGGGATTTCCCCCTCATCCCCATTGCAATTTTCACACTGTATACAGATATAGACACGAAGCGACAAGAACATTTGTTGCATAACGACTTTGGTAACCATAATATAACTCAAGATATCAATATATTTACAAAATAGGTTACATTTTGTGAACATTTAACATTAAAAGGTTTTACAACTGATTTGAACATTTATATTGTTTTATGCAATATAAACTAATGCCCAATTTATATTTTACTTGTAGTTACAAATAGCTACTTTATTGGTTAAAGCAAATGACAAAAACAAAATTGATCCAAGCGGGAATCGAACCCGACACTCCTTCCACATGAGTCATAGATTCTCTTCACTCTGCCACACCGTCACTTGTTAATTTACGCGTTGTATCATATATGTGTCGAGTCTGAAAATTTAGGACGCTTTTTCTAGGCTATTTCTGGCTATTGCGCTCTCCCAGTTGCTAATATTAACCCTTTACATGTGCACTACTACCTCGTGAAAGATGGTCCCGAAGTTCATTTACCAAAATCTGCTCTCTCCTTGTAAGTTAAATTAACTTGTAATTATATGCAGCGTGCGAAATCCTGGTAGAGTTGGAGAAATTTTCTTCCACTCAACATTTTTGGAAGAAAATCCCCACTTACTGGAGACGTGAATAAAATGGCAGTATTTTCAGAAGTTTGCAAATTAATTACATGTACAGGGTGTCCAATATATAATGCCACTCGGAGTTTGGGATAGTAGAACTTTTGAACCTGAACAGTTACACAAATAATGGTTATACCAAAATGAAGCTTTCTCCATGCACATATATTTTTAAAGTAGGAAGCAACGATTTAAGTATACTAAAAACTACATAGTGTTGCCAGATGTAACCGAAGGTGTAAATCAATTTTTGTTTGCAAAACATGTAAATTGACTCATACGTATGGATGTTCTGTCGTTAATTTTCAGTTTGTTTAGTTAGAGTAGTTTGTAATCTATGGAACAGAAAAAAAGAATTTTTCATTTCCAGCGATAACTAATCGGATGAGGCCTCTGTAAGGTGGAACTAGGGAAATCGTTATTTTCGTAAATTAACACTCTGAATTGGTAACATTGTTGATGTTTCAGTGCATTAAAAGGTGTGTTAAGGATAAGGATCTGTCTACATTATGCAATTCCTGAAAACAACGAAAAAGAAACTTTGAAACTATCATGATACAACTTTTACTTACATGCACCCGGCAACACTGCTATTCATTTCTATGAGGCAACTTAAAGCAAAAGGTATATAAGAACATATTCTCGAACTAAACAAGATTTGGAAACGAACATTTGCAGTGCCATTGAGAACATTAACACTTCTCATCGTAAAGTTGCTGCCAACATGGTGAAACGTGTGAACCAGTGTTTGAATCAAAATAGGGGGCACTTCCGTTCCAGCATCGCTGTAGAGCTGATAACTCGTTTCGTGATAGTAGTAGTGTTGCCGGGTGCATGTAAGTAAAAGTTGTATCATGATAGTTTCAAAGTTTTTTTTCCCCATTGTTTTCAGGAATTGCATAATGTAGACAAATCCTTAACACGCCTTTTGATCCACTGAAACATCAGCAATGTTGCCAATTCAGAGTGTTAATTTATAAAAACAACGATTTTCCTAGTACCAGCTTACAGAGGTCTCATCCGATTAGTTATCGGTGGAAATGAAAAATTCTTTTTTCTGCTCCATAGTTTCCAAGCTACTCCAACTAAACAAACTGAAAATTAATGACAGAACATCCATACGTATGAGTTATGTGTCAATTTACATGTTTGCAAAAAAAAATTATTTACACTTTCGGTTAATCTGGCAACACTGTGCAGTTTCTAGTGTACTTAAATCGTTGCTTCCTACTTTAAAAATATATGCATGAACAAAGCTTCATTTTGGTATAACCATTATTTGTGTATCTGTTCAGGTTCAAAAGTTCTACTATCCCAAACTCTGGGTTGCTTTGTATATTGGACACCCTGTATTTCATATATAATTATTGGATGAAGTAACGGTTAGTGGTATCCATAATTTTGCATAGTTAATTAATTATGGGCATTCAAATAAGTGAGGCCTCTTTATCATTTGGTTTCACTCCGATCCCTCCCCACTACTCGGATTTCGACTGTTATGAATTTACACCCTGATTACATGTTATTCTTGTGCAGGGCACATCCTTTAGCAAATTGTACCCAGTACAATTTCCCCACATTTTGATTTTGTATGCGCCAACCCCTGGACAAAATTTTCCGGAAATAAGCAAAAAAGAAGGCAAATCTTTCTAGCTCAACAGTGTTGCCGGGTTGGACTACAAATTCTTTAAGTTCTCTCTCTACCAAAATTTGAAGTTGGACGACACGCTACTTTTTGCACTAGTTTTATTTATCTGCAAGCTATAATTCTTCAACAATCCGCTACTTTTTTATTTTCATGGTTTAACATATATATTCATAAATAGTTTTAATAAAACTAACATATTCAATGCCAATTCATTTGTTGATTTAGTACCATTTAATCTCCAAATCTGACAACACTGGACTTTTGTTAAGTTAGGGCTGTTGTAGTATTACTAACGTTTCGCTGTTTCAGTTAATGTCTTAGCCTAACAGTTGCAATAAGCTGTGTAAACATGAACATAGCAAATTTAATTATGTTAGTGTATTTTCCATATTAACATAATGAGCACGTGCAGTTACAATATAAACATCCAAAATGCATGGTTCCAGATAGAAAATTTGTCAGATGAATTAAAGAAGTGAAAAATGACAGAGAAAAGGCATACTTTAAACGTTGTCAAATGGTTGTACTTTAGAGCCCACAACATTGACTTAAGCAAACATGTCTCCTTGTAAATCAGAAAGGTCGCCCATTTTACACCATCATCGTCTGCCTAGTTCAGTGCAAACTGCAGTTCTATTACTCCTGACATAGTATGGAGTTCGCTCTAATATTCCACAGCCAACAGTCCGAAACTGTGGTCGCAAACTGGCCATTGCCAACTCAGACATCTGACGTATTTCGAACTTCAATAAGGATATATATATACAAAATAATTATGTTTGGATTCCGAATAGGACATGTTTGGATTACAAATAGTCACTTTTGAAGCACAACCTCGCAACTCTTTAATATTCAGGTCTGGCGACTGGCTCAGCACTTTTCTTCTGAAACCTGTTCACAGACGGACGGACGGATAACACATTCTTTACTTCTGCGCAACTTTTAAAAGAATAATAGTGATCTGTTACTGTATTGTTAAGAGGTTAAACCATGATAAAGTAGAATAATTCTAAAAACCTTTTGTAGTATACTAAATTGGAGACTGCAATATTGCTGTGTTTGTTCATTCTTTGTTACAAGTAATTGTGTATGGCGCTCATAAACTAGCAATTCATCTGACTTTGAATCTTTTAAAAATCTTTCTTCTCAAAAGAAATAGAATGTTATTAATCTTATCAAGCCATTTGCTGTCGCAATCCTTTAATTGTAAGTCGTTTAATGAGAAAGAGAACGCAGTTATATTCATAAGTATTCAGAGTTCTCATAAACTGTGCTACACCATGTTTGTATGTATAAAACAACATTGGGGTGAAAATGAGAGTGCCTTATATCCAGACGATGAGTAAATTATTATTTAGAAGTCCTTATCACGGCGAGATTAAAATACCGCTAATTTTACAGTAATTATGTGATATCTTCAAATAGATTAAAGATAATCCAAAAGTGGAACAAGAGCTCGCTAGACAATATTTTACATGAAATACCGTTATCTCAACTCACCTATCTGCTTTCGATTTCCAGCCATTTAGAAAATCGGCATTTATTTTCGCGTTTCTAAATGGCTGGAAACGGAAAGCTACTAGGTGGCTCGTCATAACGGTACATACTTCATGGAAAATAATATTGTCTAGGGCGCTCTTGTTCCACATTTCGACTATCTTTTATCTATTTGAAGATGTCATATAATTACTGTAAAATTAGCGGTATTTTAATTTTGCAGTGATTATGTCTCTTAAGACTCGAGCACGCGAAGTTTAAGTTCTTGAGAATTTTTTATTTTTGCATAAGATAGAAGTCAAGGATGTCTGGTGATGGTGGGAAAGAAAAAATAATTCCAAATTTCAACGGCTTTACTTATTTCCCATGTTTTAGATGTTGAAAACAGTTTCTTTTTTAATGCCTGTTCGTTGTACAATTTTTTATATGTGGAGAGGTCTAGAAGTCACTCCGTTAAAAATATAGGACTCCGTAAGTTTTTTTTTTTCAATTTTCCTCTACATCCAGAAACTATAATTTTTACGCTCTACCCTACCCAAATGTTTTAAGTTGTTCATACGGAAGCAGTTGAGAATAGATTTGCATTGAAGTTGGTCTACCTGAGTGTGACTAACATCACGTGATGTTATTATGTGGGTCAAGATGAAACAAAACAAGCCCTGCGGGGCTTCTAACCCCCTTCGCTCGCTGACCCTCGCTCAGTTATGTTTCGTAACGTAAAGGAATCACCTTTTATGCATTATATATTACGTACAAGGGCAAACAAATACTATTTTTTATCCTATTTTAATGATAAAAGTTTATTAAAATGAAAAAAATAAAATTCGTTGGGTCGGGTTTGAACACACGTCAAAAACGATTTTCATTACTATCCAGTGCGTTGGCATGTTCGGCCACGAGGATCGACAGTAGCGGGCGTTTGATTTCTGCTATATGCTTGCTTCGTGGCGAGAAACGGATAACTTCAACCAATCAAAACCGTGTATTTAGCTTATGTGGCTAGGGTCGAGAGTGATTGAAATATGCATCCGGAAATACAACTGATTTACTGGAGGAGGATGAAAATAAACTCGGAAACTGTTCTAACGATTTCGTTCATATTTCGTAAATACATAGACTACTGTAATAACCATACAAAGTAGCTTAATTCGTTTTTGTCAGGAAAATACAGAAAGGATAGTGTACTGGAAGAGGTGAGATTCTGGTGTCCCGCAAAGTTTCACCATGGGACCCTTATTGCTTTTACTATGCCTAAGTTAGTTTCCCAGTATAATAAAATCATTATATGGAGTTATTATTTTATAAACAATGTTATATCTTCTGAAACAAATGAAATTACTTTAAAAGAAAAACATAAAGAAACTTCACGAATGGTGTAAAGTCAACAATCCGCTGGTAAACACTGCAAACTACTCTTTCTTCCCATATACAAAGAAAACAAACGACTTATCATTTCAGTACGAAACACGTGCATGATGCTTTAGTAAAGAGAGTTGATCGAGTACTGATCTCAGTGTAATAATCAAATGAAACAGACAATGTAGCTCAGCGGTAGAGCGCTTTCCTCTGATGCGTGAGGTCCCTGGTTCGGTCCTCGGGTAATTAAGTTTGTGGTGGTCAACATCGTGCCCGTGGATTTTCTTGAGATATTCCCGTTTCCTCCAACATTTTCATTCCATCATAATTCACTTGATTTAGTCCTCGTCTCAGCCTAACAGGCATAATCGTGGGACGTTAAACTGAAAGATTTCATTTTTTCCTTGATTCTTTTTCTTTCTTTCTGGAACAGTTTTACTAAAGGAATGCTGTCCCCTCGCGTCCCCCCTCATTTCTAACAATCATACTGTATACTGTTGGCTTGTTACTCTTATAGTAAAAAGTTTGATTATCCTATATTTTAATACCAGTTTAAATATCTTAACGGGCGCGTAGAACATCAATTCTTTATATTTACAAATTCATTTTCCTCGATTTTCTCGTAAATTACACATGAGGATTCACACTTCCCATATCATTTTGTTTAGTTTGGTTAGTTCTATTAATTGATATACATCTCGTCTTTGGACAAAATACTTTCTGTTAAATGATGACAAAAACAACCGAAAATCTCATATACGTATGTAGATAATTAATCAATTCTTTGTAGATGAGAGGTTTCTCGTAGGAACAGTTGTGGATGTGTTGTGCGTTGGGGGAAAACTTGAATATGTAGGCCTACCTAGGCTTCTTGCCGCTCGCTCTCTTGTGACCCTTGGCGTTGGAACGAAAACCCTTCAAAGTCGGGATTAATCGAAGGAAACACTTGAAGGGCTTCGGAAGAGGTGGATTACATTTCATACCACGTGATAATGAAAGGATTTTATACGCGGGAAACAACACGTGTACACAATTAGGAAAAGGGAGGCTAATGTTGATCTGATATTAAATAATTTATTTTAAATTAATTAGGACTACGTGTATGGTTTGTCAAAATTCCTCTATACATTTTCTCTGCGTGGCTGTGTGTCCGTCCGTATGGGAGACAAAAACTCTTATCTAGTAGTTAATAGACATAGAGGGGTCAAGGTTCCATCTCTTCCGGTTACTGTCTGTTGAAACCGGAAGTTGTTCTAAAAAATTAGTAATTTCCGGTTTCAACGTGTATCTGAATAAATTCAGATGCTTATACTGTAGCTGTCAAGAACAAACTTAAGGTAGAAATAAATATACAGTGTAGTTGAAAAGTCTAGGTACATTCTTAGTTGCGAATTATTGCAGGGATTTAAATGACAATTCTGGTATGGCTATTGGGAACAGGGCCAGCTCTTCCATACGTGCAACAGGTTCACTTGCAGCCACGTAGGCAAGTTTCGAGGGTCGGCAAAATCTGTCATAATTATATTATTTAAAGTATACATATCTTGTTGGAAACAGACTTCATGATTATAGTAGTTAAATTTACTAAGCTGACCTTCTATTGGAATATTACATTCATAAATCATGTTTAGGTCGCATTAGATTAAAATCACATGGACAGTGCTAAAGCAAATGGTCAAACAAATCCCAGCATGAATTGCTTGATTGTTGTCAAATACAAGAACTCAATTTTCGAACACCTGTTCTATTTAGTTAGTTATCATAGTTTTGATATGAAAACTAGTCTTATCTTTATCACAAACAAGTTCCTTATCATTGAAGTTAAAAACAAGTTTTTTTTAATTTTTTTTAACAAATGTAGAAAGAAAGTCAAGAAATAAAGATAAAAGAGCTAGTTGCACTGGAATTGCAAACCAATATATTGAGATTGAAGCTTGATATTTAATTCTATAAAAAGCATTACCATCTTTCCTCTGCAGGTGTGTTTGCCTTATCTTTTACTAACATAATATATTATTATTTAAACAAAAAAAAATACATAGAATGAGGTTGTCTTTGTAACGTTTAGGCCTTTCTGAGTGTCTTTTCTCTCCCCTTCGTTCTTCATGAGGGAGTAACATACTCTATTTAAATCGTGGCTTTTAAGATTTGTTCTTCGTGGGAAATGATGTCATTGCACGGGGCAGCAAATTGCCTAGGGTCAGCCCTGATTGAGAGCCACTAATTTTATTAATCAATCACTTCCGTTAGTTCATTCATCCTCATGCGAATTCACATCCCACCGTCTCACCTAATATCACAACTACCTACAGAGAAATAAGCATAATAAAGTAGGAACAAACCACGCAAGTCTATGATTTATTTGTTCAATCATAATTATGAATCGAATTCGTTAATGAAGATGATCCATCCAATGGAAGTGGTAGTAATCAATCATTAATCATCCAAAAGCAAAAACTGCAACAGATAGCGATAAACAGTTTTCTACAATCGATTTAACCTCCCAAATATACATTCCATTTTTCTCTACTAAAACAAGTAGTGGTAGAAATCTATTACAACTTCACTTTGGGTTTCAGTATTAATTGAAAAAATATCAAGTTCCAGAAACCAAACTCCTTCACTGGTGAGCACCCTCGTGGCTAAGCGGTTAGCGTACGCGCTTTTGTCATGGAAGCCGCGAGTTCAATTCCCGTTGGGAGCTCATGTGTTTTGGATTCCTCGTTAACCAGTAGGTCCATATCTCATCTAGCCTCCCTGCTGAAAGGGACGGTAAATTCTAAGGGCCTTATGCAGAGTCATTTTGACGTCTGCTTAACGCCATACTACGGGGTTGACTAACGGATGGTTATCAAAATTGTATTCAGAGTCTCTAATTAAGACGTAGTATTTGACGAAATTAATCACATGTGACTAATTAATCTAGAGCAGAGGCTAATCTTTTATCCACGGTTTAGCGTGCGACACAACATTTCGTATTTCGTATTTCATATATTTTCATTTTCACGGACTACGCGTGCGTTTAACTACTTTTCCATAGTTGCCACATTTAGTTTTCTCACCCGATGCATTTGGGTTATATAAGTTCATCATTTTAGTTGTACTCAAAGTAGACTCTGAATACCATAACGTGCACCTTCCTTAGTAAAGATTTAGTATGCTTACTAACTAGTCTGAGAATAACCCTGGATTAACGAATTCTCTGAATACCGCCCTAAAAATTCAACTCAACTTTACGTGGTATACCCCGCTGCCTGTTAAGTAAACACTAGCGGTCCTGACCTGTTAAAGTACTGGTTGCAATATCAAATGCATGTACTCTTCATACTTCGTATGGTTACTTCCATATTAAAAAAAAAAAAAAAAAAAAAAAAAAACGAGTAGGAAAATATTTTATGTACTTTGGTATTTACTGATTTAAGTATTCATTAAAGTGTTGCTTGTGTTTTAACAAGGTGTGCAGATACTCAACACCTTAGCAGCACAGACAAAAACCACAGCATTGGAAAGAATAGGGTAGTCAACTGTCAACGTTGGCTCTATAGTGTAATTGGCCGTTTTGCAGACCATTTGCCAACGTGTCTCCTAGGAAATATGTTAAATTGCGGTTTGGAATGCGAGGGAAAGGCTGTTGGATAACTGACGGCCATTTGTCACTGGCCAACGTAAACTGTTGGATAAATGACGGCTAATTGTAGATTGACTAACATAAACTGTTAAGTAAATGACGGCTAATTGTTCGTTCGCCAACATAAACTGTTGGTTAAATTATGGCTAATTGTTCATTGGCCAACATAAACTGTTGGATTAATGGCGGCTAATTGTGCATTCACCAACATTAACTTTAAAATAGTACAGTGAGCCAACGTATTCTTCAACTTTGTATTTGCAAGTTCCTTAAGTACTAGGTTTATTTTATTTTATTATTCGAAGTAAAATTTACTTATAAATTTTCCTAATTGTGGCCCCAGATCGTTTATCTGCACTACAAACATTCGTGAACTAGTTAATTTTGAGAGATGGACAGCTAATAATGCATGTTCAACAAGGTAAGGCCCGATTTATATTATCCGTTGAACTTTCATATTCATCGCAGAGCGAAGCAGCATATTTGTTGCTCAGAAACCTTCTTGTTAGGAATATTTTGTCTAAGCTACATATTTGATCACTAGAAAATGAAATGAAATCTTTAAGTTTAACGTCCAACGGTTATGCCGGTTAGGCTAAAGAAGACAGTGACGATGAGAGATGAGTGAAATGGTGGAATGAAGGTGGGAGGAAACGAGAGAACCCCGAGAAAACCCACGAGCACGATGTTTATCCACCACAAAGTCCACACGGATCTGATCACTAGAGACCTTCGGATGTTAGGCAAAATGCCTATTCTTCAATATTAAAAATATGATCAAAAATAACGTTTTAAAGTTATAGTTGGGGGTTATAGTTTCAATTTAAGTCAATTTTATTTTGCCTATTATGCCTATTTCGCCCATTCGTACCTAAAGAATTGCTTTAGTGCCTAATGTTGCCAATTCTATGCATTTTCTTCAAAATAAGACTTTATTGGGGCAAAATATATTCTATAATTTAGTATTTCAAGAAAGGATTCTGTTTCTTTCGAGAAATATAAGTGTTGTTAGTAACGATAAGATGTAAAACTTTGGACTGTTGTGTATTCTGATAAGTATATAAAATCCATACTGTTATATGTACTGATAAAGTGCTGTAGGGAATGTATTTACCAAATATACACGGAATACATATCAAGCTTCGTTTTCATATAGGTATACAATAAAAGAAAATATTAACAAACAAGTATGTTTCTATATTCTTTGAACATTATTAGCGGTCCCGGGTTCGATTCCCGGTGGGAGCACTCGGTCGAAAAAGTGTAAAACGTTTTTTCAGACCACCCACCCTGAATAAGGTTTTCCTGGGTTTTCCTCTTTCACACTAGGCAAATGCCGGGGTGATACCTAACTTATAGGTCCCAGGCATATTCCTTCCTTCCCCAATCCTTTCTTCCTTCTCTTTCCCCGGGTAGTGTGCCCGCCGAGGGACGTCATCCCTCTAACGTATCGGGAGGGCGTCAATGGCCACAGATGCCGAAAGCACAGAAAATTACAATCCTAAATTCTAAAGCTTTGAACATTATCTATTACTTGAATTTTATTCTTTAATTCTATTGAGTATTTATCTTCATTTCGAGTTACATTTTAGTGCCTATTTTTTTTTTTTAATTTAAGTTCCTATTTTCCAGATTTTTAATGACTAAACAGCCGACCTCTACTAATCAGATAGCATAAATCAGATTTAATGTGGTCAGCGTACGTGCGTTTAATATTATGTAACGTAGGAACTGATAAACAGTCAAATAATTCAGGATTTTTTTTTTTTAAGTGTGTCATTAGGCCTGTAGCCACTTTGTTTTTAACTAACTGCAAAGTAATATTTTTTATGACTTATATTCATTAAATTTTGACGTATCTCACTGCTTTTGTGTTTTTAAATAACTGGAACAATTTAAACTTCGTATTTCACGTTGTTTCAATAAGAATTAACACAATCGTCCAAGTAATGAAAATTGTAGTTTTATACATTTTACCTGCAAATTATCGAGAACTTAGTATTATGGGGAACAACAAAGTTAACAAGAAAATCAATTTTTCCTGTAATTCTAAAAATAATTTGTTCGGGGAGAAAATATTGAGTGACAGGTGTGATAAGTGGTAATTTTAACCTGCAGCCACTGCTTACTTTGTTCTTTCTTCTCGTCGCATCGTTATGGTCGTGGTTCATATTTGGAGAAACTGTGGGCTGACCAATGGACGTCAGAGTTGGTAACACAGCAGCGATTAGACCTAATTATGTTCACGGTCTTCGCTGTCTCCCCCCCCCCTCCTTCACCTAATGCTATCGATCACAGCTGCCACGGTGGACAAAGTGGGCGGTCACCTCATCTTACAAAGTCACGTGAAAACAAGCAAACGTACTAAGTGAGTGACCACATGCTGGTATTGCACACACATCACCACAAAGGAAGATTACATAACTACGTACAATACTTGAAACTTTAAAACGGATCATTCTCTATTAACCCTTTAAAGATTTATGGTAACATTTTCATAAGGCAAATTTCAAAAAATTTTCACGCCCTTAGTTTTCCAGATAGACTGAAATTTTGCATACGGATTGTGTGCACCTTTGAGTATTTCTATTTCTATTTTTTTCTTTTTTCTTTTTTTTCTTTTTTTTTTTTTTTAGATCCCTACGTGAACCCAAGCTCGGACCAAATTTTACAGACCGGTGATTTTACAGAAAATTTCCGTTTTTTTCCCGAATTTCTCGGTTCAAGTGTATGATACGGACATGTGAGTGATGCCGTTGGAAAGAGCTCATTATACTGACGAAAATGGCGTTTGAACTATGACTCAGTAATTTTTGAAAATATTTTTATATATATGAATATAAAAATGGGTCACCTTCAGACTTTGAAAAATTTTTCCACCGTTAGTTTTCAAGATACAAGATTGAAATTTTGCACACCAATTGTGTATATAACTATGTAGTTTTCAAAAAAAAAAAAAAATCTTATGTGAACCAAGGCCCGGGCCAGAGGGGCGCAAAAATTTTGAAACCTTTTTTTAAAATACTCCCGGTTTTTCCCTATTTTTCTGTTTCTGGTGTATAATAGGGGCAAGTGAGTGGTACCGTTAGAAAGAAGGCTCTATTCTGAAAAAATATATATGAACAATGATCTTATGGTAAATAGTAAGGAAGCAGTAGCTATTTGACTGAAAGTCTAAAATTTACCTCAAAAAGTGGAAATTCTAAAAGGCTAGCGCCGTAACTTAGATTTTTTCTGAGGTGGGTAAGCATTAGTATTTTGGCTTATTCAATGTTATTTTTCTTGTAACGTGTGTGCCTGACATCAGAATTTCAAGAATGCCTTCAAAAGTTAAAAATCACTGGATGCCCCAAAGCTGGCAGAAAGGAACGTGTTGTCGGCCTCTGCCGATGTGACTTTCGTCATGTAGACTCTAGAGCCGCCACTGGCAAGATATAGACAAACAATATCAAATGCAATTGGGACCAATCTTTAGCACAGCATTAGCTCGTGTTAAACTCAATCTAATACGTAAAAAGAAATAAATTATTGGTTTGGAAAAGAAATAAAGAGAATGAATCATTTAATTTTCGAATGCGAATTGCTTCAATAAGTTATATTCTTAAATTTTTCATACCTTTATAATTACAGTCAACATGATCCCATATACGAGAAATCGGGAATTAATTTATTCTAGAAAACATACAGTATATATATATGTCTATAAATCCAATATATTTCATTCAATCAAACGTTTTCTTGTACGTCTTATATCTGAAGAACTACAAACCAAAACTACCATTTAACTCAGTATGGTGTGCTTATTCCGTAAAAAATACGAAAACTCGATTTACGGGCCATCCAAAATTTTTATGGCCCCTGATCCAAAAAATCCAATATTTTTCATTCAATTATTAATTTTCTTGTACTCCTTATATCTCGATAACTACATATACTGTAACCAAACCAAAACTACCACTTAACTAAGTATGATTTGCTTATGCCGTAAAAAAAGAAAAAAGAAAAAGAAAAGAAATCTCGATTTAAGGTCTATTCAAAAATTTGGTGGCCCCTGATCCAAAAAATCCAATGTTTTTCATTCAACCAAACGTTTTCTTGTACGTCTTATGTCTGGAGAACTGCATATAGTGTATCCAAACCAATACTACCACTTAACTCTGTATGATGTGCTTATTCTGTAAAATATACGGAAACTCGATTTAGAGACCGTTCAAAAATTTTGTGGCTCCTGATCCAAAAACTAATTATTGGCCAAGATCGCCATTTTTTGATCCATTTTTTGGATCATTCCTAAAATTCTTGTTTTTAGAAATTCTTAGATCTACAGGGTTAAACATATGATCTCTCAGAACAAGGTAAAAGTGTTTATTTCTTAATCTCAAATGCTCAGATATCAAGAATAAGAACTGGGATCACATGAGTGTAGTGGTGACATTTATATTACCATACCATTATCAATAATTGTCGATCCATTGCTGGATTAAGGTCTATCTAATATTTTTTGACAACCATCTATTTTGGATAATTCGTTTCCAAGATATTGGCAGTGCTACCTAATTTCGTCACATCACCTTGTATTAGGATGCTCTATAGATGCCTACTTGTTACTTGTGGTATCCAATAAAAAAATAACTTGCTTTTGTCTATCTTGTATGGTTTGTTTCCTAATAGTGGTGTGTTATATCTATCCACCAACTCTATCTCTATCTATACCTATATCTATATCTATACCTATCTATATCTATCTATATCTATACCTATATATATTTCTAGAACCGGTTGTTAAAAAAATTAGAATAACACCACTGTTTGTAACATGCCGTTCTTACAAAGTTACTTTAGTGTATATCATACCTACAAGAACTTGAAAAAAGGTATCAAGGTCATTTCTCTACTAGCCTGCATGCTAAAGGAAAGAAGAAGTTCTCATTGAAAAAAAAAAACTGATTTATGATGTAACAAGTGAAGCTTGTCAAACAACGGTTTTATATCACCACAAAACATCTTCATGCAACCAAATAGAAGAACATTCTTAAACTGGAACAGATAATTGATCTAGCAATAACCAAAACAAACACTTTTGTTTACGATTTTTTTCTTCTTTCGTAAGTGAGAGAGTAGTAAACCGAAAGAGAGATAAAGTTTTATTTCTCAAAAAATAAATAAAAATGAGAAAGAAGTAGGAAATGCATAATCCGGCATACATAAAAGTCAAAACGATGGAAAAAGTGAAACGTAAGGAGTCGTAAAAGCTAGGATAACGCAACTTTTATGATTTGTCAGTAAGTTGATCGTAAAACACAAATAGAGATTCCCAAAGCGACGCCTACAAGTCTTCAAGGCAAAGTATTGAAGTGTTCCTTATTTCTACTTTTGATTCCCATTTTCACAGGCGGCTGCCACAGGGAACTATTGTTAACTATTTCTGTATAAAGTTTAATCTACTGCAAATATAATTCCTTATGCAGAGTTGGTTTGAGGTTTGATTAGCGCCGTACTAAAGGCCTATCTAGTGCACGAAACATATCTTAGTCCAACTCTTTAGTATGGCACTAATCACGCTTCAGAACGACTCTGCATAAGGCCCAATATGTCTACTAGAGATCTTTGATCAATTGTACAGTCGGTAACAAAAGTAAATTACACCTACAGTTGTTTATTATACTTACTTCATTGGGACAAGGAGGTCATACTGTAAGAGTTTGCGTCAACGTAACGTAACGCAAAATTTGGGCTTTGGTTTGCGATAATAGGGATGGCAATTATAATTGATTTTTGCATTTTACGCTACGCAGTATTTGCGAATATTTACGGAGCCCCAAACGAATGAATTTGAGCAGAGTTTTTCTTATGTAGGAGAATATTGATTTGTATAAGTTAGTGAAACGTACTAAAATTAGTCCATTTGTTTCGAAGTCACTTTTTTTAAAAGTAAACTTATAAAAATATTAAAAAGTCTTAAAATATAAACGGCGTGACAAACATCTTGGCATTTGAAGGCGGTGCTCCAAGTTCCCTTTAAATGCTGCTAGCAAATGAAAGGCCAGCGGTATTGCCACGTTTATCTTGTACACATCTACGTCTATCCTCTGCCACCTGATGGCACAAATGGCACTGTACTTCATCTGCTTAGCCATAGCCACACCCCTTAGCACTTGGCAACGTCGCCTCAAAACTCACGTTTTATTCGTTTAGCTGAAATGCCAAGATGTTTGTCACCAAGGCTTAAGTGGGGTATGTTTATCAGCGACTGGAAATGCTATAATAACGGGCCAGTGCCTGCACTAAATTACGTTGTTTCTGCCCCCTCTATCCTGAGCTTCAAAGATCGGTTTACAAAATTAAAATCGAAAACAGCTGTTTTGGGTATGATGCTAGTTTAACCTTATTCTTCTCAGAATTTCTTCCTTCTATACTGTTACCGTATGAAAACTTTTGAGATAAGAAACTTGCGAATAGCGTTTTTAACATTCTGCTCCTCGTATTTTAGCGACCTCGATAAATGTTATATATAGTTATAATCAAGTTTTAGTTTTTTTCCATAAGTAGAAGCTTTGCTTTGTAGAAACAGTAACACGTATGTAGTTTTTTATGTGAATATATTGTTTTGCTCAGCAAATAGTTTGTTTGTGTTTAAGTTTTAGTTTATACATCAATTTTAAATATTTTCTCCCACTAAATCCACTACATTTTCAGCACGTTATTGCTAACACTATTAAACTCTTTACTGAACGTTTTTGTCCCTGAACGTTACTTTAATAGCTCTATTCTCTTTCTAGCCTTAGAAAAAGTAGATGTAAACATATCCATCTGACTACCATCAGGTCGATGACCAGTGATTGGTTGTTTGTCTCACTGCACTAGTATCCTACCGCAATATGTTTCTACTAAAATAATAATTTCAAATAAATATATCTGAATTTATCCTGCATTTTGTGATAAAAAAAAACGCAATATATATAATATTTAACAACAGATATAGTTTTATTTCAACCTCACGCGTATTTGGACATATAATATTTACTGCGCATGCGTATGGGTTCGCGCGCCTACCTCCACTTATTTAAAATTATTGTAGAATGCAGCGTTTCATGGCGACGATGTGTGACAATAATCCATTTTCGTCTCGTGTTATAAAACACAAAAGAGGACAACAGGAACAGAGGCAATCACGTTTATATAACGATTTAAGAAGATACATATTTCCAACATTAATTATTTACCAACCAACTGTAGCCTTTATACTTTGGAAATTATGCGACGACAGTAAGTAAGCAGACGATCTTGCTGTTCACGTCTCTCACTGCCGAAGCACATGTGAGCCGCGGAGTAATACATTTCGCTTTGTTTACGTCTACTTTATTCTAAGGGTGGAAAGACTTTAAACAGGCATGATAACTCAGTGGTACACCGCCCACCTCTGGTGCGTGGGATTTCTAGTTCGATTCCCGGCTAAGTAAATTTGTGGTAGACAACATCATGCCCGTGGGTTTTGTCGGGGTAGTCCCATCTTTTTCCACATTATCATTCCACCAATTCTACCATTATCATTCACTTACCTTAATCATCGTCTCCGTTAGCCTAAAGGACATAATCGTTGGGCGTTAAACGAAAAGCTTCAATAATTCATTTTTCCATTAATCGGTGGCAGGCCCGTATCTAGGGAGTCTAGGGGGTCCGGCCCCCCACCTAAATTTTTACTGGCCCCCTCTAAAATTTTCGCAGTACGCTTACAAATGAACTATAATATGAGATGAACTACTATTTTTGAATAGCTCCCCCCTAACTTCCATCGGGCCCCCCTACATTTTCGGGCTGGCTACGGGACTGATCAGTGGTAATTTTTGGCTTACAGAACATCTCTTGAAAGCCAATAAAGATCTTGTTTTATTTCGTACGTCTTGACTACTCTTCTTAAATTCGCTGTGCCCTCCCCCGAAATAAGACCGTTACGGTTCTGTTCTTGCGTTCGTGTGTATGCGCGAGAAATGTGTGAAAATTGTTTCACTAAATAATTGAATTAAACGGCCAGTGTTTGATGTGAACCACAGTTCTATCTTCGTGATCTGCTTTATTTAATGATTGCACTTGCATTCACATGCAACAAGTGAAAACGAAGGGAGGGGCGGAGCGTAGCGGAAGGGTATAATGGCGATTAAATGTACATAGTTTGGATGGCAATAAAACGACGTGTATCGTCCAATCCCATTGCGGAAACTAATGTTGCATGCTGATGGAATTGGATGCATTTTAAATGTATTCCATACACGCACTCCAAGAAACATCACATAACTGAAATGTTTCGCTTTTTTTTTTTTTTTTTGCTCTTTTTTTTTTTTAAAATAGCTTATATCTTCATTTTCCTTCACAGGAACTGTAAACGTCGTTCTTGTAGATTGAAAACTACAACATGTGACCAAAAGTCTTTTTACAAATTACGTTTATCGCATTTGCTAGTATATAAAACGCAATCAATTCTGCCATTTAAAAAAAAAAAAAATCTGAATCTGTAATCTAACGTAATTTATAGGATTAGGAATTAGATTTCTGGGCGTTTGGCATCTAAGGCCATTTAGCCCGTCACATATATGAGGGATGGCGTCTCTTGGCGATCACACTATCCGGGGAAAGGGAAGGATGGAAGGGAATCGCCTGGGACCTGAATGTTAGGTACCATATCGGCATTTGCCTGCTGTGAATGAGGCAAACCCAAGAAAACGTTACTCAGGATGGCTGGGTCATCTTCATGAATTGATGCATGAAATATATATAGACCAAAAAAAGGTACGAAAATAAAGAATAATCATCTACAAATTAATAATAATGCTATCACTCCTGCCTAATCTCATGAGGGAATTGATCCCTGCTCTCTTGAAAACTACGTCTCTGACTGTCGTGGTTCAGATCCCATGTTAAACTCTAGGTCTCGTTCCATATAGCCTCACAGCAGACAAAAGACAACTACAAACACGCAAAGAATAATTTGACTGGTGCACAGACAAACGCCAGAAAAAACAATGCAGGTGCAATATTTCGCTCGATCTAAATCCTGGATCCTACATATCCAGTAGGCTATTGTATAAATAATAGCTTAAATTATTTTTGGCACTCTAAAAACTGGGGGTCTAGGCCCCCTGGCCCTGGGCTAGATCTGCCACTGACAACAATACATACAATTTGTTAGCTAACAACGTGTTCTGCTGCATTTACAGTAGATCAATAAATAATTTCTTCTTGGAAAATGAGAAAAAAAGTTAATAAGTGTTGGAAATGTACAAGACTTAAGGCCACTCAAGTTATTTTTTTTTTAAATTTCTCGATAACTATGCATGTGAATTCACCCACATACTTTGCTATTTTGTTCAGCTCGGTATGATTTATCGGCGAATGTATGTCTTATCTTTTGAAACTATTTCAGTTTAAACAGAATTTAGGATTTAGTGCTAATTTTAGATTTTATCGTGTACTTCGTGTTGTTATAGCTGGCAGGTGTGGTAATGAAGAGGTCATAAGAGGGCATGTTTCTCTCAAAGTATCAATTTTTAGGTTTATAAACAAACTCTATTTTCTTCATTTTATCGAATATTCCGCACGAACTTCCACACTCACGCCTCTATTATTTTGATAAGCTAAATTAGTTTTATCAATATGTATATACACAGCGGCGGATCCAGGATATGATCAAGGGAGGGGCTAAAACATATTTTGCCGTTTTATCCAGTGTAAAGCAGGATTGAAGTCCATTTTATCCAGTGTATACCTGAGCATCAAGGGAGCTATAGCCCCTATAGCCTCCCTTGGATCCGCCACTGTATATACATGTGTCATCTTTGGACACTTTTTTCTAATGCTAATAATATTGCAGCTCATTTTAAAGATTTAAAAACGATCTTCTTGCCTCGCATGTACTTACAAAAATTCGAGCACTGAAGACTAGAAAATAGGTTATAACCTTTCGGTCACGTCTTTTAAATTGATGAACGTAATGAAGGCTCACACTCAGAAATTTTTGTTGGGGAGAACCTAATACTACAAGACCCCACGTCTACAGGGATGGATTAAACTATCTGGAGGCCTAGGGCTAGGAAAAATAGCAGGGGAAGCAAAGCGAACCTTCTCATTTCACCTAATACATGAGCTCCTTAGTGACTAAGCTGTTAGCGTACGCGCCTTTGGCAGGGGAGGCCTGGGTTCGATTCTCGGCGGGAGCTCATCCGAACTACCACAGATGCTTTTTTTTTCGCATACCATTTCGTTTTTGGATGAAAATATCCAATATGTTTCAATCAAAAATTTTCATGTAGGCCTTATATCTGGAGAACTACATATATACCTAGGGTAGCCAAACCCAAACTATGAGTTAACTTAGTATGATGTGCTTATTCCGAAGGAAATACAAAAACTCGATTTAGGGGCCGTTCAGAAATTTTATGGTCCTTGTTCCACAAACTAATTATTGGCCAAGATCACAATCTTTTGATGGCTTTTTTTTAAAATCATTCCTAAAATTCTTGTTTAAAAAAAAATATACTTTCGCCCTGGGCCCGGGCTCCTGTGTAAGTACATGGCTGACTGTAGTACTATTATAAAAAGAATGTGAAACATTTTCTCTCATATTTTCTTCTGAGACAAATCGTAACTCAACCTTCACTCCGATCCGCGATGTGAGAAGTTCTTGATAGTACCATTGTAAGTGTATATGGGGGAGGCTTGTGTACCTAAGATCTACAACGAAAGGTCACAGGTTGCATGTACAGTCACGAAAGAAAGTGTTCTTCAGTTGACCCAATTTCTTATCCTAGTAACTCCACAACAAATTAGCCTAATAGAGTACCGACTTTGGCAAATTATCAAGTTACAACCATTCTAAGGATAGGAACAAAAAGATCCAAATTAATTAATTTATTTCTGACAACAGAAAATTTGTCAACTGTCAAATACTTTCTTTCCCGTGTGTACATGTACTATTTTTGCTATTGACAGAAAGGTAATTGCTACCGAATTGCTTTTTTTTTTTAAGTACATAAATCATTGGCGTTCCATCACGCAAATGCTCGATCAGAATGCCACTCAATTGGTGTCACAGATTACTTTATTCACATAAATAATTCTGCAAAACTCTATTTACAGTGCTTTAAGAAAGTCTCAAGAGTTCATGAGAAGCGGTGGAAACATCGCTTCCTCTGAGTAAACAAAATAATGCAGTTGGCTCAGTGGTAGAGCGTCCAACTCCGGTGCTTGGGATCCCTGGTTCGATCCCAGCTCGCGCCGTGTGGACTTTGTGGTGGACAAACACCGTGCTCTTAAGCTTTCTCGGGGTTCTTCCGTTTCCTCACACTTTCTTCGTTCCACAATTTCATTCATTTCTCATCATCACCGTCTCCTTTAGCCTAACCGGGAAAAAACGTGGGACGTAAAACTGAAAGATTTCATTTCATTTTATTTTCAAAATAATGCACTAAAATAAATAATGGAGTAATGATTTAAGAATAATGCATTAAAATAACAGCTTCCCATAAATAAGAAACCACGATACGCCACTGATAACTTACATCATAATAGCCCGAAATTTGTTTATAGTGGAAGCAATCCAGTGCAATAGGATTCCGTTGTAAACATTCATAATAGCTTATTGCCGATTGGGACTTCATAATCTGAGGATACACTTCAAACGTGCGTATAGTACACCAGAAATTGTTGAGTTGAGTTGAGTTGATTTTGAGTTTAACGTCCCGTTCAGCAGCGAGGCTATATGAGACGTGGACCTACTGATTAACGTGGAATCCGACACATAAGCTCCCGCCGGAAATCGAACCCGGGTCTCCCACGCCCCACCAGAAATGGTGTTGCCTACGAAACGAGACGGGACGAAAAACAAGCTTTTCCCATCTCGTCTCGTTCTGTAAATGTATATACAAAATGTATTCCCTTATTTTTTAAAATTAATTTTGTCTGGAAATCATTAGAACTTTTTTTTCGTCATAAGAGATCCACAAAGATCGTGATATAACAACACTTAAGCCATATTTATTATTGGAGTGTATTGTGGACTTACGTATCTTTAAATGTTGGCAAATGCTGGTTCATTATGTTCGTACAGTCACTTGATCAATTTATAATTTTTACACTATGAATTATGCGACACTAGAACAGTTTTGAGATGTTAAGACTTAGGCGAACTAGTGTTCTTTACAGTACTTATGAAATTTGTCGTCTTATTTCGATTCTTGCCTCAAATTTCAAAAGGTGCTTCTTGCCTCAAATGATCCCATAGTAATAAGGAAAAGGAATCGTTAATATCATTCGCTCTTCTTTTGAAAGAACTTGTTATGTTTGATATTTTCTGTCTCTCTCTCTCTCTCTCTCTCTCTTTTTTTTTTTTGTTAGGACACGGTGACAGTGGTAGAGTGTTTACCTCTGGTTTGAGGTCTCTGATTCGATCCCCGCACAAGTAAGCTTGCAGTAGGCAGCATCATGCCCGTGGGTTTTCTGGGGGTATTCCCGTTCTCTCCCATATTCTCATTTCATTGACTCTTCCATCATGATGGGGGCACGGTGGCTCAGTGGTAAAGCGTTCACCTCCGGTGTTTGGGGTCCCTGGTTCGATCCCAGCTCGCGCCATGTTGGCTTTGTGGTGGCAAACACCGTGCTCGTGAGTTTTCTCGGAGTTCTCTCGTTTCCTCATATTTTCTTCATTCCACCATTTCATTCATTTCTTATCATCACCGTCTCCTTTAGCCTAACCGGTATAATAGTGGGACGTAAAACTTAGAGATTTAATTTCAATTGTTTTCTTTTTCTTTGTCAGTAATATGATAAATGTTTAGGAAAACAAAGTAAACTAGGACCCAAAAGAAACTAATAATATTAGCATTCACTCTTTTTTGGAAGATATAATGGAGTTTGTTTACGTAACAAAAGCCAGATATAATAATATTGGGATTCGAACCTTGGATCCCTTTTGAAGTCTTCCTTAGCATCATTTATTTGTCAAAGACTGAAAGATCCAATAAGGAATTGGTACGTAAACAAATATTTTCACTTTTATGGTTTTAGGATTTGAGCGTTAAACATCAGAGGCATAAGCCGTTTACCCATCATTGCTGTTGCGTTAGCTCCAAGATATGCTGCTCGCTGCCTGTAAGAGAGTACAAAGTGGGACAGCAATGCATGATTTATGCCAGATGGATAGTGAGAGACGAAAGTAATGTTTGAACTTTTTTGTTGATGGGTACCTTACCTTCTGATAAACACTTTATGCCGCATACACTTTAACTTATACACATTGAAGCGCTAAAAGAAAATATGACTTATTAAACACCTTTGGTTAACATTATTGTCATTTATAGGAATGATAACAAGAATTTCACATTAGCACTATATTATCACTTTCACTGTACGAATTACATATGATTCAACAATAAGGATATGTACAAATTATGGATAATATTTTACTTAAACAAAAGAATGGTGGCCCAATCACTGTGGTATACCGACCGAACGATACCGAGATAATACGCGAAGTTTCGACCGGACGAGGATGATGAATTGGTTAGTGGCTGTGTAGTCCACTACAGAAACTTCACTTCGATCGCTGTAGAAAGTTCACAAAACATGTTTGTTTTTATTAGGCGGCGTGAAAACTACCATTTGAACATTTGACCATTAGGATTTACGTAGTGTGAATTTATTACATTCTTCCTGTTGGTTGCACTTCTACTCGATACAGTTTAATATTTGAAAGTATAATTTATCGTATGTTGCACTATCGTAACATTATAAAATATTCCAACTTTACATATTGAAAAAATTATACTCTCTCTTTCGAGAGTATATATACTTGCGGCTTTACATGTCGAGGAAAAGAGAATGAGAGTCCTTTTTTTGGACCTTTACTTGCGATGCACAGTTGCTAGTCAGCGGCGCAAGAATACACTGACTAACTAAAATATAGTTCGTAAAGAACATTAAGTTTTTACGTTATTATATTCTTAATAATATATAATAAACGGTTCATAGATTAATAGAAATCACATTAAAAACACTGATTATTTCAATAAGTTATGGAACTGACGATTTTTGGTAAATCCTACATTGTCACGTAAAACTCTGTCATTGTCATGAGAGTTCACTGCGTGGGCGTTTCTTTTGAGGGTAGCTAAATACCTCAACCATATATGGACTGACGAGAGGAAGTAAGACTGTCTGGAAGAGTGAGGTACCTTTTGGGTGAGAAATTCTTAAGCATTGTTCTCCTCCAACTGTTGATTAGTTGCATTTCATTTCCAAGAATTGATGTTGGAATAATACGAGGGTTGGTTTAAAAATCCAAGCCAATCCATCTTGTTACATATGGGGCCCGACGGACTGTCCACTGAAGGTATCACAGAAGTGGGCAAGAACCCTGGAATCCAAATCTTCATAACCATACTGCAACACAACAGCAATCACAACACTCCATTAGTCCATAGAGGGTTAATGTTATTTTAAGTTCGTTTACACTGAAGAATAACAGTTTGTAGGTTTACTTGGACGCACATAATCGCGAAATTCGAAGAATAACGAACGCGAGGGTCATTTACGATAACGCGAGGGCCATTTCGTAAATGTTTTTTGAGTTTTTTTTATTTTTATTATTAGTTTATATATTTTTTTTTTGAAATGTAAACATAAAGATAATTTCAATGGTTGAATATAAATCGATAGTTATTTGTAGCTGAAAATACTATTCAACATCGTTTTTCACAATGTTTTTCAAAATTTAAACCAGATTACACAAACATATTAATACATTCATTGCAATAATGTATTCAATGAATAAATATCATACTTAATAAAAGATTACACTTGGTAAGGTATCGTATTCAATGCCATATTTAAAAATACACAGTAAAGTACAAACTAAATGTATACTAATAAATTTAAAATAGTAAAATTGCTTTAATATTTTGCAATAATGCTTCTTAATTTTTAAAATAAAACACACAATATCACTCAAAATAGCATATATCGCTAAGTAATTCAACATATCATGATATTGTTTTTCATAAAGAAAATATTCCTTACGGCTAAATGCATAAAAATTTATTATATTTGAAACACCAATATTACTCATAAAATTTAAAAGTGTATGTTTCTGGGTATATTAACACAAAATATTTATTAAAATAATTTAACACAACTAAAACATGCGATATAATACACACGATTAGTTCACATTTTATTAAAATTACATGGTAAAAGCACATAAGTAAATATAACACTAAAAATATTTCATTTATTATGAAATGAAAGACTGGGCACATGTGAGCTTGTTATGCTCAAAGTATATCAAAATATACTGCCTGCATTACATTGACAAGACCCTATTCCATTTATTAGTGAATATATTTCCATTCCCGAAGCAAAGTGAAAAGATAGAATGTTGGGTTAGAATTTAAAAATAATACAGAGGGGACTAATAAGAAAATTGCCTACTTCGGGCATTACATAATATGAATAACCCACAATATTGGAGGAACCTTTGCTTCAATGTCTTCAAGTTAAGACTTGACATGTTTTCGTATTCAACGAAAAAATTAATACATAGTAAATGCAACAATGGTTGCTAACAATTGGCATGTACACAATTTATTTGATACTTATTTATAGTAAGATGTCTCATTATATATTCTTTTCAACTTAACAACGCGCCTGAAGGTGGGTACAGATAACTACCATAACTTACCACACCAAAATTCAAGTATCCTCAGCTGATTAGTAATCCCAGAGGCATACTGATTGGTTAAAACAAATAAATTGAGATAACATATCGTAAGTATACATTACTATTAATTGACGCATGGATGTTGTTTAAAAGTTGAAATCTTTACTGCATTAATTTAAAATGTGCTTATTCAGGTTTATTACCGAATGGTTTTTTACCAGAATATTTAAATTTATGATTTGACAAATTGTTAATTTTGTAAAATTGCAACACTGTGATGGAATATTTTGTAAAGATTTCCCACATTTTCACAATTTAGATTTATTTCCTTTCACTATATTTGAAAATTTTCACTGCGCAAATTCACTCTTGCACTTTGAAAAGAAACACTATATTCTCTATGATTCGAAAAATGAAATTTCGTGGTGATGCATTAACGAAAAAGTATGCTATTACAAATAGTTTCGTAATACGTATTTAAAATATCAAGAATTTTTTTTTTTTTGTAGGTATCTTTCATGCAACATTTTCAATATCTTATAAGGTGCAACAATGTATGAAGTAAAAAATTAATATTCAAAATTTTCCTGTATTTATCGGCTACAGCCATTAACGTGATACACACAATAAAATATTATTGTTTTTATTTAAACATTCAAAATTTTGTAAAGCACTAACAGTGTTGAAAAATATTTATGGTATGAAAAATAATTACAAACAACAAAAGAATTTTGTATAAAAGAACTTTTGCAATGGATATGACCAAAATTTATTTTTCATTGCAAGGTCAAAATATGGAAAATGGGCAATCCGGCTATGTATTAATGTCGTTTACCCAATTCCTTTTCGTATTGGATTTAGTACAACATTGTAGAGTAAAATTTTCATGCATTCAAAAATTTTGAGTTTAACTTCCATACTTGGCATGCACCAATTTTTGTTAGTACAAGAACGCAACATTCTGTAAGCAGTAGATTTATGTACTACCTTACTGTGAGAATCAGCTGTTACCTTGTGACTGGTTTGTACTCTCGAAACGTTTATGCATTGAGTGTCGTTGCGAATATTGACAGCAAAGAATTTACACTTTCTACGTAGGCGTAATGCCTTACTTACTTTACACACATCTTTGCAAGTTTTCAGGTTATTTTTCATTTTGGCACGGTGAAAAAATTGTTGCTTACCTTGTTTACTTTTCAAGCAAAAATTTCTGTTTCTAAATTTCTCGGTAGCATTTCGAGTTGAATACAAAGTATTGGTTGGTGGGTAGTCAATTTGAACGTTTTGACTTAGTTCAATACATTTTTCCTTACCTTTTCTAAATCTAAATTTCATAGATTTATAAGTTGCACGATGTATGCCAAGCGAACATGGAAAGGTTTCATTTCTGTTAAAACCTACAATTACGAATATGCATACTGTACCTTTCAGCAACACTAAAGATATATTACCACTGGAAAAATAATGCAACTCACCAATCTGAATTGGTTGTCTAATGCAGTTTACTGTGGGAAAACTCGTAACATGCCGTGTGTACACCACAAAAATTACAGGACTTGTAGACAAACATTTTTTTCGAACAAGTAGCCTTGAGCTGGAGGGGGGAAACAGCTGATCCACCCACTTCCTATTACATAAGGGACAAGTGCAGACATTAATCTCGTCTGAAAATACTACAACAGTATCACCTTTTATTTCCCTAGTGGTGGTTACGTTAACCACGCTCGTACTACTATTGGAGGTAGCCTCCATGAAGTCAACCTGTACGGTGTCAACATTTACACTGACATTTTCATTACTTATTTCATTTCCCTGAACGAAGACATTACTACTCTGTAGAACAGACATATTTTCCAATTGGCTTTTGATGCTTTGTAATTGTACGGAATTATTATCCAACAACTGAAACAATTCATTCCACTTAATGTTTTCACTTTCATTAATTTGAACAAAATGTGACTCTTGGACTTCAGATAACCTACCTTTCTTGACAGGGTTTGAATAAAAATCAATATCATCGGCAACATTTTCCAATTTTCTCTTACAACTTTTAGTTCTAACCTCAGAAGGACTACTATGACAAACATGTGCTAATGGGTACACGTTAAATTCATCTGCAAATTTAACTTTTTTCGGAATTCTGTTTTCCTTATCGGTTTGACCCACATTACATGACATAGTATGTAAATTGACATCCTTGTTACGTTTTTTGAGGATAGATTTGATACCATTGAAACTAATTTGAGCAGAACTTTCAACCTTACTTGAAAATAATTCTTTCTCCTTTTCATTGAACGTACTATCCTGATCACTACAAGAACTAACATCATTAGGATACTTTTTCTGTAGCCGTTCGACTATTATTTCAATGACTTTATTCTTGACATTAACGTTATCACATGGAAGTTTTAACTTTTTTGCTACATACTGAAAATATACATTTTTGCCGCGAGCACATTTCTCTTTTAATTTTTCGTATTGCTTACTTCTACGTATACCACGTACACGGAGATTAACCTCCTTTTCTACGTTTTTCCTATATTCACAATTAAAATTAAATACATGTTCACAAATAGCGATTTTCGCTGCTCTACTGAATCTATGAGTTTCTGCATCGAGGCCTAAAACGTTTTGAAACTCTTTTAAGCAAAATGGAACAGTACTATATTTATATTCATTTATTACATTAGCGTACTGTAACTCTATCTGTGCTCTTACATTCATTAAATTCAGTGCTAGCATTTTGTACGTGGATTTATGAATTATATTCTAAAACAAACACAACATATAAGAATGTAAGTAACACTACATGTGAAAGAATGCAAGGATATATTTCTTTCGAAAAACATTAATTGCTAGATTCACAATTTGCATTTTCAGTAACTGTTTCACATTCTTGTGTGCATACACTAGGACCTACCTGCGTTCGTACAGCAGTGTTCGGCTGATTTAACAGCTCCTGAGAATTACTTTCAACCTTTTCGCGTAATTCAACCACATCTGCTCAGTCAACTCTTTTTGATTTGCATTTAGTATTTGGTTAGTTGCAGCCAAATCTGCGGACAATTGTTTCACCGCTTCAAGCAGTGTTTCCATTTCATTGAGCGTTGACATTGTGAAATATTATACTTAAAAATACAACATGCAAATTAGTGGCATTGAATACGAACAGTGAAGTTCAAAAATCTGCTTTCTTCCCACTAAAACATCTGTCTTAGTTCGGTGCGCCATTTATGAAGGTAATGCCGGTCCTAGGTTCGATACTTAATCGTCCCTGTTCGGGCGCCATTTATAATGGAGTTTGTTTACGTAACAAAAGCCAGATATAATAATATTGGGATTCGAACCTTGGATCCCTTTTGAAGTCTTCCTTAGCATCATTTATTTGTCAAAGACTGAAAGATCCAATAAGGAATTGGTACGTAAACAAATATTCTCACTTTTATGGTTTTAGGATTCGAGCGTTAAACATCAGAGGCATAAGCCGTTTACCCACCATTGCTGTTGCGTTAGCTCCAAGATATGCTGCTCGCTGCCTGTAAGAGAGTACAAAGTGGGACAGCAATGCATGATTTACGCCAGATGGATAGTGAGAGACGAAAGTAATGTTTGAACTTTTTTGTTGATGGGTACCTTACCTTCTGATAAACACTTTATGCCGCATACACTTTAACTTATACACATTGAAGCGCTAAAAGAAAATATGACTTATTAAACACCTTTGGTTAACATTATTGTCATTTATAGGAATGATAACAAGAATTTCACATTAGCACTATATTATCACTTTCACTGTACGAATTACATATGATTCAACAATAAGGATATGTACAAATTATGGATAATATTTTACTTAAACAAAAGAATGGTGGCCCAATCACTGTGGTATACCGACCGAACGATACCGAGATAATACGCGAAGTTTCGACCGGACGAGGATGATGAATTGGTTAGTGGCTGTGTAGTCCACTACAGAAACTTCACTTCGATCGCTGTAGAAAGTTCACAAAACATGTTTGTTTTTATTAGGCGGCGTGAAAACTACCATTTGAACATTTGACCATTAGGATTTACGTAGTGTGAATTTATTACATTCTTCCTGTTGGTTGCACTTCTACTCGATACAGTTTAATATTTGAAAGTATAATTTATCGTATGTTGCACTATCGTAACATTATAAAATATTCCAACTTTACATATTGAAAAAATTATACTCTCTCTTTCGAGAGTATATACACTTGCGGCTTTACATGTCGAGGAAAAGAGAATGAGAGTCCTTTTTTTGGACCTTTACTTGCGATGCACAGTTGCTAGTCAGCGGCGCAAGAATACACTGACTAACTAAAATATAGTTCGTAAAGAACATTAAGTTTTTACGTTATTATATTCTTAATAATATATAATAAACGGTTCATAGATTAATAGAAATCACATTAAAAACACTGATTATTTCAATAAGTTATGGAACTGACGATTTTTGGTAAATCCTACATTGTCACGTAAAACTCTGTCATTGTCATGAGAGTTCACTGCGTGGGCGTTTCTTTTGAGGGTAGCTAAATACCTCAACCATATATGGACTGACGAGAGGAAGTAAGACTGTCTGGAAGAGTGAGGTACCTTTTGGGTGAGAAATTCTTAAGCATTGTTCTCCTCCAACTGTTGATTAGTTGCATTTCATTTCCAAGAATTGATGTTGGAATAATACGAGGGTTGGTTTAAAAATCCAAGCCAATCCATCTTGTTACAAAGAGCTTATTCTATTTGATAGTTGTTTCTTTGTTGATTCTTTGTTTACATAAATATGATAAATGTTTAGGAAAACAAAGTAAACTAGGACCCAAAAGAAAATAATAATATTAACATTCACTCATTTTTGAAAGAGCTTATTCTGTTTGATAGTTTTTTTTTGTTGATTCTTTGTTTACATAAATATGATAAATATTTAGGAAAACAAAGTAAACTAGGACAAAAAGAAACTAATAATATTAGCATTCACTCATTTTTGGAAGAGCTTATTCTGTTTGATAATTGT
The DNA here is from genome assembly GCF_964235325.1 of Thermobia domestica. NCBI lineage: Eukaryota > Metazoa > Arthropoda > Insecta > Zygentoma > Lepismatidae > Thermobia > Thermobia domestica. The sequence continues at coordinate 3,434,557 of NC_137469.1, forward strand.
TTCTTTGTTGATTCTTTGTTTACATAAATATGATAAATGTTTATTTCAAAACAAACCACTAATATTATCACTCGTTCTTTGTTGGAATAACCTCTTCTCTTTATTTTTCTTTGTTTTCAGAAATATAATAAATGTTTCTCCCTTTCTCGAAAGAGAAAAATCCCTAATTTTCTCCTGTTTAGAAGAGAAAGTGGCTCAAATTATCTGTACGGAATTAACATGAATACTTTATAAATCTCGTCGTTCCTCAGAGTATTGGTTGCCTATACACTTTAGTATTTCTATTCATTAAGAAATGTATTTGTTACTTCAATTCTTGCAGGCAGTGTGTTTGCTATTTTGATTTTTCTGGGTGGTAACCGTAACCATTACTTACGATGCATCCTGTCACTTACAAAGTCTCCAAGTCTTCGCGCTTGTCTCAAAAAATTGTGTTGTGAATGTGACGTTGCGTTACGTTATGCCGTGGTCGTAAAAGTTCTTTTCCCCGTTGTTTTATTTCGTGTAGCAAAGGTTTGGTGCAATCATTTTCTTTACTTCTCACACGTCGAACTAAGTCACTTGTATTTTACGTTGTAGGGAGTAGTCTTTTTGTCCAATATACATATACGTACATGTGTGTATATATGTATAGATGCATATGTGTATATGAGTACGTGTCGTTACGAGCGTTGAGGATTGAACACAGTTCACGCATTCGATGGTTCCCCTTGGTTGCCAGGAAACAATGCTTATGGCGTCCACGATAGAATTCTCGAGTCAGAGGAACAACAGCGCAACTCACAACCAGCAAATAAACAATCAGTAATATCTCACCAGTCACTTACCTCTGTTATATGCTAAGGACGAGACTTGAAGGTTGCATTTTCTCGTGCATTATGCTCTGTATTGGATTTGATTTGAGTTTTACTGTCCCTTACAGCAGCAAGGCTATATGAGATGAGGACTTACTCCTTACGGTGGGATTCGAACCACATGAGCTCTCCCGGGAATCGAATCTAGTCTCCCGCGGCAAAGGACCTTATACTAACCACATGGCCACGGGGAAGCTCCCCATTGTGCCCTGTAAAAAAGATCCTAAAGGAATTATTATTATTATTATTATTATTATTATTATTATTATTATTATTATTATTATTATTATTATTATTATTATTATTATTATTATTATTATGCCTGCTTTCTGTCAATCAAATTCATATGTAGTCTTATATAAATTACTGGTAAGGTCGAAACTAGAATATGCATCAGTGACTTGGAACAGCCTGCACTCTCGTAAACAATCTCGAGATGGTGCAAAAGTGTTTTATTAGAATACTTTGTTTTAAGTTAGGACTTGACTTATATTCTAGCACGTATGAATACTGGATAACGTATTTTAATTTGGAACGACTGGCTGACAGGAGAAAATTGATTGAATCTGTATTTGTAGGAAAGTTACTTGACAACCAATATACCTCAGACTATATTTTTAAAAATGTTGATTTTAAAGTTCCAACATATGGTACAAGGGCAAAAATTTTATTGCAACCGCATAATAGAAAACATATTTTAATCTGTAGGATTTTAGAAAGCTATAATGAATGCATATCTTAACCCTATAATACCCCGCGTTATATATATGTAACATTGGGATTTTACTTCTTCATATTGAATACAATGGTGTTTTGCTGCTAATGCCCACTGTGACACATCTGTAACAGTACGCTGAACACCACCTACTGGATTATTGCTGAACTTCTTGTCATTTTGTCCTCCCAGAAGTACTTGAAAGCATATTTTTTTGATTCTATGATATCACACTCTGGGTATTATAGGGTTAAAATATGACTTTATTTTGGAATTTTAAATATAACAGTAGTTTTTATTTTTATTTTTATTTTTTTTACTTTTAATTTTTGACACTTCTTTGTTTTAATAATTGACGTACACTACACTGTCAATGTTTTTATTATTAATAATTTATGATATAGATGTAAACATAATTTTATCACTGGTACTATATATTCACTGCTAAAATATTGTAGAATAAGACAAAGTGCTGTATTTTTGCTGTATTTTAGCTGTTCTCAGCACGTAAAATAAAGTTTATTATTATTATTATTATTATTATTATTATTATTATTATTATTATTATTATTATTATTATTATTATTATTATTATTATTATTATTATTATTATTATTATTTTGCCTGTCGGCAGGTTCTAGGACTAATGGAATCTTTTTTTCTTCTTAGGTTCGTGTCGTCTGAAAATGTTTCTTCCACATTTCTCGACCTTCATTTTCTTCTTTCAACATTTTCTTTTATTTTTCAAATCATCGATCAGTCGTGTTCTTCTTCCTTCTACTCGTCACTTTCCTTCCATCTTTCCCTCTATGGTCTTGTTTGGTATATGTCATTGCATTCAGTTGAACTTTCCCACTTCATCCGAAAGTTAGAAAATGTGACATATCATTATGTTTCCCCGAGCCGCTCAATCTATCCACATGTTTCCGATCTAATTCTCTTTCCTACTAAAAGCGTCCTCTTCTCTCCTACCTGTTTTAAAACATTTTCGTGTGTTATTCTCTGTCCATTTTACCTTCTCCGTCTTCCTCCTACATCACATTTCGAAGCTCTCTAAAATATTTCTTCTCTAGCTTCCGTAACGTCCAAATCTGGGAACCATACAACACAATACTCCATACGTAACACTCAACCAGCTTCTTCCTATAGTTCTATGTTAAGCCTGCTGGTTGGAGAATCTTTTCTCATTGAATGCCTCTTTGGCTACATCAATTCTTGACCGGACCTCTTTGGCAGTAAGCGTCTCTCGTTAAGGATTTGCAGATTTTTGAAATAATCGAGCTCTCTTTGTCCTACACTGACCTATAAAGGCGTATTTCCACGGCAAATAGTAGTATGGGGGTCACTGCAAGACACTTTTGGCTCCCTGGGTCCCTAGCTCAGGGACCATGCTCCAGCAGTACCTAGAACAACCTCCCTTTTTAAAGAGGGTACCTTGGCTCACTCTAAATTTTGGGATAGGTGCATAAGACCACCACCTTAATTTTTGGAAATTGCTAAAACTAAAAATTTGATGTAGTAGTATCGGACATGGATATATATATATAAATATAAAGTTTGGATGATCCATCTCGTTCCCTTTCATGGGTAAAAAAAGGGCCAAAAATGCAAATTTCGTAGGATTTCGACTAATGTATTCTCTTTTATGACGTTTTATTACGTGTATAATTGGATGCAAGGGTCTACTTCTTTTCATAGGACGTGGGTACATTAATGCACTTCCCTTAAATGTCGGGAGGGGTACGTTGGCCCACCTCTTCAATTTAGAAATTGTAAAAAATCAAGAATTGGTAAGTGATCTCTAGGACACAAATACACATTTATGTAAACTTGGTTGGTACTGCTTATAGTTTTCTATGCATAAGAAATTGCTAAAGATATACCTCATATCACGTGGTAGGTTATTAACCTAATTTATATTTTTTGATAAGGCTTTATTACGCTATGTAGTTGTATGGTTGAGTACTTGGGCTTATTTTCATAGGACATAAGTAAATTGATGTTCTCATCTTAAATTTTGGGAGGGGTATAAGACCACTCCTTAAATTTAGGAATTGTCAAAGTATAAAATTTGGTAAGTGTTCTCTAGGAGTCGAATGTATAGGTCTATAAATTTGGATGCTCCTGCCTTCGTGTTCTCTTTCGTAGGTAATGATGACCAAATAGCTATTAGTATTGTCATGTTCTTACCACGTGGTCGGCTGTTGACCTAATTTATCTTCTTTGATGAGGTTTTATCACGTTTTATCACATTACACCGTCAAAGTGAAATGGTAAAAACCATCCCAGGCCTGAACCTCATCTATGTTGAAAGTTGAATCGAGATCGGTCTCGTGGTTCAAGAAATTAAGAGTCACATAGCCACCTTTAATTTTATACTATAGATTACTAAAGCAAAGCGAACATGAACAAGAAAGGTTATTTATTTATTTATTTACTGAATATGAAAAATAACTAACTAACGCAATGGCCTATGGAATTCGGAAGTTCAATACCGCCTTCACAAAAGCTCTCCATTGACTTCCAACCTTAGCCAACTGGATCCAGTTTCTACTTTATATTTCTCTATACTGCGAGATCCATAAAAATATCCATGACGTAGTATCGTCTTTGACCACTTATTTAGGTTCTATAAAGGTATTTAAGCCGGGCTTTTTTTATTGGTCAAGTCAAGGATAGACCAAAAAACATCTCACATTGTCAGATGAGTTTTGGAACCGGATGGTCAACTTGGCAGCGCAAATGAGGGTGGAGGGGCGAGACTTTTTTAAAGACAAATTTCAAAAATTTTCACGCCATTAGTTTCCAAGGTATCAGATTGAAACTTTGCATACGGATTGTATGTATCTTTGGGTATTGCTCAATTTCTTTTGAGATCCCTAGGTGAAACCGGGGCCGGGCCCGAAGGGCGCAAGTGTTCTGAGGAGGTGAATTTTTCAGAAAAAATCCGTTTTTCCCGATTTTTCCGGTTCAGATGTATGATACGGATATGTGAGTGATGCCGTTGGAAAGGGCTTCTTCTACTGAAGAAAATAACGTTTAAACTATGACTCTAGGTCAAATAGTAATTACGCAGTACATTTTTGAAGTATATACAGTGGACTTCCGCTAATCTGAACTAATTGGGACCGAAACCTGTTTGGATTTTGTGATTGTACGGATTAGCCGAAATAATAGTAAAATCACGGTTTGAAGCGGATGAATGGGTCTATTGTATTGTAATACATAGCGTATAGTAGACGTTTTCTAACTTCGGTATAGGCCTATGTATTGAACTGGAAAAATGTTTAACATGTTGAAAAAACTTGATGCCTTTATTTTTCCACGTATAGTAGTTCGAAATTTTTCCGTTAGAGGTATTATTATCGTTGTGTAGCTCATTCTGCAGCGGTCGGCAGTTTGTCAGCTGTTGTCTCATTGCATACATTGTTTCCTCTGTTTTGAGCATTTACATATTTCAGTGCGAGAGCCGATTGTTACGGCAAGCGTAAACGTACAACCCTTATTCTTAAAGATGACCTAGGCGCTCTATGTCGTTTAGATAACGCTGAAAGTGTGACTAAATTGGCCACAGAGTTAAATTTCCTAAACTCCGTATTTTCGCCACACACACACACACACACACACAAAAAAAAAATCTCCCGAACCTGTTGAGATTAACCGGATGTTCCGCTTAAACGCGTTCGAATTAACGGGATTCCACTGTATATATATATGTATATGAAAAAAATGGGTCACCTTCAGACTTTTAAAAATTTCTCCCGACCTTAGTTCTCAAGATACAAGATTGAAATTTCGCACTCGTATTATGTACATAACTTTTTTTTTTAAATTTAGATCCCTACGTCAACCAAGGCCCGGGCCAGAGTGGCGCGAAAATTTCGAACTTTTTAAAATCTCCCGGTTTTCCCGTTTCTGGTGTATAATAGGACAAGCGAGTGATGCCATTGGAAAATATGCTCTATCCTGAAAAAAAAAAAAAAAACGAGGTATGAACCATGATCCTACGATAAATAGTAAGGAAGCAGTAGCTGTTTGAGTGAAAGTCTAAAATTTACGTCGAAAAGTGGAAATCCTAAAAGGATTAACAAGTACATTTTTTTGTGTCAATTGTTGTTTGATTTTTCCTAACCATGGCATACATACTCCTAACAGTGACACACTACTACACGCATCACTGTAGTAATTTTCTCTTTTTATTGAAGTGTTGGTGGGGGTGTCTTCCTCCAATTACAGTAAGTAACACAATTTAAAAAAATATGCTAGTATAACGATATATGTATCGTATTCTGTTCTTACGAGTTTTCTCTTTGACTCAGTGCATTTATCCCTGACACAGTTCGCAGCTGGACTTGATTGTCTTTAGTAGCATGTCATACGAGGTTCATGTAATGCAATAGCCGAGGATGTACAAAGGTTGACGTATCTAATATCCTGACAGCGCATTTGCATTGGAAGCCCACGAAAGGAAATGAAAGATTTGAGGAAACAAAGACGACAGACTCTGTATATGTAAGCAACCTCTCTTAAACACACACACACACAGACAAAAGGAAACCTGTGTGCACACGGAGTGGAACATGGTTATTGTCCCGTATTTCCCTTCCACAAGAAACCCGAAGCCTAAAAGAAGGGCATCACCTCTTATATGATGGAACCAACAGCCGTGAAGAGCCCTCTCCCCTTGAGACGTCGCTTTCCAACATCTTCGCTGTTCTTTGACTTTGCTTTAGAGAACAACCATAAAGGATACGAATGGCAGAAGAACCGTTTAAAGAAGAACAAAAGGAATATTTTGTGGATCGTTAAATAAAGAGAATCGTCAAAAAAATCTCCGCAGAGTGTTGTACTGTATGGAGGCAGAAACGTTGACATTACGGAAAAGAGATTTAAAAGACTGGAAGCGTTCATCAAAAACGTGAATCTGGAAGATAATAGAGAGAATTAGCTGAACATAACGAATTTCTAATGAGAAAGTGTTAACGAAAGTTTATAAGACCAATACTGGAAAGAGGAAAAGAAACTGATAAGAACATTTTCTGAAAAGAAATTGAGTTATTAGGGATGTGATGAAAGGTACGGTAACAAGGTAAGACAGAGAGAGGTAGTAAATTTTTGTTAATCATCATCACGATAGTTATTCTTTCATTACTGAGATCTAAAGTGAGATCCATGCTCCATAATCTTCAATTAACCTCTTCGTCTTTATGCACAATTTTTCTGCTTTGATACGGCCCATCAACTGTAGCCTCCATTCCCTCCCTCTTTTTCTTGCTACCTTACCCTCTGGCACGCTTTTCATGATACAGTTTCTTCTCACCCAATGTCCCAACCAGATTTCACGTTCTCTTTTTAATTACATCTAAAGTTGTTGTTTTCTCCCCTCTTATTTCGTTCCTAATACTTTCTCAATACAAACCCAATTCTTCTCCATACCTACATTTCGAAAACCTCAGTTTTCTTTTTTTCCTTTTGCGCAGTGTCTATGTTCCTGCCTGACAGAGAGCTCCTTCGTGACTAAGAGGTTAGTGTACGCACCTTTGGCACGGGAGACCCGGCTTCGATTCTTGGCAGGAGCTAAAGTGATTCGGATTCTACGTTAATCAGTAGGTTCACGTTTCATATAGCCTCGCTGCTGAACGGAACGTTAAACTCAAAATCAACTAAAATCTGCCTCACAGAACGTAATACCTCGTGAACTGCGCGATGAAAAAGCTTTTTAAAAAATGTATTTTATATCATGCGGTCCGAACGGAATTCGCATCACAGACAGTGGGGGGGGGGGGCATGTTTGTCGTCATTTGAAGGTCCCACCATATCACCACAGTATAAGGTAGAATTATCATAATATTTGTATAGGGTATCCTCCTAGTACTTTGACGATCCAAAGAAATTGATCACCATATGCTGCTCTACTAGCATTAGGTAAATGGCATGGATTCTCCTGTCGAGTATCAGACAATACATCACTTCATGAAAGAATAACGCTATTCAATATGGAGGGAAGATTGAATACGTCATGAGACATGAAAGAATCACGCTATTCAATATGGAGGGAAGATTGAATACATCATGAGACATGAAAGAATCACGCTATTCAATATGGAGGGAAGATTGAATACATCATGAGACATGAAAGAATCACGCTATTCAATATGGAGGGAAGATTGAATACATCATGAGACATGAAAGAATCACGCTATTCAATATGGAGGGAAGATTGAGTACATCATGAGACATGAAAGAATCACGCTATTCAATATGGAGGGAAGATTGAATACATCATGAGACATGAAAGAATCACGCTATTCAATATGGAGGGAAGATTGAATACATCATGAGACATGAAAGAATCACGCTATTCAATATGGAGGGAAGATTGAATACATCATGAGACATGAAAGAATCACGCTATTCAATATGGAGGGAAGATTAAATACATCATGAGACATGAAAGAATCACGCTATTCAATATGGAGGGAAGATTGAGTACATCATGAGACATGAAAGAATCACGCTATTCAATATGGAGGGAAGATTGAATACATCATGAGACATATTGCACATGAAAGAGTCACGCTATTCAATATGGAGGGAAGATTGAATACATCATGAGACATACGAGACATGAAAGCGTCACGCTATTCAATATGAAGAGAATATCAGAAGGAAAAATATCTAGATGAAAACCACGATTAAACCTGTATACGGATATATATTCTTTCAGATTTACGTGATTATGCTGAGTAGTCTAAAGGAGACGGCGATGACAAAAATGAATTAAATATGTGTAATGAAGAAAGTGAGAGGAAACGGAGAACTCCGCGAAAACCCATGCACACGGTGTTAGGCCACCACAGAACTTACTTGGCGCTAGTTGGGATCAAAATAGAACTCCATGCCTTAGGGGTGAACTCTCTACCACTGAGCCATCACAGCCATACGGACAGAAGAAATACAATATATAGGGAAGAAAAAGAACACGAAAATGGAAAGTTTATCTGGAAACAGGGAAGAAAAATACATAGAAATGAAAAGCCTAGCTAGAAATAGTGAAAAAAATACACAGAAATGAAACGCCTAGCTGAAAATAGGGGGAAAAAAGTGCGTGAAAATGAAAAGCCTAGCTCGAAATAGGGGAGAAAATATACATAAATGAAACGCCAAGCTGGAAATGGGGAAGAAAAATACATAGAAATGAAACGCCTAGCTGAAAGTAGGGAAGAAAAAGTACATGAAAATGGAAAGTTTAGCTAGAAACAGGGAAGAAAAATACACATAAATGAAACGCCTTGCTGGAAATAGGGAAGAAAAACGTAGAAATGAAAAGCCTAGCTGAAAGTAGGGAAGAAAAAGTACATGGAAATGAAAAGCCTAGCTGGAAATAGGGAAGAAAAATACACATAAATGAAACGCCTAGCTGGAAATAGCTAAGAAAAAGTACATGGAAATGAAAAGTCTAACTGCAAACAGGGAAGAGAGGAAAACTGTGTCAAACGAATCGAAATATTGCTGACAAGAGAAGAAAGGCAAATGTGAATTGTACCATTGACGAAATAGGATTGATAAAAAGCATCCATGTCTCATCCATTGTCACAATCAATGAAAAGAAAGTCCAATTCATGCCGTCATCAAGCGTGGTCACACTCATTCGGCGATCCTTCAAAACAACTTTCTTCACTCGTTCGATCATGTCATCAGACAGCTTGTGCGAGGCCAAGATTGTTTTGCTTTGTTGTCACACAGCGTTCTGCATTCTTTGAAGTATCCCACCCACCCCACATATCCATGACACCATCATCACATGTCGCTGTTCTCATACTGAAAACATCGCCATTTACGAGCATCGTAAGTATCAAAAGCCGCTAGAGTTCTGTGTGCTGTACGATGTTGCAATCTCTGTCACGCATTGGCAACGAGTGCTCGCGTATTTTAAAAGAAGCGCATTTCTTCCTGTTACCAGTCCTGGGGGAGGGGTGGAGGTGTTATAAATTGAATGCACCTCGTAGTTTATCCTCTTACTGCAAAATTATTAAAAGGAATTTCCGAACGCCTGGTACTTATGCAACCCAATTTTCACAGAAGTTTGGTTGGTTACAAATAACTAGGCGTGTTCAATTTTACGTCGACAAATTTGAGCATTTTTCTTTTCTGTAATACGCAACAGAAAAGAGACTATTTGCCTCTACCATGCAATTCAAAATATTGAAGACTAAAATACCACAAAATAAACTTTCAGAAACAATGTAAGCGAACCACTTCAATAATATATCCACAAAATATATAGCCCTTATTCTCATGAAGAACGCCTAAGTCTTAATATCATATCTTAATTCGCCTCCACCATTTTTTCATATTACTGGGGCCGCGGTTGCTCAGTGGTAGAGCGCTCGCCTCTGGTGCCTGGGTTCCTTGGTTCAATCCCAGCTCGCGCCAAGTGAAACGTGTGGTGGACAAACACCGTGTGCGTGGGGTTCTCCTGTTTCTTCCCACTTTCTTTATTCCACCATTTCATTCATTTCTCACCATCAGCGTCTCTTTTAGCCTAGCCGAGATAATCTTGGGACGTAAAAGTTACAAATTTAATCTCATTTCATTTTCTCTTATTACTTCGTTATTTTATTTATCTATTTATTTTCCTGTTATTATGTTTCTTTCCATTACAGTTCGAAATCTTTAAAAACATCATCCTTTACATACAATTTATTTTCTACTTTCGAGTTGGAACAGTTCCAGCGAGAAATTTCCTATGCACTTTATGCATTTTCGTCTTTCATTTCCTTTTTCTTTTTCTTTTCTTTCGTATGGGATCTGCAGAGCTCATCGGATGTTGCCCAAACTTGGCACAGAGATAGTTCTTGACCTGTTTCGTATGCACATGAAATCCTTTTGTGTAGAGAGCATCGGTTGCTGAATCAGTAAGGTAAAACGTAGGAGAAGGAACAGAATTGCAGAGAGGTTTGGTACAATGGGATTTGTTTCTATTATTTCCAGCGGCGGATTCAGCTCAGGAGCGGGACAGCCCAGTTCCTCGCCCCCCCCCCCCAGTTTTTTGAGTGACAAAATTACTAGTATATTTTTGAAAGTTTATAGTAAGTGTTCCCTTTTGTTGTATATTGTAAAATTTTTGAAACGTTAGATATACTTTAGAAATAAATGCAGAGATCTTATTAAACCCTTGCAAGGACATGGGTTTAGAAGTAAATGCAGAGAAAACTAAATACATGGAAGTGCGTCGGGACCGTAATACGGCAAATTGTGGAGGCGTTAAAATATTAAATAATACTTTTGATAAAGTGGATACTTTCAAATATTTAGGATCAATATTAACAGACGAAAATCATATTCACGAAGAAATTAAATGTCGACTAAAAGCAGGGAATTCGTGTTACTATTCGTAGGGATGCGCACGAGTCGAGACATGTCTCGAATCTCGACTCGACTCGACTCGAATTTTCGAGTCGAGTCGAGACAGCTGGTAAAAATCTCGACTCGACTCGAATGTCTCGAAAATTTTTCTATAATTTTTAATATTATTTTGAAGAAAGTGCTCACTCAGAAACACTCGGCACGAGAATTTCGGAAATTGCAGGACTTGTCAGGTGTTCGAGGAGTGCTGTGGTGATTGTCTTCAGCAAGTGGCGAAACCAAGGGGAAAAGACGTCCAAATGTCGAGGGGTTGGGTGTCCCCACTTCATTACAGATGTCGAACGTCGTAGGCTGGGCAGACTGGTAAAACAGAGCAGGTGTCGAACTGCGTCGGAACTAAGATCAGAGTTTAATGCTGGGCAAAGTACAAGTGTGTCTGAACTAGTGTTGTCAAATTTCCGGAAATTTTGAACCTGTTTTTTTTTTAAAAAAAACTTTTTTTTCGATTTTCCGGAAGAATTGAAAAAAATAAATATGTTTGTATTAGGTTAATTTTACTAGTAATGATATCTCTTTTTTTTTTCAAACACGCGAAAAATGTAAGTTCAAAAATTTCAATATTGCGAATATTAAACAATAGCACTCGAAAATAAAACTATTCCAATTATTATCTATATATTAAAATACTAGCTTTACGCGTATATGTTTCTCCTCACAGAAAAGTTTATATGTTTGTCTCCAATTCTTTCAACAATGAGATCTCGAACCCACAAGTGCTAGAAACGTGCTGTTTTCATTTTCGATTCCAAATTTTATGTAAATTGTCCGGTTCTAATTGAATATTTTTATTTAAAAAAATGGCCATTAGTTCTTTATTACATTTATAGGGGTACACAAGAAGTACTGTGGGGGCGCGGTGGCTCAGTGGTAGGGCGTTCACCTCCGGTGCTTGGGGTCCCTGGTTCGATCCCAGATCGCGCCGTGTGGACTCTGTGGTGGACAAACACCATGCTCGTGGGTTTTCTCGGGGTTCTCCCGTTTCCTCCCACTTTCTTGATTCCACCATTTTAGCCTAACCGGTATAACCGTGGAACGTAAAACTAAAGATTTCATTTCAATAGAAGTAATGACATTTTCGAAAAAGTAAAGCATCATACCCTACGAGTTTAGCATCTTGGCAAAATCTCATTCTTTCCTCTGGAGAATAGAAAAAGAACGAAAATTTAGATGGCCTACTGACCGTTGGGAATTATCCTTTAGTTGAAGCGATGATTGGAGTAATAAAACCAGTTAGTATTTCCGCTCTTGTATTGTTGAATTCACAGAAATGTTCAAAAATAACCAAAACGTGACTCTGTACAAGATGTTTACTTACCCATAGTTTTATTATTGTCAATTCAACCCTCAGTGTCTGGGATGTTTCTGTCCCCTCTCACTTTACAACTTGAGAGGGGGTATGACCGCTAAAAGAAATGCTTCAGTGCTGCGTCGGAAGCGCTGCATGTTTTGCATATATTTCTTTGAAATGTTATCCATTCAAAAAGTATAAATTCCCCCTTCCTCCCCTGATTCTCTTTCCAATACAGAGAACCGCCATGAATCAAACCTCGTTCGAGAAAGGCGCATACGCTAACCACATAGCAACGGGGAGCTCAACATTTAGTGATATGTGTATTAAGTTGTAAAATTATATTCGTTTAATTTTCACTAATATAATATTCACAATGTAAAGCATTCGCTAGACACGTTATCTTGTTTAAAAACAAAAAGCCTATCTCTTCCGTCTCGGGGTTGAACTGCGGTATGATAGAAATCCGAAAGAGTTGTTTTTATTATATTTTCTACAGTAGATCTGCTCCTTCATAATCTCCGTGTTTGATAAGAATGAACTTCCCTGGTTCACGAAAATGTATACGTAATATAACAAACCATGCACATTAAATAGCAAACATTGAAGATGCCCCCCTAGAAAATTTTCTTCGGCCGCCCATGTCTGGAGGCACACAACTTCGCAACTCAGTGGATACGATGTGGATGTATTCAGTCTACTGATTTACCCATAAAATTTAAATTTTATAACAATATTCTCAGTGAATACTAACCTGAGGAGAACTATTTTTTTAATTCGATCGCTAAAGGTTTTTTTTTTTTTTTCACCAGGTCTCGGTAATCATCCGGCACGAAAACTGAAGTTTCTACAAGTGTTTCCCCAGCAATTTTTTTTGAGAAAGGGGTCCTGGTGACACTTTCATTAGCGAGGACTTGAAATTCAGCTACAATTGTATGCGGGCCGGGAGTTAACTGGGTCTCAGGGGGACGGTATCCGCCCCCCGGTGACCCCCGGCCCGAATAGGGTGAATTTGGAAGTTAATGCGATGAGAGTTTCACCATTGATTTCAGCGACCGTGAAAACTATGAATTCGACAGTAATATCGGCCATTTCCTATCACTTTTACATGTCCCTGTAAACGCCCCCTGAGACCCCCTGGTTGGATTCCGAGACATGTAAAAGTAATCCAAAATGATCGATATTAGTGTCAGATACATAGTTTTTGCGGTCGCAGAAATGAATGGTAATACTTCAACAGGCGTTGTCTTCCATATACTGCCCCCATGCGAAGAATGGGTATATTCAGCTGTCTAATATAAATAAAATAAAAGAGTTTCTTTGTGTGTTTGTCTGTCTGTGTGCGGCCTGGGGACCAGACGAGTGGACCGAGAGTTACCAAATTTTGGTCAGGGGTACCAGGCCCCAATCAAGACGAAAAGTTGTTTTCAAATTTCGAACCAGTGGAGTCTCAGGGGGGCGTTTACCGGAACCGGCTTGGGAACCAGACAAATTTACCGAGAGTTACCTAATTTTAGTCATGAATACCTTGGTCCAGGCTCCAGACCAGAGTTAAACGATTTTGTCAAAATTCGAACCAGGGAGGTCTCAGGGGTCGTTTACTGGGACATGTAAAAGTAGTAGAAAATAACCGATATTAGTGTTGAATTAATAGTTTTCGCGGTCACTGAAATCAATGGTGAAACTCCGATCGCATTACTTCCAAATTCATGCTATGCAGCACCGGGCTGGGGGTCACCGGGAGGGGGGCGGGAGTTGAGATATCGAGACATATAAAAGCAATCCACAATGACCGATATTAGTGTCAAATCCATAGTTTTCGCGGTCGTTGAGATCAATAGTGGCACTTCCATTAGCGATGATTTGCAAATTCAGCGACAATGTATGTGGGCCGGGGGGGGGGGGTAAGACAAGTAAAAGTAATCCAAAATGACCGATACTAGTGTCAAATCCATAGTTTTTGCGGTCGCTGAGATCAATGGTGACACTTTCATTAGTAATCACTTGCAAATTCAGCTACCATTGTATGCGGGCCATGAGTCAGCGGGGGGGGGGGTACCGAAACATGTAAAAGTAATACAAAATGACCGATATTAGTGTCAAATCCATAATTTTGAGGTCGCTGAGATGAATGGTGACACTTGTATTAGCGATCACTTGCAAATTCAGCTACCATTGTATGCGGGACAAGAGTCAGCGGGGGGGGGGGGATACCGAGACATCTAAAAGTAATCCAAAATGATCGATTTAGTCTCAGATTCATAGTTTTCGCGGTCGCGGAAATGAGGGTAATACTTCCACAGGCCTTGACTTCCATGTGAAGAATGGGTATATTTAGCTAATATATATATATATATATATATATATATATATATATATATATATATATATATATATATATATATATATATATATATATATATATATATATATATATATACTGATCAAAACAATTATGGAATCAGATGAAAACACATATAAAACTTCTTCCGAATAAGGTGAGAACACTGTATCTTGTCCAGTTCAGATTAAAATCATGAAGGCCCAACGTGCAAACGAACCGTTTGGAACATCTATGCACGTGATCAGTGACGTGGCGCTACCAGATATCATTTTGTAGTGTGGCGCTGCCAAGACATTCCAGCTCCAGGATACCTTTGTTCTCATTGTGTTTAGTGCGTCACAAATCTACGTAGTAAAATTGCGCAACAACGTGATTTGCCAGAATCGTTGGCATGGCGAGCTGTCGGCAGGTTGGAAGCTGGTCAGTCATGGCGGAAGGTGGCACATGCCATAGGAGTGGCACAAAGTGTGATTTCCCGATTGTGGAATCTATTTCAAACAACTGGAAGTGTTCGAAGAAGACAAGGACAGGGCCGTCCACTAACAACTAAAGCCAGAGACGATCGTTATCTCTTGTTAACAGCCCGTCGAAACCGGCGTCAGAATACAACTCTGCTCCCGCGAGCCTTCCGAACAACAACAGGACGCACAATATCTACCCAAACGGTCCGCAATCACCTTCGAGGTGGTCTCTACGCACGTAGGCCTATGGTGTGTGTCCCATCAACTGCACGACACCGTGTTGATCGAAGAGCGTAGGCGGAGGAACATCGTGGGTGGGGACGCAATGAATGGGGCAATGTTTTGTTCTCTGACGAGTCTCGATTCAGTGTAGAGCCTGATAATCGACGTGTTTTCATCTGGAGAGAGTGTGGAACACGACACAATCCCATGTTTGTGCGAGAAAGATCCCAGTATCATGGTGGTGGACTGATGGTGTAGGCAGGAATCAGCATTGGTGGGCGTAGTGAGCTCCACATCATCCGAAATGGTTCTTTGACGGCTCTCAGATATAAGGATGAGATCATGAAAACTCTTGTTCTCCCTTATGCTGGTGCCATTGGTGATTCGTTCCTTTTTATGGATGACAATACTCGTCCTCACAGAGCTCGGTTAGTGGATGAGATGCTGGATGCTGAGGGTATCGCTCGGATGAAGTGGTCAGCATGCTCTCCGGATCTCGTTCCAGTTGAGCATGTCTCGGATATGCTTGAGACGACTTACCGATAGGCCAATAAATCCAACAACCACTCCAGAGCTCGAAGTCGCTCTTCTGGATTAGTGGCACAACATCCCCCACGAACTCATCGATAATCTGATTGAATCCATGCCACGCAGGTGCGAGGCTCTGTTGGATATTCGAAGTGATCATATGACATATTAAGGAACAATCAGTGTTGTTGCCTTGCCTGTTTGTGAGCAGTTCGAGAGGTGCACATATATCCGTCTTGTGTCATGAGCCATGTGAACAAGGTTTTCCGTGCCCCAACACCAGTATGTGCCCCATTTTTCTAGTGTATCTTAAAGCAGTCCTTCTTGTATTATATATATGAGTCAAACACAAGCTTATTCATAAACTATCTTAAGGCCTTGTGTGATATTTCAGCTGAACCCCTAATTTTTTTGAGCATTATATACAGTATATATATATATATAGTGGCGGATCCAGGATATGATCAAGGGAGGGGCTAAACCACAGTTTGCAGTTTTATCCCGTGTAATGCAGGATTGAAGCCCATTTTATGGAGTGTATACTTGAGTATGAAGGGGGGGGCTATAGCTCCCTTGGATCCGCCTCTGTATATATATATATATATATATATATATATATATATATATATATATATATATATATATATATACATGATCGAAAATGGCCTCGAATCCATACTCGCTGAGATGAACAGAATATGCCGTTTAAATCCACAAATTCAGCCCCATTAGTACTCTAAGGAGGATGGTGACATGTAAAGATAATTGAAAATTATCGATATTAATGTCAAATTAATAGTTTTGGGGCTCCACAAGTTCATTGGTGACAGTTTCGGTGACCTTTGTGTCCAAAATGAAACGTATTCTCCCAGTGCGAAGAACGGATATTCTGCTAGTCTGTAATAAAACGGAAGTTTCACTTAATATATTTCCCGCTGCTCAAATTTACTCACTTGTGCGGTATATGTGTGTAAAGTAGAATTAAAACCTGTTGCTTTAAGTATTTTTCCGTTAGCGAAATACTGTACATTGTATATACACAGTAGGACGTCGATAATCCTAACGTCAAAAATCCGAACGCAGTCCCTAGAAGCTTTTTACATTTTGTCTTAACGCTAGCGATAAACAAACAATAGCGTGTCCATCGACGTTATGTGAAGTCAGTGTTTTTACAGAAGTTCATTTATATGTAATTGTTTGTCATGTATTTTTATTTTTTTTTCTTAGGCTATACGTTTTAAGTGTGACTTACAAGAACAGTGTTACTTAGAGTACAAGCAAGTTCTTCAGAAACATTAAATGTAAGTAGCCTTACGTACGGTATTGTAATTACTGTTTGTACTGAATAACCACTGTATCGATAGAACATACCGTACAGTATATGTAAGCCTAAATGGCATTTTCTTGGTGATTTTCGAAAATCCGAACAATTTGAAAATCCGAATACCTGTGGTCCCAATTAGTTCGGATTTTCGACTTCCCACTGTATATGTTGCAGACATGTTACAGCAAGTAAGGTTACTAGCATCAGGACAACAAATAGTTTTTAAACTACATTTTCCTGTTTTTGCCAATATTTCCGAACAAATGATTTTTTCCTAATGGTTTCAAAATTTCCGGAATTTTACATACAACAATGAAGATATCTCTATGAAATATATGTTTGATTTAACATATTACCTAAAATGATTCTGTGATTAACAAAAATGATGATTCTGATAACACCCAAATTTTCCGTTTTTTCCCCAGCTCGGGAAAACAGTAAAAAAAAAAAAAACTTTTTTTGCCCAAAATTTCCGTTTTTTTCACAGGCCTTCACAACACTAGTCTGAACACACAGTGCACCGAACACTCCTAACGATGGCGAATGTTAACACCACAACATCGGCAACTATAACTGAAATGAACACGTGACCATCGCCACTAGACCTTGGCACAATGCCAGAGCGTTGCATTGCCTGATGAATCCCGATATCTTCTTCATCATGACGATGTGAGGGTGCGAATCCATTGTGTTCAAAGGGAACAGCTCCTTGACATCTGTACTGCGGGACGGAGACAAACTGACTGCGGCTTAATTATTATCTGGGGAACATTCAGGTGAGCATCCATATGTCTAGTGGAGCTCGAGCAAGGCACCATGACGGCCGAGGCGTCGCACGCTGCTTGCAGACTACGTACACCCCTTCATGACGGCCATGTTTCCCATCGGTAGTGGCATTTTTCGACAAGATAATGCACCAGGTCACAAGACCAGGAGTGTGATGCTGTGGTTCGAGGAACGCAGGAGCTAGTTCCAAGTGATGTGTTGGCCCCCAAACTCTCCGGATCTGAACCCAATCGATCACATCTGGAATGTGATTGAACGTGACGTGAGGGCGCATTACCCCCTCCCCGGAATTTACGGGAATTAGATGACCTGTGTGTGCATATGTGGTGCCAACTCTCTCCAGCGACCCACCGAGGAACATTGCGACCATACCAAGACGCGTTGCCGTTGTTATTCGTGTCAAAAGGTGGACATACTAACAATTAGGTAGGTAGTCATAACGGTCTGGCTTATGTGTGTGTATATTTTAACTCATATATTTTGTCTCGACTCGAATTTCGAGACGTCTCGACTCGAATTCGAGTCGAGTCGAGACAACATTTTCTCGAGACGAGTCGAGACAGGCTTAAATCTCGACTCGAGCACATCCCTAACTATTCGGTTCAAAATCTCTTGTCGTCGCGAATTCTGTCGAGGAATTTGAAGCTTAAAATATATAAAACGATAATCATGCCTGTTGTTCTGTATGGTTGCGAAACATGTTCGCTTACTCTGAGGGAAGAACATAGACTGAAAGTATTTGAGAACAGGATCCTGAGAAGAATATTCGGACCCAAGAGGAACGAGAATGGGGAATGGCGGAAGCTTCATAACGAGGAACTACATAGTTTATACGGTTTACCCAACATTGTTAGGGTCGTCAAGTCTAGGAAGCTTAGGTGGGCAGGTCATGTAGCTAGAATGGAAGAAAGTAGAAACGCTTTCAAAGTCTTGACTGGTAGACCCATAGGAAAACGACCATTAGGCGCAGATAGGAGGATAATATTAAGATGGATCTCGCAGAGATAGGAATACAAAGTAGAAACTGGATGCAATTAGTTAAGGATAGAAGTCAGTGGAGAGCTTTTGTGAACGCGGCATTGAACCTCCGGGTTCCATAGGCCATAGAGTTAGTTAGTTAGTTAGATATACTTTCAGTTGCAGTTTTTCTGTTATGCAATTTCTAAAACAGTATATGTGATCCACATTGTCAACGTCCAACCTAGCCATAACATCCATTGTGGGAGAGGTAAGTTGGAAACTTCTACAGGGCCCATGAAAAATTGTAAACCTATGATACACCTATTATGGTCTGGGTTCTGGCTGTTCCCCTAGTTTTATCTTCTAGATCTGCCACTGATTATTTCCACCATTCCATCCTTTCTCTCACGATAGACATGACTTTTGTGATACAGTAGCTTACTATATCAGAAAGGCGGTCTAAATTTAATCAAGAGAGGCAGTTTAAACACTCAAAATCTCATATTCTTTCAGGGGAACGAATGATTTTTTAATATACTTGTCAAAATTCATGTTTCATGCATAAATAAACACACTAGAGTTACAGAATATAGTAAGACTTGTATAGATCATATATTTTTAAAGTACCAAAGTCCACTGAATGTCACATCAGCTGTGTTGCAAACAAGTATAACTGACCACTTTCTCACTAGTATAAATGTTCCCATTACAATGCAAAAGAGGGAAAAAATGTCATATGAAAGAACAATTATAGATTATACTTTATTAAATGAAGAATTGAAAAAATGTAACTGGAATTTGGTAATACACAGTAATTGTGTTAATACTGCAACCTCGAATTTCATCCAAATAATGAAAAATTGTATAAGTAATTCATGTATTAACAATAAAAATAAAAAAGTAAGTAGTAAATATCGCAAAATAAAACCATGGATAACAAAAGGATTAGTCAACTCTGTAAGAGAAAGAGATAGATTAAGTCGTTTAGTAATAAAAAACCAAAACGATTTAGAATTTAAGGAATATTACAGAAGGTATAGAAATAAACTTACACAATTAATAAAAGAAGTTAAAAATGACTACTATAGAAAACAAATTACATTATGTAATAACAATGTTAGTAAATTATGGAAGGTAATAACAGATATTATAGATAAAAATGACAAAAAGTATATAGAAATAAATGAACTAAACACTAAAAATGGTCTAGTAACGTTTGAACGTGATCCAATGTTAATAGTTGAAAGTTTTAATGAGCATTTTTCCAGTGTTGGCAAAAAAATAGTTAACAAAGAGATTGATGATAAAATAAATTTGAATTTGAATTCCCAAACTAAAGTAGTAAACTCTATATTCTTCACTCCAATCACTGAACAGGAAATTGAACGCTTCATAAATGAATTGTCACCAAAAACAACATCTGGTATAGATGGATTATCAGCAAGTGTATTGAAACATACGAAATCAAATATATTAAAACCTTTGCAGTATATCTTTAACCTAAGCTTAGAAACAGGTGTATTTCCTGATGATTTTAAGACTGCTGTAATAAAACCTATATATAAAAAAGGATCAAAGGCTGATCCTAATAACTATAGACCTATATCAATCCTCAGTAACTGTGCTAAACTGCTAGAAAAATGTATGAAGAGAAGATTAGTTAATTTTCTTGAACAAAATAAATTCTTTTCTTCAAATCAATATGGATTTCAAAAAGGTAAAAGTACATCAGATGCAGTATACAATTTAACAGAGATTGTTTGTAAAAATGTTGATAAAGCTGAAAAAGTAATTGCAGTTTTCCTAGACCTAGCTAAAGCATTCGACACAATATCACACAAAATTCTCTTAAATAAACTAGAAAGATGTGGAATAAGGGGTATATCGCTATCTTGGTTTAACAGTTATTTGAAAGACAGAAAACAGGCCGTCCAAATAGGTAATTTTCAAAGCAATTATTTATATGTAAAACAAGGAGTCCCTCAAGGAACTGTATTAGGCTCAATATTATTTTTAATTTATATAAATGATTTGTGTAATTTAAAAATGGACGGGCATATACAATCATTTGCTGATGACACCTCACTTATATTTACTGGTAAAACATGGACAGATGTATTTAAAAAAACTGAAGCAGAAATGAAGAAAGTAAAACAATGGCTTGATAATAATCAGTTAGTATTAAATGCTGAAAAAACCAGGTATATAACGTTTTCACCAACTTTAACAGGACAGCCAGAAAACATGTCACTTAAATTGCATCATTGTCAAAATATTGAAAAATGTAACTGTAGTCCTCTTATTAGTGAAAATAAAGTAAAATACTTAGGTATATTTATTGACAAGCATCTAAAATGGTCTTCTCATATTACACATATCGCCATGATACTAAGAAAATTATTATATAAATTTGTTCAATTACGAAACATTGTAAGCATAAAAATATTACGAACTGTATATTATGCTCTTGTAAATAGTATACTTACATATGGTATATTAATTTGGGGAGCTGCTTACCCTACTCATTTAAAACCTTTGATTGTTCAGCAAAATAATATTGTAAGAATATGTTTAAAAAAGGGACTTGAGAGTAGACTAGATAGAATCTATGACCAATTCTCAGTATTACCACTTTCAAAATTATATTTGCAGAAGGTATTAATATATGTTAAAAAGAACAGAAACAATTGGGAAGTAATAAAACATGCGTATATAACCAGAAATGTGGCAAACAAAAATTTAGAAATTAGAGCAACGACTAAATCTATAACTCAACACCAAACATATTACAGAGCATCGAAGATCTATAATGAACTCCCACTCCGAATCAAAGAAGAAAGTAATTTCAAAACATATAAAAGGTTAATTTTACAATGGTTAAAAGAATTAAAAAGTGTTTAAAAAAACTATTGTTAGTTAAAAGTAAGAATAAACCTCATATGTTACGATAAGAAAATAAATAAAACACGAGAATCAGGCTCACACACAAGCATTTGCTTATGTGAGCCATTTTCTTTTTTATTCTTTGCATAAAAAATACAAAAAAAAAATCGCAATATTGAAATAAGTGCATTGAATTAAGTTACCCGACACTGTGAGATAGACATGACTTCTGGAAGTCCGAAGTCCTGTCATCTCTGAATACCGGGTACGTTAAACTCTACCAATAAAGGGAATCAGGAAGTCCGATTTCCTTTAGAGAAGTAATAGCACTTATAAGTAGAAAATTTACTTGTTAATTTCTGTAGCAGTTATTTTTCTTATTCTTTTATTTTATTTCATTAATATTTTGTATATTGTTATTTTATAATTTAATATGCTTATGTATTTTTTATGTATATTCTTTAATATATTGGATACATCCAATATATTAATTTTCTTCTTTAAATAAATAAATAAATAAATAAATAAATAAATAAATAAAAATTGATTATATACTTGTCCAAATTGAAACCTCTACTAACGGACACCTCTATAAAGCGGACACTCTCCAGTACGGACACGGAAAGTTTTTTCTGTCTTTTATAGGTATTATTTACCTCCGTATTACGGACACTTTCTCTAGAAACAAGTTGAAAAGTACTGTAAAAATACACTTTTAGTAATTCATACATGTGTCACCAAGGAAGCATTGAGACAACATTTTGCTTCCTCAAGTGTCTGCTCAGCAACTCAGACGAGGCGCCTCTGTTTAACAACACTCCCATGTCCTCTGCATGCATCCCACTCCCACCCAAGCTATTTTAGAGACAAAAGTGATTGACAGTTCCCCAACGTTTGGGATGACATGTTATGCTACTGTTCCTCTGGAATCTCTGACCAAGCAGAAGACAAGTTTGGTATTTTTTGCCCGCGGGTTCGCATATTGTCTCAAAAAAGACACTTCTAGACTGCAATTAACCCACAAATTAAAGCTACATACTGAAAACGTAGTAAGTGTAAAGTGCAGAGAACTATAGCGTCTTATTTCCATGTTGTGCCTGGAGTATTGGATGGCGGAGGATAATGCAGGTACAGTAACATTTTGGTAATATTCGTAAATACGTGATTCATGCAAAAATATTTATTCTAATTGCATATTACATTGTTTACTAATTTAAGTAAGAAAATATTGAAACCTCTCTAAGGCGGACAATTTTTGATTTTCTATGGCTGTCCGCCTTAGAGAGGTTTCACTATATATAAGAGGTGGTATGATGTTGTCCATGATTAGAATTATGAATTATATATATTTCTGGGCTTTCGGCGTTTATGGCCATGTTAGCCCATTACGTATGAGAGAATTTGGGAGGAAGAAAGCAAGCGGCCTGAGACCATTATGTAAGGTACCATCCCCAATGTGAAAGAGGAAAACCACACTTTGGATGGCTAGCTTGAGAAAGCTTTCACACTTTTTCGACCAAATGCCCCAACCTCAACGAATGTTGAAAAATGAAATCTTTGAGTTTAAGGTCCCAGGATTATACCGGTTAGGCTAAGGGGGAGACGATGATTAAAGCAAGTGAATGATGATGGAAGAATTGATGTGATGAGAAATTGGGGAGAAACACAAGTACCCCGAGTAAACCCTTGAGCACGATGTTGTCCACCACAAAATTACTTGACCAGGAATCGAACCAGTGACCTCACATACCAGAAGTAAGCGCTCTACTACTGAGCTACCGTGCCCCCCTTGCCTCCACGAGTCGAACCCTTGCCGCCAGGAGTGTTGCCCACGAGAAGAAAAATTTCTCCTCTCGATAACGAGACGAAAATTGAAACGTAAAGGATATTTTCAAATTGAAACAAAACGTAAGAAAATTTGAGCCGAGACAACACTGAAAAAAAAATTGTAGGTGGCTTACTTAAAAAGATAGGTTATATGCGTAATTCCTGTAGTTTTTGGACAACGTACAGCAGACGTATAACTGAAAACGCATGTTTTACAATACTTTCTGTATAAGTGTTCCATCTATACGTACTTTCTGTATGAAACAATGTAGGCGGTCAGGATCTCACATACAAATGGACGTATATAACATATAGCTGACGAAGGTAACAAAAGTATAGGCATGTGATATACGGAAAACTGTTAGATGTCAGACATCCTGCAACGGCATGGTGTAACATCTAAGGGCAGTGCCTATGTAGCATACGGATAACGTTTGCTCCGTACTGATTTCTATAGTAAGCAAAAGGATACCGTATATTTGTACAATATACCGCTGTCCGGAGAACGGATTTTTCTCTGTGAAGGTTCTGAGAATTCAGAGGAAACAAGACAAGGTTTCTGAGAATTTAAAAAAAAAACGAGACAAGGTTTCTGAGAATTTAGAGGAAGAGACAAGGATTTCTGAGAATTGGGAGGAAATGAGACAATGTTTCTGAGAATTGATAGAAAACGAGACAATGTTTCTGAGAACTGAGAGAAAGAGACAAGGCCTTCTGAGAATGAGAGGAAACGAGACAATGTTTCTGAGAATTGATGGGAAACGAGACAAGGTTTCTGAGAATTGAGAGGAGATGAGACATGGTTTCTGAGAATTGGGAGGAAACAAGAGAAGGTTTCTGAGAAGAGAAAGAAAACGAGACGGGAAATAATCATTTGAGAATCGAGACGAGACGAGAATTCGACAAAAAAAATTACAAGACGAGACGAGGAAACGAGTGAGTTTCGTTTCAAATTGTGAAATTACAGTCAAATTCCAAACTAGGACCTACGTTGTTTCAATACTGAAACCGGAAGGAAGTAACAGATCTCAACTTTCGGTTGCAATGGAGGAACAGAGGTCGAGATGAAACTTATTCTTCGAACGTTGAAGTCATATCAAAAGCATTCTCACTCTATCTCTCACCGCTTTTGCTCTCCAAAAATTAATATTGAACCCGGAAGTAGCAGTAGATTCGACAACTTCCGGTTTTAGTGCTGGTAAAGGTAAAAATGGAACCTATTCTTGAGACACTGAGTTGATTTTAAGAAAACCTAGAAAGAAATTAATAAAAATAAAAACTTCTCTCGCTATCATCATTTTTACTCTGAGACCTATCCAAGGGCGCCAATTTTTCTGTAACTTTTGGGGGCATTCTGATGAGTGTTTGGTTGTAGACAAATGATTTTATGACGAATTAAATTCAAATTATGCCAAATATTGTATATTCATTTAAAAAAATACATATAACAATAAAAATACATATTTATAAAAATACATGGGGCCCGGGCCTTCCCGGCCCCCAGGATTGGCGCTTTTGGATCTATCAATAGACAAATAGCTGTAGTCCTACTACAAGATTTTCCGTACTTATTCATACATAGTTCGGAAGTCTAAAAAGAAATTGATGGGATTATTTTATTCGATTCAGATTGATATATTTTAGACGCGAGTAACTTTCTGGAACGAATTAAACTCGTCAAATCGAGACACCATTGGATTTTCTACTTAGAATTAAAATCGTACCTCGCACGTTTATGATCAGTGTTTCTTTCAGAAAATATGTTCCGGGGGTCTCGCAGTATTCGGAGGGGCATATATAATTTTTACGCGGTTTTGGTATGATTTATTATTATATTATAGACGTATTATTTTTTGTCTCCTCCGGGGGACACTCTCAGAGCTCTGGGGGGCAGTATCCTCCAAAAAATACTTCTGAAAAAATACTGTGATAGTTTCCCAGCATATATGATCAATGCTGGTTGGTTTGACATCATTATACAAGTCCATAAGTATGCTATTTCTCTCTCCTCTCCAGTGCCCGCTGACTAATCTAACAAAATGTGAGTCATATTGCTGTGATTCTAACTTGATTTCCTCAACGTTCGTTGTTGAAAAACAAAAGAATCCGTTCTCCTCTGCAGCTCATGCAATTCTTCGTTACAGCTTGTCACGTGTCTTTGTCCTCTGATCTCATGTCACATGCGACATCTCACACGCATCATGTGTTCGGGTGGGATGAGATGAGATGCATTACTCCACCTAAACTACAGTACATGATCATCTTACATCAACAGGAGTAACAAACATGTTCTTTTCTAAAGCATTCAAATGATATACGTAGAACACAAGTAGTTGTAGATAGACTGGGTTTCATGCCCAGGGCCGGCGAGAGCGGTCGCGGGCCCCGGGGCTGAGCAATCCCGGGCCCCTTACACGTTCCCTTATAACCTTTTACGTACTTCCCACTTTGGACGGAGGTAAACTAAAATTAACATTATGGCTTATTTTTGAACTCTTTATTAGACCGTTAATGCGTTTAATTTACATGGTAAACAGTATTGCTATATCTCCAAATAAGTGAATAATAAGAACTCTGAACCTAGCCTATGTTCACTGTTCGCTGAAAACAAAACAAAACAACAACAAAAAAAACTCATTAATTTACTATTTATGATTTTGTTTAGACCCTTTAGTAGTTGGTTTTAAGATTTTTGAAGGCTTCAAAACTAAAATGAATAATAAAAAAATAATATATTTAATACAACGGTATCAAAATACAGAAAAAAAGTAACTTATCTATTTTTTAGTAGCAAAAGTTCTCCCCTAATGCTCAATCAAATGCTCAAAACAAACTAATTTGTGAAGGAAATAGAAAAAGCACGTATTAAATAGTTAATAAAAGTTGAGAAAGTAAATGTTCTCAACCATCCAACCTACCCTGTACTATGAATATCTTTGCACAAATTGTTGCTAGAAATAGGCCTAATTAATAAGAAGTAAGCTATGCAGTTAGTCTTCCTTAATTAGAGACATGAGGCATTAGGCCTAATTTAGTTATCTCAATGAAATATTGCTCAAATTAACTATAGTGTTATTAATAATGTAATATTAATAGTAATTGTCTGTAGGAGAAATTTATTATATGTGTTAATACTAGACAACTGTTACAGTTACAATGTATAATTTTCTACGTATAGTTACAACAAAATTTCCTTTCTGGCCTTTTTCAGGGCGAATTCATCAATGATAGCTTCCAGTTTGGTACACTTCACAAGTTCTGTCTCCACTGCCAACAAGCCTAAGCTTGATAATCTGTCTTGACACATTGTAGAGAGTAAAACATTTTTTACTCTATTTAACAGAGAGAAAGAGCGCTCTGCACTAGCAACTGTAGCAGGGATTGTGGGGAATATACGAAGGGTCACTGTCAGATTTGGAAATAAAGTTTCTAGATTCAAAGTTTTGATGTTATTTAGGAGATCCCATGATGAAAGCGTTTTCTCACCAAAATTGGCCGAATATATCAATTTCAGGCTATGCAGTTCACCAGAAAGATCATCTCCTAAAATATTTTGGGCATCGCTGGACTAGTGCAGCTGCTTGTTCTTGGATCTGGTCACCTGTCATTTCTTTGCAAGACCACAGTACACAAAAATTGTTACACAAAGAGCGCACTGATTGGAAGCGAACTGAGCAAGAATATGCAACATTTAGTAATTCTTTATCCTCGGCCGCGGGGCCCCCTTTGGTGCCCTGGGCCCCAGGGCTCTGGCCCCTCCTGCCCTCCCCTCTCGCCGGCCCTGTTCATGCCTTCCCCACCCTCTTTCCCTCCTGACGACTGTACAGGCGATCAGTTAGCTAGACTTATTCTCACTTTGAGAAAGTAGCAAAACAGATATAACCAGTGGCGGCGTTGACGTTAATAATGGGGGTGCAAGACATGATCTGAATATTTGTATATCAATGTTGTTTTCCTTGTATCTAACACTTTGTTTGACGAAAGGTTGTATAACTAATAGGATACTAGGCTTTTTCAGTTAAAATAACGTATATCATATTTCATATTTTATTAAGTAAATTGACAAAGGGTAGTAGCCTTTTGTACTCTGGGCCGCGGTGGCTCAGTGGTAGAGCGTTCACCTCTAGTGCTTGGGGTCCCGGGTTCGATCCCAGCCCCCACTTTGTGGTGGACAAACACCGTGTGCGTGGGTTTTCTCGGGGTTCTTTCGTTTCCTCCCACTTTCTTCATTCCACCATTTCATTCATTACTCATCATCGCCGTCTCCTTTAGCCTAACCGGCATAATCGTGGGACGTAAAGCTCAAAGATTTCATTTCATTTTTCCTTTTGTACTCTTAAACAATGAAAGTGTAAGAAGAGATTTGATTCCTTGCTCACGAAATTCTGGATCAGATTGTGTGATTAGATTATTTAATAACAAATTTGCAAAGCAAATAAATAGAATTGATAATATTAATCATAGTAATAAATAATAACATTTTAGGAACTGTCAATTTTTGTACAATTAAAGAAAAAACTTTCACTTTCACTTTTAGGGAAATGTTCTCTCAATTAATTTCAAAGCGGTTGACTAACATATCGAGCCTTTCTAAGAAGAAATGAAAGTACGCTCGAATTGTTGCACTCCAAAAGGGTATTTTTTGGGCTATTTTTCTTAGCAATTAGAATAAAAATCCTGTAGCTTTCTTAACTCCGCGGGACGTACTCATATAACGGCAAAATGGCATCGTTTTTTTTTTTTTTTTTTAAATGAAGCACTAATGTATACAAAAATTTTACACTTCCAAATGAAACTATATGCATTAATAGGTCATTTCAAAAAAGTGGGGGAAAGCTGCCCCCTTTGCTACCCTAATCGCCGTCCATGCTTATAGCTCTATGAAATGCGTATATCAGAAAACATAGACCATAATGTTATGTAGGTAAAAATAGTTTTATAAATAACCAGCTAAAGTATCCTTTCTTCGTACGGAAATGATATGGTTTGTGCAAAATATCTGAAAGTATATAAATGAGTAAATATATAAATAAATAAAGGAGAGCAATGTATTTATCATATATTCTTAGAATAAACAGCCAGAAACATATTTAAAATTTGATATCCCATCAAATCCCTCTTTGAGTTGAAAATTGAAAGACCCCCCCCCCTATTTTTTGGTGAAATTCTACGTTCGTCATTGGTCCCACGAATATCTCCTAGGTTGAAGGAGACAGATGATTAATGAAGTGAAAGACAATGAAATAATTTGTTAAATGAGAGTGGGAGGAAGCGGGAAAATCCCGAGAAAACTCACGGACACGATGTTGTCCACCGCCAACTTCCACCGAGGATATTTTGCAGAGGTTTTATTTATAAAGATTTTCTGTAAACTCATTCTTGCCGTGTTAAGAGTCTTCATCCCGGCGAAATTAAAATACCGCTAATTTTACAGTAATTATGTAATATCTTCAAATAGATAAAATATAATTGAAATATGGGACAAGAGCGTCCTAAACAATATTATTTTGCGTGAGGTACCGTTATCACAAGTCACCTAGGGGCTTTCCATTTTCAGCTGTTTAGAAACGCGAAAATAAATGTCGATTTTCAAGATTTCTCGAAATCGAAAGCAGATAAGTGAGTCGTGATAACGGTGTCTCATGTAAAATAATATTGTCTAGGGCGCTCTTGTTCCACATTTCGATTATCTTTTATCTATTTAAAGATATCACATAATTACCGTAAAATTAGCGGTATTTTAATTTCACCAGGATGAAGACTCTTCAGAACGCCTATGTCAGCTAGTGACTATATACTGTATATAATATTTCGTGGTAGAAATCTATTTCTAATGACTCAATAACTCGTATTGAGCACTGGTCTTATTCTCTTTTCTTATGTGCAAATTAAGCTTGAGCGTACACAAGGAATTTGTTATAGTTTCCTTTTTTCCAAAAAAAAAAAAAAAAAAAAAATGAAAAGTAAGACCAGGTTTGCTTTAGGAAGATAACTAAAGCTAAGCTAAAGTAACCTATTCGGACATATGTAAATCTAAACTACGTAATCTAAGCTAAGAAGTAGATATTTTTCAAGGAAAATGTTCTTTCGCGTAGTTAATGGTTACGAGGGGGTGCCGATAAAGATTGAGCCTTACCAAGAAAAAAATGAGCTAGGGAGCTGAAACTCCCACACTATTCCACATATTCCCCTAATAGGTCAATGTATTTGCGACATATGTTCTGCAACATTCTAAGTCCTTGCAAATAGAAGTATTTTGTCTACTGCTGTAACCGTTCATCTGTTGCGTAAGTTGCCGCTTGAGCACTCTGAAAACGGTGATCTTTGAGATGTTTTTTGAGATTCGGGGACAGATGATAATCGGATGGAGCTAGGTCAGGCTAATAAGGGGAATGAGGCAACATTTGAAAGCCTAGGCTGGCCAATATGTCTTCTGTTTCAGTTCTCACTCTTTCCTGCTTTTGTTCTTTGTCAGAAGTTTGGGGATCCACTTTGCTGCAACCTTCCTCATATCCAGATCATTATGAATAATGGTACCAACTCTTTCATGTGATATGCTCAAATATGTAGCAATCCTTTTGGCTGATATTCGACGATATTCCATTATCATGTCCTGGATGGCTTGCACATTTTCGGGAAAAGACACAGAAACAGACCTCCGCTGAGTTTCGCACTTTCAACATCAAAATAGCCTGTTCTGAAGTTTGCCACCCAGCGTTTGACAGTTGCATATGACGGCTCACGGTCCCCAAAGTCTGTTTCATTTTATCATAGATTTGCGTCGCGCCTTTCCCTTGGAAGAAGAGAAACTTCATGATGGTCATACTCCTCTGGACTGAAGCTTGCTGGAGGTGCAGCCATGTTCACTTCTGAAATGAAAAAGAAAAAAAAAAAGATGTTAATATCATAGAACATTACATTTTGCAACATAATGTATACTGATCCTCCCTATATACCCTGCTAATTTCAGCTTTCTAGCTCAATTGTTCTTCGTAAGGCTCAATCTTTATCAGCACCCCCTCGTATAAAGAAAATGATTATAACATATCTCAGGTAAGATAATATCAGATTTCTTATCAAATACAACTTCTTAAGGCAAAAGATTATGAGTATCTATCGTTGCTATTTTTTTAACCGCTTTCTTGTATTTTATATTTTGTTATACATTCTTTTATTCTTTTCGCGACCTCAGTTTTAATTTTTATTTATTGATTTACTTTTGTTTATCTCTTATTTTGTAGATCTCATATTTGATTTACATTTTTAAAGAAATATTATTGTAAAATTCTAATGTGTAGCTTGTGTCGGGCATTATAGCCATACCGTGACAGGGAATAGCCTCGCTGTTGGCTTGCACATTAAACTTTAACCAACCAATTAATCAATTAAGGCAAATTCTTATAATGAATCTAAAGTAAATCTGTATTATTTTCTAGTAATAATTTTGACACACTTAGTTATTTTGAAAATTATACCAAGAACTAACTAAAACCAACTAACTGTATGGCCTATAAAGTCGGAAATTCAATGCCGCGTTCACAAAAGCTCTCCACTGACTTCTATCCTTAGCCAACTGGATCCAGTTTCTACTTTGTATTCCTAGTTCTGCGAGATCCATCTTAATATTGTCCACCTGTCTGCGCCTAGGTCTTCCTAATGGACGTTTTGCGATTGGATTTTCAGTTGAAACTTTGAAAACGTTTCTACTTTCTTCCATTCTAGCTACATGACCTGCCCATCTAAGCCTCCTAGACTTGATGACCCTAACAATGTTTGGTAAACGGTATAAATTACTCAGTTCTTCGTTATAAAGTTTCCGTCATTCCGCGTTCCTCTTGGGTCCGAATATTCGTATCAGGATTTTATTCTCAAATACTTTCAGTCTGTGTTCTTTCTCAGCGTAAGCGACCATGTTTCACAACCATACAGAACAACAGGCACGATTATCGTTTTATATATTTTAAGCTTCAAGTTCCTCGACAGAATTTGCGACGACAAGAGATTTTGAACTGAATAATAACACGAATACTTTGCTTTCGCTCGACATTAAATTTCTTCGTGGACATGATTTTGGTTTGTTAACATTGATCCTAGATATTTGAAAGTATCCACTTTGTCGAAAGTATTAGTTGATATTTTAACGCATCCATAATTTGCAGTATTATGATCCCAGTGAACTTCCATGTATCTAGTTTCTATTATACCAAGAACTAGAAAATAAATTTGTATTCACCGTTCACTTATTTCTTGTGAAAGTGCTTCATTTTCTTGTTTTTATTTTATTTTATTTTTTATTTATTTCAGGGCCAAGCGTTCCGATTGACTTGTCAAGGCATTCCGATGGATGTACCTTCTTGTGAATGACCTGGCTGGATTACTGGTTTCTCCTGGTGGTAGATCACTTTTTAGAAAAGAAATATTACCTAGCACCATTTGAAATCAGTACTTCTGTGGGTCGAATCAACAATAACTCAACGTCTCCAATATGATAGACTACATTGCTGTATCACCTGGAGCCGCTACACTTCCGAAATAAAATAATACTAGTATGGACACAACAGCATCACTACCATCATCTTTACACTTTACTTAAGTGTTTTGACATTATTGAAAACCATTTGATGCAAATCCAGGAACTTCCTGATCTATGAACCTCAATCAGTATGTTTTTTAAGGATTGCCAGTTATCGTAAGAAACTTTAATATTGTCTGTTAAATGTATAGTGTGACTACAAACTAAACCAACTTTTCTTATCAGCAATAGAACAGCCAAGAGGGCATTATCCGCCACGTGCTGGTTGTCAATGAAGTTAATTTTGTCTCAATTGCAAAGTGTGAGCCAATTTCCATTTTCACAGGAGGAAAAAGAGTGTAAAAGAATGTAGCCATATTATTCAAGACCTTTTTTTTTTTTTTTTAACCTTCAATTGAATCACTGATTGGAAAAAGGGAATAAGTGCATCAGACCTAAGTTTTCAAAAACGCCAAAAAACCTTCCCGAAGCGTTGTTTATATTTGTTGCAAAAAGTGTATAATTGATTACTTGTAGCAAAAGAACTAACAAACAATAAGACAAAAAGAAGAATCTTGTATTGCTGCACTGCAACTGGTTATATAAGCTTAAAAACGGAAAAAATATTCCCTTTTTCCAATCAATTAGAGTTGGACGCAATTGCAATTGTGTGTAGGGTATGTAATGTGCAGTTTATGATAGAAAGCTATGAAAATGTACATGCTGAATACAATGTTGTATGTTATTCTTGGATATATGTATCCGAACTATCACGCATGTTAGACTTCTAACACTTTTATTGTCACCGTTCGTTTTTATTTATTTATTTTTTTTTTGTACAGAACATGTTATTCGTACAGCAAGAAAAGTAATACAATAGACAGCTGAACAAAATACGTAGCAAAATACGTTGTCACAATAGAATGTCTTTACATAGGGTCCTATCCGTGCGCATCTTCGTCTTCTACAGTTTCTTGGTCAGAGGTTTTCCATGAACAAATCATCCTATAAAATTGTTTGTATTGGCCAGGAATGCATTTGATGATTTGTGAAGAATCGTTAATCGTTTACGATTGATCGAGACTTGCCAACCGTATGCCTTTGACGTTCGCTGTGGAACGTTTGTGACATTATTTTTGAGTTATCGAAAAATATCAGTTCTTAGTCCATTGATAAACGTATGAGCTTGCACATAACCTAGAGATTCTGCTTTATAAACAGTTTCTATATTTACTTACTTGGAATTTCACTGTTTTGTCCACAATGCTACCTGAAGATTTCTTGTAAAACGGTTACCACCAAAGTGTAAAATCTAAGATTTCTTCATTGATAACTTCGTAAACCTGAAATGGAGTATCACTATTTCTTGCATTCCCAATCATGTGGTTATACTGTGCTGGTAAATACATGCGATTGTGTCGTTTGAGTTCTCGTTTGATTATAGCAATATTTCGGTCACATGGTAAAAACTGTAACCTCTGACAGGCAAATATTGCTGTATGGTGCTGAACCGTTATGGCACGGCCAGGCTGAAAAGCATTCATGTCATTGTATGATTGCAGGTTTGGCATTGTATGATCACGTCTTATATCACTGAAAACACATAATCTGTAACTGATTGGGGCAAAAATTTCTCTATAGATTGTGCAATGCGAAGACAAGGCGAAGTATCGAAACGTCAGCAGAGGGCTCTAGAACTTGCCTACTTACACACAGTCTCACAGTTGTGGTGGTATCCTATAGTGACTGGAAGAAGGAAATAAGAAACGTAGTTATTCCCTTTTTCTAATCAGCGAGAGATTTTGTCTTCTACATTGGTTATATAGAGTTGCCCAAACATTCCTATTTTCTACTCAACGATGTAACTATCTGAAAGGAACGCATCTGCTATCTCAGGTTAAAATCGCAAAAAATTGTACTTATTCCCTTTTTCCAATCAGAGGTTCAATTATATTAACTTTAGATCTTGACCTTGGAGGAGAGAAGTTGATTTTGTTCATGTGTGAATCATATTCTTAACTTTGTGGCTAAATGACTAATGCATGTGATTAGTCCTGGGTTCAATTACCTACAGGTGCTAGCCTTGGATCTTATATCCTCAGTGCTCAAAAGGAAACTTAAAACTCCAATTACTCTTTGCTAACCTCTCATTTTATCTTCTACCAGGAACATAATCAAAAATACGTTTGCTTGTCCACTTTTTTTAGTTTCTTTCTTCAGATTAAAAAAAAAAAAAGCTGCTCATGGTTGAGGTCTTAGCAGGTAGTATTTGTAGTTTTTTTTTTTTAAAGTTCGTTTTTAAATAGAGAAATGTATTTCATTCCCAAAATTGCTCGCCATAGAAGGTTACGGCCAACGGTATAGGAATTAGATGTATTAGGGTTATTGGATGGGTAAGGCGGACACTGGCTTCCATTGAGGTCAAATAGCTGTTGATATCTTTATCTCTTTAGCTTCCCCGCTGACGCTTTAGCTAAAACTCCTTTCTTTTATGGTAGTAAAACTCTCAATACAGTGTATTTTACTGTACTTTCTTTTATGGTAGTAAAACTCTCAATACAGTGTATTTTACTGTACTTTCTTTTATGGTAGTAAAACTCTCAATACAGTGTATTTTACTGTACTTTCTTTTATGGTAGTAAAACTCTCAATACAGTGTATTTTACTGTACTTTCTTTTATGGTAGTAAAACTCTCAATACAGTGTATTTTACTGTACTTTCTTTTATGGTAGTAAAACTCTCAATACAGTGTATTTTACTGTACTTTCTTTTATGGTAATAAAACTCTCAATACAGTGTATTTTACTGTACTTTCTTTTATGGTAGTAAAACTCTCAATACAGTGTATTTTACTGTACTTTACTTCGTTCAAGGAATTTTTATATTACTACGAGGAAAATTCAAAAAAAAGTTTGGTTATCAATAACATACACTCGCAGATACACAAGGGCGCCCATCAAGGGGGAAAGATGGGGCGCTCGCCCCCCTAGAAGAAATTGTACTTCAGAATATCGAAAACCCAATAGAATTTTTACATTAGTTGCAGCAAAATTTGGAACTATATTTGAAACGTCGCTTATGCTTGCCCCCCTTGGAAACTACAACATGGGCGCCCCTACAGATACAGAACTTTTATTATACACTTGGAAAAGTATGACATTACATTACCTTACAATATATTTACCAGTCAACTTGAAGCACTTGTCATAACGTTTTACAACGTTCGAAATTCCTTCTGCAGAAAAAAAAAAAATCTTCCGCCGGGAATGAAGACACCCGCCACCAGCACCTGAAGCGCATTGTCACTGTCGAAACTGTGAGATGCAACCCACTTTTTGATGTGCTTAGAGAGATAGTAGTCACTCGGCGCCAAATCTCGGCTATAGGGAGGAGGATGAAAAACATCCCAGTGGCACTTCTTATCGCATCGTGCATCTAAACATGCGACATCTTCACTAATGACGTTTGATCCGCAAACACAACACAGTTTGCGATTAATCAGAGCTGCCGAAAGTATTTTCGCGCTCAGAAATCGTATTACGACACGCACTTAATCTACTGGAGCGTTCATTTTCAATTATTATAGCAGACGAGTGAACTGCAACACAACCTTCTCCTTCCATTTCTCACTGTCTACTGAACTGGACACAACGCCACAAGACTGACGTCGCTCTTCGCGGCGACCATTTCTCACACATGCGCAAATGGAGGTTATTTTTTCAAATTGCCGTCATATTTAATAACATATTTTGTAATTTTAATTCTTCCGTTACATTCCCTGGTTCCAAATATATTGAATATTTATAAAGTACACGAGATTACAATGAATCACACAACACAGTTATGCACTTTTGGATATATATATTTTTCAACATATACCGTATTTGTCACATTAAAATAATATACATCCAATTCTAACAATATGGTTCTTCGTTCCATCTTTTTCTAGTTATCTTAACAACAAGATAAACAAGTTGTCATAGCAACGAAAACAAGAAATATATCGATATAATACAAAATATTTTAAATTATTTCTTTATATATTTTCTTCTTCTTAACCGCTTGTGCTCTTTTAAATAGCACTTTTGCCCGTAAGTAGAAACAATACTTAGAAGTACATACAAAATATACATTATCGTTGTATGTATGGTTCCCGAACTATAGGATGTCTTCAATTGATTACAATTGAAGAAAGAATACTGGACCGTTAAACATTTCATATACCTGGTTACCTTACTTTTTGAATATCCTTATATATATATATATATATATATATATATATATATATATATATATATATATATATATATATATATATATATATATATATATATATATATATATATATATATATATATATATATATATGACAATTCATGAAATAATGTATTATTTTCATCTTATCTCAATATCATTCTTATATTTGTCCAATAATCAATTTTATTTTAATTTTATAAAATTACCGATGAGAAAGACATATTCGAAATATGATAAGTTGGTTGATTATTTAGGTCCTAAATAAATTATTTAAATCAATACCATTTATACTTGTTAACAATAAAGCTGGTGTAACTTAAAATACAACATAACATGTTTTATTTATTCGGACATAATTAGCATAAATTTGATAGATAATATTTTGTATTGATGCATAGATGTGATTGCATAGAATGTGAACAAAGTAAAAATTACAATGAAATCATAACAATATTCAAAGTGAAACAAAACAAAAACTAATTGAATATGTTTTGACGGACGTTATAAATTTAGCTTAGGTTACAAAATATTCGATTAGGTTGCATTGAATGGCACAATCTTGATTACAATCCTGTATGTTATTTACTTCACCAGTTCTTTGATTTCTATTTTGAAAATTTCTGCTCCCTATATAATTACTACGAAATCTGAGAGTACGTGAAGAATGAGATCGATTATTTACATTATTTCTAAAAGAAGTATGATAATTATTTCTGTTTCTTCTAAAATTAGGTTCGGTCGTATTGGCATTACGAGAAAATCTAACATTACCTCTCGTATTATGATTACAATCTTCTCTAACATTGATATTTCGAACAAGAATATGGTTAGCTTGATTTCTGTAATTATTACCTTGTAACCTAGACTGACTCTCATAATTTTGAACTATCATTATTAAGTGATTAAATTTAATACATTGCAAAGAAATCAATACTTTCTGTAGCCTAAACGGTAATAATATTCTTATTGATACAATAATGCGTGATTCCTGCTGATACGGAATCCTGCGGTTTCAAGTCATTATAGGCTGAAATTACAAAATCTTTAAGACTTTTGTCCACTTTAGGATCAAAACGTCGGTTTCTAATTTCAGCACCCCGGTCTGCTAACATAAAATCGTTTTCAAAATTTGCTAACAGCGCATTTTTAAAATCTGAATAATTAAGCAGGCTACCTCTGATCGCTTTATACTATACCGAACAAGGTGGTAACAAAATATGTGGCAATATTTTGAGAAAATTAGCCTTATCTATACCAATTAGTTCACATTCTTTTTCATATTTTTCTAAAAAGGTACACGCTGGGATGTCCTCAGATCTACCGCGGATTTTATTTCATTAAATTTTACGCGATTATTAGTACTAAAATAACTTAGATGTCTAGGTTTTACGTGTGTATGGTTCCTTCGAAATGGTCTTCTTTCTTCGTCCTTGATATTAAAGATAGTGTCCTCCCTTTCAGAATATCCTTCTGATGAATTGCTGTCTTCTTCACAGGGTCTTGATTCAGTTCTCCTATGTTCCTCATACACTACGTTGAGGGCAGGATCAGAATTACACTTTACTATACTGATTTTCTCTTTGATGATAAGTACCTCTTCTTACAGTCCCCGAATTTGATTTGTATGTTCATTGACTTCCATTTCTACTACATCAACGGTACTTCTCACAACTGCAAAATTATGGATAATTTGCTCTATAGTTTTGTCGGTTATTTCCAGTTTGGTATTTTGGAATTCATCTGCTGTCCTATTTGTAGTTTTACTTGTTCCAGTCTGGAATCCAAATTTTGTGTTACTTGTTCTAATTTGGAATCCAAACTTCGTGTTACTTGTTCTAATCTGGAATCCAATTTGGAATCCACCTGTTCCAAATGCTGTGTCATGGAATTCACCTGCTGTCCTAGCTGTCGTAAAAGATCCATCACATCCGTTGAAGTCTCAGTTGCTGGAATATTGACATCTTCAACTCTTGTACTGGTATTCATTTTAGTTCTTTGATATATTTTTCTTTTATTACGTCGTAAAATGTAATCCGTGATGTTGAGATACTTTACTAAAACTTCTGACTAATCTCAAGGTCTCCATATAAATATATAACGTTAATTCTTCCGTTACATTCCCTGGTTCCAATTATATTGAATATTTATAAAGTACACGAAATTACAATGAATCACACAACACACTTATGCACTTTTGGATATATATATATATATATATATATATATATATATATATATATATATATATATATATATATATATATATATATATATATATATATTTCAACATATACCGTATTTGTCACATTAAAATAATGTACATCCAATTATAACAATATGGTTCTTCGTTCTATCTTTTTCTAGTTATCTTAAAAACAAGATAAACAAGTTGCCATAGCAACGAAAACTAGAAATATATTGATATAATACAAAATACAAGGATCTTATAAAATAGAGGATCTGCCCTTACAACAAAATCTTGAAGCCATACATCACAGTTTCGCCACCCTACTCTGCCCGCTCCGCCCAATAGGATCGCAATGTTTTGAGCCAACAATCATGGCGGAAACGAAAGTAGCCAATCAGACGTGCCGATGCTCGGTTGTTTTTTAGCTTCATCGATTTAATATGATGAAGATACATATGGGCAGATCCTCTATTTATAACATCCTTGACAAAATATTTTAAATTATTTCTTTATATATTCTTCTTCTTCTTAACCGCTTGTGCTCTTTTAAATAGCACTTTTGCCCGTAAATAGAAACAATACTTAGAAATACATACAAAATATGCATTATCATTGTAATTTGACGAGTCTTTCTATTGGCGTATTCATTTTGAATTGTTATGGCGGACGAGTGAACTGTAACGCAACATTCTCTTTCCACTGCTGTTGTCTATTGAACTATTGCACACATCGCCACAAGACTGACGTCGCTCTTCTAGGCCATTTCTCGCAAAAGCGCAAACTTTTTTTTTTTTTGAATTGCCCTCATACTTCTGCGAATGACAAAATTCATAAACTATTGAAAATAAACCATGCTAAATACAGTAAAGATCACACTATTCCATGTATAGGGTATGGATAGCCTGTTAAAGTCACCGTTACCGTGAAGATAAGAAAACTTCTGTCCAACGGCTTCTTTGTACTAAGCCGAAGGTATGGATGGACTATCGGTTCAGAAAGATATCGCTATACGAGTGAGTGTATGGTGGAAATATACAAAGAAATGGCTGTCCGAACAAAAGTCTTCCAGATCAAAAATGAAGTAGTCAGAACTAATATATAGGGTGTTACAAAACTTCGTCACAATATTTTGAGAATAGATTTCTCACATCAAAATAAGATAAAAAGTTCATATGGACCTGTACTCAAAAGTAGATAGTGTCGTAGTTATAAAACGTGAAAAAACGTGAAAACGTGAAAAAAATGAACTTTAAAGGTCTATAGTTCCACTACTATAGGACCGATTGTAGTCGGGTCAAGACATCACTGAGGAACTAGCATGTGAACTACCCAAATATCCATCTTTCAGAACATTTGGTATTTGCACAATCATTTTTAGAGAGTCTGTTTGGCAGTACTTGATCACTCTCCACCTACCTCTCTAAAAATAGTGTACAAGCATTGGAGCATTCTTAAACATAGATATTTGGATAGTTCACATACCATTGTGCTGCCAAAATGTCTTGAGCCGTGGCAAAAATGCGAACTAAAGCTCACACATCCACGTGTTGAGCCAATAAGGGTTCAGCTGTTGCTAAGCGAGAGAAAACGAGTGGAATTCCTTCAGCCGATAGCAGCGCTTGCAACGGAAGACTAGGAATCAAGTCAATGTGGTATATCTATAGTACCTTAGTGATATTGGTTAAGATGGGTGCCATAGCAGTGGAGCTATGAACTTCTAAAATTTACTTATTTCACGTTTTCAGCACCCCATAGCTCTGAAACCATCCACTTTTAAGCACAAGTCCATATGAACTTTTTACCTTATTTTGATGTGAGAAATCTATCCCCAAATATTGTGAGAAATTTTTCTAACACTCTGTATAGCAATCAAAATGTATAATTATACAAATCACTTCTTTTTGGGACAGTGATTTGTGTAATTATACGGATCTATTGATTGGGAGAACATAACGATAATTGTAAACAGGGAACATCTAACCAGTAGCGTATCTAGCGTTAACAGCGCCTAGGGAAAGAGCGCAACTTGTGCTCCTACATTTCTATTTCTATCATTACATTCACATCATATCAATTCTATCATATTCCCACCCCCTCCCTTCCTACTTCTTTGTTTGACATGATTGTGACTTGACTGTTGAAAAAAACAGAAAACATCATTATTCAAAATGTTATTGAATTTACCGCAATCTTTTCAGAAATTACACACACACATACAAACTGAAGTACTTTAACATCATTTCACTTTCGAGTACGATTATCATGTATTTCTCATACACAAATTAAAATGCTATTTTTCTTGCCTTAACTGCTACAACCTTGCCAAAAAATGTCCTCTCAGTACTTAGCAGAGTAAGATCTTTCTTGACTCGTGCAGTAGCGTACCCAGGAATTTATTTCGGGGGGGGGGGTTCAAACTAAATATGAAGCTATTTTATATTAAAATTGCTAAAATTGCCCCTAAAATTAGGCTAAATTTTTAAAAAGTCGAAATTTCGGGGGGGGTCCGGACCCCCGTGTCCCCCCCCTTCCGTACGTCCCTGGACTCGTGGATGCTTTTAAGTTCGAAAGAATTGGTTTGGGTTGATGAATGATCTTTCACAGTTTTCAACCCCGTGATCATGTCACCTTCGGCTCAATAGTAGGTCCAATTTGTGGCTACAAGCCAATCCTGGACTGACAATGGCTAGATATTAGGTGAGAGAATGGAAAAGGATGATTTAGCACTATTGGTTGGGATTCGCAGACTGAGAATCACAATTTATCTCCATATCGTACAATCAATTCGAGAAGCTCTTCAGGTCGCGAAAATTTTTGCAGCGCGTAATATGGTTACTAAGGGAAAAGCTCGAGACTAGATGTCTCCGTGAGCTATAAAAGCAAAATGGATTAAGTTATTTTATATGTCTTCTTATCTAATCTAGTCATGTAAGTGAATCGAGGAATAATTTGATGCTAAAATTTATCCTTCTTCAGTAAACATACTATTCTTCAAAACTGTCCCAATCTTTGTCCAAATATCTCATATCAATATTCATTTGGCTATCTTTTCCCTTTTTATTCTGTTTATATTTATAATTTTTAATATCACCTTCTTGGATCTGTATCAGGTTGAATGCTGTATCTAATAGAATTTGTAAGATATTGCATAATCAATGTATATTCCTGACACAATTACAAAATGAATCACAATTCTTATAACTTCCAGGGGGGCGCGGTGGCTCAGTGGTAGAGCGTTCACCAGAGGGTTCGATCCCAGCCCCCGCCAAGTGAACTTTGTGGTGGACAAACACCGTGCTCGTGGGTTTTCTCGGGGTTCTCCCGTTTCCTCCCACTTTCTTCATTCCACCATTTCACTCATCTCTCATCATCACCGTCTCCTTTAGCCTAACCGGCATAACCATGGGACGTAAAACTTAAAGATTTCATTTCATTTTTCTTATAACTTCCAATTGTATTCTGTCAATATTTGTTTATATGAAAACAGTCCTATTCCAAGTAACTGATGAAGTTGAAATAAAAAGTTTATTTTGGTTACTTTTGAAGAAATCAGATTCATACAAGATATGCTTAACAGCAAGGATGTTATAAAATAGAGGATCTGTCCATATGTATCTTCATCCTATTAACTCAATGAAGCCAAATAAACAACTGAGCATCTGTCAGAGCACCGAGTCTGATTGACTACTCTCGTTTGCGCCATGAATGTTAGCTCAAAATACTGCGATCTTATTGGGTGGAGCAGGCAGAGTGGGTGTGGCGAAACTATGGCGTATGGTTTCACGATTTTGTTGCATAGACAGATCCTCTATTTTATAACATTCTTGGTTAACAGTACCAATTTCTTTGTCACATCAATAATGATAAGTATTCTTCCTTTTAATTTGAAATAGTTTTGAAGGTGTAAGTACAGTTCCCAAGAGGATTCTAAAATATATAATAATTTCTGCTTGAGTCAAATCAGCAATGTAATCGTATGGTTTAAATCTTTTATTTTTAGTAATTGATCAGTAGAGTTTTCCTGGGAAGTTTTGATTTTTACTTTTCCACAGTTCCATCTCTAGTTTATACTTTTCTCTATAATATAATTATAGTTTTTATATGGTATTTTGGTTGGATACACTATTCCTTCTTTACATGCACTTTTAGAAGCTAAATCAGTAGTACAAATTTCTATATCTACATGAGCTT
Source organism: Thermobia domestica (assembly GCF_964235325.1). NCBI lineage: Eukaryota > Metazoa > Arthropoda > Insecta > Zygentoma > Lepismatidae > Thermobia > Thermobia domestica. Next base: position 3,477,327 of record NC_137469.1, read on the forward strand.
TCATGAAAATAAAATTGAGTTTTATTATTTTTTTTCTGACATAATTTTGTATAGATATTTGATATTTAAAATATTCCATGAGCCTTATTATTCCAGTTTATTTGTAGTTAACGATTGTAGCACGTTTAAGAGGCCTAATCACTGTGAAATTAAAATAACCGCTAATTTTACAGTAATTATGTGATATCTTCAAATAGATAAAAAGAGAATCGAGAAGTGGAACAAGAGCGCCCTAGACAATATTATTTTACATGAGATGCCGTTATCACGAGTCACCTAATAGCTTTCCGTTTGCAGCCACTTATTAACGCGAAAATAAATGCCGATTTTCTAAATGGCTGGAAATCGAAAGCAGATAAGTGAGTCGTGATAACGGTAACTCGTGTAAAATAATATTGTCTACCGAGCTCTTGTTCCACTTTTCGATTATCTTTTTCTCTATTTGAAGATATAACATAATCACTGTAAAATTAGCTGTATTTTAATTTTACCGTGATGAGGCCTGTTAATGAACCAATACAGAACGTAGCAGATGAGATGTTTTATCGTTTGATATAAATTAATATCTATCGGATCGCAAAAGCCTCTCTTTCATGCGTTGAGGTGGATTTTGGCAATTGATACTAACTTGTAGTCAATCTTTCTGGGATATAAATTGCTGCACCCACATTAGTATCCTGATATTTAGAAGCATCAGTGTTAATTAACATTGAATCAATTTTTTGTAGTTTCCAATAAACAATATTTCAACAATAGAAAACCATTGTGTGTGTGTTGAAGATAAAATGTAGGCGGAAAGTATTCCGGATAGAAATACTGGATTTTGAGTGTTTAACTAAATTAAACTATTGTTATTTGTGTGTTTTTGTGTATACCGATGTTGGGAGTAAATAACAACGTAAGATTCTAAATAATTATGAGTTTGTGAGTGAGTTGAACCTTCATTGTACGCAAATCATTATGTGGGATATTGCTAATTAACTGTTAATCATAATTAGAACAAGAGTAAACAGGTGCTCTAAAATATTGAAGTATTTCCAACTACATATTATTCTTACGCCTATCTTAGTAGTAACACTATTCATATAGTGTCTTATTGAGATGGAGTTTGACACAACTACAATCTGTAACTTTATCATTCGCACAGTTTTAAATGTTGTAGTTTCAGTATACTAATTAGCTACAAAACACTGTAGTGCAATCTCCATTTATTTTTCTTCCCTACTTATGACAATAGATGAAAATAAGATAGACAGCTCTACGAAATACTAAAAACATCCATGCTGTGTCGCTTCTCCAAGCAGCAAAACACCAAAAGCGATTCTGATGTGCAATTGGAAACAGCTACATGTTTCCTCTTGATGGTTGTCAACAACAACAACAACAAATCCTATAATCTTATTTTGCTTTCTTTTTAACTGTTTGCAATATGGGTATCTCTCTACTTTGGGCAAGGCAATGATATCCTATACACATAGTATTGCCGAGCAAGCGTGAGCGAGTGATGGCAGATTAGAGCCCCGCAGTGCACGTTGTTTTCTGTCTTTCCTTCTTGGGAACTGTAACTGTAACTGCGGGAACCATGGTTATTGTCACTGCCTTGCCTAAAGCAAAGATTTGCCGCAATATGAATCCGATTGTTATTTGTTCTACATTCCCTGCAATTTCTCCAGAAGGATAAGGATTCGAAGACGTGGCGAAAACAAATCACATCCAAATTCACTTCAATTGAACTACAAAATAGTGTTGAAATATAGAACATAAACGGGAAGCATTAATGATGGCAATATATTGATACACTCACTGATAACAGTCACATAAAAGCGAAAAAGATCACTATGACCTGCTATATTATTGAAGTTTTCCCTCTTTTTCCCTTCAGTTGCTGACCTCCTGAAACTGGAGTGACCAGATTCTGACAAGCGAAAAGTAGAACACAAGTATAATAGTACATGATAGTTTACTGCGTCGGCAATACGCATGTCCTTATTTAATTTAACGTTAACTTTAAGTTAATAATTCATTTTTGTTAAAAAGAATAGTACTGAACAAAAGTATTCCAGAAAAGTAAACAACTCGATTTTCGAAGAGAGTGATTATTTTAAGGAATGAGGGAAAATTTAGACCGGCACGAGGGAACTTTAACTTAACTTGGTAAGCAACACTGTCATATCTTGAAGTAGAAATCTTTTCTACCTTATCGATATCTCAACAACCTTCTCAGTAAATAATGTAATGCAGAACAATAGTTTGTTGATTACTCTCCTTCCTAATCTTTTGAGGAATGTTAAAAAACATAACGGTTCATCATTGAGCAAAAGAATGGCTGTGATTCAAAATGCTGTGAATAAAGAATGAAACATTAAAATGTTGTTAATAAGTTAACTCAGGACATTTTAAAAGAGAAGGACATTTCTTGATTTTCTAGGCGTTTTCGCAACACACAGAACATGCTCTTTGAAAAACAGTACTGTACTGCGAAAATCAGTACGTCTGGTCACTCTACCTGAAACGCAACAGTAAAACATATTCTGGAAGAATTTTTGAGGAATGAAGATGAAGTAAGTGTCCAACAAATTTAATATTAATACTATAGGAACCAGTGTTGTCAATTTAGCCATTTTATAGCTAAATCTAGCTCTTTTCATTTTGACCAGTAAAAGTGTAATTAAGATATGGTGTACCTCGAGGTGCTGTTTTGAGACCGTTAATTTTTATTTATTTATTTATTTATTTTTTTTTTATGATAAATAATCTACCAATAAATATCGGTGCCAAATCAATCCTGTATGCTGATGATACAATTTTTCTGAACACAGCCAACAATTTAACAGATCTTGAGGAACAAAATGGATATAATTGTTATAAACCACGAAGTGGCTTGAAAATTATGGTTTTCTGTTAAACAGATATAAAACTAAACAAATATTATTTACTCTAAAAGATTGCCCTAACAAAGATGTGGATAATACGAAATTTCTTGGTATTATGCTAGATAATAAATTGTCTTGGGAGCCTCATATAATATACGTATGTAGTAAATTGTCAAGGACAATATGTTTATTACGATGCTTAAAAGTCACAGTACGAAGAATTGTTTAAGAACTGCTTATTTTGCACTTTTTCAAAGTATATTAGCGTATGGTTTAATATTTTGGGATAACAGCAATAAGGTGCTATTATTATTTAAAAAAAAAAAAGATAAAATAAAAAAAGGCTATTAGAATAATTTGTAGTGTGTCCAACAACTAGCACTGTAAGATACTGGTTGATAAGTTAACAATTATGACCGCCATTAATTTGTATGCTTATATGGTATCGATGAACGCGAAACAGAACGTTTCCACAATGGTTTATAGACAAAATATACACATATATAATACTAGATCGTGTAAATGAATTGATAAACCATACTATAGACTATCTAAAGGTAAAGAGAGCTATGTAAGTGTAGTATAACAGTTATAAACATGTTATCAGTCTACATGCATCATTTGTTCATGATTAAATTTAAAACTAAATTATATAATGGTCTAGTAGCAATGCCTTTTTACAACATAAATGAATTCGTTGAATTTCAAAACCTGTGTTCATTGGTGATACCAGAATGTAAATTTTATTGTTAACAAGCAAGTTTAAAGTATAATAATGCAGTAGTGGAGGGATCAATTTCTAACTCTTTTCCTATAACACCCGGAGTACCATAGGGAAGTGTACTTGGACCACTCTTATTCATATTGTACATGGATGACCTGACTAGTTGCTTCAACTAAACCTCCAGCACAATTTTGTTATTTGCAGGCGGCTGTAAAGTTTTCAGAGAAGTGAATAGTCCGGAAGACTCCGACCTACTTCAAAACGACATAGATCATTTTTCCTCTTGGTGTAAAACATGGCTCTTAATAGTGCAATATAAATGGTTCACCTATCACGAGAGCCAATAGTCATAAAGATCTCGAAGTTACTTTTGACACAAAACTAACTTTTACCGGACATATAAACACTATCATTAAGCAATTGATATGTCTTCTAGGACTTCTGTTCAGATTAACAGAAATACGGAACCTCTTTTCCTTAGCTACGTTCTACAAGGTAATAATTTCTCCTAAAGTGAAATATTGTTCACATATCTTGACAGTGTCAGCTCCTACAGACTTATCCCGGCTGAACTCCAGTTCTAAACTTTTTCCTGGCAATAGTACGTTTCAGAGTACCTTGCACAGGTGCATTGACAAAACATGAACTGTTACGAACACTAAATATTCAACTACCTTACACTCGTCATAAAATTAGTGATTTTAAATATGTGTACAAACTCACACATGGTCAACTCGCTACTTCCCAGAATTGAATTTCTTATCTCTATTCAAGACAAACAAGTAACATGCATCTTTTTCATATAGTATGACCTAGACTGTCTGATAGTTTAACGCTTTCTGTTCTACAAGCTTCCTAAGTTATACAATGAAATATCACACACATCTGTAGATTTATTTAATTTATGAAACTGCATATAACTCACTACGACATCATTTTAATGGATAAATTCTAGTCAGCTATTGTCAATCTTTCTTGTTCTTACTTAGATGTTGTTACTTATTGTTATTGTTATTTTATTATTATTGTATTATGTTATCATCTCTTAGATTTGTTAGATATTCCAGTGTAAACTGGCGTTGAGCTGTATCTGGAATTATGTTTGTAAATAAATAAATAGTATAACTGTGATTCATAAACCATATATGTGTCTTTCAATTGACTTGTCTATTGCGCCCAACAACAGTAAAATTACGTATGCTGCTTTATTTATTATTAGATTCTGTTATTTATAGGTTCAGAAGAGATTAGCCATTTTTAGCTATACTCTGTAAGTAATTTTAGCTATTTTCTGACGGCTCTTTTTAGCAACAGTGATAGGAACAACGTTGTTTCATCAGCCCAAGTTCCACGGTAGACAGGTGGCCAACTCGGGAGTAACAAGTAATGCAGATCTTGTGGGCAAATGCAGGATCTATAAAAACGAGGCCAAGTTACCGCAAGTGGCAATGTTAACAGGTTTTATTATGTACACATTCAACACATATACATGTAATCGTGAGTCCTTTTATGGAAGAACTACCCATTTTTCGCATAGGGGCTGTATTTGGAAGTCAACGCCTGTGGGAGTGTCACCATTAATCTCAGCGACCCCGAAAACTAAGGATTTGACACTAATATCGGTCCGTTTTGGATGAATTATTTTTACATGTCTTAGTAACTCCCCCTGCAGATGACCCCCGGCCCGCATACAATGATAGCTGAATTTGAAAGTCATTGCTAATGGAAGTGTCACCATTGATCTCAACAACCGCGAAAAGTATGGATTTGACACTAATATCGGTCTTTTTGAATTATTTTTACATGCCTCGCCCCCTCCCCTGAGACCTCCCCTAGATCGAATTTTGAAAAAAAAACGCTTCGTCTTGGTCTGGGGCCTGGACCAAGTTACACGTGACCAAAATTTGATAACTCTAGGTCCACTAGTCTGGTTCCCAGGTCGGTCCCGGTAAGCGCCCCTCTCCTGGTTCGATTAAAAAAAAAAAACTTCGTTTTGGGCTGAGCCTGGACCAAAGTACCCGTGGCCAAAATTTGGTAACTCTCAATCCACTCGTCTGGTCCCCAGGCAGACAAAGAAACACTTTATTTTATTTATATTAGATATGATATACTATTCAATCCTATTATACGGTAATAAATGTGGGTATAGAAAGCCAGAAAATGGCGCTGAAATCCGACGAACTGACCATGTATTACTCTCTCCAACGTGTGCCGTCTAGCCAGCCACAACTCTTCATGGCCTACAAAGCAGTGCCGTGCCATGGAAAATCAGTGCTCGGGGCGAGAGTATACGACGGCGCCCCCGTACATATGAGTGAGTCGACAGACTAGCCACGAAGCGTAAGAAAATTTTCAAAAATTGACTCTACTTTTCCTTGAATTTTTCGCCTCCTTACTTCGGCGCCTGGGACAGTTGGCCCACTCGCCCTCCCAGGGCACGGACCTGCTACGAAGCTCAGTTCACTGTTAGTAACACACTTACTTCAATACACATTGAATATAAAAATAAAAGTTCAACCAGTTGAGAGTGAATATTTTTATTTCACGTCAGAAATAAAACAAATATCCCACATAAATAAACTTATATATGCAACATACAACATTTCAGACTTATAATGACTCCATACATTCCCTGTATTTTCAGTTTACAAAGAAATAACACTATTTATGCATCACTAAAATGCAATGTATATAATAATTATACAAATTTTTCTTCTAGATAAAATGAGAAATGTGAAAATTATATTTTTGTTTGTGCAATAAAATAAAAAGAACAAGTCTCAGATTGCAAGGATGTGTTTTTTCTATAGTAAATGAAGCTGAATATGAAACAGTGGTTAACAAGAAATTAAAAATAACACTACACAGTACATAACGTAAGAAAAAAATAATTACAACAAATTTACATAAATATACACAAGTGGATCTGTACCTTTTTAAAAAAAATTGTTGCGAAACAACAATGATAATCCACACAGATCAAACCAGATCGTTTTGTACTTATTCTTTCAGTGTTTTACAAATATAAAGCTAATCCTCTCAATAATTGGTAAGTATTTTTTTTTTCTTTAAAAATGATGATTTATTGACATTAAAATAACCTCATTTCTTTTCATAAATACAGCGTGTCTATAAAAATATTATCATATCTTAAAGTGGTATTACGTCACTTTGGATAATTGTATTTAAATGAAATTGGTCACATTTGAAAAAAAAAAAAAAAAAAAAAAAACTCAAATACTTACTATACCTCGTAGACATTGAATGTGGGCTCCACGAAGTAATGATAAAAGATGATATTCCTATTCACGCCACACACGCTCCAACATATCTGATAAAATGGACCGGATGGCAGCTCTGATACGAACTTAAATTTCTTGTAGGTTTTGAGGCAACGGGGGAACTTAAACTTCTTGCAGGTTTTGAGGCAATGGGGGAACTTCAACTTCTTGTAGGTTTTGAGGCAAAGAGAGAACTTAAACTTCTTGTAGGTTTTGAGGCAACGGGGGAACTTGAGCTTCTGTAGGTTTTGAAGCAACGGGGGAACTTGAGCTTCTTGCAGGTTTTGAGGCAATGGGGGAACTTAAGCACAATCCTTCAGGTAACCTCATAAAAAGAAGTTACAGACCGTCAGGTCAGGTCAAGTCAAGCACCAGACTCTACGTGCTGTGATATTCCAAAACACACCAACTTCGTTCTTGTCGGGTCGCCATAACTCCTGCTGAAAACGTACTCTTTAATAACAACACAACACAACGAAAGGAAATAAATTTATGTTAGCACATTACGGCATAACAGTACAGAAACAAAAAAGCTTCCCAAGTGACCTCCAGCAGAAGCAGCAACTCCCTGCTAAATATAGAACAGTGAATACATATCGACTAAGTACAAAGTAAACATGAGTGAATTTACTTTTTCTGTGTTTGTTCCCGTCCATTATTGACATGCACAAAAATATTTGAGTTTTCCTTTCAAATGTGACCAATTTCATTTAAATACAATTATTCAAAGTGACGTAATACTAATTTAAAATATGATAGTATTTTTATGGACATGCTGCATTTAACTATGCTTAAGTTTATAATTAACAAATAGATTATTTTTTTTAACATAATTTGTGGTTGAAGTTGAGTGGTACAAGCAGATACTCACGTATTAATTGAAGTTTCTGCTGAAATATTTATGGCTACAAATAAAGTTTTTGGATTTTCATTTACAAGATTTAATTCCTAAGCAAACGATTTCTTGCTTTCAGTTAGACCAATTGATGGGAGTTTATAATTTACGAATTAAAAATAATTAGTTAAAATTAAATCTCATAACTGCTGTTCATTTCCACGCTTAGGAATTAAGTGAAACAATATCATGAATGGGGAAAAGAAAAACGTTAAATATTACGACAAGACACAAAATTGCTATAATTACTTATCGAGCGTATGGGACATGTTATTCATACCTAAAATTACTCAACTAGTAACGTTTCTAATCAGTCTTTCCTCCAATATTTTGAGTGAAATACTCTGTCACTCCTCCTTAAACGTTTCAAATTGCTTAAGTCCTTTTTACAACACGATGTGTACATTGCATGTTTATTGGTTAGATACACACAATACGATCTAAATAACAAACATTAAATATTTGAAGTTTACTTATGATTACAAAAACAGAAAAGCAGTTTGACCTGGGTACATTGCTCACAAGTGATTTAAATATCTGTTGAGTTATTAAGACGACGTACTCAGTAAGAATTCATTGGGAAAAAACTACTTAAAAAATAAAATGTAGTTAGTGCATTACCATTAGGACTATATACACATACAGTGGCGTAACTAAGGGCTTGGGGGCTACCCCGCAGACAACATGGAATGGGGCCCCTTCTCTACGTCCTACATCACGATTTGGGGCCCCGTGATGGCTTCGAGCCCCCCCGCAATGCGGGGTCTGCGAGGCCCTTATTTACGCCCCTGTACGCATATATATATAGTGTATGTGTGTGTGATTTAGTAAAACAATAAAAGCAACTTATAACTACTGGAAAAGTTACATAGCCATAAGTATCGAAAAAATGTATCATTGTATGCAATATCATTGTTGAGACACAAAAAGCAACGTGAAGAATGTGTAGTAAAAAGGATTTAAGCCATTGTGTGCCTCTGATGAAGAGTGACCGAATGTTTCACTCGAAATATTGGAAAAAATGTTGATTAGGAACATTACTACTGTAGATGAGTAATTTGAGCTAAAACTCTTATATTTTTGGTTTATTATTGCTCATTAGATTTTGATTAAAGTTGGTATTTAACATTAAAATGGCGGAAATAATTACGCCATACCACTGCCTTTGTGTTACTTAACCTTTATCTATAAAATATCTTAAAATTATTATTTGTTGTACCAAATAAACTAACAAACTGATATATTAAATTATGATATTTGTTATAAATGCATCCTAGCATAGTACATTATGAAAGGTAATCATCAAAACGTTTCTTTTATCATATGTATATATATATGGGAATTTAATTTCGTCTAATAAATATTGGTAAAGTACGAAATATGTTGTTTCTTTTGTTAGCCATGATTTGTTTTCAAGTTACCATGTCGTACCATTATGTTCTAACGAAGGCAAGTCGATATTCTTGAAAGGACAAGAAATAAACGTCAAGAAAGGACGCACGCAAGGGCTGGGTCCTCGGGGTCCGACCACCCACCCACCCTGTAAAAAAAAATCCGACTTTTCTCCAAATTTTGTCTAATTTTAAGGGTAAGTTTACAAATTTTAATATAATTTAGCCTCAAATTGAATTTGGATCCCTCCCCTCCTGCGTACGTCCCCGATATCAAGTATTATACAGTGAAACCTGAATAAATTGGCCATCCTTAGTTCTACAGAGCATGCTTTTCTGCGCTCAAACACTTTTATATCAGTTTATATAACCATACCGTCTTGTTAGCTTCGTCAGAACGCAGTTAGTGACATACATTGGGAATCTCACCAGTTTCTTGTATGCTTTATTTTGATGAATATAAAGCGTTTCAAAATGTAAGAAATTTATATATATATATATATATATGACATCCACATATACACAGGAAATGATAACATGTAGTGTCAACTAGAAATAGAAAGCTTGAAAAACGCTAAAATGATGGTACAATTTTTGTTTTTCTAGTTTTTTGAAAGTGGTAATTATATGTAAAAACAATGAGTTTGACACATGTGTGGCTGGTAATTAAACTCAATTTTTAAAAAAGACTTTGATTCAATCATAACCGTAATTGCTAAAGCATCTAACTTTAATTGCTTTCACCACTAACATCATATGGTACGTTCAGTACACAAGAGACTCAAGTCCATTTTTGGTCATTTAGGACATGAAACCTCTTTCAGAATTTAAAAATTTATGTCGAGACATTGTAAATAGCACTTATAATGAATGAATAATTAATTTATTAATTTAAAAAAAAAGGGTGTTAATTTTTTCATGTACTTAAGGGTACCGTACAAACTTTATATTTCTTTCTTGCATAACTTTGGCATTCAGCTGTATCTGGAATTATGTTCGTAAATAAATAAATAAATAAATAAACTTGATTACCTTACTCTCTGAACGCCCGGTATTATAATTTATTTTGCAATGTCAAATCAATTAGGTGACACAAATTTTAGGTTTGTTTAAACATAAGACTCAGAGTTTCCAAAATGTCTCACTTAGATTATGCTGCTCTTATATAATTTATCTGTGCTATATTGTGAAACAATGAAGTACAAGATTTTTTGTTACCTTATGCCTCTGACTTAATAGGTGTCGCCAAGTATTCAGCTAAAGGTTCGTCCAGATTAAATAACGATTACGTTTCCAGCTTCTATATGTGTCTCGTAATTTACTCTCCAATAGTTGTCAGTACACGTGAGTATCCACATATATAATTTCCCACGAGGTTATTATTTTTAAATTGCAGCAAACCGAATGGTTCACACACTCGGACGAGTTTCGAAAAACATAATATTTAGGTTGATGTCCATTTTTGTTCAAGAAACAATATAAACACAAAGACCAGTTACTAGTTGAGTACTTCTAGAGGAATGCTTCCTACAGTTATTACTACCCTAGGTATAAGAACATGTGTACAGGTTGGCATTTGCTGTGGAACCAAAGATAGTCAACTTACACAAGTCTATTTACTTTAAGTGAGTAAATGAAGCAGTTTTAATCTAACTGTTACAAAGGGAAGTGAAACATTTACTTCATTGATCGCGTCTAAAAGAGTTTTCTTGAATAATTTCGGCCTCTTATTCTGTGGCCTTGTTCACCAGATTAAGACACACACATAAAAATAAAATCACTTTATAAACACTTTCGAATCTTTTGGTGCAAGTGTTCTAAAACTGAAATAACACCTCTTGATATAGTGATTGTTTACTTTTTTTTCTGTGGTTTATTTATGAAAGATTTAACATTCCTTCCGTATGTACTAACAATGACAGCGTTCTATAGACCAGGACGCGAAATTTCCGGTCACCAGGTCGCTATCGGAGACCAAATATTTTAGTTTTCTGATAGTTATTTGGCCTTGACTTGCGAAGAAAAAATGGCGACTAAACTCTCTGATCTGGTTATTTGAAAAACTCCGAAATTCCGTGCCCTGCTGTAGACTATCTATGCATAGATTAAACTGCAATTAGACACTTGAGAAATTATTGAGAATGTAACCATTAAAATACAGTAAAACGTTTTGAAACTGTACTGGAAACCTATTACAGAGACGCACTCAACGAAGTAAATGATTCACTTGTCTCCCTAACAGTTACACAGGTCTATTTGTTCTGATGTTATTGAAAAAAAAAGTATCCATACATTTTTTGTCATCGATTGTACATAATGAACTTCTCACGGCAGCATCATACATTTTAAACATGAAATAAATTTGAACAGCGTAATAAACTGTTAATTTTGAGAAGACAAAAAGTGAAAATACAACAATCATTTACGTTAAGAAATCCACACGTATTCATATGTATATGTGCATTTATATAACCTATATATGATGGAATACCAACATACTGTATGCTAGTATCACAGCGTTTCACTATACACAAACAACACAAAGAACTATGACAAATGCAGCTAAAGCGGAGAGACGATCAGAGAAAGAAAAACTTCAGTCCAACATCACCACAGGTAACAAACGAGAACTACACAAAATTAATTAATTAATCAATAATTACAACTCCATCATCACAGAGATGGATGTAGCAGTGCACAATGGGAATACATTGGTGAGTTTTTTTTCTTGTATATATGCAATAGCAGGAATTACTTTTTCTTTCATTTTAAGAGCTAAGGTTACGTAATTTTCCCGCCTTTTTAAAATCAAAGGTTCCAAAGTGACTACTTGCGTCATCTTTGATTTATTCGGTTTCTCAACAGAAAGTTCAGCTTATCAAATGGTTAGAAAAGTGTCTCCTTTATGTGAAGGAAAAATAGATAATCTGAAAGTACAACAAGTGAACCTTAAACAAGCCTAGTTATAAAACAAAAATGCATCAAAAGATTGCGATCTTGGCCAATAACTAGTTTTTGGATCAGGGGCCACAAAATTTTTGAACGACCCCTAAATCGAGTTTTCGTATTTTCTACGGAATAACCACATCATACTGAGTTAAGTGATAGTTTGGGTTTGGTTATACTATATGTAGTTCTTCAGATATAAGGCCTACATGAAAATTTTTGGTTGAAATATATTCGGTCTTTTGATTTAAGAAAAAAAGTCTACTGTCTAACATAATAAGGAGTGTATCTGGCACATCTAGTAAATTAATAGTATACTCACGATGTTGAATCTGTAGAATTTCTCTTCTATATTACCTCAGGAGTCCATGGCTCCCTTTGTCATTCCACGTCGAAAAACGGGAACTGATATTGATGAGTTTACATAACACAAAACATGTCTCCTTTTTAACAGAAAGTGTGTTTTCTTTTGAACTTGTACATACTACAAATATATTTTTATACTAAGCTTTGTGATTAATACATATTTTCTAAGAATTTTTTAATAAGTAGTTCTGATTTTTTTTTAAATGCTCATTATGATAACGGATCGTCAGCTTGTTTTGAAATGGATTCAATTAAACATTTTCTGTTCGAGGAAGACGTCTTGTGTTATGTGAATTTATTGATACCAACTTTTGTTGATTGGGTCGCTCGGATGACGAAAGAAGCCATGGACTCCTGAAGTAATATCGAAAATACATTTATAGGCGCAACTCCGGTATACTGCATACTTTTGCCTTTTACTTATATTTCAGTACTTAAAATATATATAACAGAAAAACAGTATCAGTTACTGTAACTTGTCGCGTATTTTGGTATACAGGAATTACTGGAGAAGTTCAACATCGTGTTACATGTAAATTACAATTCTTCACTGAACAGAAAAATATTTTACTTGTGAATTATTAGTGCCATTTTATACTTTTTTGGTGCCTACTGGGCCTAAACCGTTTTGTGTGTGTATATGACAAAATCAACTATTTTGTGATTACTTGCTACTTAACTATTTTTGGGAGAAAGAAAAACGCGGGAAAATTAGTCACCCTTGGCTCGTAACATATCCAGTCCCAGTGTCTCATTGTTAACATGTTGAGCATATTCACACAATCAGCAAGATATTTCAGGAACTCAAATCGTTCACCAATACGCGCTTCAGCACACAGCAATACACATTTACATATATTTATATTTATATATATATACAAACACAGACACGTATCCATAGATGCACGATCGTCTGATTTCCTCCGTCAATTGAATCTTTGACGTAAGCACTTCCACAACACCAACTAGAGTTTCCACTACAAACAACATTCTGGGCTGCTCCTCCGTTCTCCTTTTTAAAGCTGAACCCTTCCACTGGCAGAAGCAAGGCCGTGCGATCAATTTTGTTGCAAAGAAAGGGGGAAGTTTGGTTGTCTAAGTAGAGACAAGGCCCCGTCGTTGCTGTAATATGGACGTGTTAGAACATGGTGACGAGACTTCTGATCTCTCTGTGCTGTTTTCTTTGTTTTTACTTTCTGCCTGCAGTTTTACCCACGTTTCTCCCAGAGCCTTTGCAAAATGGTCGTCCACTAGAACGAAAGAAAGAAAGAGTTAATGTCTTGTGAAAATCGTACCAAGAAGTGAAGAAAATCGTACCATGTTGCATGAATTAAATCATATTAGAATTATGTTATGCGGAGGACCGTTTTGAGAGGCACAATTAACAAAATATATTCGAAATTCAGAGGACCGACTATTATAAAGCACAATATAGGTGGAAACCAATTTTAATAATGTATCAGTGTGTTTAGTGTGTTAGTGTTTCGTGTAAGCAGGTGAGAAACCGTTAAAAACAGGTGAAAACCTATAGAAGTAATTTTAACTAAATTACAAATTAGTTTTAATCAATGACATACAAGTGAAATACCTTTGTTTTAGTAACTGATAAATAATTATGTTTCTAACCTCTTATATGTATATGTGTAATGTGTTTGCATGTATCTTGTAATTGTATCATGAATGTATGTACTAATAATCTGTATTTTAATTCCAGGAAGAAAATAAAATTAAAAGAAGAAAATCAGACCTGAGTTAGCATGCAAGAACTCAGGTTATAAAAATAGCCCACTCCCCTACGTAAATAGGGTTGGAGTTGATTCAGCCAGAGTGAGAGATAAGAAAAAATAGAGAGAGATTAAAAGAAAACTATGGGCAGTTGCGTCTGCCGTCAGACCATAAGTAATTGGCAAAGGCAGGGGTAGTGGTGGAATTTAAAAAAAAAAAAAAAAAAAAAAAAAAAAAAAAAAAAGTATCAGCCTCCATGCAGGGGACAGGATGGGGTTGAAGTCATATTATATAGGGCCTGGCAGAAGGATTTCCGTAGTTTTCAGTGGCCGCCACGCCATTGTCTTGACATTGGCGCTTGAGAGATATACAGCGTATTACAAAAAATTTGTCATAATATGCTGGGAATAGATTTAATCGCATCAAAATAAGAAAAAAGTTCATATGGACCTATGGTCAGGAGTGCATAGTATCGTAGTTACAGGGTGCCGAAAACGTGGAAAGGTCCATAATTCCACTACTATAGAACCGATTGCAGTTGAGTCAAGACATCACTGAGGAACTAGTATGTGAACTATTCAAATACCCATCTTTCAGAACCTCCGGTACTTGCACAATCATTTTTAGAGAGACTGTGTGGGAGTACTTGATCACTCTCCACCTACATCTCTAAAAATTGGTGTGCAAGTACTGGAGCATTCTTAAACATGACTATTTGGATAGTTCACATACAAGTTCCTTAGTGATGTCTTGACCCGACTACGATAGGTCCCATAGTAGTGGAGCTATGAACTTCTCAAGTTCACTTGTTTCACGTTTTCGGCACCTTATAACTCCGAAACTAACCACTTTTGAGCAAAGATCCATATGAACTTTTTTCTTAATTTTGATGTGAGAAATCTGATCCCAAAATGTTGTGGCACATTTTTTTCTAGCACCCTGTATTTAACAGCACAAGATATGACATGTCAGCTATCACTATGACGTGGGCTGGTAAAAATTGTACATTTTTGTTTTTGAATCTTTTTTAAAAAGCATTAGTCTGTGACTGGAATGCAGCGGCAATGTCGTATTGCAAAGTAAATCGTTAAGAAAAACTGCCATAGTTATTACTGTTGGGTAGTTACAAGTCGTAATACGCACATATACTTAATTTTAATATTTAAAGTAGCTGAGAGTGTTACAACAAATAGAGCCTATGTTAAACAGATTGCTTTGCTAGTTACGAGTGATACATAGTGTTACTTCTATATGTTAGTGTTGAGATTAAAGAGAGTATGATATATTTTGTGAAGTATAATTCAGAAGACATTAAGAGACATAATTAATTAATAGAGGAGTCACTCAGATGACTCAAGAGAGATGAGTACTTGCGTGTAATTATTGTGTAAGAGTCATATAATTAGTTAATGGAGGAGTCACTCAGATGGCTCAGAGAGATGAATACTAGCGTGTAATTATTGTGTAACGACGATTATGGAGATCAAGAAAAATAAAAGATAATTCATCAAGACGGTGCCCATATCATTCAGGCTAAGACGAAGAGTTACGTGCATTAGATATCACACGAGAAGTGTTCTCACTTTAATACATATTCTTGGTGACAAAGTAATTTATATTTTTTTTTCACTTGAAAAAAAAGACAACGTATTGTTTTCATCCAGCATTTTTAGGTAAGAAATTTCATAAAATGACGTCAACTCTAGAAAGGAAATCACCCGGTCGACACCGCAGCGTTCGCACTCCATAAACCAATGTTTCCAGGGAGTCTCATTTCATTACTTGGTGATGTTATAAGTCCAATTCGTTCACCAGGTCTGCTTTTTTGTGAATTTTCTCTTTTGGAACGGCTGAAATCTGTAGTCTTTAAAACGCCTAATCACTGCGAAATTAAAATACAGCTAATTTTAAAGTAATTATGTGATATCTTTAAATAGATAAAAGATAATCAAAATGTGGAAGAAGAACGCCCTAGACAATATTATTTTGCATGAGGTACCGTTATCACAAGTCACCTAGTAGCTTTCTGTTTGCAGCCATTTAGAAACGCGAAAATAAATGCCGATTTTCTAAATGTCTGGAAATCGAAAGCAGATAAGTGAGTTATGATACGATATCTCATGTAAAATAATATTGTCTAGCAAGTTCTTGTTCCGCATTGCGATTGAAGATATCACATAATTACTTTAAAATTAGTGGTATTTTTATTTTACCGTGATGGAGCTTCTTAAACATACACTACAAACGGTTAAGGAAATGAGAGATCGAGACAAGAGTAGAGGCAATACTTATATGCGTGCGCCGAAGAACTGCAAACTGAAATTTCAGAAGTGTATAGTTTGTTAGAACAAACTTTTGGACGATATCGTCTTTAAGAGAAAACATTGTTCTGTATAATGGTAAAATAAAATCCATGTTGAGATCTATATTGCCGTTTTAAATTTCAGGAATATCTTTCTGCCAGACCCATCATATTGGCAAGTTATACATATTGTACTTTACTACGTTAAAAATAAAATTCAATTTTCTCAACTCTTTTTTTTTTTTTTTTTTTTTTAATCTGATCTGGATTTTGAAACATAAGTCTCCTTTCTAAGAAGCATTTTATAGAAATTATAGCCCCACTCCATAGGTTTTCGAGCTCTGATTCCAAATCTTGTCACAATATTTCGCATTCAACTGATTTCACAGTGATACCTTAAATATTCTTCAAGTCTCTTACTGTAAAATAAAATATTCATTTGTAACAACAAATATAACTAGATATACTTTAACGAACGTAAGGTCTGCTAAATTTTTATTAAGATTATGGACCATTAACCTTTCTTGTACTAAGATTCCCAGCGCACATAAAAAAAAAAATAATAATAATAATAAAAAAATAATAAAAAAAAGAAGATTGTTACTCTTAAATAGTATCCCTTTTCAATTCTGGCTTTTTTAAAAGATAAATTATAGACTTTCAGTCAAGCAGCTACAGTATCATCCCTATTTATCCTAGGATTATGGTTCGTACCTTAAACGGTACCATTCATTTGTCTCCATCACGTATCTGAGGCGGGAAAATCGCGAAAAAAGGGGATTTTTGGTTAAAAATATTCTTTTTTTTTTATCTTTTTACCCCTCTAGATCCCCTCTCCCTGTGTTAACGCAGAGATCTAAAAAAATCTGAAAAATACTACTCGGTGCACTGAATGTTTGTCCAAAATGTCAATATTCTACGTGCGAAAGTAAGCCCGCAAAAATAATAAAAATAGGCCTAGCAAATAAATAAATAAATAAATAAATAAATAAAATAAAATAAAATAAAATAAAATAAAAATAAAAAAATAATAATAATAAATAAATAAAAAATCAGAATCTCTGGTAAAAATTTCCTGAGAATCCCTATTTATCCTAGGATCATGGTTCGTACCTCATTCTCTTCAGAACAAAACAGCCTTACCCGACACCATTCACATGTCTCTTATCATGTATCTGAGGCGGAAAAATCGCAAAAGAACGATTTTTTGGTTAAAAAATATCCCTTTTCTTTACCTTTGTACACCTCTGGAGCCCCCTATGTTAACGCAGAGATCTAGAAAAATACTAATCGGTGCACTGAATGTTTGTGCAAAATTTCAGTCTTCTAGGTGCATAAGTAAGCCTGCCAAAAAATAATGAAAATAGGCCTAAGAAAAAATGTTTTGTGGTTATGACGTCATCACACCTATGTCTCGACGCACAAAGGCATGAAACAACACGTAACGTGTTCTACAATGCCTTTATGCTTGAAAAAAAAAAGTATAAAAACTTTATTGGTACTTTTTAAATCGAATATTGAAGACACTACTTTAGTG
Source organism: Thermobia domestica (assembly GCF_964235325.1). Taxonomy (NCBI): domain Eukaryota; kingdom Metazoa; phylum Arthropoda; class Insecta; order Zygentoma; family Lepismatidae; genus Thermobia; species Thermobia domestica. The sequence continues at coordinate 3,495,367 of NC_137469.1, forward strand.
CCTAGAAATAGGTAGTAGAACTTAAAAGGGGTATATAACTAACTACTTACATTACAATATTTTTGCGTCACCACACTGGTTAGTTAAACACTATACAGCTAAACACTACGAATCTTAAAATGAAACTGAGATCACATTCAAATTAACATTCAAATATCTTTACAGAAATGACGTTAACATTATATGGAATTCAGAATGACCCTTGACGATCTTGCACGGTACGGAAAACCTAATTTTAACATACAAAAATCTATTTACAGTGGGATGTACCTATATCATTAATAAAAAAATAACTAAATATTTGCATCGTTGCAAGCTATTTCGTACAGCGTCATTGTTAAAATACAGGCATGGAATTTCAATTGGTACGACAAACTAGAATGCCTACACTTCGAAAATTGCACGATTTACCGGTCGCAATCGATAATTAAATTTTAATTCTTTTACAGTTTACGTGTTTTCTTACAGCGTCTTCAAACTGATGTCTGTGACTGTTTTCAAATATTGAATCACTAAACGCAACAAATTATGCTTTGTTGGTGTGTATGGTATACAAATCTGTGACTATAGTTCTCTTTAATTTTTTTGCCTCCTGAGCAACTGCCGTCTCAGAAATGTGTTTTGGCTTACTATCACTACATTGTCCTGGAAAACATGGAATACCTGGGACCCCAAGTATTTATTTATTTAACGGCAGAGTTAAGGCTATGTGTGCCTTTTCTTACTCTCAACCAACTCAAATGTATACAAGATATACGTACTACCATTGACGTCAAATCCATAAAAATTACAATTGCTACATTAATGCATATGTACATACACACAAATAGTGTTAGTTGTCGTTGTGTACGAACGTGTGAGGCAATTTATTGCAGATATTAAAATATTTGTTTAAAGTACTTGTCAACTTCAGCTCCTTTTATACAGAAAAGCTTTGTAATTGCTTGTTGTCACTGATCATATTCAACCACAAAGATTTTCTTATAATGATTTGAATTAATTCATTGTAAGAAATGAATAATAAAACTAATTACAAACTCCCCTGAAGAAGAAGAGCGACGGATTTCTATAGAAGACTGGACCAATGCAACACTATTTCAATAACAAAACCACTCAATCTTGGACTGTATTGCGGATCATCTCTTGGGACCACCTTTTTACAGATTGTACAGGGACCAAAGCGGTGGAAAAAAAAAAAAAATTGGTTATCACGTTTAACGCGTTTCTTTTAAGAATGAAGGCTACCCGAAGGTATGTACCTATAGTTGTATCCTCATTCCTTCAGTTCGTCGTCGGAAATTTGGACGACGTTATACAAAATATGCATAATTAGTATATCCATAATTATGCGACGACATGTATAATTTTCAAAAACGTCTTACATTGTACGTACCAAATAAGATAATTTAATCCTATATTCAAACACATATGGAAAGGTTGGGTGTCGGTATTTCAGGGAATATATAGTTATTTTAGTTATTGTGTTTTTCAGATGTAAAGCATCACGGGCAGTAGCCAATGCTGTGCGATATTCCGCGCGGTGTTGCCGGATTTCGGACTCCCCTTTCCCTTCTCGCTCTTCCTCTAGTTGAGATTATTACACATACATTGGCAACATTATTCACAATGTAAATATACTATTCCAGCAAACTCAAAGATTTTGGCTGTGTATCCTAGAAGTATATATAGCAACTGAATAACCTACCTATTAACTTATTCCAGTGGAACTGCTAAACGTTCGTCTTCAACACTACTTTCACTATCGTCTATGTCAATTAATATTTCGCCATTGTCTGAATCTGACTCTTGTAAATTTTTTATTATGAGTTCCAAAAATTGTAAACACAAAAAATAATTCTTCGTAGCACTTTTTTTTTTTTTAAAAAAAAAAAAGAAAATTCCGCACTTGTACTCGGTTTCCTTAAAGACATTGTCAACTATAATTTTGGAGAACAAATGAACTACCACGAAAGAAAGCAACCTAGACACTGATGAATTCTGTTTATGCTAGAAGAAGAGAAGTTGCGTTCCTACACACACAATCAGCTCCTTTGCTAACATGTCTGTTCCTATAATAACATACTCTTATACTTGATGTAGGTCTCACAACAACAATCCATCTGATTCGTAAGCAACACGATATGGTCGAGTTTGTTTTGGGTTACAATAATTTATGACACCACTCAGACGCCTGGTGCTTTTGCATCCCTGCTAGAGGAGTAAAGAAGGAGTACGTAATTGGCCACACATACGTAAGGTATTGAAACGAAGAAAAAAAATCATACTGCGTTTCTTCTGTCGAATAAGGAATAATCTTGCATGAAGGAAATTTCAAAACAATATTACGAATGTCCCATACCTTCTGTTCTTCCACATGAGCTCCCGCCGGGAATCAAATTATATATATATATATATATGAATCAAATTGCAGAGGCTTGTTATTTAATTCGATCGCTTACTATTCTCAAGGGTGTAGAAACGGGGGAAAAGAGGGCCTTGACTTTCCAAACTATTTCCAGCCCCGAAATGAGGTTCATCTAGTATATGTTTAGTAAACTTATTTAATAGTTAATGCAAATTAGGAACGTTTATAATAAAATAAGATTTTTAAAAAAAGAAAAAAGAAAACATCATCAATACAGTTACTGTACCTAATTACAAGGACGCTGATTTCTCTGTAAATTGGGGGGGGGAGGGTGCATTCAGATGCAGAAAGCATATATGATGATTTTAAGACAAATTGCATTCAAATTATGCCTAATATTGCACATTTACAAATAAAATGAGGGGCCCTGGCTCCCTCAGTCCCCCCAGGATCTCTCACTACTATATTATTGCATAATAATATCTGAATTGATATTTTTTCGAGTTTTTTCCTTTTAGTATTTTAACCTACATAAACACAAAGTCGGATAAACAGACTGCTAGAAACAGCATTTGTTTTCTTATGAATAGCTTATTGATTTATCTCTTACAATCCGCTTTACAACTTCAGTACTGTCAAGATCCGTCTTTTGTTAAGGTAGCATCGAGAAAACATAATATGTGTATAGTATACATGGTGAGTTAAAATGCTTTCATATTCTGAAAGAGGTCATTTGTTCTGTTTTTAATGTGTGAAAAGCTTTCCTCCCCCTGAAAGTAATGTTCCCCTAGAACAACCTGTTGGTTACACCCCTGATTATCCTTTAATAAAAGTTGAGTTCCATTTCCAAATCGAAGAAAAATCCACTGGAAATTAGACGGGACTCAACGCTCGTTATACTAATTGTTTTATATGGAAACCTTTCAAAGCGTGTATCATGACAACCAGTTGTCATAAAAAGATGTAGTTTTCACGTATGTGTTCGTAATTCTTTTCTCTACTTCGTAAAGTGAGCAGTTAATGTGCTAATACAATATTTCTAATAAGCGCCTCTGCTATTGTCAAGATTCGCAGTAGCGCGAGAAGTCAGCGTGCAGAACTGCTTGTCGCGAATTGTCAACACCGCTCAAAGCCAATTGGACGCCGCGTAAAGCCAACTCAAGGCCATGCCGCTTCTCATCTGAAATCTGCTGTAAATTTATTGATTTAATAAATTTTTTGTTCATTAGTGTTGTCAGGTAATAATATCTGTTTGGAGAAGGGCGAGAGACAGGGTGCCATTCCTTCATTTTGAATTACTGCACTTTCAGACCTCTGTGTTGTGCTCTATCTCTCTTATTCTCACACCCTAATATCAATAACCTAATTAGCACACTGATTATAAGTATATAAATTTTCTTCATTTGTTACTCTTTGTCTCTCCTTTACTTTTGTCAACTTTATCTTCTTCCAAAAAATAAGTCTATTTTTTGTCTGGCAACACTATGTTCTTTCAGCCCCTATCAGATAAACAACTAGCGAAAGTGCTCACGGTGTACTTCCATTTTTATTTATTTATTTCTTCCTCACTATTTTCTGGAAAACAATTCAATGTCCATTGCTGCTTTAAAATTCTTTTTTTTTTTTTTTTTTTTTTTTTTTGAACTGTGTTATATACAGGGTGTCTCAAAAGTCCCCTGACATAGGGTAACTGTTATTATCAGTGTTACAACAAAATGTAAGAGGAAAAACCGTCTCCAAATATGATGTTTTCAATCTAAAGTGAAGGAATTCTTTAAATCGGACAAGCCGTTTGGCCTGTATACTCTTTATGCGATCAGTGTTAAATGAAAATGCAACGTTGCCATTTATCTGGACTCAAAACATAAGTGAATGAAGTTTCTGTCTTTCACGTTAACACGTCGAAGGACAGCCCCCATTTCAAACAGTAACTTCATTCACTTACGGTTGTGGGTCCAGCTAAACTGCAACGTTGCATTTTCATTTAACATTGTCCGCAAAAAGAGTGTACAGCACAAACCGCTCGTCCGATTTAAAAAATTCCTTCACTTTAGATTGAAAACATTATATTTGGAGATTGTGTTTCCTCTTACATTTTGTTGTAACTCTGATAATAACAGAGTTACCCTATGTCAGGGGGCTTTTGAGACCCTGTATACACACACATGTGTATGGATAATTTAGTGACAGACTTTCTTCTTTACTTGCTAATTGATATAACTCATTTCCCAACAAATTGCTAATCTTACACTGCAATCCCACCAATATACCGTGTTTGTGTAGTACTTTCTGGGGCTACTAAAAGTGTTGGTACATTTTATTTAACTTTTTAAATTACTTTTTTAAGAAATTTACAAAATTCCGATTTAGAAAGATGTAAAGCGTAAATCTTTAAAACTAGTTTTTTTTTTTTTTTTTTTTTTTTTTTTAAATACAAGTTTTATTGTTTGATAGTTTATAGCTAGTTTCAAACCTGGGCATCATTTGGAAATCTTTTGAAATGAAATCTTTAAGTTTTACGTCCCACGTTTATGCCGGCTACGCTAAAGGAGAAGGTGATGATGAGAAATGAATGAAATGGTGGAATAAAGAAAGTGGGAGGAAACGGGAGAACCCCGAGGAAACCCACGCACACAGTTTTTGTTCACCACAAAGTTCACTTGGCGCGAGCTGGAATCGAACCAGGGAAGGGCATCATTTGGGACCACATCCGTCGCTCTTCTTTACATTTTCGAAATATATATATTAGGACAACCAGAATTTACTGGATAACTGGAACTTACCTGACAACCCCGTTACTGTAACACTGCTACTGCTACTGCTGGTATTATTAGGATTTGAAGAGAAAAGATTCATGTAGTCTTTTCCAAGCGACCTCCTGAAGTGTTCGTCAATCACAGGGTCACACATGCCTACCGAGAACAAAACACTGAATTAGATTAAATGAATTTAGAATTTAGTAAGAGTCAAAATGTAATTTCTTTCTGCAGAAAGTAAACCATAGATTAATTAAAATGATTTCAACATTTAGAGACGGTAACAACAATAATAGTTACTTTGTTGGTATGAAATGGTAGTCAGTGCTGGCAGCTTTTTCTGAAATTAGTAAAACTGATTTCTCTAGTTCCCCTCCTTTTATTGGGGTGTGTGTGTAAGTGTGTGTTTGTCTGTGAAATGAATTTTTCAATTTAAATCAATCTGAAAACTGGAATAAAAGTACATCATACGCATTTGTAAAAGGTATTAAAATCAATAGACGGCAACAACTGTTAATTTCTTTCATTTGTTTAGCTTTTGAAGTTTGCTTCTACAGCTAATCAAACCGATTAAAATAACAAAAATTCCTGGTGAGTACTATCCGTATCTGTTTTCCCAGAAAAAAAAGTACTGATAATAATTATTGTATAGAAAGCATAGCATATTATGAAGCTAAAGATTTTTTAAAAATCAAATTACATGCTGTCATACAAAAAGAGTTGCTATGCAATGATTCTGTGTGTTGTTGGATTCCTCAAATGGATTACCTGAAGTTGTAGAAGTAGTGTTGTATTCATGTACTAATTGTGTTATATTCAGTGGTTGTAATGTTAATGGGGAGACCCTGAATAAGATCGAAGGTATTTCTTAGACATGGGATGAGAAATTAAAGAGAAATGTGTTAATCCGAGCTGTTGACTATATTAGTAAATGTACGTCAATTTTTAGTTTATTCAGTCGTCCTGTAGAGTGAAGCTAACCTCTTATTTAATAACTACATATTCTTGTACTAGAAAATATAACAATAATATATATATATATATATATATATATATATATATATATATATATATATATATATATATATATATATATATATATATATATATATATATATATATAAAGCTAATAATAATAATAATAATAATAATAATAATAATAATAATAATAATAATAATAATAATAATAATGATTTGTTCAGGTTATTTTTAAATTTTTGACAATAATAACGGCTCCTTAACATTCAAGACATTATATTTGTACAATAAGCGATAGATTTTCCAATGGCTGTACGTTTTAACTGTATTAGATATTATTAACGTGCTCTTCCTATAGGATTTCAGAAGAGAGAGAAAAAACACTAGAATCTTGAAAGACACATCTGCAGAAAGTTACTATAAGGAGGTTTGTAAAAGTGATTATTAACGGGATACAAAAATAAAAATTAATGAGCGAAAAATTGCTAATGAATAAATATGGTAAAAATAATGAAAATCAGAAATCAAAAACGAAATGCAAGATACACAACAAAAGTTATACTGCCAAAAAAAAAAAAGTAAGGAAAATAAGACTATTGTGCTGCCAAAATGTCTTGAGCCGTGGCAAAAATGCGAACTACAGCTCACACCCTCACACACCCACGCGCTGAGCCAATAAGGGTTCAGCTGTTGCTAAGCGAGAGAAAGCGAGTGGAATTCCTTCAGCCGATACCAGCGCTTGCAACGGAAGACTAGGGATCAAGTCAATGTGGTATATCTTTAGTTGCTTGAAAAAACTACAATTAATGTATATAAAAATCTATATACTAAAATGCTAAGTTTATATGTTTGTGGTCCAGAAAAGTTTATATGTTTGTGGCCAATCCTTTCGACAGTGAGTGAAACCATAGGTTGTAGGAAGATACCGTTTTCACTGATCTATTGAAAATTTTGTATATATTGTTCTGTTCTAATTGAATAATTTAAAAATATGGCCGTTACTTCTTTATTACATTTTTAGGGGTAACACTGGAAGTGTTAAAATTTTAAAAAAGGATCATATCCTATGGGTTATATACTCTAACACAACATATTTATATACAGAGGTTGTATATCTCAGGCGTTTATTTCATGACCAAATGATAATGAAAAACGAAGGATAACCATTTCTCCAGTCTAAGTTGAATCATTATTGTTTGGAGTGTTTTGCCCAATGAACACCATATATAACTGATATTATAATTAAATGTGTATGTAATGTATTTGCTTATTACATACTGCATGCAAGAGAAAAGAAAACACTGATCACACATGAATTAGAAACTGCGGAAGTAGGCTCAAATCTTGGAAACGGTGCGAGAAATTGAAAAAAATCTCTTCTTTATACTCCGTGCCGATTTTGATCAAGAAATCTTTCATTTGTATTTGTAAATAAACATGTACAGATGTTATGAGGAATGACAAGGAGATTCATGCTCATATGTTAATGATGCGCTGTGTAGAAAGCGCAGGTTCAGCAAGTATGAAAAAAAAAATCTAATAGTCTGTAGTCAGTAGTTTGTAATAAGGACTGTACATGGGCATCTCTGGCGGGGGGACGAGAGGGATGCATCCCCCCCAATAGTTTGAAGTACAAAATATTCAATATCTGATTTAATTTATTTACTAACGAGAATAACATATAAATAATAATTATATTTAATTGGAATATAATATTCAGGCTGTCAAACGATTATAACAGAATCCTTGATATATCTTAGGGGGTCCGTGAAGGTAAGCAGAAAGGTAACAAATGGAATTGAAGTTAATAAACAGGTTGGGCTATATAGTACCATTTAAATCACTTTCTTTGATGCCCCCCCCCCCCAATTTTACATGCCAGAAACAAATGCCAGTGTGTGTACAACTTATGAACATTTATAAGTAACTACATATGGAAGACATTGGAAAATCAAATGAAAAAGCATTAATTACAAGAGAAAACGCCATAGTATTCTGTTACCTTCCCAATTTTGCTAAATTCTTTGGAACTACACCAAAGTTCATCTTAAGGGATTAGCTTAAAAAATAATTCCTGCGACCATTTTTACCTGAGAAAAGTTCCCTCCTATGTCCATGTCGAACTTCCTTGGAACTCTGACTGCCCGACGAACTGTCTTGTGTCCTCGACGGCGATGAGGGTTCTGTATTCCCAGGGGACGGACAACTGGTCTTTGGGCAGTGCTTGGGTCCCGATGCACACGTGATGACGGAAGGTCGCTGGTACTGCTGTGTCGTTGATGATGATGATGATGTGGTATAATGAAATGCTCCGTACGGGGGAGGTGACCGCTGGAAGCGTGGGGGTGAGGATGAAGCCTTTGGAGACGATGCTCGACGGCGTGTCGTCATATCCAAAGGAGCGTCTGCGGTGCCCCGTGTTCGCTTCTCTTCTCCTTCTTCAGCTTGCGAATCAGATTGTCTATCAGGGCTGCAAAAAAATGAAAATCACGGTCATTCTGTCAAAAAGGTTACTAGCACAGCTACTGAACCTATATTTTTAATAAAGAAAATTGCTATTGGGTTTAATGTTGGTGCAAAGTCAAGTAAATCCAGTAAAGAAATATTTACAAAAAGCATTACACACACACACACACACACACACACACACACACACACACATATATATATATATATATATATATATATATATATATATCCATGTTTCAGAATCCTGTGGTACTTCCGCAACAATTTTTATAGAGGTTGTTCGTGAGTACTTCAACTCATATGCCTGCACCCAAACTACCTCTATAAAAATTGTTGCGTTAGTACCTTAGGATTCTGAAACATGTATTTTTAGGATAGCACACGTATTAGTCCCTAAGTGAAGTCTTGACCCGATTACGGTAGGTCCCATACTTTTGGAACTATGGACCTTTAAAGTTTATTTTTTTCACGTTTTCGACAGCGTATAACTCCGAAAGGAAGCATTTGTGCAACCAAATTGCTCTATGCTTTTAATCTTATTTTGGTATCAGGAATCACCTTTCAAACGTCGGCACTGTTTTGAAACACCTGATATATATATACTGTATGTCAATCACAATAATATACAATAAATTACGAACTAACATTAAGTCAGTAAAAATTTACAAAGGCATAAAAAAAGTATCGTTGGTTTCAACTAGCAAACAAATATCTACATTACAGAATATACATAAAGCGGACAGGATTATACGCGACATATAATACACGATACCATTAATTATTACTTTCCTTTCATTGCTGACTAACTTCCATAATTATCGAGAGTATTCAACGTTTATCAATCCCACTATACTTAAAATCAACCCTTATTTCATGAACTGAAACTGAAAATTACATTTTATTTTTTCCACTTCCACTTAAATATTGATTATTTACTGTTTCAATTTTTTTGATACTGGTTTTTATTGATATTGAGGAGGCGGCAAAAGTATTAAATGCAGCCCTGCTTCTAGCAATGGGCTAATCTTCAGTTGATGATGGCCTCGGGTGACAACCCAAATGATTTTATTTTCAATTAATAATTATTTGATATTATTTTTAATAAACCTTACCTACAATTACTCCGGTTCCATTTATCCTTTTCACTCTTAACTGTTAACCACAAATATTTCATATTTTCATGATTTCTTTGCTCTTCCCTAAATACGTATGCATCTATATTGTATCACTGCGCAACATTAATACCTTTACACACGGGCGCCGATCCTGGGGGGCGTCCCTCCAAAGCTCATATGGGCCCCCTATTGTATTTATGAATATACAATATTTGGCATGATTTGAATGCAATTTGTCTTAAAAATCCTCTAATATATACCTTCTGCATCTGAATGGGCCCCTCCCCCAAATTTACAGAGAAATCGGCGCCTTTGCCTTTACACTTATAATTCAGCACTGACCCTCCGCATTCTGGTTACAATTGATGGAGATTCATGAAGTAGTTTTTGAGATGTTTAATTGACCGCATCTTGGGATTAACTGGATGGGTCACATCTAACTACGAGCTTGACTTCTAACTTTTGATCTTCCACCATCCAAGGGCGCCGATTTCTCTGTAAATTTGGGGGGTCCATTCAGATGCAGACGGCATATATATGAGGATTTTAAGACAAATTGCATTCAAATTATGCAAAATATTATATATTCACAAATACAATGAATGAGGGGCCCACATGAGTTGGGGGGCCCGGGCCCTCTGGCCCCCAGGATCGGCGCTCTTGCCACCACCTAGCGAGATATTGTTTCTCTCTAGCGAGGAATCTCTAGGTTAATTAGATCTCGAAAAAAAAGAATAAAAAAGGACATTAAAATAATTAATTAAACAACGTAATAGAAAGATCAATTTTTATAAAGCATATTTTAATTCTGAACCTAACCTTTCTCTATTTACACGGCGATGTATTCGCCAAAACAAAGTATATATTTACCTTTCGTCACTTTTTCTGAGTTTAGATTTTGCTGCATTCAGATACTCCAACTGCCTATCTTTGCACCGACGATCTCTGCGCCATCTCGTGGTCACTTCCTTTGCTGGAGAATCTCGTTTGTCTTCATTAAGAGCAGTCGGTGAATCATCTACAAAGAAAAGACAATAACACATCTTAATATATTGGTCATAACAAGACAGATTGTCAACACAGTCATTTTACATACATTCCTTAAATAACAAATTCTGTGTCTTAAGGAACCAGATGGATCATCACCACAGAAACACAGTTCTTTATTGGATTCTATTCTGTGTGAAGCTAATCCGCCATTCCTAAGATACTGCTTTGTAGTATCCTCCCACATTCTTTATGTTCTACCCAGAGGTCTCTTTCCCACTAGGAATCTACTGTATGCCAACGACGTATCCCTCCCACCTTAGACGCTCGACTTTATTATATTCGTATGGTACCGGTATTCTGTGGCCTTTAAATGTTTTGGAAGACAACGTTGTGTAACCCTCTGAATTCAACTTGGTGTTGTCAATTCTTAAGAAAATTTCCTGTGAAACAAGGAATTCTCAACACCGGCGGGAATTTTTCTTTACAATATACTGAAAATGGGGAATTCTGACGTTCTAAATTTTTTCCAGTATATTTTATTTATTAATTCTTTCTCTCGTTCGTTCTCAAGCACATTCATCGATCTGAAGGTTGACGAAGTTTGTATCACTCTAAAGAGGCATAACCAGCTATCCACGAAGGAAGATAGGAACCAGATCACAGTTGGAAAGGACAAAAGGGAAGGGGTTGGTAGGATGAACATGAACTCTTCTCGAAAACCACTAACGGCTAAATAGATGTCTCGGTCATAAGTCATGTAGCCTACAAATGTAAAAACTGTCATACGTGTATCTCACAAGGAGGATTTTTAAAATGACAACTAAATTGTTCAAAAGTAAAGGTCACAATTAGAACAAAGAAACGTCAAAATCAGAAAAAGGTGAAAATCGGGAGAGAAGTTCAGACAGTGGAAGAGGGCGAAGTACCCAGGCGGACAGGGCTAAAAAGGTGGGGAAAAGTAAGGAATGTATGATGGAAAAACGAAAAAGTGTGAGAGAAGAAGGGGATGTATGAATAAGTAAATGGACGAAGAAGAGATGCAAGTGTAGTGAATATGTAAAGAAAATCAATCGTGACGCCTCCTTCCACATAGTCCCACGGGAACACGATGTGTACTCGAAGGCTGTCACTGACGAGCTACCTAACCATCTATTCGCTCTACCACCTCTTCTTCTTCGAGGGCATCTCTAGTAGCAAGGTTGGTTGGCCCACCGACGGGAACTGAATGGGATTTGGTGAAAACGGTGGGTGATGGTCGGTGCAAGCCTACAGCAGAAAAACTTACGTTGGCCCAACGTTGATTAAATGTATGATCAGCCAATCAATTCTTCTCCCGATCTTCACGCTACTATACTACAATTGACTGTTCTCTCAACCAAGAAACACGTTTCTTTAGCGTTTGTTAAATGTCGGGAACCGATCTTTTGGTTGGGAAATGGTTTGCGTGCGAAATGGTTGCCAAAGTGGCCAAACCTGACGTTGGGCCAACATTGGTATGTTGCATCGCCACCATTTTTCCAACGTTTCGCCAACCGATTTTGCTACTAAGGATATAGTTCCTGATACCAGTTGCAAAAAGTCATCTGATGTTTTTGCATTTTAGGTGTTGCTGTAGTTGCTTTATTTCAGATTTTCGTGGGGGAAGAAGACAGCAAACTCCACATATATAAAGATTTTCACGTTATAATTCATTAGCCATTGACCCCTCCCATGGAGAAATTACGCCCAATGTGTCACTGGTCAATGACCAAAGGAAACGTCTATTTTAGTTGGCGGAAAATTCGCTTTTACGAAACTGAGGACGCTGATTCAATCATTCGAGATAGCGAACGGTACGCACCCGCCAACTGGACCGGGATCAAGCCTGGTTGTAGTTAGGATCTCAAGTTAATAATACGTCCCGTCATGGGCGCCCAAAGAAAATCTCCCTAGTTGCTATATTACATTTTTTTTTTTGTATTAAGAAAACCTTAAGAAATTTAACACCTTTTCGTGAGCCAAGGCCCCCCTGCCCGTTTCCCGTTTGTATTCCTTTGAGTCAACGACCAACTTATATATATGTAACTTTTGAATACTTCGGTATCGTCAGAACAACAGCAACAAAATGTACGGAGTAGTAACAGAATTCCCAAAATTAATGTACGTACCCTTTACACTTACAGTCTATATTGTGTACTATTTCTAAATATCCCTGCAACATTTCTAGAATATTTTGAAAGAAGAGTGATCCAAAACTTTCCTTGAGGCATATTTTATAAGTCACTTCTTGGAAATAATGTGGTAATATTTTAACCCGCAATGATTACTCACTCAACATACTTAAAGGAAGGGGATACTCTATATTATTAAAATAGTCTCGGAATGTTACCTGGACATTTTTTCGTTCATAATCATTGGTTACAAACGTATACAAGGAAAATTGTACGCATATTTTTTATTTTTTTTTATAAATAATTTACCTTATGGACGATAAACATACTAATATGCGCTAAGAATATTTTAGGAATGTTCGTCAAACATAGCTAAACGTAGACAGGAATATTTCTACAAGGTGAGACAATTGGAACATTATAATTCAAACAATACATTGATCTACATTGTATAATTCTGCAACGATTCATACCTTCACGTGTTTAGCTTGATTAACAATGAAAAAAAAAAAAAAAAAAAAAAACTAGTTTGATCACATGACACGGCCCGATGACTTCAACATTTTTCTGCCTTTTTTCAGTGACAAAACGCCATTATACACGGCATTTCAACTATCTTTTAACCAAATACTTAACTTTTCTCTACTCACCTTCCACTAAGCCGTGTCTCACATAAACAAGGAAGTAAGGAAATAGTGTTGCTTCCAGGCATGTTTTCTTGAGGACACTTCCTCCCCCGGAGCTTTCAGAGTGCCCCCGCAGAAAACCAAAATAATTCGTTTATATTATAATAAATCATACCGAAACCGTGTGAAAATAGAATGTGATCCTCCAAATGCTAATTGTGCCCCCCTTCCCCCGGGTACATTTTATCTTAAAGAAACACTGTAAGGACAGTATCTAAAAACATCCCACCCAAATTGTCACTTCAAACTTCGTCAGAAGAAAATTCGGAAACAGCGTACGATGGAAAAGTATGATCGTGCCTATTCGGCCTTAGGCGTGGTCTAGTAACAAGCAAGCTTGTGTTTGAATATCATAATCGCGAATTTATTATTTGGTTTGTGCCCTGAATAGTTCCCAGTTTTCATTAGCTGCAAGATAATCCTTATAATAAAAGAAAAATATCTCAATCTGTTAGCAACGGTAATCTCTACGTTAACATTCGCAGTGCTTCATGCCTGTCTGCCTACGTAGCGGAGCAACGAGTGTTAACTATTAGGAATATAACGCTACTTGCACCAGGTTTACCAACCATACGATGATTTAAGGCAATGCTATATACGATAATGCCTTTACGATGAATTATGATATTTTCCCTAGTAGCAAGAAAGCTTTCGGCTAGTTGGCACGTGCTTGGCTTTTGGCTTTCTACGCTTGCAGTTGAAACGCATGCTTTTATACAATCTGCCTATTGTTGTACTTGTAAGCAATGCTTTAGACCCTTCGCAGAGCGTCACTGGTCGTTCATTGGCTATTGACTTGACTTAACTTGTAAAACGCTTGCGTGAAGCTTGAATGGAACACTTATGGAAGCTTGCCCCCATGGAAGTTCGTTACTGGAATGCATCTTGCGGCATGCTTGCACGTTTTCCAATCAAGCTGGATGCAAGCATTTCCGACTTGCAATTCAAGCTTACAGCAAGTGGTTTGCAAGTTGTATATCCTACTATGGTTAGAACGCACTCTTCTGTATTGCAGTGTTTAAATGTGCAAATAAATTGTAGATGTGTATTAAATACGAGAACATACACACTGAGGTCTTCAACAGTTATTCTCGCTAAAATAAATCAACATCGACTTGAGAATTGGCAAATGGCAACCTGCATCTATTCTTTAAATTCAATTACGTATAAGACGCTGCTGGAAATATTGTTATTGTTCAGAACAGTGTTATTAAGGATTTTTGAAAAGGGTGAGGACAGTGACGCCGATTTGGAGTTCGAAACTGAAAATTACTAAATAAGTTTATTATATATTATTGCCATATTTGTTTCTAACATCACGTGCATAGCGAATATACGATATTTGCTTGTAATGTACGATAATTTTACAGACGAAAATCGATAATTTTGTTCTCTGAAGTTGGCAACTCGGACACTAAGATATTCTTTAATAAGAAGAATTGACAAGAAATGGCAAAATGTCTCGGATTTTCTGGCAGACGACTAGGCAAGTTTAATCCCCTGACGTACTCCCAGCATGTCAGCACACATAAAGAATACGGGTATCACCAGATAAAGACTATATTACACTGTTTATATATCATTCCTTCCTAAGTAGATGTTTCCTAATTCTTTTCAAGGGTTAACTGCTATATTCTGGGACCAATTTCAGGAAATTTACCGGAAGAATTGGAGAATTTATCTTGGGATTGTGAGGAAGAGTGTTAAAGTCTGGTGAAGGGTATAGTTGAAGTTAAGAAGATGGTTACACGCGGCACTGTGGAAGCGGAAAGAACTAATCCAATCTAATCTAACTTAATGTAATGTAATCTAATCTGATCTAACCTAATCTAATCTAATGTAATTTATAGTGTTGCAAAATGTCTTGAGCCGTGGCAAAAATGTGAGCAGTAAAGCTCACACCTTCGACACCCACGCGTTGAGCCAATAAGGGTTCAGCTATAGCTAAGCGCGAAAGCCTTAGCGAAAGGGAGTGGAATTCCTTCAACCGATAGCAGCGCCTGGAACGGAAGACTAAGTGTCAAGTCAATGTGGCATATCTATAGTATGTTTCTCAATAGACATGTTCTTTCCAAAAACTAATATTCCATTAGCACATCTACATTTTTAACATAAGCACGTTTGCAAGAGGAGATTTGTTTCGTAACACATCGAGAAATACGGCTACCGAAGAGAGTGTTACTATCTCTGACACTTAAAAAAACAAAAAACTTGGATAAAAGAAATATCAAAATTTTAATTAAAAAGGTCACAATGTCTAAGATCGTCTGACAAGAGGCTAAGAATGCGAATGTATTAAACTCTGGTTTAAACATAAACATCGCCTTTCTTCCATCATAGGAGTTTGGGATATTACCGATATATTTCGTTAGTTCTTCTAGTTTAACTATTTCACTGCGTTATATGTTTTACAGTCTACCTTAGTCTAAAACATTCACTGGTAGTTTCAGCCTCACCTAATTGACATCAAGAGTGCTTCGATATATATTTTTTATGTTCTTTTTCATATCTTACATAGTTAAATAACTACCAGAGTAGCCAGGTCCTTGACCTTCGTTTGTAAAGAGTGATGTTTGATATCGATATTGTATGTGTGTTTGTGTGTATGTGGTTGCATTGTTGACGATGTGTTGATTCGTAGGGGAGTGTAATGTTGGGTGAAAACGAGGTGGAAGGGAATTGTTTGGAAAGAGTTCGTCGGCGTGCTTTCTCTCATCTCAAAGGCTTACTGGAGCCTCCTCTCCTTTGCCTGGAGGCGCTGGAAACAAGAAGCTGTGCGGCGACCTTGAAAAGAAGGCTTCAGGGCCGTTGTTGGTGTTCATTCAAACCACTGAGGCTGACTGATGAGAGACGCTTCCACACACACACACACACACACTCACACATGACATGAGATTATAGTCTTTTTCTTCCTTTGAAGACCAGGTTGCCAGGCTTCGCGGCCTTCTCAAGGGCTTGGATCAGCCGGTTTATAAAAACAACTTCTGATAACTGAAAAAACCTATGCGATTTTACGATAAAACTCGGCCACTTAATTAATTTGGTCGTTTATCTGTAAAACAATGCGATCTGCTTTTATTTTTCCGTAAGTTTGTTACATGTTTAGGCTGACCAGCTTCGATGGTATCCAAATTTGAAGGAATTTGCACTAAAATAAAACTTATTACAGTGCTTCGCTATCTACCTGACTTGCTATGTCCTAAGTTCCTAAAGAGCAATATGTAAATCAACGTTGTGTTTTACGTTCCTAGTTTGCCAGTACTGGGCAAAAGACGATATTCACACAGAATAGCAATCACTTTCACTTAAGAAGACTTCTACAGCGTTCACAACTGTTGCTGACTAAAAGATTATTGGTAGGAAAGGTTATAAATAAGTTGCTAATGTGTAATCAGAATAAAAGGGGTCCTAAGAAGCTTCCTTGAGGTACACCAGATACTATGTGATGAAACTTTCCAGAGAAACAGGAAATAAGTTTTAATTAGTAACACATTTTGTCTCTTATTGCATCTCCGTCACTCAGATCTCTTTTGTAATAATCTTCCCTCTCTCTCCTGGTTCGCTACAAATCTGAGTGGATTACTGATGCAACTGAACTTATCAACTTCTAGAGTAATATACAGTTTCTGAGATTGTAAGAAAATATCTACAACCAATCAATAGTTCAATTAATGCAGTTTCGTAAGTGCTACCTGGTTCCCTTTATATTTTTGTATATCATTTGCAGCAGCAATTGAAATGGAAATTATTCATTTATCTTATGGTACGTTTCCATTTTACATGAATCTTGTAGCTCTCATAAAAAATACCTTGCAACCCGATCTTTCTATCTACTGTTTAGATTTTACAACTTCTTGTAAGCAAGAAAGATATCACCACCCATGCAGCACTGCACTCTAGTGGACAAACAGTGAACCTCCTCATTAAAAACGTGTATTTTGGCGCACTCTCCTCCCTGTCCAAAAGACTCCGTTGTTTCGGAAACGGTAAAACTGTTCTTTTTCTTTTATGTCAGCGGGAGGGCGATAGCAGGTAGCAAGCAAGACGTCCCAGAAAGTTGCGCATCGTTCAACTCCTTGCAAGATGGAAAAAATGTTTTATGACCCTTTCAAGACTGTGTGTACATGGTAAAATATGGTAGGGTTTCAACATCTTTTTTTTTTTGACAGCTACAACTTCTAACGTGGCAACCCATCTTACTGTTTGTCGTATGTTGAGGAAACAGTAACTCGCACTTGGAAAGAATTGGACTATGGGTCACAGGGCCGTACTGGCCAACCGGAAAACCGGGAAATTTCCCGGTGGGCCCTGGACGTTGAATGAAGGCCGTAAGTAGCGGTATATGAACAAAAAGGCACACGTCACACACTCGTCGCATACGGGAGTAAGGGAACGAAGGACGATAACACATCGTGTACCGGCAATACAGTCAGCTAATCAGAGACCAGAGTTGCTAGCCCATGATGTTGCGAAAACAGCCTTTCTCATTTTTCGTAATTCAACCCCTGTCCACTCCAGCCTTTCCCACTCTGCTTTATAATTTTGCTAATATTGAAGTATTCAGCTAAATTGAAATCTCAAATGATGTCATAACTTGAAACTAAATAATAATTTACATTTTACATCATTGTTTTCGTATAGAAAATATACAGGGCCGCTTAAGACCATTGGGGTCCCTGGAGCGGAAAAATACAAGGGGGCCCACCAAAAACTTTTATGAGGGCCCTATCTCAACATGTTGAAAAGGATTCATGAATTACATAGGAGTGATTCAGTCGTGTTTTTTAAACTTTTATGATGAAAATGTTTTCAGTAAGTTTTAAAATTTTTGGTCCCCCTTGGTGACGGAATCCTGGAGCAAAAAAGTAACTTCCTAGTTGGTCCCTTGGTTGCAGTACGGCACTAATGAGTCACATGTTACACATTTGTAATTTAGCCATGTAAACTCCAGAACATACTCTTCTAACCATGTAAATATTTCAGCCATTTTATTAAAATTGTTTTTTTGCTGTAAGGCTTTCAAAAGAGTCTATTTCTTTCACACTCACCTTATATGTGTATGTGTGTGTGTTTTTTAAAATTTTTATTTAAAAAAAAAAAACTCCACACGCTGCAAATGCAAATACAAAATGGAGAACAATAAATCCTGAGGATAAGATGGAATGAATATCATATTTTTAGAAATTCAACAGAAAATTGCAGGTACAGCTTTCTTCAGTCAGTTCATAAATATTACTCAGTTGTGTAAACCGATCTCCGCTGGCAAAACTCGTTTCCCGTCCGAAACGCCTCCAGCAACCAAGTAATCTGTGCATGAGTGGATGTTTCTCAGAGGAGAACAAAAATGCTTCAAATTTTCTCTTCAAAATACAAACACACTAGCAACACGCACAAGCATTACTTTGGTCCGGTAGTAAAATGTATCGTGCTATGTGTGTGTGTTTATATTAAGAGCCCACAAAAACAAGTTTTATTACCTCTTTCAGAAATCAGTTAAAACATGATTAGTAAAAACGCCACCATTCATTAATTTTTCATTCAAATTAGTTTCTTTTCCAACACCTAAAAATGGATTTTTCATGGGAGAAACCGGAATTTTCTCACCACTGTAGTTAGGTTTTAAGGAAACTGTTGCTTCCCTATTAAGATTTTTTTATTCTATGATGTTCACACATTATTATGCAAATGATTTACTTGCTACTGTGTTTAACTGATTGAAACCCTTCGGCAACTGGATGTTCCCATGGCGGATTTAATCTATCCTTCGTTCACAGCTCATTTTGTTATTTTTGTTGATTGTCATCAATGAAAAAATGATACCAGATTACTCTGACCTCAAAATAATATCTGATCTTCCTTTTTCTACAACTTCAGAACGAACGTAAAAAGTTACATTTCAAGATTGGAGGGCAGATCATTAACAAGATCAGGTATACAGATGATACGGTTATAATAGCAAAAAATGAAGAAGGACTACAGGAGATGATTGACAAAATAGTTGACACTGGAAAACTATATGAAATGGAAATTAACATCGAAATGTCGAAAGTCATGAGGAATATCCCGTGGAAACACGCCATTACGGATCAGAGTAGAACAAAGAGAACTTGAAGAGGTCGATAATTTCAAATATCTGGGAAGTATTTTGACGAGAGACGCTTACTGCACCAAAGAGATCAGGTCAAGAATTGCCATAGCCAAAGAAGCATTCAACAAGAAAAGATCACTCTTAATTAGCAGGCTCAATATTGGACTTAAGAAGAAGTTGGTCAAGTGCTATATATGGAGTATTGGACTCTATGGTTCAGAGACTTGGACATTACGGAAGTTAGAAAAGAAAGATTTAGAGAGCTTCGAAATGTGGTGTTGAAGGAAGATGGAGAAGATAAAATGGACAGAGAGGACAACAAACGAAGATGTTTTAAAACCGATAAGAGAGAAGAGGGCATTTCTAGCCAGCACCCTTCATAGAAAGATCAATTGGATTGGACACATCTTGAGAAGAAAATGTCTTCTTTACACCGCCATAGAAGGAAAGATAGAAGGGAAGCGAGGAGTAGGAAGAAGAACACAGCTGATCGATGATTTAAAAGATAGGAGAAAATATTGGGAGTTAAAAGAGGAAGTTGAAGATCGACAAAAGTAGAAGAAACATTTCCAGGCAAAAATCTAAAATTGAAAAAAAAATCCTCATTAGTCAGGACCAGCCGAAAGGCAGAATACTTAATAATAATACCGTCCGCACTATGTTTATGTTCAATACATATGTCGCACAACACTATAGAGGAGCCAAGAAAAGGTCTGTGACAGCTCGCAGCGGCTTCACCATTACTCATGTGTCAACTCTTTTTCTGTGCATCTATAACGGCAGTTTATTTTTAATGGTGTAAAACACAGTGGCCATGATTGGTACCACTAGCACCAAAGTAAAGCAAGGTTGCCACGCTGCAAGAATCTTGTAGCTGTCACTAAAAAAATCTTGCAACCCTACAATATTTCTCCATGTAAACATAGTCTTGGAAGGAACATACAACTTTTTTTTTTTTTTTAAATCTTGCAAGGAGTCAAACCATATTCAACTTTCTGGACCGTCTCGCCTGCTACCTGCTATCGCCCTCCCATTGACATACAGAAAAAAACAGTGTCGCCACTTCCGAAACGACGAATTACTTTGGATGGGGAGGGGAAGCGCACCAAAATATACGTTTTTAATGAGGAAATGAAATTAAATCTTTAAGTTTAACGTCCCACGATTATGCCGGTTAGACTAAAGTAGACGGTGATGATGAAAAATGAATGAAATGGTGGAATGAAAAAAGTGGAAGGAAACGGGAGAACCCCGAGAAAACCCACGAGCACGGTGTTTGTCCACCACAAAGTCCACACGACGCGAGCTGGAATCGAACCAGGGACCCCAAGCACCGGAGGTGAACCCTCTACCACTGAGCCACCGCGCCCCCGTTTTTAATGAGGAGGTTTACTATTTGTCCACTGCATGGGTAGAGATATCTTTCTTACTTTCAGAAAGCTGTACTGTGTAAACAATAAATAGAAAGATGGGGTTGCAAGATTTTTTAATGATAGCTACAAGATTCTAGCAGCATGGCAACCTAGCTTAAGCACTGTGTTTCCCCTCCGCATATGGTAAGAAACTTAAAGGTTATCTCCTGATGGCTACTCTCTAGTAACCAGTTCAAATGAAACCCCATTTCCGTTAAAGATGCCGGAAAACTACAACAAATGTGTAAACCAGTCACTTGGAATTGACTGGTATATCGCACAGGAGCACGCGTCTATCATCAATGGGACAAGAAGCAAAGGAGGGAAGAGGTCGAGGGAGGTTGAATGAAATAAAACTCAAATATTGACAGCGTATCTACAGTAATGATTCCATGACTAGTGTATCTATAAAACCATTTCTCTACTACAACCGGAAGTGGTAGAAATTTACTTCTATTTCCGGTTTCAATACTGATTTCTATAAAGGAAGAAGCAGTAAGAGATGGTGCGAAATGGTCTCTTAATATAGATTCAATACTCCAAAGAATACATTTACTCTCCGCCTCTATCTATCTATTCAAGTCATGTGGTGGGAATTACGATTTCCGGTTTCAAACTCATCACTGTAGTGAAAAAAAAAAAACAAACGATAATACGTGGTGAAGAGATTGCTGATACGGATTCAGTATCGCAAGAATAGGTTTCATCTACTTTGTTTCTCAATTGCAACCAGCAGTTGTCATCTATCATCACTTATCTTTACAATATTGATTCCACATAAAGTGGAAGCGGTAATAACAGAAGATAAACAGTACTGAGATATGGAGTTAGTATTCCAAGAACAGATTTCATCTAAGCTCGAATTCTTCTACTGAAACGAAAAGTGGTAAAAACTATACACATTTTCCGTCTTGATATCGATTACTATATAGTAATAATAGTAAGAAGTAGCCAGAAATTGATGTCGATATGAATTCAAGAGGTTTCGCCTCTGACCTTATCCCTCTATGGCAACCGGGTGTTGTTAATATACTACTTCCGGTTTTAGTATTGAAATCCCGCAGATTGAAAGTCTACTGTATAGTTTCACATTGTGAAATGAAGCTCATTTGTTTCGTCTTACATCGCAAGCTTCTACCATCCGAGTCGACATTTATTTTGGGTGTCTGTACAAGAACAACTTGACCCGGTTTCAATGAAATGGTTGTGTCTGCTTTCTCTCGCGTTTAGGAAATAAACTTATTGTTTAGGGTAGAAATTTGTTCTGAATAAAGTAATAAAATCAATCTGAAGTTGGAAGATCCATGCATACGTAACGAGATAACGAACTACCACTTTTCAATAACAATATTTGTTGCAATATGGCGCACTTGCAAAGGATGACGGATAGAGTTTCTTTCTTTCTTTCTTTCCTTTTCTTTTTCTTTTTTGATATTATGGAAATTTGTAATTCACTCGGTTTTAACCTTAGTCACATTCTTTATTTTAACTCACAAAAAGAAGTCTCTTGGTATATTTTTCTATGCTTTTGTTATTAACTAACAACACTAAATTATCCGACTTTTTATTTTAAAAAAATACTGTTTTCAATTTTTTTAGAGCTTTATTGAACATTTTGATTCCATTGTGGAATGCAATGGTCCTTTCCTCTCTCTACGAAAGAAAGAGAAACTTGTCATATGAAGACAATGCCTACTTGCCTGCAACCATCTACGCTTCCCTGAGAGTTGGGTTGCATATGCAGCAGGCAGTTGGTTTCCATTTCTAAATCGTGAATTAATTTTACAATAAAACGATACTATAGCTTAGAGCATGAAGTGCGTAAGTCCAATTTTGGCGAAAATGAACTAAAACCAATTTTTTAAATATCTTTCAGAGGTCTTCAACGAATGGAAGATTTTATTTTGTTTTATACGGGTTGATGGCGTAATTAACCAAGTATATAATGTAGTATGTCCAATACGTATTTAGTACATAAGTAAGTGTTTTTGGTGTTTTCTGGAAAACACGGTTTGCGACTTACGCACTTCTTACTCTCATGTAAATAGGAAGAAAATTTTATTTCATTGATTTTCGGTCTAGCGTACCTTTCAGCGACGAGGCTATACGAGACGTGGACCTACAGCTTAAGTGGGATCCGAATCACCTGAGCTCGCGCCAGGAATCGAACCCGGGTCTCCCACTCAAAAGATGCGTATGCTAACCACTCAACCAAGGAAGAAAATTATTTGAGAATATTGTATCGTCATTATCATTGTTCAGAGCTCTAGCTAGTGGAAAGCTGCGGGAAATTTCAGTTCCAAGATTTGATTCTAACAAACAGAAAATTAAGTTAGTAAAACATTGTAATACAATAATAGTAACAATAATAATAATAATAATAATAATAATAATAATAATAATAATAATAATAATAATAATATATACATAATACAGTAAATCCATTGTCTCATTAAGGAACGGATCTCCGAAGCCATTGAACACAAGATTTTTATGTACAAACGCAATCCGTAAGCCATAGGTGTGGTGAAAATAACACTGGCTTTCGCGAAATTAGAGGCGCACCCACGGTGGTGGTCCATCTGGTCCGGACCCTCAAAAAAAAAAAAAAAAAAAAAAAAAACTTCTTAACTGAACACACATTTAGGGGCAGCGATTGCTCAGTGGTAGAGCGTTCACCTTTGATGCATGGAGTCCTTGGTTCGATCGTCTCGTACGGAGAACGGGCATTTCTGCTACCAGATTGTAATTGTCATTCTAATGTGAAAATGAAATAAAATCTTTAAGTTTAACGTCCCACGCTTATGCCGGTTAGGCTAAAGGAGACGGTGATAATGAGAAATGAGTGAAATGGTGGAATGAAGAAAGTGGGAGGAAACGGGATAACCCCGAGAAAACCCACGAGCACGGTGTTTGTCCACCACAAAGTCCGCACGGCGCGAGCTGGGATCGAACCCGGGATCCCAAGCACCGGAGGTGAATGCTCTGCCACTGAGCTACTGCGCCCCTGTCATTCTAATGTATATTAGAGATATAAAAGTTGGTCGCTGAAACTCGCAATGGAAAATATAAGCTGAAGAATTTCGGAAAAGAGGAAAATGTTACAAAATAAACGAATAAATGTTATACAACGTACAGTTTTCACACTAGATACATGCATGTCACAGGAGGGCATAATATTCATGTGATTAAGATGGGCGGGTGCATAGAAAATACAAATAGTTGTACAATTTTGGAACTCCATGAAGATTAAGATAGACTCTGGATGTCAATATTTGGAAAATCTGGGGCGTAATACCTATTAAAAATGAGTAGAATCTAAGGTAGTGATGATTTCAGGGAATGGCCCAGGGGAATTCTCCCTGGGAGCTCCGAGATTTACCTATTGGGTAAATCTCGAATCGTGCTTAATAAGGGTTGCCAGTATTTCATTAAACTCCTGAGTGTTGAGGGGAATCGTCTGAAATCATCACTGATCTAATGAACCTAATTGTATAGACTCCATACTTCTAAGGTAGTAAGGTAGATATAAAAAGTGTCATCTCATTGGAATGTAACTGTCCGTAAAAGAACCACGTATACACAATATAGACTCCCTAATAGATCACATACGAACTTTCCTAAAGTATTTTCAGTCAGAGTGACTTCAAACAACGCCCCAATCTTGTGTTAGTCATCTGCCTTTGCTCGCTCCGACTCCTGCACTCTTCGGTGCATTACAATATCAAATGCCCTCGTGCAAGCATCCTCAGTGAAAAAGAAAACTTGCCAACACAATACAGTTAATATATATTCATATAAGGAGAGTGGGTTTATGGCAAATATTTGAAAGAGATGTAATGTAACTTTTTGTCTAGTTTCAAAATATTTTCTGATATAAGTTCGATGTCATTGAAATTTCGTAAACGTTTCTCCCATTTCTCTCCTAAAAGTCATATTTTGTAAAATTACAGATTACAATCAGTCTGTGGTACATGGGAAATATTTATTCCAAATTTCAAGGTTCTACGCCTATAATAATTTCGAAAATATGAAGAACGAGAGGAAGGGGGAAATAAGCCCCTTTTTTCCCTTTAGGGTCTTCATTTCACAAAATTCCGTCTCGTCTACACCTTAAGGTATCAAGACAATATTTATACAAAATTTCAAGGTTCTGTGACTGAAAATTTCAGCGATCTGGGGATGACTGAGTCGATAGATTCACTGTATGCAAAGGATAGTCTTTCAACAGCCTGAGAGCCTGTAGTCTTTACGTTTATGATTTATGTCCTACTATTGTTGATAGGAGGTTCGAGTTAAAATACATCATCTCTAAAAGCACTATGAAATAATATTTTTAAAATAAAATTCAAATTTTTATCCACTAGGAGCAGCGGAAAGTTTTACCTCTTAGAGACACCAAGCTGTTTTTCTGACTGGTCATAGATATATTCAGTTATTTATAACGAATCGTATCAAATTTCACGGTATTCTTTTTTGTCTTCTTACACATATTACTCTCTAAATAAAACTCGATAATTACAGTGGCGGATCTTGGCCGGGGAAATACGCCCCCCGTCGTTTTTTCAGTGACAAAAATAATTTAAGTTATTATTTATATATTTTCGAAAGTTTATAGCAAACTCATGATATACCTATCATGATCTGGGTTCTGGTTGGCTCCCCCAGTTTTTACCTTATATATCCGCTACTGGACAATCATGACATATTCGCATTATTTAATATTGTATGGTCAAAAAATAAAATAAATATTAAAAGAAAAGAATTTAGTACTTCTAGTCTTAATTTGCACAATGAAGGTTTGGGCAAATAGATCTTTAGATAGGCCGAGACCGAGAACTTAAGAAACAGACAGGTTCTTAGTGAAGTGTGCATTTTTTTTTTTTTTTTTTTGAGTGGCAATGATTCTTCAGAAATCTTAACGAAAGCACTCTAGCAGGGGGGACGAGGAAGGCACGTGCCCTCCAATATTTTGAAGTACAAAATATTAAATATTTTATTCTAATTTAATTATTTACTAACGATAAAATAACATATTTGGAATATAATATTCAGGCTGTGAAATGATTATAACATAGTTCTTGATATACCACAGGGTAAGTGAAGGTAAGTAGAAAGGTAAAAATGAAATTGAAGATAATAAACAGATTGGGCTAGGTACTACCATTTTAATCAATTTCTTTGATGTTCCCCCTTCCCGAATTTTACATGCCAGAGACGCCAGTGAATGAAAGAGTTACTTGATTATGTTTCTTTGGATCTATGTATGACGCATAACTTATACTATTACCAATATAATCTATCATCAATAACTTATTTAGTATCGCATCTCAAACATGTGATGATGCAAAAGTGTTTATATCACAGCACACACACACGACACGAAAAGTAGTAAAAGCTAGGCGGGCAACAACATACAACAAAAAGGTGTGTGTAACTATGTATCCATGGTTACCTGTGTCTTCTGGATTTCGCCACGGTTGCCACATCTTTACGACACACCTGTTTGATTGTGGCATCCTCGCTACTTCATTCATGATTTCTGGAGCCGTAATTCTTCCAGCCCACGAGTTTCCACAACACACAACTTTAACGAATTACCATTCACTGTCTGACACAACGAACTCACATATTGGTCTAACTAAAACTTCGCACACAGAGCCATAGGAAGTCAGTTTTGTCTTACCACCGTCGAGAGACAAATCCGAAGCCGGGGTATAATAGTAACTGATTGTCCTGCTGTATGCTTCTAATGATGCGGTTTCTGATACCTGCTCACTCCACTCTGGGCTCGGCCGGCGGATGGTGGTCAACGACACAGGCGCCAGGGCACTTCAAGCGGCCGACGCTCCAATCTGCTGGTTGGTAGCTTCAAGATACACACGCACACACATACACACAAACACACAACACGCACACAACACATATGCTGCTTCTTTCTCTTCTAATTCATTCACGAAACTCCTTTGGTGGGAACCAAAAGTCTTGGAGAGGCCCAAACAAACAGAAGGACGCTGTTTCTTTTGCCTCCAGCCACGGTGCTTGGCCAGGTAAATAAGCATACCTGGAGCTTCTAAATCATACCGCCTCTGGGCTTCTTCTGCCGCTACCACTCTCTGAGGGAGCCAACGTTGGGAGTCGGGTCGGATGCACAACTACGATTTCGCGGCATTCTCATAAAACAACAAAAAATTAAAGGCTCTACCTTCAGGCAAGATAAGTGCCAGAAACTTTAAATTCATTGCTTACGATACTCAAAAACTATTTTTAAAAGAAAAAAATTCATTCATGACTGGAAACAATAGTTTTTTTTTTTAATTTAGTAACTTTTTTCGTAAGTCCTCTCGTAGTGAATGTAATATTTACTTGCTTAACCAACTTTCACAGACAATCTACGAGAACAATAGCAAAGATGAGGAAGAATTTATAATTAACGGTACTATTCTGGTATGCATCTAGTGGATGAGATAAAAACTAAAAAAACAGGGCACGAAATCCTCAGGAGGTTCGGGAAATTCCCTCACTTAATTTTTGGAAGACAATTTCTCCCCTAATAACTTAGCAAGGGTGAGAGAAATGACAATATTGTTAGAAAAATGAAAATGAAATGAAACCTTTGAGTTTTACGTCGCATGCGTATGCCAGCTTGCTTAAAGGAGACGGTGATGATGAGAAATGAATGAAATGATGGAATGAAGAAAGTGGGAGAAAACGGGAGACCTCTGGGAAAACAACCACACACGGTGTTTGTCCACCACAAAGTTCACTTGGCGCGAGCTGGGATCGAACCAAGGATCCCATGCACCAGAGGTGAACGCTCTACCACTGAGCCACCGCGGCTCCAATATTGTCAGAAGATTGCAAATTAATTAGTAATTTATAAGAAATTAGCATGTATTTCATATGTAATTAATGGTTTGTGGTATTCTTAATATTATGGGTGTTCAAATATGTGAACTCTTTTATGTCGAAACATTCCAAGTGTTTATTTATTTATTGTTTTACTCCCCCTTCCCAACGACTGTTATGATTTCACACAGCGAAATCGGACAGAATGACTGACCTTCAGATTCGAAGTCGGGAACACATGCATAAAACATACATCTGAAAGCGCTGACTAGTGCGACTGTGGAAGTGAATAGCTTTGAGACATCGGGTTCGATTGTGGTGACAAGCAAACTGCTCAAAGATCCTGACGCCATCTGGGTGAAAAAAAGTTCAGGACGAATACTTTTTTATAACTTCCACTACACATTCCATGTTTTATTTAGTCAATTGTTTACTTTTTATCTTTATCTTTTTGGATCAAAAGATCAAATATATTTCAGGCAAAAAATTTCTTGTCGGCCTCATATCTCGAGAACTACACATAGTGTAGCCAAACAAAAACTAACAATTTACTCAGTATGATGAGCTTATTCCGTTAAAAAAAAAAAAAAAAAAAAAAAAAAAAAAAAAACGAAAAATCGATTTAGGGACCATTCAAAACTTTTGTGGCCCCTGAACCACAAAATTCAATATATAATTCATACAATCAAACATTTTCTTGTACGCGTCATAGTTTGAGAACCACGTATAGTGTAACCAAACCAAAACTAAGAATTTAGTGACATGCTAATTCCGTAAAAAAGAAAAAAGAAAAAGAAAACTTGATTTAGGGACCGTTCAAAAATTTTGTGGCCCTGATCCTCGAAATTTAATATATTTTATACAATCAAACATTTTCTTGTACGCCCCATATTTTGAGAACTACACATAGTAAGGCCAAACCAAACTAACAATTTACTCAGCATGATGTGCTTATTCCGAAAAAAAAAAAAAAAAAAAACGAAAAATCGATTTAGGGATCGTTCAAAAATTTTGTGGCCCCTGATCCAAAATCTAAATATTGGCCAAGATCGCAATCTTTTGATGCATTTTTGGATCATTCCTAAAATTCTAGTTTTGATAATTGAATAAGTTAAAAAAGGAATAATTTGCAATTTCGACACGGAAAATGTAAGACACGATATTTTCATGAATTTAATTTTTCCCTCGGCTACATCCACCATGTAATTTCACTTTCATTTCAGTGTGGGTTCCAGCGCGAGCGGTCCAGGGTTCAATTCCCAGTGGGGACACTTCGTCGAAAAAGTGTAAAAAGCTTTATCAGGACAGCCATCTCCTGAATGAGCTTTCCCTGGGTTTTCCTCATTCACACCAGGTAAATGCCGGGGTGGTACCTAACTTACAGGTCCCAGGCCGCTTTCTTCCTTCCCCAATCCTTTCTTCCTCCCCTTTCCCCGGATTGTGTACTCGCCGAGGGACGTCATCCCTCAAACATAAAGGGTTAACATGGCCATTGATTCCGAAAGCCCAGAAATCTAAAATCCTAATCCAAATCAATATGGGATCCAATAACGGACTTAACAAACATTCCCGGAATTAGAATATATTTTCCCAGAAAATTGATTTCGGTACCTATACCTAACTATCTTTTTTTTTTAACGAAACTACGTTCCGCGTCAGGAATAGTTTTTTCGGTAAAAGCAGACCCTTCCCGCTAATGTAGTGCCCAGCGAGTTTTATATATATCTACAAACATTTCTTACAACTTACAATATTATAAAGTCACTTCAAACCTTCATACTAGAAAAAATACAATTAAGATACGATGGAGAAATATGACAAGACCTGTATTGAGCCCCCGGTATTTGTTCGTATCTACGTGCGTTAAAAAGAAAACGACAAAAGGACAAAACATTATATTGCGTTTCTAGGACACAAATTTAACAAATACTTGCAATTCCACTCCGAAAATTATCTTCTCCTTTCTCATGAAACATATTAATCATATTCTCAAAATCTAGCTTCAATTTGCGACCCTAAGACGGGCGCATTTGTAGTCCACGCGCAAATCCGAATCTGATCATGTCTAACTGTCTTCAAGTAAATATTACGAAAATGAAATCTTCGAGTTTTACATCCCACGGTTACGCCGGTTAGGCTAAAGGAGACGGTGATGATAAGAAATGAATGAAATGGTGGAATGAAGAAAGTGGAAGGAAACGGGAGAGCCCCGAGGAAACCCACGAGCACGGTGTTTGTCCACCACAAAGTTCACTTGGCGGGGGCTGGGATCGAACCAGGGACCCCAAGCACCAGAGGTGAACGCTGTATCACTGAGCCACCGCGGCCCCCAAAGTAAACATTAGAGTCAGTACTAAACATTACCTAAGTCCACACTAAAACGCGCCGACATTTTGTCCTAATTAACTAACTCATGACCTATGTAACCGAAATCATTTCTCTCGCCAGGGGCGTCATCTGGGGAGGACAGGGGCAATTAGGCCTACCTATTTTGATATTATAAATATGGTATAATATTAATAAGAAACGTGACATTCTACTTATACCGATCGAGAAAACCTTGTCGATCCAAGCAAAATCAGAAATTGATTGGATGTTTTGGGATTGAGCGTTTTTTCAGCAACGAAGCTATATGAGACATGGACTTATAGCTTACATGGGATGAGAACTACATGAGCTCCCACCGGGTCTCCCGTGCAAAATCTGAAATAGCTCCGCTATTTCTAATTATGGAATTGATAAATTTGTCCATTAATATTCTTTTTATTAAAATCCAAAAAATATGTTCTTTTGTTTGAAGTGTTGTCATATAACTCAAAATAAGCCTTACAGTAGTGCTCAAAAGTAAGAGAAGCGGTCAAAAACTTCCTGGACTGTTGTGGTTTTGGCAATCACAATAAATCTTGTACAGCACAGTCCTTTGGTTACCTAATTATGAATATGACAAGTATTAACACGTCATAACAGGCAGTGTACGAGTAGTGTAGCTGAAGGAAGGAAAAAATGAAATGAAATCTTTAAGTTTTACATCCCACGGTCATGCCGGTTAGGCTAAAGGAGACGGTGATTATGAGAAATGAGTGAAATGAAGACAGTGGGAGGAAACGGGAGAACCCCGAGGAAACCCACGCACACGGTGTTTGTCCACCACAAGGTTCACTTGCCGGGGGCTAGGATCGAACCCGCGATCCCAAGCAACAGAGGTGACGCTCTACCACTGAGCCACCGCGGCCCCAGCTCAAGGAAGGAGTGTACGGTGATAAGTTGGTGCAATTTCACAGATTGAGCAACGCGCAAACATTCAGTTCATGTGCAAATTGGGGAAAATCTGATTCAGAGACTATAATAGGCTTAAAAACAGTTTGCCGCCATCGGATGTTTGGTTATTCCCAAAGGTACGGCCAAACGGGCCCTTTTCATTTCGCCATCATAAAACAGATCAAAACCAACGCGGAAGATACCAAAAGAGGAATGTCGTCGGTGTTTGTACCAATCGCAGGATCGGCAGAACAAGTGTGTGTGTGTGGGCGGTAACAGTAGCGTAGCCAGGATGTGTGTTGGGGGGGGAGGCAAGTGCTGTTATAGGTACATATAGAAAAATTACAAACAAAAATATATATAAACATAAAAATATATAAAAAATTACAAACATCGAAGTACCAAAGTACATTGTCGGACCTCTGGGGGACGACGGCCCCTCTGCCCCCTTTCCTACGCCACTGGGCGGTAATAGAGAGCTACAACAGAAGTTCGGGAACTTGACTGCCCCTTGATACATATTTCGGCTGTTTCAGAAGAATTTATTGAATGCATTTAGTTTCTTTCTTTCTTTTTTTTTTTTTAACAGAGGCGGAACTGATGAGCAGAATTTATACAGACAAACGCCTTTAAAAAAAAAATCTTAAAGCTTCCATATCAGCATCTTGTATTACGTAGAGGCATCAGGAATGAAGTTCTTTATCGAAGCATGTGTTGAATCAAGACATAGAAGCGTGGGAACGCTTAATAAGCTGCAACGACGAAATTCTTTTGATACAGAATTAAAAAAAAAAAAAAAAAAAAAAAGTTCCTTAGATCAACAAGGTTGCAAAAGCTGACGCCCTGCTGTCTCCGTCGGAATTCTTGCGATGACATCATTTCGTACGTTAGCGTCAACATTAACGTCTTCTTTCCTCTACTACCACGACAGAAAAAAAAAATCCAATTGCGCATTCGCAATTCGAAAGTGTTCGCAGTAAATCATAAACAAGTGAAATATTTTCAATGGAACATCAAAGCAAGCAATTGATTTCTTCACAAATAATATTTTTATGGGGTTTTTAGGTACCTGACCATTGCAAGGCACGGTTATTTTCTGAACTCCTTATTTGATGACTTCATCCACATTTCCTGTCGCTATATAGCAGAAATTCATATAGTCTACCAAAGTAGTCGGCACAAGAGCTGACAGTTATATTAATGGTTTTATTACTTCAAATACAGGGTGCTCTCGGTAGGACAACATTCAATACATCGACAAGCCAAGTAGCCTAGTTCAACATTTTTTAGTATTTTCCTGGCGCGCAGGGCCCGCTCTACAGTTCAACAGTTTCGCAGCCACCATGTTCGGTAGTTCAACATTTGGCAAAATGGCCACCAGATTGTTCTTACTATCAAGGATGTTATAAAATAGAGGATCTGCCCATATATACCTTCATCCTATTAAATCAATTACGCCAAAAAACAAACAAAAAAAAAAAAAAGTCGAACATCGGCACGTCTGATTGGCTACTCTCGTTTCCGCCGTCTTCTGATTGGCTACTTTCCTTTCCGCCATGATTGTTGGCTCAAAATATTGCGATCCTATTGGGTGGAGTGGGCAGAGTAGGGGTGGCGAAACTGTGACGTATGGCTTCAAGATTTTGTTGTAAGGGCAGATCCTCTATTTTATAAGATCCTTGCTTACTATAGTTTACAAGTTTTGTGGCTCGGCCGCCTAGTAGTAGTTCAACACACTGTTGACAAACAGACCTAACACAAGGCGCTACCACTGAAATATACTGTATATGTAAACAAACCCCCTCCCTTCTCCCCTCTGTTTTTAAAGGAAACTAACAATAAAAATAAATGACTTTTTCCATTTAAGATAATTAAAGCATGCATATAGGTACGCACATACTGTATGTAGTCTGTATATATTACAATATTCAAGATGAAGCTAACGTAATTGTTTAAAAGTGTAGTACGTACTGTACATGTACTGTATGTACAGAACATATATGATTTTGATTGAAAAATGTGATAGTAAATTTGACTTAAATTTTTACCAGGAACTACGTTTTTAAGTACAGTACATATACGTAGTAACACCGTTTTATTACGCGTTTACACTTAATCTAACCGTCCCCACATTTTTTAAAAAACAAATATATTCAATAGTTCAATATTTCCGGTAGTTCAACACCTTGCTGGCCCCGTAGGGTTGAACTCCCCAGCGCGTCCTGTAATTACTTTGATAATTAAAGCCTGTGACAAACATCTTGGCATTTCAGCTAAACGAATAAAACACAAGCTCTGGCGCGACGTTGCTAAGTGCTAAAGAGGTGTGGCTATGGCTAAGCAGACAAACTACAGCGCGATCAGCTGGCAGAGGATAGACGTGGATGTGTACAAAATAAACGTGGCAATACCGCTGGCCTCTCATTTGCTAGCAGCATTTAAAGGGAATTTGCAGCGCCGCCTTCAAATGCCAAGATGTTTGTCACGCCGCGCCGTTTAGTTAGAAAGGACTGAGGGTTAACAAGGTCAATTGTAGCTCATATTTCTACCATATTATTATTGCCCACGAAAAAGAAAATATCCAAAAGTTAGTAACCAGCAACAGCCCTTATTCAGCTGAACAAAATGATATGCGTGTTTCAACATCATGCGTAGTTTACGAGAGAACAGAAAAATATTATTTTGGATTTGGGCGTGTAAATCTTTCTTCCACGTTTCTCGATCTTCAACTTCCTTTTTTAACTTCCAATATTCTCTTCTGTCTCTCACATCATCGATCAGTTGTGTCCTTCTTCTTCCTATTCCTCGCTTTCCTTCCATCTTTCCTTGTATGGCGGTATGAAAAAGACAATTTCTTCGCAAGATGTGTCCAACCCAATTGGCCTTCCTATGAAGGAGGCTGGCTAAAAGCGTTCTCTTCTCTCCTATCTGTTTTCAAACATAGTGTGTTCAATCTAAGATTAGTTCAAGTTTACAGTTTTTTTTTAAAAAAAAAAAAGCTTTATTGAAGGAACTTGAGGGAAGCCAGTATCTGATAGTCAGTTTCTGCATTGGCATCGTCAAACTAATGCAAAACACCTAGAAACCTCAATCATGACATGATAACCACCCACTGGATTCGAACTAGAGTTATGTGAGATTTCGATATTTTCATGAATCGATATTTTCAAATATCGTAATATTAATATCAAAAATACTAATCGATATTAAAATATTTCGATTTTTGATATTTTAATATTCGATATTTCTACATTTCTCGATATGTTGGTATTTTTCGATGTTTCTATATTTAATACTAGCTGAAATGTCTGTTTTTTCGCACGTGGAGGATATAGTTTATGCTAAATAACTGAAAAATGTAAAGTAGCGAAGAACAGTTACCCCTTTATCCTCTCCCGTTATGTAAGCCCGCTTAACATGTGTTGTTGGTTGCATATAGGACAGGAGTTCTTAAAAACAACCAGAAACGTGCACAAATTTTGACTACCATCTTTCTTCAATCCCCAATCGAGCCGAAAATGGAACAAAAACGCCTTCGTACGGGACGATATATCTGTGTGCATAATTGGTTGCTCTGTTTTACTGACTCCCTTTTATGCGAAAAACTAATCACAGACACATTATTTTATTTATTAACAGAAATTTCGATATTTCCCATATCTCGAAATAAAGATAAAGTTTCGATGCTTTATTGATATCGGCTTTTCGAGATCCAAATCCGGATATCGCACAGCTCTAATTCGAACCCGGTAACTGCTGACTCTAAAACAAAAAGTCTAACCAGTAGTTTGCACCTAATCAATTAGATTTTCTGATTTTTTTGAAACTCACACACCACAGAAATCATGTCTTTTCTGAATGCAATCCTATCAAAACAATCAAAATAGACTACTTACAAAAGACAAGTGGATTTTAATTTAAAAATTTTTTTTTCTTCTTTTCACCATGGCTGATGGGTCATTCTATTTCAACCTGTACGAAGTGTTTCGTGACAAATTTCACTTGTGTGCTGTCACGTTTCGTTTCGTCTGGCAAACAATAGAGGGCTCTTATTCCCGTCCATATATAGTTCTCGAGGAGAACAAAATACCTGCACGCTGGGTTACAAGATGCAAAGCATAGCCACGTACAGCTTCACATGCGTTTTAACAAGCGGAAGGTTGTTAACGCGTGAGTTGCAGGTTAATAAAACGCAGAACAATGATCCATCTTCTTCCTTCAAAAAGTCACTCATAAAATAAATGGCTATTAAAACACGCCCTGCTGTATAACATACGAAATGAGTCACCGCCCAAATCTGAAGTGTGGTGTAACCCTTTGAATACTCACATCTTGTGAGTGGCAGTGCAGTGATTAAGGGGTAATGGGGTCAGATAACCCCATGTTTTGCTCCATTATGGCTAGTCCTATTAATATTACTCAAATATTTCAGAATTATCTACTCTTACAGGGCGGCTATTTGAAGCGATGGCAACACGTTTTTATTGTTCATGCGTACGCTTGGAATACGCTGACCATATATTTAAATGTGGATGGCTAATCACAAACGCGAAAGCAATAAAAACGCGGAGAAAACGTCAGCTCGAGCGTATTCGGTGCGTTTCGGAACAATAGACCGCCTGCTGTTTAAAAGATGTCAAAAGGAAGGGAAAAAAGGAAAGACGTGTTGCCAGTCAAGAGGATTTTAGCAAGAAACAGCTGCTTTGAAGATGCTTTGTGCAGAGTACTGGAACTCTGCTATTACAGATCTGGACTTGGCAAGGAAGACCTGGGAACCCTGACTGGCTCACAGTATGATTTATAACTCTGGCAAAAGTAAAGTTACCAAATAGCCACCTTGGTCGTGTTCGATCTAACGCTTCTAAAACGCATTCTCAAATAGCCACAGACTTACTCGAATATCCGAACGTTACTTTTCCACACTCAAACAATTGTTCGACCACGGTGGCTCAGTGATAGAGCGTTCACCCCTGGTGAGTGGCGTTTCTGGTTCGATCCAAGTAAGCGCCAAGTGAACTTTGTGGTGGAAAAAACATCGTGTTTGGGGGTTTTCCTCAGGGTTCTCCCGTTTCCTCCCACTTTCTTCATTCTACCATTTCATTCATTTCTCATAATCACCGGCTCCTTTAGCCTAGCAGGCATAACCGTGGGACGTAAAACTTAAAGATTTCTTTTCATTTTTCAAACAATTATTCCGTTATCGCATAATTTCTCGATTACCTATTTATTATTCAAGCACCGAATAGCGAACATTATTCAGATATTCTTATAATCAATTATTGCAACAACAAATATCAGAAATGAAATGAAATCTTTCAATTTAACGTCCCACGATTATGCCCTTTTAGGCTAAGGGAGACAATGATTAAGGCAAGTGAATAATGATGAAAGAATTGGTGGAACGAGAAAGTGGGAGGAAACGGGGGAGGAAGCATTTGTGCACCCAGGTTAGTCTATACTTTTTCTCTTATCTTGGTGTCAGGGATCACCTGCCACACATTGCCGTTGTTGTTTTGAAACACCCTGTATAGGGTCTACAGGATAAATACATTCAAAACTCCCTTTTTCGGCAGGTACGGGTTTGTCCGTTTAAATCCGCAATTCTATTTCTTCTTCTTCTTCTTCTTCTTCTTCTTCTTATTATTATTATTATTATTATTATTATTATTATTATTATTATTATTATTATTATTATTATTTATAATAAAAATATCAAACAAGTGAATCGCGATGTCCTGGACGTAAAGTGTGTCGTAAGTCAAAAAATGTTGAGAAGCACTGTTCTATATTAACTACATATCCTGTTTCGTTATGCAACCAAAAATACCCTGTAGTTTGCATGTATAGTATAACTTGCAGGAGATCGTGGTTTAGTTTTGTTTCATTGTGAGACGATACACTTTAAGAACATCAAACATAATAATAATAATAATAATAATAATAATAATAATAATAATAATAATAATAATAATAATAATAATAATAAATTTACCGAACAATATTTTTATTAAATGATATGGTAAAATGAAAAAAATGGGACTAAAAACTAAAAGCATGCTGTATGATTAATTATAATACTGTACATTGTAGTGAGTCACATAGAAACCCACTCACTCCTTTTATTTGGCCTTAATCCATTTTTTTCATTTCACCCCCACTAAAAAAGTTATTTCCCCCGTTTTATTTATTTATTTGTACATTTTATAAAAGTACTGTTTTAATTTCAAGTCTCGGTGACTCGCACATACCGCGCCTTTGCACATCCGGAGTCTTAAACCCTTTGTGATACTTTGCCTGGCTTCGCTACTTCCGTTTCTATAATTCTCGGCAGTTTCTAAAACAAATCCCTCATTGTAAAGGTCTGCACGGACTCGGGCAGTAAATTTTTAAATGTACAACCATATTTTTTAGGCCTTTTTGGGCCTAACTGTAAGTATACTGTTACAGCGATATTCATTGGACCGTTCTTTTTGGAGAATTTTTAAAGCACAACTACAAAATTAAACCTCTAATTGCTGTAAATAAAAATACAATTTTGCGTTAATTATTAAGTTTTTGTAATTCGGGCTTATTTCGGGCTGATTTGATTATCACACCAGCTCGGGCCCAAATGCTAAAATATAGATATTTCGAGCTCGGGTCGGGCCTCACATAATTTCATGTGCCGGTCCGGGCCCGGACTAAAATTTCCAGCCCGTGCAGACCTCTACCTACACATAGTACAAATGGGAAGACCGTTACAAAAATAATGGCCTTTCAGAGCATTAGGTGACAGATTCCGTCCCAAAACACTACATCTAAACATGTATTCAGTGGCGCCGATTTCTGTATAACTTTAAGGAGTCGTTTACGTTCAGGTATGTACATTTCGTTGTCAGATAACTAACAAGAAACAAACAGGATGTCTACTAAAATTCCAAAATGAAATTTCGTGAGTTTTTCGTGACTTTTCTTTACCAAATCATAAAATTTCCTAATATTTTCAAGAGCAAATTTGAGTGTAAATTAGGCCAAATTTTCATCCATGCGATAGAAACGTACTTTGCTTGCGATTTGGTAGCGTCTAAAGCCGACGATATAAATTTTTGATAGTGAAATTTGACGTTTTATAGAACAAAAATTTTCAATCTGTACTTACATTTGTATAGTTAAAAAAAAAATCGTGGCCCAAAAGCTAAATTTCATGACTTTTTCGTGACTTTCAAGACCGTTTTCTGATTTCGTTACTTTTTTGTGACATTCGTCCTGACCGATAGACACCCTGAATAAATGATAATCTTAATACAAATAACACGAGACCCAAGCAAATTTTAGGAGGCTCGGGGCGGGCACCCTCGGGTCCCTAGTATCGCCGCCCATCTATGTCATTATTTATAGGGCGCGCTTATCTGCATGATTGTTTATTTCTCAAAATTTAATTTTGCCTTCATTAGAATTAACGAAATATTTTATTGACATTGGAGAAAAAAAACAACAAAAAAAACGAAAATCAGTGACAAAATATGAATAAAGAACTAAATAAAAGATTATTGCAAATTAATAAATATTACTACTACTATTACTACTACTACCACTACTACTACTACTACTACTACTACTACTACTACTACTACTACTAATAATAATAATAATAATAATAATAATAATAATAATAATAATAATAATAATAATAATAGCTGCATTCAACATTTTTATGAAGGTGGTAAATGGGTACGATCTTCTATGTAAAGCTGCCCAGACTGCTAGTGACATCTGGAAATACAATGCAGAAGCATGAAAAGCAGTTAAGGCATTCAGAGCCATCTGCCAACGGAATCCTGACTTAGTAGTATTTCTTCCCACGAATAGCCTTTCTGTGAAGAATAAATTCTCACTCATTGCACCAAAACGAACATTAGCACTTTTTTTTTCTTCCTAAACGCGAACACGGATGTTTACTGGAATCTTGTGACAAGCTTTATACCCTTAAGTCCATATTCAGTGGGAAGTTTCAATCTTACTGGTGCACATTTGTGATAGCAAAATTACAAGAAGTTTCATTATTTTGTAATAATTAATTTTCGCAAAATTTACTCGCCATATTCCCAACACTTAAAAAAATATTTATAAACGAAGTGATATCATTCCGAAACAAGTATGCTGAATATAATTATATACTTAACCCTTTCGTGTACTGCAACCACATATGAGGCGATAGTTATAGGTAACTAAAATTAGTTGAAAAAATCTCAATGAAATCTTCCGAGTAACCGTTCATGTACAGTGATTTTATTGAAGGTCTACTCTTGGTTCCGGGAACACTAACAAATGACTCGCTCAGCCTTCTCGTCGAAAAAGAAATATATTTTTTGTGAACCAATTTAGAGAACATTTTATTTTATTCGTACACGAAAGGGTTAAAGCAGTTGAATATAAGCAATGACTTCTTAACAATTTGTCTTCCAGACATTTTCAGCCGGGGAGGAATGGAGACAGAGAGTGCAGTGAATTGAATGGTGGCGAAGACTTCGTAACTAGGAACTCCATAACTTACCACAGTTTACCTTACATTGTAAAGTTCATTAACTGTAGAAGGCTCAGGAGGAACAATTTCAGAATTTTAACTGGAAACCCAATCGAAAAAAAAAAGACAATTAGGAAGACTAGGCAGATGGGAGGCCAATATTAAGATGGTTGTCGCAGATATAAGAATACAAAGTAAAAACTGGATCCAGTTGGTTAGGAATAGAAAACAATAGAGAGCTTTCGTGAATTTGTGTTCCATAGGCCACAGAGACAGGGGATTGATGGATTGCAATGTTTGTTTACGTTCTTTGCCAGTGTTCAGGAGAACCAATAATTTTATTTATTTATTTTTATTTATTTAACAATCCCCAGATACAGCTCAGAGGCCATTTTACACTG
Source organism: Thermobia domestica (assembly GCF_964235325.1). Lineage (NCBI taxonomy): Eukaryota > Metazoa > Arthropoda > Insecta > Zygentoma > Lepismatidae > Thermobia > Thermobia domestica. Next base: position 3,535,387 of record NC_137469.1, read on the forward strand.
GATATGCAACACCAACAACAATAGTAATGGAAGGGATTTGGGAAGGTATCGGCCAGGGCCTGTTTAGTAGGTACCCCTGGAAAACCTCAGTTAGGATGGTCGGCAGCGGGATTCGAACCCACGACCTCCCGAATGCGAAGCCAACGCTCTACCACTTGAGCTACTTCGCTCGGTAAACTCTCTCCGTCTATGTAGTATTGAACAGGTATTATACTGTACCCGATAATGAATAGTAAAATACTTCCACCTATATTTTCAGAAAATAAGTGATAAAACTAGATTGTTTTTAAAACAGAAAGAATACAGATGAAGTGTAAAATCAAATGTTTGTGCTAAATCAATGATTTCCCTCTTAAGGTTGGTTTAAGGAGATAAGTTTTACCGATAGATGGCACTATAATCTTCGTATCTCTCCCATATATTTTTAACCATTCACAAAAATTCACGATTTCTCTTACTAATTTCAACCTACAGACTTCAAACTTTTAGAAAATGAACTTTATAATCTATCGAAGGCAATAATCCGTGTCGATATTTTTATTTAGAATTTTCTTCATTGTTGAAATGGCTTGACTGTTGAAAGAGATATCCAAACCTTTAACAATATAACTCTTTCAACAATGAAGAAGATTCAAAATAAGAAATCGGCACGGATTGTTGCCTTCGATAGGTTATGAAATTCCTTCTCCAAAAGTTTGAAGTCTCTAGGTCGAAATTTGTAAAAGAAATCGTAAATTTTCGTGAAAGGTAAAAAATACATGAGAGAGACGAAGACTGTAGTAACATCTATCGGCAAAACTTGTCCCTTTACATTAACCTTAAACAAGTACTTTGTATAGTTTTATTAAGAGAGTGTACAAATGTATGTTAAATTATGAAGTCTGTGGGGGTCTGGACTCCCCGTGAATGCGCTCCTAGTCAGTGGTGAGGAATTATAGGACAATCAAGAAATCAAAATGAGGTGAGTAACGCTTAAAATCATGCGATTTGTTAATCTGCTGTTCAAACATATCTTTATCGCTTATAAAATATTTACTTACTGATTCAATATATATACTAAAACACTCATCGGTTAGATAGATTAAGCTTCAAAATATGTGACCTTCAATCATGATGTTTACTAAGACATTTTAGTTGAGTCTTTTTTTGTGAAAGGATTACCTTACGAAACACTTTACCAAGGCAATTCAAGAAATACGAATAAACTGCATTTCACGGAAAGAAAAAAGGCATGTAATTATGGCTCCTTTCTGTACACTTTTCTCACTGTTCAACAAATTTTCGTACTACCATCGAAGCTATTCTGCTATTACTGGCCTTACGGAAACTAAGAAGCCCCATGCACGGAAACTAAGAAATCCCAAAAAGTGGCTCCTCGAACCCACAAGGTAGTTTCTGTTAAATGTTTAAAACAAAATGTTATTAGAATGTTTTATTATTATTATTATTATTATTATTATTATTATTATTATTATTATTATTATTATTATTAACTAACTAACTAACTAACTCTATGGCCTACGGAACCCGGAGGTTCAGTGCCGCGTTCACAACAGCTCTCCACTGACTTCTATCCTTAGCTAATTGGATCCAGTTTCTACTTTGTATTCCTATCTCTGCGAGATCCATCTTAATATTATCCTCCCATCTGCGCCTAGGTCTTCCTAATGGTCGTTTTCCTATGGGTCTACCAGTCAAGACTTTGAAAGCGTTTCTACTTTCTTCCATTCTAGCTACATGACCTGCCCACCTAAGCCTCCTAGACTTGACGACCCTAACAATGTTGGGTAAACCGTATAAACTATGTAGTTCCTCGTTATGAAGCTTCCGCCATTCCCCATTCTCGTTCCTCTTGGGTCCGAATATTTTTCTCAGGATCCTGTTCTCAAATATTCAGTCTATGTTCTTCCCTCAGAGTAAGCGACCATGTTTCGCAACCATACAGAACAACAGGTATGATTATCGTTTTATATATTTTAAGCTTCAAATTCCTCGACAGAATTCGCGACGACAAGAGATTTTGAACCGAATAGTAACACGAATTCCCTGTTTTTAGTCGACATTTAATTTCTTCGTGAATATGATTTTCGCCTGTTAATATTGATCCTAAATATTTGAAAGTATCCACTTTATCAAAAGTATTATTTAATATTTTAACGCCTCCACAATTTGCCGTATTATTATTATTTATTTATTTATTTATTTATTTATTTATTGAAAATGAAATGAAATCTTTCAATGTTACGTCCCACGATTATGCCGGCTCAAGGTGACAGTGATGATTAGAAATGAATGAAATGGTGGAATGAAGAAAGTGGGAGGAAACGGGAGAATTCCGAGAAAATCTACGTACACAGAGTTTGTTCACTACAAAGTTCACTTAGTGTGAGCTGGGATCGAACCAGGGACCCCATACTTTGTGATTTCTTAGTTACAATTGCAATAGTGGCATTAAAAAAATTCAAAAGTAGTTTATAAAACAGGGTAATGGATTCGAAGAGCACCCCTTTTCGGACTAGCTGAAACCATTTGATTTACATATCATAATAAATGTAATTTCAGTACCCGACTATTACCTGGCCAGGCTATATAAGGTAATTTTATCTCTCAATGTTTCCGAATTAAATAAAAGTGTATATTTTGCCTCACTGGCCAACTGTGCAAGAGTTCTACAATACTTGCGGCAGCTGTACCTACTTTTATGAGTCATAGTAGTTAATAAACAATACTGTACCTTTCTGTACAGAAAAAGAAATAAATCTCACATTCTTTATCTAGGAGAGAACATGTACGCTTACGAACCTACAAAATTGAAAGTAGATCATTTACCTTTAATTATATTAAAAATAATACTGAGTAGGTACGAGGAACTCCTCTTACCTAAAATAACTTGATATTTCTACGGTTAATACTCTACATCAACTGTAACCTTATTAGTTACGTTCCTCTTTTCCTTGCCGCCGTACTTTGGTACCTTTCAGCAAGTACCTCAAGATAGAGTTCCTTCTCACCCAATTTCTCTTCCTATTTTTAATTAGATCTGCAATCATTCTTCTGTTCTCTACAATTTCCAAAACTGTTTCGATCGTTTTCCGTTCGACACACCTAATCATCTATCTCTCTGCTTTGTTCTTCACATCTACACTACGAAATTTACAGCCTTTTCTCATCGCTTTTGCTAATGTCCACGTTTCGACTCCATACAGTACAATCCAGGCGAAACATTTTATGAGTCTTTTTCTAAAATCTTTCTGCAAGTACCCCAATGGTTCTTTCGCCATTCACATTATTGCTTTTACTTCACGTTCACACTTCATGTTCTCACTGATAATACTACCTAGATATCAAAAACTACTCAGCCGTTCTACTTTCTCCCTTTTTACAACTATATTAGACACCGACTGCTTCGTTCCAATCACCATTGATCTGTCTTTCTAACCTTTACGTTCTTGTATGTTTATCGTAGTTGTGCTCTTACAATACTTTTTATGAGACTTAAATTTCACGCACTTTCATACTAAGTAGATCTCTGAAATTCTGTACAGATGCGTAAACACAATGACAATACAATATTTTCACATAATTTTGACTATAGCTCATATTTTAATGTCAAATTAAATACGTTCTAATAACTATATATCCTATTGTGTTATGCAACCAAAAACTCTCTCGAGTTGGTATGTGCTGTATAACATTCAGGGGTACAACAGATTTCAGGTGGAAACAATAATAATAATAATAATAATAATAATAATAATAATAATAATAATAATAATAATAATAATAATAATAATAATAATAATAATAATTTTATAAAGTGCACTAAAAACGACATTTGTATGTGTGTGTGTGTGTTCATGAAAGGATAAAACGAAGAACTGGCAGTAACACTAAAAGCGTTAGGAAAAATTTAGTGTTTAAATGACGTCCTGATATGTACAAAAACTTTCGCCCTTAACCTCAGGAAGAGCGCCCAATGCTTTTAGTCTTAGTTTCATTTAATATTTAATCCATAAAAAATTTAGAAATACTTTTGTAGATTAAAAATATTTAATCTATAACAACGATACAAGTTTCCCTTTTTTAGATATATTTTTTTTGATTTGTAAAGAAGGATCTTTCTGCACTCATGGCAATAATTTCACCGTGCTCTTTAAAAGTATGCATTTTTTTTCAATGATAAGAAGTGTGTCAAATACAACATTTCAAAAAATAAACAGAATTACATTTTATAATATCATTCTATATACAGTACACTCTCCCCACATAGCACACGACGTCCCATTTTGATCCCAATTATCCCATATAGTTCCCGGGATTATCGGGACAATGAGTAGATATCCTATGGCCATCCTAAAGGATTTCCACGTAGGATGTCCACTGGACGTCCCGGATGGAACAGGAGATCCCAGGGAAATCCAACGTCGGACTAACCTAGGACCACATTATCCCACTGCTTACCAGTGGACATCCCTTTGAGTTCCGTTAAATATCCCGTTTTCCGGGATATTAGCGGACATCTGGATATCCCGCAGAGATCTTATGGATGTCCCAGGAGTAAATTCAGATGATCCTGAGATGTCCCGTGGACGTCCGTGTGCTATGTGGGTCACTATTCATTATGTATTAGACCAAAGTAATGAGTATCCCTTATCCTAATTCTCAACCTGTTCGTCTACTACTTCTGTTAATTACCAGTTCGCCATTTTCCCTTTTGAACCACAAGGCAAAGAAATTGACCACCTACCCCTGCCTAACTGGGTTAATGGCTTCATCTAGTTAGACTAAGGAAGTGGGCTAGAACCTGCCTTCGGACAAAACTAGTTACGTAAGGGCTAAAAAAAAAGGCTTTTATTAAAAGAACGATTTTTGTTCACGTTTTTATTTGTCTGCGAAATTTTGGATTTTTTAAAAAAGATTATAACTTGAATGAAGAAATAACAGTATGTTTCACTTTCTTTTCGCGTTGCAAAACAAGAAATCATTTAATTGCTGAATTTTGAAGGAAAAACAAGAAAAAATCAGTAATGAAGAATAATATATTATTCAATAAAAAAAAAAAGTGTACCCCACAATATTTTTCTCTTCCCGAACGGAGAACGAATGTAAGCCAAATTCTATACGAGAACAAAAATAAGGTTTGTATCTGTATATAAACTTGGTTTATAATTTTTTGTTTGTTTGCCAGTTTCAATTTAGGCAACTAGTACAACCCGCATGACAGGTTGTATAACTTTCAGGGACTCAATAAGGTTGTTAGGCAACCAACATGACTTCTCCGATAAGTTCGTTTGCATAACTGACGCTTGCTGGCCATCAATGAATGTCAGTTTGAAAACTAAGAAAGATAGTCAGTTCCGGACAGAACATAGGATTCATAAGAAATGGATGTTGTAGAGTCACTTTTTTTCTTTTAAATGTAGAATCTACTACATGAAAATAAAGGTCGCACTTGAATAAGAAAATTTCCGTTTTTTTTTTTTTTTTAATGGGAAACCTCCATCCCAGAAAAGCCACCATTTCCTTTTAGGGATGGCCAGACCCGGTTCCTGGTGGAACCGGTTTTGGGTGTGAACGGATCCGGTTCTAGAAGATCCGGTTCCGGAACCGATTTTTAGGATCCAGGTCTGGAAACGGTTTTTCGGATCCAGTTCTGGAACCGGGTTTTCGGATCCAGGTCTGGAACCGGTTCCGGGACCGGTTCTGAAAACCGGATCTTCAAACGAACCGGTTCCGCTGGAACCGAAACTTTGTGACCATCCCTACGCTAAACCCGAGCTGCTGGCAGACTGTGAACAGTGTGTGCTAGATGAAATGGTGGAAGCAACAGGCAGGCGCCCAGGCGGTGGCCGCTTCTCTCATTTGGCTAAATAAACTGGGTAACTGGCAAACTCATTGGCTAAACAGGCAAACTGGCAAACTCATTTGGCTAAACACCCACAGGTGGACCATTTTTTTTTCTGGAGGCACAAGCGGGTCTGGGCGGGGAGGGCACAAACGCATGGTCCTCTTTGCAGTGTTTTGAAGATGAACTTCATGCCTCCTTTACAGATCTTTGGGGGCTTTTGGATACAGGTCTGGAACCGGTTCCTAAGATTCGGTTCTAGAACCGGGTTTTCGGATCCAGATCTGGAACCGGTTCCTAAGATCCGGTTTTCGGACCTAGGTCTGGAACCGGTTCCTAAGATCCGGCTCTGGGACCGGGTTTTCGGATCCAGGTCTGGAACCGGTTCTGGAAACCGGATCTCCGAGAACCGGTTCCGCTGGAACAGGATCTTTGTGGCTATCCCTATTTTTTTTTTTTATGCATCTCTAGACAAAGCAGTCAAACATGGACAGACAAATTATGTACTGAACTGCCCTTGTGTTTTCTTAATAAATTAGTCTGTTACTTTACAGCTGCTATAGCCAACCTGACTGCTATGGCCCTCTTTAATTGGCTACGTGTAAACCTGGTCCGAACATGCTCTCCCGACACCTCACTATAGAACTTCCTGTATTCCTAATGGTAATTGAACACGGGACGACGACATTCGTGAGCACGTGAGCATGCAAATACAATACAGTAGAAACAGTGACACTTAAGAAAAAAAAATGTGATTCACATTGCCTAATCCGTGCTACTAGTTGTGAAAGAAATAATCGTGGTATGTAATGGAAGAGAAAATGTGATGTTTCATTGAATTGACGAAGTGTGGCACGCTGTTTCGTAGGGGGAGGTCGCATTCCATTCCGCGTGCCAGGGTTGTCCAATGCAGCAGAGATTTGGTAGCTTCTTGGCGCGTGGCCATCCAGGTGCGTGCCATACCGACCGCCAGGCCTTCAGGCATCTCGTGGCCTTTCGTTGCTTTTCTCGCGGCCGGCAACCAAAACAATCGGCTTTTTGCATTCCGATCTCAGTAAAAATGGAAAATTCCTTCTCTGAATATTGAGTAGCGTACCACTATAACATTTCTAAAAAGTGTTTTATTATTATTATCATTGTCTATATTCATTGTTTTCAAATTTATAAGTCTAAAGACACAGTGTAATCTGGATATTACGTTAACAGGAATAAACACAATTTGAGCTACAGTATATGCGTAGAAAGAAACGAACAAAATGGTGGATGGCACAGATTGCACGTAATGCAATAGTTTGTAATATGTATTCACTAAATCTAGCCTAAGATAAGCAATGTAAATAGCTGGCATATATACGAGAGAGGAGTCCAAATTCAATATGAAAATAACTTATTAAAAAAAAAAAACTAAAATTAAACTATACAGTATTTACAAAAAATCGAGATTTCGGGATTCACCTCCCGCGTACGTCCCTGAGGGTAGAATAGGAAAGGCGCGAGAGATGTATTCGTGCATATTATTATTGTGCTAATACTACGAAAATGACTATCAATGTTAACGACGGATGCAACTTCCCTATTAGGAAGAATTCATTTCATCATGTTTATCCTCTGTTTGAAGGATGTGTAAAAAAAAAAAAAAAAAAAAAAAGGATGTGTGTTTTATGAATGTTGTACATTGTCCTCTGATAACAGAGTTCCATCGTGTCTAAGCGGTTACCGTTCGTGCCTTCGGTGTGGGAGACCAGAGTTCGATTCCCGAAAGGACCTCCTGTGGTTCGGATCCCACGTTAGATGGTAGGTCCACGACTCATATAGCCTTGTTGTTAAAAGGGATGCTAAACTAAAATCAAATCCTTTCACAACTATTTTATGATCTTTTACCGCTCTCCTTCATATGATTCTTAGTCTTCACCTGTGACAAAGAGACAACTGATACAATGTATGTTTTCTTGGTCGTACAAGCAGCAAGAGGAATGGCTTTGCACTTGACACTTGGCATATGAAGGGAAAACAACGAAGACTGCGTGGTTATACAAGCATCCGGAGAAAGAAAGGAAAATCCAATTTTTCAACTCTTACAAACACTTCCTCCTACTTTTAGTTATCCACAACTATGCATCCGCTGTATTGTCAGTTCATTTTTATTTATTTACTTTTTTTTTTAAAAAAAATACAAATTTCCGTTTTGTTTTACAACTTGTCAATTGACATACATTCAGTGGTGATTTCAGAAGATACCCGCCAGGGGATTTTCAATATACAGCAATGGGATGTGCAAGAGTGTATTTACGATTTTGTTTGGGGCTCTGCTAACTTTAGTCCTGGAAATGTGAAAACTCTGCAAGATATGTCATTTACTTTAAATAAATAAAATTTTGAGGGGAGCTTAAGCCCGGAAGCCCCCACTAAATACGCCACTGGGGATGTGAGTAATAGTACCAAAATAGAGACTACGTAAGACGTGGACCTACTGATTAAAGTGGAATCCGAATCACATGAGCTCCCGCCGGGACCCGGACCTCCCACGCCAAAGGCGCGTACGCTAACCGTTTAGCCACGGAGGAGCTCCTATTGTAGGCTATATCGAGTTACAAAGATTTTTTTGGGGGGGATGGAGGCCCGGAACCGGTAGATTCCTACCTGAGGATGCACCTTTGGTGTAAACATCCGCTGTTGCCGGGTTTTAGTGCAGAACCTGGATAAATTGGAAGAAAGGTAAATGTCTCCACAACCACTTCATTGCTAGGTTATTTATCCTACGTTGTTATGTAACCTCACATAATGAGTGTGCAATGCAGGTTGCATAGAAGCAAGGCGTTCTCAGGGACCGTCAAAAACATGTATTTATTTTGACCGCCGCCAATTCCCGGTTGAAGTTTAAAAACGGCTTCGTACGCGTTTGAATCTGGTAAAGATTTCTGTACAAAATTGATGACTATGCGAAAGTGTGATCCGCCAAATGTTTACGCCAGATCCCTGTGTTACTCAATCTGTTGTGAACATAATAATAATAATAATAATAATAATAATAATAATAATAATAATAATAATAATAATAATAATAATAATAATAATAATAATAATAATAATACATTTTTATATTTTGGAACACGAATTGTATATCGTATTCTTTGAATTTTGGGGAAGTTTAATCAACAGAATATTATTGGTATGTTTGCATTGTCTGTCTGCTTGAGACAGGAGTATAATAAATTTACGGTGTTTGTTTCAACACAGCTATCATGATGTCGAATACCAGTAGAAAAGAGAGAAAAAAACGAAACAAAAAAGTGAAAGTGTTGATAAGCCAGTGATGTGGAAACGAGGAGTGCGAGACCTCCTGGTAACTATGTCACAGATAATTGTGACACAATGTCTGTCACTTCATCAAGTGTCAATCACCTCGAGTAATTTGTAGGCTCTATGGACGCTAATACAAAAATCAAGTCAACTTCAAACAGGAATATTTCTCTAGAGATCTCAGTAATTAAATTAAAAACATAAGGTTAATCATTCGCATGCTAGCCTCCTTATAGCTATACGATTGCAAACGCTCCTTCTGAGTTTGATTTCTGATAGGAGCGCATGTAGTTCAGTTCTCACGTTAAGCTGTAGGTCTACGTCTCATATAGCCTCGCTGTTGAACGGTACGTTAAACTCGAAATCAACCAATGCAATATTTGTTAGAATCATGTAGGTTATATGTACACAGTCAAAACTATTTCGAACTAACAGGAAAAAAATTTTTAAAAATGAAATAAAAATTTTCAGTTTACGTCCCACGTTTATGCCGGCTAGGCTAAAGGAAACGGTGATGATCAGAAATGAATACAATGGTAAAATGAAGAAAGTGAGAGGAAACGGGAGAACCGCGAGAAAACCCCGCATACGGTGCCTGTCCACCACAAAGCCCACTTGGCGCGGGAAGGGATCGAACCAGAGACCACCAGTAAGCCACCGCGGCCCCTAAAACTAACAGAAAAATAAAGTACAAGTATGTAAGTTTATTTTGTCTCTAGTGCTATGGCTGGCCAGGTAACTTTCCAGCTGAAGCTAGTACATTGCATTCCATTTCTCAATCTTTCCTTTAGTACATCGAAATTCAGTATTTTTTAAAAACACAAATAACTCCCCAATCGCCTCAAGACGCACGGTCAACATCGAACCAAATTCACCGGAAACTGAACTAGTTTTTAGAATTAAGATTCTAGATTTCTGGGCTTTCGGTATCTAAGGTCAATTAGCCCTTCATGTTTGAGGGATGACGTCCCTCGGCGAGCACACTATTCAGGGAAAGGGAAGGAAGACAGGATTGGAGAAGGAAGGAAGCGACTTGGGACCTACAAGTTACGTACCAACCTGGCATTTGCCTGGTGTGAATGGGGAAAACCCAGGAAAACCTCATCCTAAATGGCTGGCCTGAAAAAGCTCTTTACACTTTTTCGACCGAGTGCCCCCACCAGGAATCGAACCCGGGACCGCTCACACCGAAAGCGAACTAGTTTCCATGGTGCACCAAAGCGCACATTTAAATATTCGAACAGACGGGAGTTTAAACGATTATCTATACAAAAATTTTTTTAAAAAAAACTTTATGGGCAAGAGAACTTAACACATCAAAAAGAACTATGGTTCTAAAGGCATTATTTATGCTTAATTCAAACACACATCAATTGCGCAATATCGTGAAGATGGTAACGGTTCCCTCCATAATCAAATTCTGACGAGGTAATCACTGTGGCTAACTATTGCAAAAAATAAAATCGCTTTTGTTCAAGAATTATCATGTGGAGTAACGGAAAGACGTGTTAACATTACAATTTTATGATACACACTATATACTCATAAATTACTACCGGCATTTGCTTGTATATATACATTCGTCTTAAGTATACTTCAATATAGCAGAGGTTATTTTTAATTTTTGCAGCTGATATGACTTTTGGGATCTTAATTTAACAGACCTACAAGTATATTGACTCTTGCTGTCCCAATTCAATCACTGATTGCGATCAGAATCACGGTAACTTCCATTGGCAATTAAGTCCGCATAAGCTAACCATCCTACCATACACACCTCATCATCATTATCACCATCATCATCACCATTATTTGCAGATCACTTGCCGCAACTGACAAGCTTCTATGCTCCACGCTTCTGCAAACCTCTTGTTTTCACAGATGAACTTTGCTTTGATACCATCCATCAATTGTATTCTGCTTCACCCCTCCCTCTTTTTCCTGTCATCATACTCTCTAGCACAGTTCCTCATGATACGGTTCCTTCTTAGCCGATGTCCCAACCAATTTCCTTCTTCTTTTCTCTTATATCTAAAATTGTTCTTTTCTCCCTCTCATTCGTTTTCCACCAGACGCATTTAATTCTCTCTATTCTTCTCCATACTCACATTTCTAAAGCTTCATTACTTTTGTAGTCATTTTTCGTCACTTTACGTAATGCCTATGTTTCTGTCCCATACATTACAGTACTCTACACGAAGCACTTTGTGAGTGTTTTTCTCAACTCTTTACTCGAGGTTCCACAAAATAGTATTTTCTTCCTCCTAAAGGCTTCTTTCGCCATTCCTATCCTTGCTTTTGTTTCACGTTCGTACTTCGTATCATTACTATTAACACGAAAATTACTCACCTCTTTTATTTTCTCCCCTCCTACTTCTATATTTAAAACCAACCGCTTCGTTCCATTCACCATGGCTTTTGTCTTTTTAACATTTATTTTCATCCCATATTCTTCACTGTCCTCCCTCAAGTTTTCTAACATTTTACTGATTTCCTTTCAGGTTCCGCAACATGCGTCAGATTATCTCCAAAAGTTGCATCTGTAGCTATTTATTACGCACAGTATTGCGTTAACCCATCCAATTGGTCTAGTGACTAGTGCATGCACCTCTGGTACACATGGTCAAGAGTTCGATTCCTGGTGGGAGAGCATTCAAAATTTTGAACGCATTACAGTGGTTCGGAAATAGTAAATTATACGTCCATGTCTCATATAGCTCCTTGTGGGAGCTAGAAAGAGACGCTACGTATACTACTGCGTTAGATTTCTCCAACCCATTTTTCCATATGTCTAGGTATTTTAATGAATACACGGAGTGAGGGGAAGGAGGGACCCATCCTCACAGATGACCTCGTTGTTACTGATTGGATTACATGACACGCAGGGTCGTCCATTCTTTTGTGTTTTTATTCCTGAACGCTGCGATGCGTGCGATGAATGGAATCCTTCCTTTGGAATGCGATGCGTGTGTGTTTTCTTCCCCCGCCTCCCACTTCAAAATAGAAAATGAACAAGTCCTTTTGTGTTATCTATAATTGTAAACAAACAAAGTATGGCGGGAATGTGAGGTAATGACTAGTGATGAAGGATTCTCAGAACATTTATTAAGAGAAAGTATTTAGTTATCAACATTCTCTTGTCTTATAACAACTGATTACATTCTTTCCCTAAATAACAACTAATGCACACAAATTCAATTTCAAATACTTCATAAAAAGGGAGTCCTTCAAAGGCTATTGGTCGTAAACAATAAATACAATGAGATGTTTGGCAGTTGTACAGTAAGAGCAAAGAAACGTCAAGTGATACAGGAGGATATTTGTTCATTAAAAACAAATCAAGAGACCTAATCACTGCGAAATTAAAATACCGCTAATTTTACAGTAATTATGTGATATCTTCAAATAGATAAAAGATAATCGAAATGTAGAACAAGAGCGCGCTAGACAATATTATTTTGCATGAGGTACCGTTATCACGAGTCACCTAGTAGCTTTCCGTTTGCAGTCATTTATAAACGCAAAAATAAATGTCGATTTTCGAAATGGCTGGAAATTGAAAGCAGATAAGTGAGTCGTGATAACGGTATCTCATGTAAAATAATATTGTCTAGGGAGTCTTGTTCAACTTTTTTATTATTATCTTTTATCTATTTGAAGATATCACATAATTACTATAAAATTAGCGGTAATTTAATTTCGCAGTGATGGGACCTCTTAATAAACAAAATTGATAAAGTAAATACCATTTTCTTCTACAAGTTATATATATAGTGGCGGATCCAAGGGGGGCTATAGGGGCTATAGCCTCCCTTGATGCTCAGGTACACTGGATAAAATGGGCTTTAATCCTGGTTTACAAGGGATAAAACGGCAAAATATGGTTTAGCTCCTCCCTTGATCATATCCTGGATCCGCCCCTGTATATGACTGTATATGTTTGTGGCTTAAGAACTGTCGAACCACCAAACCGATCTCGATCAAATTTTCAACATAGATGAGCTTCGGACCTGGGATGATTTTTGTCATTTCACTTTGACGGTGCAAGTTAAGAGAGGGAGAGAGGAGACATGTATAAAAATGATCAAAATGACCGATGTTAGATCGAATCCATAATTTTCGGATCGTTGAGATAAACTGTGACACTTCCGATGCCGTTTAAGTTCAAATTCAGCCCAGCAACTTGGGGGAGATGGAGGGGAAGATATGTGAAAATGATAAAAAATGACCGATATTAGTGTCGGTGTCGAACACATCGTTTTCGGGGTCGCTGAGATGAACAGTGACACTTCCGATGTCATTTAAATTTAAATTCAGCCCACAGTAGTAATATTTAATTTTTATTTATATAGATTATTTATTTTCTTGGTTTCTATCGATCTCAGAGTGTTTCAGTAATAGTAAAAAGTGACTGACTAAAGGAACATATTTTTTTTCTTATTTTAACCCAGAGAAGCTAGTATTTGACGCTAGTATTATATAATCCAACACCAATTAATCAATCAACCAATCAAAGAATCGAATACAATCTAATAAGGAACACTGGCAACAAAGTAAGATTGAATTTGGACAATTTCTTTTTGGGAATCGCAAAATCAACTTTCACCGAAAACATTTTCTTACACTTGCCATCAAATATCAGTGAGCAGATTGAAATGCCTTTCACATCATTCGAAACAATGACTAAGTTGCAAAAAGAGAGAAACACTTGGAGAGCATAAATCGGTGCTCGGTGTTTGTTGCTTTGTTTCCTGCAAGGGGGAGGGGGAAGCGGCTTCGGCAAAAACCCTCCAATCATAGAGCATGCATTCGTTCATTGATGGATTTAGGCATCAGTGATCAGAAAAGTAAATCAGGCCGTCACTTCTGAAGTTGCGTACTTTCCCCTCCCGCCCCCTCCTATATTAGGCAGAGACCAACAAAACACTGTCATTAACTATTATTCCTCTGCTTTCACATTTCTTTCACTCACAATACATACTTCAGATCATGGACGTCTGTAAGGACGGACAAGGAAGATAAGGGACGTCTCTCTCTCAAGAATTCAAATTAATCAATCAAACGAATTAAGTTTCCGAGCGCGAGCAACATTTATCAAAATTTAATTGTTCAGTTATTTATTGTTTGTTCCATTTCTAAACAAAAGCATTTGTCTTTCTGCTAAAACTACATCGTGAATACCGTGATGGAACCATACAACTCAACCCTGGGAGGCTCATTTCCACTTCCTTTTCCTTCCCCCTATAACAACCTGATCGTTATTTGTCAAAAGGACATACATAATTTTAAAAATTAAAATTTAAAGAAGATGCCCCCAATTGCAAAAAATCCTGCGGGTGCCCAGTCTTGGCATCATATTGTATCTCCTTTTCGTAGTACTTGGAGGAAGAAACAGATGAACATAATGCCCTATTCGTCGCTCCGTAAATTGCATTGTAAAAATTAAGATTTCCAACAATAGTTTATGTTTCGAAATGCAACTCTATTCTGATAAGCAAGGATATTATAAAATAGAGGATCTGCCGATATGTATCTTCATCCTATTAAATCAATGAAGCCAAAAAAGAAAAAAAACAACCGAGCATCGCCAAGTCTGATTGGCTACTCTCGTTTCTTGCATCGTCTGATTGGCTACTTTCGTTTCCGCCATGATTGTTGGCTCAAAACATTGCGATCCTATTGGGCGTAGTGGGCAGAGTAGGGGTGGCGAAACTGTGACGTATAGCTTCAAGATTTTGTAAGGGCAGATCGTCTATTTTATAAGATCCTTGCTGATAAGGAAAAGCAGAAACAGTACAATATTGTATTTTTTTTTACTGTTCTTTATTTTAGTGATTTAAACGTAGAGCAAAGGTATTTTAAAAGTTTTATTATGTTTTTGTATGATAAAACATAGTTTTCATGCTGAAAATTTTTTATATACCTCATTTTTAGTCTTTTTTCGGGTTATCCGCGATTTTCGCTAAACATCGTGCCCTTGTTATCCAATTCCGCGAATAATCGGTGCTCTACTGTATATCTACTAAAACAGGAAGCGGAAGGTGTATCACTCTAATTTCAGTATTGAACTTCCACAGCTTGGTACTCTATCGTGGTTTCAAGTTGTAAAGCAAAAACCCACTTTTATACATTGTAAACAAAACCAGAACGAATATTATTAGCTGTTATTGGTATCCCAAATTTAAAACATTTTGGAAAATTAGTATTGAAAAAAAGAAAGATAATATTCATACCGTCATTGTTCAGCTGATGAGGATGATGATATACACGCCTGTTTCTCAATGTATGGACCAGAGAATCACTGTTAGCCGCAGAGTTCGGCAGTAGCTTTGAACCTGAAGAAAAATATCCGAATTCTGATTTTACTATTTTGAAATGCAATCGACAGCCTAATCTACTGCCCACAAAATTTCCTACATATTTACGATCAGTCAGAATACACAGGATGATCTAAAAACATTTACTATTTAATTAGATAAAAGTGTTTAAACAAATTAAAAAATATACATAATCAGTTCTGAAGTATAAAGTAAAAATATGAGTTTTTTTTTGAGGGGGGTAAAGGGAAGGTCTTCACTTTTATATAGACGACATAATTGAGTACATCACACCATATTCTGTGATGTTTGCTCAGGTGTATGACCAGAAATGTTATTAACATCATTTCTAATGGTTTTGCATAGTTTCCCACTGTTCCTTGATGTTCCTATACGCTCTATCTTTAGGTAGCTCTGGGGAGGGGAAGTGCTTTTATACGAGGAATGATCAGAAACTAAGGTTACAAGGCCGATATTTGTGGAGTTTCGTCTGGTATAAAGGAATGAGGAGTGCGGTAATTTTAATACATGAAGTTGGCAACTGTGCAGGGTTTCAGCTACCCTCTACGTTCGGCGTCAGTTGTGGGTGAAAACAAATGGCCACTCGTTCTGAAAACTGGTCTCGCGAACAAGTCCGTTCACTTATTCGATTTCTGTGGGCGAAACATGTAACCGCGGCTGAAATTCACCGGTAGCTGGTAGAGGTTTACGGAGAGACTGTAATGTCTCGTCAGCATATCGCAGAATGGTGTCGAAAGTTTGCGGCTGGTAGAGGAAACGTCACCGACGAGGAGCACAATGGCCGACCCAGCACGCTGTTGAAACAGTTTTGCTGGGACATCATCGACCACCTTCCCTACAGCCTAGACCTCGCTCCAAGCGACTTTTACTTGTTCTCACACCTACGAGGCCGTCGCTTCGCTTCAGATGAGGAGGTGAAACACTTCGTGACAATGTCGCTTAACACGCAAGGACAGGGTGACAAGTGTCTCGTGATATGGAGACTATGTCGAAAATAACCTAATGTATGTACTGTATGTTGGCTGTATTGGTTGTATGAAATAATATACACACATTTCACTGCAGGATTTGTAACCTTACTTTCTGATTACTCCTCGTAAAATGGACAAAAAAAGGAGAAATTAATTTATTAGATAAAATGAGAATAAATTAATTTGATGGGTAAAATAAAGAAATTCCAGTAAGACTAAAAACTTCAGCGCTCTTCCTGAAGTTGTGGGCTACAATTTTTATGCATATACGGAAAGTGGTTCCTTATAATCGAATATTAACAATCGCACACAATGCTTTTATACTTCAGTCTCATTCTTTACTCCAGAAAAAAATTCTCTTTATTGTATAAAAACACTCTTTGTCAGAAGTTTTTCGGTTATTACTATTAGACCTTTTTTGTTTTCATATTCAATTAGTTTTTTTAAAGTCGATCGTAGTTTAACAATGAAAACAGAACTCAACCACGAACATCTCCTACATGTTATACTGTACATGCTTACTCCAAAGCATTTTGGTTGCATAAAGGAATAGGATATAACGTTAGCAAAGAACAATAAAAACGATGAGCTACATTCAAAATTACGTGAAAATATTGCACTGTCATCAAGTTTACGTATTTGTAAGAAATGCTAAATTAAAATTGTAAAATTTGACGTTTAGGCTGTGGCTTTACAAGGATGCGTTTCCGATGCGTTATCTCTATAGCGAACGTGACCTAGGTGGCTACTCGGTAATTCTACTTTCGCCAGAGTTATACATCATACTGTGAGCCAGTGAGGGTTTCCAGGTCTTTTTACTGCATACTTTATAATAGCAGAGTTCCAATACTCTGCACAAAGCATCTTCTAAGCATCTTTTTCTTAATAAAATCCCCTCGCCTGGCAACACGTCTTCCCTTTTTTTTCCCTTCCTTTAGACATCTTTTAAACAGCAGGCAGTCTATTCTTCCGAAACGCACCAAATACGCTCGAGCTGACGTTTTCTCCACGTTTTTATTGCTTTCGCGTTTATGATTAGCCATCTACATTTAAATACATGGTTAGCGTATTCCAAGCGTACACATCGAGAAGCCGTGACTTAAAATATAGTAGTGATATAACAGAAAGCATTGTTGAAAAGGTTAAGTCAGGTGTTCTGGGAGACCATAGGTTCTTTAGATTACGCGGTCACTAAAGAAGCTTGTAATTAGCTGCGTGGAGGCGCTGAATGAGTTGTTTATCCAAAGGTGGAGGATAACTATCTACCTTTCCTTTGACAAAGCAATACTCCTATATCTACTGTATAATTCAGAACTAGTTGTTCGTATTGTTTCTTATTTAGTTAGCAGTTATTTGTAAATAAAAATGATAAATGTTTATATTAATCGTCCTGTGTACAGAAACACAAGAGTATATGCAAAACTTGTATACCGTATAAGAAAGAATGAATCCGGAGTAGGGAATGAATCCAGTTGTTCGTTTCTAACTCTCTCTCTCTGTATATATATATATATATATATATATATATATATATATATATATATATATGTATGTATGTATGTGTGTGTGTGTGTGTGTGTGTGTGTGTGTTTGTGTGTGTGTGTTTGATGCATTTTTAGATCAGAGTCCTCAAAATTTTTGAACGGCCCCTAAATCGAGTTTTCGTATTTTCTACGGAATAAGCACATCAAATTAAATTAAGTGATAGTTTGGGTTTGGCTATACTATAAAGTTCTCCAGATATAAGGCCTACAAGAAAATTTTTGCTTGAAATATATTGGATCTTTTGATCAAATAAAAACGATAGTATATCTCTGAAGGAGATTGAAAGGGGGACACGATGACTTTTCCTTAAATTGACCCAGGTCTGTAGCCAGCCCAAAAATATAAGAGGGCCCAGTAGAATTTAGAAGGGGGCGATCCAACCATATTATAGATCATCATCATATTAGAATTCATTTGTAAGCCTACCGTGAAAATTTTAGGGGCCAGTAAAAATTTAGGGTGGGGCTCGGCCCCCTTTCCCTGACGTGGATACGGGCCTGAATTGGCCCCTTCTGTTTGTGCATTTGGTCATTCAACTTTTTTTATCGCCCTCTACAGCATGTTCCTGCCGTATGTATAACATTTCTGTCTGGATATACACATACTGTATATAAAAACGAGAAGAAACGCTAGAGAGTGTAGGAGGTTATTTTGTTCATATGTGGAGACACCACCTGGCAGCAGATGGGAGAGCACACATACTTCCCTGACGTCATACGTTAAAAGAGAGCCGCGTTCCGACCCCATTCTTCAACATTTCTCTCCCCTCCCCCCTCATTCGGCAGAAAAGCAAAGGAATGTCACACGCTCGGCTTTTCCTTCTTCGAAATTAACTCTAATACAAGGACTCTCGCACGCACGGCTTTCATTATCAAGTGCACAATAATATATGAGAAATATTTCCACGTTCATCGAAAAGAAAACAAAGTAGAATAAAATGTAATAAATGTAAGGAATTTGGGTAATTTTTATATCCCTGTACTTGTCAGTGACGACGGAACGCACACGCCCACTCAATAACACCAATGCCTTGATTTCTATGGTATTTACGTACGAATACTTCCTCTTTCTTGTGCACAAAACAAACAAAAACATTTTTACATAAAACCTTTCCCCCTTCCATTCTCAGCTCTTATAATTAGCATCTCACTAACATTTCTCAACTCTAATGAATTTCACAATTAAACAAAACTAGGTTAATCGCTAGGAATGGAGAGATAGATAGGCATTTACCTTTCTTGTTAAATTTACACAGAAAAGTGCATCAATGGGCAGCTATGGGTGCTTTAAATTGTTTGATGCACTTTCCATTTCGTTTTTATATCTTAAATGTTGATTGATTGCTATTGTATTTACGCTCTTTGTCAGCAGCTAAAGAGTATATGGGACAAGACCCATAATATAAAGGAGCTGGTTCACAGGTGGGTTTTAGGGCGGCTGTGGGAACAGAATTATTCCACAGCCTTTTATTTCAAATACGAGACATTTCTGGAGTCTCATGGTTTACACCAGTTCACCCAAGTCTTAAATCCTACACCGCGTGTTGCATGATTTATCGTATAAAATCTATAAATTGATTAAGTGATTCAACAAGCACAATGAAAATCATTAAACGTTTACAGATACACAAGTCATTACACACATAAGCGCCGACTTGAAGAAAATATTGGGGAGGGGGCAAACAATGAATGTATATATATTATCATATTCAGCCGGTTTTTATCAACTCTTGATAAAGTCCCCCTCCCCCCTGATCTCGGTCTGCTGCATCCGCTCCGCTGCGAAATTCATGAGCTAAGTCAAATTTGTCTAAAGGCATTAAAACAAATTCAAGTTTAAATTCTGGAAACTTCGCTGCACCACATTGATCTTCACTTGTCTTGTCAGTGTTGCCAGTGTCGGTTGAAGCTTCAGTGCTATATTAAACAGCATTTTGGAAATGGCGCTTTCTATCGAATAAGAAGGCTGTTCCTAATATTGAATTAAAGGCCAAGACGAAATTTAAGACAAAAATTCTTGCTGCTCTTTGTTAATTATTCCTCAACTGGATTATACTGGTGGGGCGAGGACCACACCTTTAAATAATGGGGGGCCAAAAGTGATCTGCTCTCCCACACTCGGTACCTATGATTACACAAATTACTCCAATAATAAATATGGTTTAATTCTTCTTATATCAAACCCTTTGTGGATCTCTCCTGACGCGGAAGGATTCTGGTATCTTCTAGATCAGTGGTTCTCAGAGTGGGGTCCGTGGGACCTAGCTAGGGAGTCCGCGAAGCCTAAAAATTGAAATGATTTCTAATAAAATGGAACTCATAGCTGTTAGACAAGAAGTATTTTTAAGATTAATAAACTGCAATTGGGGCAGTACGAGTATAAAACAATAACTATTCATAGTTTCCAGTGCTCCAGTACTTCACTGATTCTTCAGGTGAAAAACTCTCTGCTAAAATGCACAAAAATACTTGTAGAACATTTGAGAGCATTAGGTGCAAGTTTTAGAGAATATTTCCCCCTCCCACAATCTGATAATGGTTGGATTGAAAATCCTTTCACTAATGTAAAAATCCATTACATACAAGGTACGAATATCTCTAACACAGAACAAGAACAGTTATTACAACTATCCTACGATACTTCATGGGAAAACGTTTTTAAAGAAAATGAACTTTGTGGCTTTTGGTTGCGTGTGCGCTGTGAGTATAAAGAGTTGTCTAAAAAGGCATTAGAACATTTGATGTCTTTCCCTACCACTTACTTATGTGAACAGATCTTTTCTGCTTTTTGCAATATTAAAACCTTAAAGCGAAATAGTCTTAATGTGGAATTGGACCTAAGATTGATGGTGACAAAACTTATTCCAGATTTTAATGCAATTATGGAAAAACAAAAGACTTTCATTCCGCAAATTAGTGACCCCACATTTGAGAATATTGTTTATTAAGTTGATTTCCTTTTTTAAAAAATGATTTTCAGTCTTGACAGTTATTTGTTTTCAATTGAAATTTCGTTCATTAGGAAACAATCATTTATCTTTAGAATAAATTACTTATTGCATTATTTTTTTTTTTTTTGAGCTTTTTCTTGTCAGTGGTAATTCTAATTAGTGTATTTTTAATATGATGTAAAATTTCAGCTAGCATTGCAAGAGGTTCCGCAGATCACTTTCCGAATGAACAGGGGGTCCACGTTATCGGAAAGTTTGAGAACCACTGTTCTAGATGAAATTAAGAAAACAATCATGGCATTAATTTACTAAATGAAAAAGAGAACATTTTCGAGTTTTACAAGACATTAGGAGACGAGACAACCATATATCTCGTCTCGTGGACAATACTAATATTCATAAGTGTTGGGAAACCTTGTCCACACACATGAAAGCTCATTGTCCACGATGTGTTTTCAACCGCAATGTATCTGCATATAGAGGACATAGTATAAAGCGAAAGCCATTGATTAGAGCAGCCCCAACGTCCTGAAATTATAACATTGTAACGTGATAACTGAAAACACCTGTCACAGAAAAATGTCTAGAATGGGGACAATATTTTTCTGACGTAATTTTGTGTGTGAACGTGAGAGGAAAGTCCGAGTTTTGTTTGAATGTTAATTGTAGAGTGTTGAGGATGAAAGTTTTTACGTCATGGCTTTGTAACTTTGTTGCTCAGGAACCGTAGCCAGCCAGCCAGCCACCTTCACAGATGTTTTTACAACTATGGAAAATCCCTCACTAACTCACGCCGCCGCGCCGGTTTCATCATATATGATTACCGATTGGAGAAGTAGTTGGTACACACACTTCACATATTCTTTAGTTCACCCAACTTGACTATACATCAGGGCTGCAACCACAGGTCTTACCTAGGGTTGCCAGATTTGTAAAATCAGAAAGGAGGACACTTTGACTTTTATAAAAATCACTAAAAAGTTTGTTTCCAGATTATATCAAACAGCACATTTTAAAGAAAAAGAAAAATAATATAGAAATTAATACATTATTAAAGTAAACTAATACAAAAAGTACAACTATAAAATGATAACTCAAATGCAGGCAGCGATTCTAATGATGCTTTTTGTCCGTTTGAGCTGCTTCTATCAATGATTTGTCACTTGAGAACCTATTACACATTGTGACACACAAACATGTTTCAGAATCACCATCACTGCTATAATTCATACAGATTTGAATTTCAGCCTTCACAGTATCAACACTAACTCTATTTCTAACATCGGTCCAAAGTAATTTCATTCTTGAGAATATTTTTTTCAAATTCTGTATTACAATTCGATATGGAGAAAATGTAAGATGCTACAACCAACACTCCTTAAAAATTCGCGCATATTTTTCCTCATCAGATACAAGTTCCTGAAGATTTTCAGACGAAATTATTTCCTTCAGTAAACAACATACATCACAGAATTCATCCACGAAAAAGAATCAATCTTTAGCTTTCTACTAACAGCAGACAGAAAGGAGTCAAATGAAGAAATTTGCTTCGTTAAGTCATCATACTAATAACTTATTTATTCTAACTCCATTCTCGCAACCTTGAAACTTTGTTGACTTGTTTTATTAATTAGTCTCCAAACTCGAAAAGGAGGACAAAAGCGCGTCCGGCTTGGGTACAAAGCGGACATCAATTTTTATGTCCAAAAACCGGACGGAGCCGGACGTCTGGCAACCCTAGTCTTACCTCCCTCGAACACTTCCTGCTCCTTTCCCCCAATCGAGTTCGTCTGTTATATATTTACTTATTAAACATTATACCAAAATTTAAAAAAAAAAAACAGTATGAAAAGTACTCGTAGTATTTGTTTCCTTATGAATAATTTATTGATATATTTCCTACAGTTGGTTATTCTAATTCCTGACTGATGTCCCCCATGAGACAAGAAAATAATTCTCGTCTCGTCATGTCATTTAAATTGCACTGCTCTCCCACCGGGAATAGAACCAGCACCCCGTACATCAACAGCGCTTACTTGCTTATTACTAGACCAGCGGAGAGGGATTCTTTCTTAGCCTCAATGCAGGGAATGTGACAAATTTCAGAACTAAAACAAGTGAATGGAACAGGTTCAAGTCCTAAACGGCAGAAGCCACGAAAGTACAAGCCCTAAACAGTAAAAACACCAGAAGACCTAAAATTTAGAGTTTGTGCCCATACTTGCACATACTTAAATGGAGCCCGAACTCTCTCCAGTCTAAAGCGATGAATGCTTACTATATGAAAGGAACCTAATACTTAAAGTGGGACCCGAACTGTTAATCCGGTTTTCATCGCTGAATTTGGGGTATACCGGTATAAATAGATGCTAATACTTAAAGTGGGATCTGAACTTAATCCTGTTTTCATCGCTAAATGTGGGGTACACGAAAGGAACCTAATACTTAAAGTGGGACTCGAAGCCCATTCTTGTTTCCGTCACTGAATGTAGGCTATGTGAAAGGAGTCTAATACTTAAAATGGGGCCTGAACTCTACCTCTATTCATCCCTGAATATGAACTAGATATGTGAAAGGAACCTAATACTTAAAGTAGAACCTAAATTGTTAATCCGGTTTTCTTCGCTGAATTCGCTGAGTATGCATAAGTAATTTATTTTCTGAATCTTTCTTTATTCTATGTACCCTGCTTCCCGTTTTGCTTTTCTAGGCCAACTAGACCTTCAGTTATCATCATTTCAAAGTAACTTTATGAAATGAAATGGTCTTTGTTTTACATCACATGATTACGCCGTGTAGGCTACAGAAGACGGTAATGATGAGAAATCTGTGAAATCGTTAAATGAAGGAAGTAGGAAGAAACGACAAAAAAAAAAAAAAACAAAAAAAAAACTAGAAAACCACGTACACGGTGTTTTGTATACCACAAAGCTCACTTGGCACGACCTGGGATCGAACTCGAGATCCCACGTACAAGAAGTGAACACTGTACCACTGAGCCGCTGCAGCCACAAGTAACTTTATGATATATATATATATATATATATATATATATATATATATATATATATATATATATATATATATATATATAATATTGAACGCATTACCAATAGCCTTATATTGCAGGATAGGCTTGGCTTTCTAATCGAAAGGTCAGAGAAAATATTTGCACAGTTAAAAATTAATTTTCAACTCAACTATATTATAATTGCCAAGTACACTCATATTGTTACGTATGGAGTTAAGAAGAAAATGAACAAATACCGTTTACATTTTTATTCGTGGCCTGGATGAAACATACTCGCGAGCAGCTATCTAATCATCTCTGATCTAGACTAAGAATGAGTAAAACCGACATTTCGGGTTTCTCCAAAAACGGTTTCAATTTTCTTCTATAACCGGTTATGCTTCACTTTTCCCCAATACTTTTGAGTTTTTACTGAAACAAGTTTGATTTTCGCCGAAGCGTTTTTCTTTTGTACTCATTTCCAAGCAACAACGAAGAAGCATAAAATTCCCAAAACCGTCTTTTGTGCTCACCACTAGTCTACTACAAGTGGTATTCAACCTTCTCTCCGCGCACTCCTAAAGATACTTTTCCATTCTAGCGTGTTTCCTCCGATTTAAACTATCCTTAATTTAAATTACAGGTTAACTATATCAAAAATAAATTAGAAAATGTTCTACTTATCGATTAAATGATCCAGGTTTAATAAACACGAGAATTATGTAGCAGAACTATGTTACAATTAGCAAGGGATAAATACAGTAGGACATCGATAGCTCGAAGCTGAAGGAAATAGACAAAAATTCGAGCTATCGACTTATTTCGAGTAATCAAAGTTCGAGTTATCAAGATGGCTACAACAAAAATTCGAGATATCGAGGTTCCGCGTTCCTGTTAAAAAAAATGACCATATAACTTTTAAAACTCGAAGTTCTGAAAGCTCCTTAAACTAAATAACATGTCTAGTAAAAATAAAATACTGTACATGAATTGCTTTGGAGGTGGGGGGGAGCCTTTCATGTCTAGGCATGAGCAAAACACAATTACGGTACACATTAGCTACAATGACAATTAGGTAAATGCATAGAGTTATAGCTTAGAGTTATCGATAGGTTTTTAAATATGATTATGAAACCCTTAAAATTTAAGTTGTCGAGGTTGTGATTTTTAAACATTCGATTTACAGAGGTCATTTTAACATTGAGTGTTATGGAGAATTCAAGGGAATGTAAAAAACTCGAGGTACCAAGACATTCGAGTTATCGAGGTCTAACTGCATTATACTATAGTTATAGGGATGCACATGAGACGAGACAGAATTTTCCAGACAAAATTCAAGTTGAGACACAACTCTTCCAATAGAGAAATATACATTTTTCGAGTCGAGACCACTTTTACAGCACATTTTCGAGACGAGGCAGCCTCAAATCTTATCTCGTGTGCATCCTTACTATAATAGCCTAAGTGTACGTATCCCCTAAGTCATCGCGCACCTCAGGTTGAATACCACTGGCCCAGACAAAACAAGTTTACTACTGTCCATTACATTGCGGCATATAAACAATGTAAACGTCCCTTTTTTTAATCAGAGCAATAACCTCCATTTCACACAACAATAGAAAGTGTCACGTTGAATGGCTGCAAACAATGACAGAGAACAATCACAAGATTCACTAACTTTACTGGAAAATGACAAATAACATAAGTAAATGTGTGTGTGTGTGTGTAAAAATAACCATTTCATGCTCGTCGTTCGAACGAAAAAAAAAAAAAAAAAAAAAAAGAACAATGAGTAGCGAAAACCTCAAAAAGGTGGTTTTTCGAATTCAATATTAAGCTGTAATCAATGAGAAATGTTACACTTAGGAACACTGTAAATGTACTCGTGAAGGACGAAAATGAACTGAAGGTTTGCGTAATGGAATTCTCGTGATTATTTATAAAAAGACGGATTTCCTAAGTACGAGGGTCACTAGAAAAGTATTGAGACAGAGAGAATAGGGAAACCGCAGGGAGAAACTGTTGTTGTAAGTAAATACACCATTCTAACAACTGCTACATCACGTGATGCGTGGGTGCAGATAGTGTGACTTGTGCTTCAGCCATGAAAGTGAAAAAGAAGGGATTTCCGAGCTATGAATCTGTACGAGTATAAAAGTGGTTCAAATGAATCGTAGTCAATTTGTCAACGGTTGTCCTCTGTCTTTGGGGATACTGTACCCTTCATGTGTAATTGTGTTTCGATGGTTTGCGAAGCTTAAGCACGGACGACCCTCGCTAGAAAGTGACGGGGTGCAGTGAAATGCCGTCAACAACAGTGACGAATGACAACATTGACACCGTGGAGAACATGATTAAACATGATCACGATTAATGTATGCTGCAATCGAATGTACTCTTCGCATTATTTCGCTGTGTTTCAATAATGTTTTAGAAACACCTTCATGTACGGTAGGTTTATTCTCATTTAGTAGTGCACAACTTGACAGAAACACGAAAGATAGACTCGAGTACTTAAAAAAAAAAAAAAAAAAAAAAAAAAGGCCGTGAGAAAACATTCAAAAAATTTCAAAATGAAGACATTAGTGGTGTTTTTGGGCATTGTAAGTGGTGATTTATTAGTCTGACCAGTGCTAGCCACCTGTTAGGTTTTTCTGGGAGTGAAGCGAAGAAGAAGCGCAGGAAAGAAAATGGTAGCAACATTCGTTTTGACAAGTGGGCATGCAACTATGATTTCCTTAGAAAGACAACGGACAGTTATAGCACGATACACAAATGCTTTAGTCGTTCAAGTGTGTTCTGCAAACTCCAGGAAGAGTGCCCTAGGAGCGGTTTGAGGGCTTGATTCTGAAGTACGAAGGCAATACTTCAGCTGATCTTTCCAACCAAGCAGTTGAACTCATTGGAAACACTCCCGTTAAGCTAGTTATCCATCCACCCTACAGTTCAGAACTGGCACCATGTGACTTTTTTCTGTTTCCTCTGGTGAAGCATAAACTTCATGGGCACCGATTTCTCACTTCCTGATGTTACTATTTCAAGGAGCTCAATGAGCTCAGGTTAAAATTTCAACGAGCTCGATGAACAGGATGGCAGGAACAGAGCGGGTAGTCTTTCAAAGAGGCCACTGAACAGGATGGTAGGATCAGTAGGAGTGGAATTTCAAGGAGACCACTAAACAAGATAGCAGAAATACAGCTGATGGAATTTCCAAGGATCCACTGAACAGGATGGCAGGACCAGAAACATAGCGGGTGGAATTTCAACGAGGCCACTGAACAGGATAGCAGGAACAGCGCTGGTGAAGTTTCCAAGAACCCACTGAACAGGTTGGCAGGAATATAGCGGGTGGAATTTCAAGGAGGCCACTGAACAGGATGCCAGGAATATAGCTGGTAGAATTTCAAGGAGGCTACTGAACAGGATGTCAGGAACAGCGGGAGGCCACTGAACAGAATGGAAGGATCAGTGCGGGTGGAATTTCAAGGGGCCCACCCACTAAACAGGATAGCAGAAACAGCGCAGGTGGAATTTCAAGGAACCCACTAAACAGGATGGCAGAAACAGAGCGGGGGGAATTTCAAGGAGCCCACTGAACAGGATGGCGGGAACAGAGTGGGTGAAATTTCAAGGAGGCCACTGAACAAAAACGAAGGAACAGTGGAAGTGCAATTTCAAGAAGCCCACTGAACAGCATAGCAGGAACAGAGCGGGTGGGATTTCAAGACCACTGACAGGATAGGAGGAACAGCGCTGGTGGAATTCCCAAAAAATCACTGAACAGGATGGCAGGAATAGATAGGATGGAATATCAAGGCTACTGAACAGGATAGAACGATCAGTGGGTCTGGGATTTCAAAAAGGCCACTGAACACGATGGCATTTCAAGTGGAAACATTTTGATCGAGGCCTCGATACTTGCGCGTGGATTATTTCGTATTCGAAATCCCGAGCTGTGTGGTAACGTAATCAAGCACTCTTGGACACACTATGATGTCTCGGAAAATGAACTGTTCTGTGCATCATGAAAAGTCGAACCTAAAATTAAGCCCTACCGTAGCTTGAAACAAACGTAAACCAACTCCCTTTCTTGATAACCTCGATGTTCCACAAGGATAGAAAGCAAAATAAATTAATACAGACACCCACCTTGATATATATTATGAGAACCTTTATGCGTTAAGCATTACCCATTGTAAATGATAAGCAGGGGATTAGATCGATATGCAACAGAAAATTATTACGAAAATTCTTGCGTCAATTCAAGTTCAAAGTTTAAAAAGCCATGTTTCTAAATACGTCAGACAAGTTCCAAAGGGCACAGCGTTCAATTGAGTCGTTTATATCTTTACTTAAGGAATGCACTGATTGAATCGTGATTGATTGTTCTCATTCTCCTCTCTGCTTCATACACCATAGGAATGAGAATGCTGTGGAAAGAGTATTAGGTGTTAAGTCCCAAATAAATATCTATGTTACTCAGTATATTTCTCCGCTCCAAGTTCTTAAAAGTGGTCCCACCCTCTTTTATGTATATATATATATAGGTAGATAGATATAGATATAGATATATCAAAAGATCCATTATATATCAGGCAAAAATTTTCTTGTTCATTATATCTGGAGAACTGCATATAGTGTAGCCAAACCCAAACTATCACTTAACTCAGTATGATGTGCTTATTCCGTTGAAAATTCAAAAACTCGATTTAGGGGGCCGTTCAAAAATGTTGTGGCCCCTGATCCAAAAAATGCATCAAAAGATCCAATATATATCTCAATCAAAAATTTTTCTTGTACGCCTTATATCTGGAGAAATACACATAGTGTAGCCAAACCCAAAATATCACTTAATCAGTAAGATGTGCTTATTCCGTAAAAAAAAAATACGAAAACTCGATTTAGGGATCGTTCAAAAATTTTGTGGCTCCTGATCTAAAAACTAATTATTGGAAAAGATCGCAACTTTTAAATGCACTTTTTGATCATTCCTACAATTCGTGGCCCAGATCGCAATATTTAGATCCATTTTCTTATCATTGCTAAAATTCTTGTTTCAGAGAGCGGAAATTTAAGAATTACACAGATTTTAATAATTTACTAACTAAGTACGAATTTACAATTTAGCTAACAGAATTTAGTGAAACAGCTTGTGTTCTTGACGGTAAAAAAAGAGAATATCTTCAAATTAGATATGACGCCGATCTTGTTTCTCGATCGAATTCTATATTCGAATTTAGTCCCCGACCATCCTGATTGATTTTATCATTGTTTTCCCACAGTTCCACCAGACAAATGCAGGTTTTGCAGGGACAGTACTTTTACACACAGATCCTTGCTAACTTCATTTTACTGCCCTTCCATTGATGATTTTGACCTCGCAGGTTGATCTGGAAAGATTGGAAATTAAATTAGAAGAAGGCTTCAAACTACCGCTTGGATTTATATTCGAAACGAGTATTCTAACCAGGGTTCGAATTCGGGACGACAAGCAAAACCCTTTGGCTGCGAACAACCAAATACGAAATTATTACTCCACGTACGACGACCCTATTGATGCTACCGAATTAATAAAACTACTTAGTATACAACAAGCGGGTTTCAGAATTTAAGTTTCGAGTCATTATGATTGGAGAAGACTCCGCAGTGATTTATGATCTATGCTTATACCAACCTAAGGGATGGAGTCAATCATGGCCTTCCACTGCTACAAGATACAGTGACGAAATTGAATATCAGGAAACCGCCTTAAGGGTCTTCACTACAGCGAAATTAAACTACCGCTAATTTTAAAGGTTTTCTGTAATATCTTCAAAAGAAATAAAAATATTCGAAAAGAAAAACGTAGTGAACTAGACAATACGATTTTGCATGTGATACCGACCGTTATCACAACTCCTATCTGCTTTCAATTTGCAACTGTCGATAAATTTAGCATTTTTTGTGGGTTCTGTAAATAGGGGCATACCAAAAGCAGATATGTGAATTGCGGTAAAGGTACTACATGCAAAATCGTATTATCTAGTTCACTACATTTCTGCTTTTCGAATATTTTTATTTTGTTTTGAAGATATTACAGAAAAACTCTAAACTTAGCGGTAGTTTAATTTCGCTGTAGTGATGACTCTTAACGCCTTTTATTCTTTCCAACCCTTCCTTTCAGTTTCTCAAATACTACTACTACTACTACTACTACTACTACTACTACTACTACTACTACTACTAATAATAATAATAATAATAATAATAATAATAATAATAATAATAATAATAAACTCCTACCTATGATTTTATTTATTATTTCTAGGTAGGCTAACAGGAATCCATTTGAGCTACATCTTCCAGTCCACGTTTTGAATTCAATCTTTCACAATTGTTTGTTAAGAGGCCAGGGCCGTGCCGTGGGAGGGTGAAGGGGGAACGGCCCCAGACGCCGAAGTAAGGGAGGCGAAAAATTCGGGAGAAAAAAAGGAAAAAAGATAGGAAAAATTGCTTGGAATATATGTATGGGGACGCCGTCGTATACTCTCACCCCGGGCGCTGATTTTCCACGGCACGGCCCTGTAAGAAGCAGAAGGACTGAGTACAGCTCATATGGATTAAGAGATCCTTTCAGACGTTTGTTAATGGTGGAGATATTAGTACGTATATTTTACTAGATTCGAATTCAGGTCATTTCGGTACAGACGTCACGTGTAATAACTTTTTGCCACCTTTTTTTTTTTTCTGTTATGCAGTCCAACCAGGTATGTTACACACACAACAGATACAAGTCGAAGAAATCCTTCTGGCAAGATTTTGTCCCGGCAAGGTACTGTTGTGAGAAACACCGTACTCCAGTTATTAGAGCGTTGTACTCATGTCCGTATGGTCGCGGGTTCGATTCCCGGCCAGTGCTTCAAAATTTTCAGGGTTCGCCCAGCGTCGTGAGGTAAACTGGGGATTCACGTGAAAACATGACTTGCCAGCCACTACGTCTAGAAAGCTCCTGATGCACCTGTTAGGGGCTCGCCGCTAGAAGCGGATGGTGCTGGAGCAGGCTTAGGCTCACAAACGGGCCGTTACGCAAGTGGTTTGGAGGTATTGTTCTAGGCAAGATATCGTACCGCACGCCTCTAAAATGGGAGATTTTGGCAAACAATATTTCGATCAGGCGGGATCGTGGCCCGCGAGGTTTTATACCCAAATTATTCTAACTTCTTAAAGTAGAAAGGAATCGAGTATTAATGGAAGTTAACGTGCTCTTATTCCATCGAAGAAGGGCCACTTCGGTAAGATGATTTCTGTGGAACCACAGATGTTGAATTTAAGCACGTTGTACTCGACACAAATACATACAAATATACGCATAATCTAACAAACAAAAATAAAAACACACACTTGGCAACAGGCTAACTTGGTTTTGCTACCTTTATCCAAGTTTTTAATCACATACGCACATACATGATGCAATGATTCTCTTTTTAATTATCTTTTTTTTTATGTATTCATATAAATTCCTTCCGTCCACACGTAAACATTTATTTACATTTGTGGTTAACACATGGACAGGCGCTCAAAAGCATTCTTTGAATCACATAAATCAGTGAGTAATAATTATCAAACGGGAAAAGCACGCGAGGAATTAAATGGCTAATAGAAAACGGATCGTCATTCCCACAAAATCCTTCGTTCTGTTCTGGCACTCGACGTTTAATTAAACCACAAACAGTGCTGCCAACTGCTCCATGTAAAACACTCCTTACAAAAAATGAATACCTACTAATACTAGCTCATTACACCACATTTTACATTTTAAAACAGGAGGGTTATTTCAGTTTCTGCTTGGGGAGAGAGGCAAGATTCTCCATCGAGACAAGTACTTTCACAATTTTTAGTAGTACATTACTATACTATTGAAAATGAAAAATGAAATGAAATCTTTGAGTTTAACATCTCACGATTATAGCATTTAGGCTAAGGGAGACGATGATCAAGGTAAATGAATGAATATGGAAGAACTGGTGGAATGAGTAAGTGCGAGGGGACTGGAGTACCCCCGGGAAAACTCACAGACACGATATTGTCCACCACAAACTTACTTGGCCAGGTATCGAACCTGGGACCCACGCATCAGAGGTAAGCGCCATACCACTGAGCCACGGTGGCCCCCGACTATACATTGAATTGCATGATTGTTATCAAATACAAGAACTCAATTCTCGAACAGTAACGAACACCTGTTCCATTTATAGATATATCACATGGATCTGACACCTAGTCTTCCGTTTCAGGCGCTGCTATCGGGGGAAGGAATTTCACTCTCTTTTTTTTTCGCTAAGGCTCTCTCGCTCAGCACCTGCTGAACCCTTATTGGCTCAACGCGTGGGTGTGAGCTTTAGTTCGCATTTTTGCCACGGCTCAAGACATTTTGGCAGCGCAATAGTTAGTTATCACAGTTATGAAAACTAGCCTTGTCTCTGTCACAAATTCCTTATCACTAAACGTGGAAACAAGTATTTTTTTAAATGTTTCTTTTAACAGATGAAGATGGAAAATCAAGAAGTAAAGATAAAAGATAAAGTTGCAATGGAATTGCAAACTGATATATTGAAATTGAAGCTCGATATTGAATTCTATAAAAGGATTACTATTTTTCCTCTGCAAGTGTGTTTGCTTTATCTTTCACGAACATAATAGATTATTATTTAAAGAAAAAAAAACAGACACAACGAGATTGTATCTGTAGTATTTAGACCTTTCTGAGTGCGAGTGCCTTTCCTTCTCTTTCGTACTTCATGATGAAGTAGCATACCTTAAATCCAGGTTTTCAAGATTTTTTTTTTTTTTTTTTTTTTTTTTTTTTTGGAGAACGGAAAATGGTGCTATTGCACGGGGCGGTAAATTGCCTAGGGCCAACTCTGGTTCCTGTAAACTATC
This sequence comes from Thermobia domestica, assembly GCF_964235325.1. Lineage (NCBI taxonomy): Eukaryota > Metazoa > Arthropoda > Insecta > Zygentoma > Lepismatidae > Thermobia > Thermobia domestica. Next base: position 3,568,265 of record NC_137469.1, read on the forward strand.
AATTTTTACTTTTACAAAACACTCGTTTTTTTTTTCATTACCTCAAAAACTGCACGTAAGGATTTACATTTATCTATACCACTTAGTTCAGCTTCTCATCCCGGCGAAATTAAAATACCGCTAATTTTACAGTAATTATGTGATATCTTCAAATAGATAAAAGATAATCGAAATGTGGAACAAGACCGCCCTAGACAATATCATTTTACTTGAGATACCATTATCACGACTCACTTATCTGCTTTCGATTTCGAGCCATTTTGAAAATCGGCATTTATTTTCGCGTTTCTAAACGGCTGAAAACTGAAAGCCATTAGGTAACTTGTGATAATGGTACCTCACTCAAAATAATATTGTCTAGGGCGCTCTTGTTCCACATTTCGACTATCTTTTATCTATTTGAAGATATCACATTATTACTGTACAATTAGCGATATTTTAATTTCGCCGGAATGAGGCCTTTTAATGCGATGTATCGAATACTATATTTCATCTTTGGACTTGTTTCTTTTTGATAAAACGCTAACAATACTACTGTACAATTTATTGCCTCGGTCTTAAAATATATCGATAGAATTTGTGACATAATATGCATACTTAGCAACTTTAAGCGATTTGTACGACGTTTTGTCCCGTTGTTGCGTCTATTCAGGTTGTTACAATGCTTATTTTAAAAGGAAATCATACACATTTCTAGTGCGAGATGTATGAGAGTTTTAAAAGCCAAACGGACAATGGATGTTTAGGTAATATTTAAATGTTTATTACGTTGATATATCAAGGTGGCGAGGCGAAACATATAAAGCCAATGACGTACTATTAACATTGCAATCGTAATCAACGCTTCGTGTGTTATTGAGCGCACGCGTAAAATCTTGAACGCCTCACACACGCAAAGAAATCCTCATCAACTAATCTGATTTTAAAAGGAAAAAAGAAGATTTTGATAAACTATGCGCAAAGAATTGTGCGAGAAGATTCAAGGTTTTTCTTGTGAGAACAACACTTTTTTATTTTTACTACAACTTAAAAGAAAACAGCAATCAATTTATAGTGAATGTGGTTGATTTCTTCACATTCAATTCCCCCCAATAACCACACACGACAGATTTCTGAATCTTATTTACGCCTTTATGCCATCAAACGGAGCAATGTACAGTCAGCGACAAAAGTACTTTTTTTGTTTGGTAAAATTAATTTTGCGAGTAACGGTGGTATGGCAGAAAAGTACAAAAAATTACATTCTTTTTCTTTTTCCTGGTTTATATTAAACCATTCAGAGGTTGCAGCTTTAAGAAAATGATTCTCTATATAAATTCCTAATAACTGCTAACACCTACACACGAAAGACATAAAAATAAACTAAAAACCAAAGGCAAACCACTTGGCGTAGTTTGTGGGCCTGAACCTGCTCCAGCGCCATCCATTAGCGACCGACTGAACTACGTCCAGTGTAGCGGCGAGCACGCTGTCATCGTGCTGCGACGCCTTATCCCTACCAGGCGCATCAGAAGCATTCTAGACCTACAGTAGTGACCTAGAGACCAAATTAGACCAAGTAACTCCCCAGTTTGCCTCATGACGCTGGGAGGACGCCCAAAATTGGGAAGCACCGATCGGTAATCGAACCCAGGATCACACGGACATGAGCAACACTAGACTACGGTGTTTCCTATGCACATAAAAAATAAACTGATATTCTAAAATTAAAAAAAAAACAAATTAGAGAAAGATAAAAGCAAAAATCAAACACATGAAAAAAAAAAAACGCGGAGCGATTGGTAGACAAAACGAAACATGCAACTGCACAGAAGCTGTTCGAAAAACATTTTTAAGAGTAAACGAAAAGGATGCATTATTCCCTTACAAGCATTCAGAGGGAAAATGCGCCAGTTGCACTCCTATCTAACAGGTACCTTAATCTTACGTATATATAACCGTTTTAAGTTCTAGTACCTATTTTTAGGTACTAAAGTAGTGTCTTCATTATTCGATTAAAAAATAACCAATAAAGCTTTTTACTTCGTTTTTTTTTATTATTTTTTTCAAATCTAGAGGCATTGTAGAACACGTTGTGTAGGGTTTCACGCCTTTCTTTGTCCAGACATAGGGATGATGACGACAAAATTTTTAAAAAATATTTTTGTTAGGGCTATTTTTATTATTTTATGGCGGGCTTACTTTTGCACCTAGAAGATTGAAATTTTGCACAAACATCCAGTCCACTGAGTAGTATTTATCAATTTTTTTTTTTAGATCTCTGCGTCAACACACGGCAGTTTACAGGAGCAAAAAGGTAACAAAAAGGAATATTTTTACCAAATATATATATATATATATATATATATATATATATATATATATATATATATATATATATATATATATATATATATATTCGCGGTTTTTTCCGCTTCATATACATGATGGAGAGATGTGAATGGCACCGTTTGAAAGGCTGTTCTATTCTGAAGAGAATGAGGTACAAAATATAGATATAGGATAAATAAAGATGTCTCAGGAAATTTTTTACCTGAGATCAGACTTTTGCAGTAATCTGGGGCATTGTGAGATCATTGGTAGATATTTTTCCCGCCCTTACTATTTAAGATAGAAGTTTGAAATTTAGTACACCCCTTACTATTTTTCAGTTGATTTTCAGCTCTCTGGGTTAACATAGGGGCGCCCAGAGGGGGTCAAAATTAAAAAAAAAAAGAAATCCCAATTTTTCTTAAAATTTCCCGACCCAGGGACATGATAGGGTAATGTGAATGGTACCGTTTGAAAGGTTATTCTATTGTGAAAAAACGAGGTATGAACCATGATCCTACGGTAAATAGTGATGCTGCTGTAGCCGCTTGATTGAAAGTCTAGAATTTACTTTTAAAAGCCAAAATTTAAAAGATTTAAGGGTATTTTGGATCTTAGCACCTTAGTCTTCGTCTTGTCAATGCCATTTCGATCAATTGTGATATACTGTTGTCTCGATAACAAGTTAAAATGTCTCACTTTCCAATTAAAATCATTCTGTTTTACTGTGTGGAATCAGACCAGACACGTATGTGTGTGTTACACGCAAATCTTGAACGCTAAAAAATCATTCTTTTTTCTCCCCCTCAAAAATCTGAGAAATCAGGCAAGTCTAAATTCCAATACACGACTCGTCGACAGTCTTGCAATAAAAAAAGCATTGAAGAGATAAGAGTAAATGTTTTGCTTTCTACCGACGGTGATTGGCGAGCCCTTTACATCTACTTGCAGTTAAGTTATCAATCTATCGCTTTGTGAATTTCATAACGAAATTCCTCTGAAAGAAAAGAAAGAAAAAAAAAGCTCGCACGAGCAGTTGATACGATGTGCCAATCGAATTCCTTCGTTTGGTCTGGCAGTGTCGATGCTTTTTATCCAGCAAAGAAAGGCATCTTCAGATCACCCATTGCGACTCAGCCAAAACATTTCGTTCACTTCTTGCGACATAAAAAAAAAAAAAAAACATTTAAACAAGGCATTTGAAGCACGCAAAGAATGAAGATCCCCTTCGCATTTAGATCCATTTGTACAGGTTGCAAACACTGCGTGCCCTCGTATCACGAAAGGCATCCATCTACACGCCAAATAGGCGAACAGTGACGCGCGTGCGCCATTGATGCAACACTGCCCGCTAACTATACACTGCAACTAGAATTAAGAGAATGGGGCAATTAAAAATAAAAGAAAACTTCGTAGCTTGAAGGCATTCGGATCTCTCCAAGAATTTTCATGAGACTGCTAATCTTATGTATGTACGCATTCGGGGATTCTTTTATCTCCTCAACACAACGCTTTGCTAAACAAGGCTAATGCACAGTCGTTGAAAAGATCTTTAAAAACGCAGTAATTGTTTATATATTAAAGGAAATAAACAACAGGAAAATGAAATGAAATCTTTCAGTTTAACGTCCCACGCTTATACCCTTAAGGCTAAGTAGGCCCATATCTGCCGGGGGACTGGGAGCCACCCCCCCACCCCCCTATAATTTTGCGCCCCCCTAAAATTTTCACGGTAGACTTGCAAATGAACTATAATATCGTGATAATACGGTTGGATCGCACCCGCCTCCTAACTTCTACCTAGAGATGCGCACGAGACAAGATTTGAGGCTGTCTTGTCTCGAAAATGTGCTGTAAAAGTGATGTCTCGACTCAAAAAATGTATTCTTTTCTATTGGAAGAGCTGTGTCTCGACTCGAAATTTGTCAGGAAAATTTTGTCCCGACTCGTCTCGTGCGCATCCCTACTTCTACCGGGCACCCTTAGGCTACATCTGAGGCTAAGTGAAATGGATGATTAAGGCAAGTGAATGATGGGAGATTTGGTGGAATGAGAAAGTGGGAGGAAACAGGAGTACCCCGAGAAAATCTACGGACACAATGTTGTCCACCTCAAATTTACTTTGACGGGAATCGAACCAGGGACCCCACGCACTAGAGTTAAGTTCGCTACCACCGTGTCCCCCCCTTTCAGAAGCAGGAGTGTTGGAAAAGCAAGCAAGAATTAGGAGTTTTATCTCGGGTCTATGACGTTTATTTTTAGAAAATGTGGGAGAATACTTGATTATAAACGACAGATACTTATGGGTCTACAGTACAGCGAAATTAAACTACCGCTAATTTTAGACTTTTTTCAGTAATATCTTCAAAACAAATAAAAATACTCGAAAAGCATAAACGTAGTGAAATAGATAATACGATTTTGCATGTGATACCGTTATTACAACTCATCTATCTGCTTTCGATTTGCAACTGTAGATAGATTTAGCATTTTTTGCGGGTTCTGTTAATAGCGGGATACCAAAAGCGGATAGGTGATTTGGGGTAAAGGTATCACATGCAAAATTGTATTTTCTAGTTCACTACATTTTTACTTTTCGAATATTTTTTATTTGTTTTGAAGATACTACAGAAAAACTCAAAAATTAGCGGGAGTTTAATTTCGCTGTAGTGAAGGCCCTTAATGCAGCTACACAATTGGAAGTTTCATGGGCGTATTAATTAAAGTTGAAATTTTATATTAATAACGGATTCCCTAGTTCTTCTCAATCTTTATTTGGTAGTAAATGAAAAGAAATGAAATCTACCATTATGTCTGTTAGGATAAGGGAGACGGAAGATTAAGGCAAGTGAATGATAATGGAATAACTGATCGAATGATAATGTGGGAGGAAACGGAAGTACCCGAGAAAATCCCCATTATGTTGTCCACCACAAACTTACTTAGCCGGGGATTGAAGCAGGGATCCGATGCACCAGAGGCAAGCGCTTTACCACTGATCCACAGTACCCCCAGGACAATTGTAAGTTAATAAACATATATTATGAAGGTAATAATTATTACCTGATTAGATATAGTAAGTTCAAAATAACGTGAGAGGTGTATTTCTAGTGAAAACCATCCTAAAACATGTCATATAACCCTTCCTAATTAAAAATGTTGTACCTGAATCTAAGATGGCGGCAAGATGGTCGTCATGATCGTACTATGCAATAAGAGATACGGTTCTACCTTCATTACCCCTATCCAAGATATTGTGACATTCCTTCTAGCCGTTTTAAACTTGCGAGGTACATTCATGTCCAAAAATGATTGCCGCATATCTAAAACAGTTTTGTTGTGGGAATATAATTGGATAATGATATCGTATTGTACTTTTGACAGTCCTACTATGTGTATAGTTGGCAGATATATATATATATATATATATATATATATATATATATATATATATATATATATATATATATATATATATATATATATATATATATATATATGTATATATATATATATATATATATATATATGTGTGTGTGTGTGTGACAAGTTTTATGTCAAAAGAGCTGTAAATAAGAACAATATATCGAAAAATACTTTTCTTGTCCATTTAGCAACATTTTGCTATATTCATTCTAACTTTCGTATGTACGTATATTCTTTTCTATGAAATTTACACAAATATACATTTCCCGATTATACACATAGTAACAGTATTAAAAGTATCCTGCGATATAATTATTCAATTATATTTGCACAACAAGATTGTTATAGATATGCGGCAATCCTTCTGGACATGAGTGTAGAGTGTACCTCTCTGGCTCATATTGTGTATTGTAACTGCATTCAAAAATTGAGATCGCTTGAGGCACCATTTAGTATTATTCAATTCAGTTATTTTTTTTTTTTCATGGGCTACTTTTGGTATGATATAGAACCATTTTAGGGGGTTAGATTTAAAAGAATACTCGGAAATCGAAAAACAAGGACCACTGTAGAAATTTTAAGGGAAGAGGGGGCACATAATGCTGCATAGAAGAAATTGGTATCCCTGATTCAATTTTCTAATGTCTTTGTATAGTTATCGTTTAAAAGTTGTTTCGGCGTTCTAAAAACACCATTTCGGTTCGTCGATAAACTGTATAATAGATTAGGCAAAATGAATAAAAAAAAAACTATACAAACTCGGTTTAAACTCGGAATGAGTATCAGTTTTCGCCTAATTTTCAGAACGGACAACTTTCCTTGCATCGTTTTATCTGTTATAGTACGCCTGGTAGAACACACCCTGCTTTACTGAACTTTCACTAATTTGATAACATTATCTAATCTAGAGTTATCTTGTATTAGCAGGCTGTCCCGTTTCTCCAAAAAGCCAAACAGGGTTAGGCGTTCTAAAATCTTGTCTATTCCATAAACACGCGTTTCGACACTTATTCACATATCAAGAGTAGGTTAGCAGATACAACATACATGATACAACAGTGACTGACGAGCACGCTATGCAGCTCAAGCCTGACTTACCAAAAATAATACGAAATTTACCATTTTTCTTTTGTTTATCTTTCATCAGTGAAACGAGATAATCAAATGCAATTTACCACAATCATAAATAATGTTATTCTACAACAGAAAATATGCATCTCAAAAGTTTTCAGTGTTGCCATTCATAGAAATCACAGTGTTACCAGAAAGCAGCTACTAGAGGAATGAACTCAACTGCATTTGATTACGATTATGTTGCTTTGGTATGTTGTGAACTACTTTTTAAATAACATTATTATTTAATTTTAATAACTGTATATTAAAATTATTTTATTACACATTAAAACAAACTATTATTTAAAAAGAAGGATACCAAAACAGCATGATACGTAATCAAATGCAGTTGAGTTCGTTCCTCTAGTAGCTACTTTAACCCCTTAAGTGATTAACCCGTCTTAAGACGCTACACGATATGTATAGTTTGTATTTTAACCCGTCTAAACACGCAAGTTTTGTTTGTGCTACTCCTGTAAATCAAGGATCCCGTCTAAAGACGCTAATGCATTTCTTTACCGTTTAAAACTTTGATTGAACATTTTAGAATATTTTTCCGTTAGATTTTTGGGTGAGATTTTATTCTGGTAACACTGTAACTTCTATGTATGGCAACACTGAAAATTCTTCAGGTTCATATTTTCTGTTGTAGAATAACATTGTCTATGATTGTTGTAAGTTGCATTTCATTATCTCCTTTCACTTACGGAAAGCAAGCAAAAGAAAAATAGTAAATTTTGTATTATTTTTAGTGACAGGCTCTTAAATAGAATTCTTGACATATATGCGGTGGCGGACCTTAAAACTTCAGTTCATAAAAATGCAATTCAACTACACTGGGTTCAATCCCCACTCGTGGTTCAAAGCCCATGATAATCGTAGGTCCAGTGCCTCATAACCTTGGTGTTGTAGACGGATGCAAAACACAAAAACTCAAACTCCGTTTATTTCCTTTAGTTAATGTTGCTCATGAGACAATACGATACGAGAAATAATGTTTTCTCCTCTTATTTAGGTACATTTTATAGAAGTTTCGATTCGTCTCGAGAAATTTCTCGTCTCGTCTCGAAAATTGAACGAGCATTCTCATGTATCTCGTCTCGTATAGAATTTGAGTATTGCTTAGAGACGAGACGATACAGCATATAAAATTTTCTCGTCTTGTTCAGGTAAATTTTGCAGAAGTCTCGATTCGTCTTGAGAAATTTCTATGTCTCGTCTCGAATTTGAAAAGATACTTTTTGTATCGTTTTTGAGACGAGACAATAAATTTGTTGAGGACGCGGTGACCCAGATGGACAGCATTCACCTCTGGTAGGTGGGGTCCCTGGTTCGATTACAGCTGCCTCCAAGTGGAATTTGTGGCGGACAAATACCGTGATCATGGTTTTTCTCTGGATACTCTCGTTTCTCCCACTTTATTTATTCCACCACTGCATTCATTTCTCATCATCACCGCCTCTTTTGGCGTAGCCGGCATAATCGTGGGACGTAAAACTGAAAGATTTCATTTCATTTCAATAAATTTCTTGCCTCGTGGGAAAAACTACCTCTTGCTTCATTCCCATCGGTTGCAATACTTTTGTCGTCTTGATAAACGTGGTGGGGGTTGCGCTGCCTCAGTGGCGGAGCAATTCCCTCTGGCGCGTGGGATCCCTGATTCGATCCCAGCTCGCGCGCCAAGTGAGCTTTGTACTGGACAAACACCGTATGCGTGGGTTTCCTCCCACTTTCTTCATTTCCAAGGATCTTATAAAATAGAGGATCTGCCCTTACAACAAAATCTTGAACCCATACGTCACAATTTCGCCACCCCTACTCTGCCCACTCCACTCAATAGGATCGCAATGTTTTGAGCCAACAAACATGGCGGAAACGAAAGTAGCCAATCAGACGATGGCGGAAATGAGAGTAGCCAATCAGGCGTGCCGATGCTCGGTTGTTTTCTGGCTTCATTATTTAATACGATGAAGATACATATGGGCAGATTCTCTATTTTATAAGATCCTTGTTCATTTCACCATTTCATTAATTTCTCATCATCATCGTCTCCTTTAGCCCGTCCGGTATAAGCGCGGGACGTAAAACTCAAAAGATTTCATTTTATTTTTGATAAACGTGGTTCCTACTTCTTACTGTTCACTGTGCTTTTACTTTAACATACTCACAAAGTTGTGTATTCTTACATATGTGCAACTGCAGAAATTCTTCAACGTTTGTTTCGTGTCAGCAAATGCTTCGACGGTCCATCCCTCACGCTTCAACACAAGGTTACAATGGCTGACGGGGGGGAGGGGGGAGGAAGACAGTGTTGAAAACTAAATTAGAGAATTGCAATGAATTGTATAACGTAATTCTTCTTCTCCTCCCTTGCGGTTTCATATGAACAACTTTTACACGAGAGCTCGTGTTGTTGGGAGTCTGTGTTGACCTTGCTTTGAGTTACGAAACAGATTCCACAAGCACAACAATTTGCTTTGCTTGCAGTCGCTGGGATTATGTTATCAAGAAAACGCAATAGATGCATTATGTTGTCTCTAGTTGTGTTTTTTATTTGCTTTTTCTAAAGCAGTGGTTCTCAACCTAATTCCTATCACGATCCCCATTTTATTACATCTTCTTGTCAGCGACCCTCTTATAATTTCTGGTTTGTATTAAGTTTGGTGGGATTTTTAATATACCTACTGCGGAGATCTCATGATATCCTTCTATTTCTATAATAGTAGAATCCATTTCTTGTATATAGTGGATACAGTAACTTCCCTAAAAGCGACCGATTCGTCATACTGTTTCAAAATGAATACCATTGGTCAGTGTTTTTCGCTTATCAGTTGAAATTGATTTGATAATGTGCGTCATGAAGATTGAACCGGACATTGCCGTACCATGCTCAGGTATTTCATTAGCTTTTAATTTTTACTTGTTTCAATATACAGGTTTTGTTGCATTTCCATTTTCTGGTATTTCAATACGCAGTTCTCATTAATTTCATATCGTATCTCTTTCATTTAAATTGATTTTTAAACAAGTCTGCCTCTTAAAAATGTTTAGTAGGCTTATTTTTTGTTGTTCTTAACAGTATGTATACAAATAAAAATATGCCTATCAGAACAAAATTCGAAATAAGATTAAAAAAATATTTTCCGGTATTAGATTCTAATTATATTTATCTCTTCCGCTTACCCCCACTTTCAGAAACCCTGTTATAAAGTAAACCCTACGATAAGAATGGTGGCTCATTGGTAGAGTGCTCGCTTCTAGAAAAAAGGGACATAAGTAGAGAGGGGAAAATCTCGAAAAAAATGGCATTTTAGTAATTAAAAAAGTTTTTCACAGTTTTTTCGCTTTGGATTTTTTAAAAATAAACATTTCAATTTCAATGGAGAAAGAACAATGCATTGCACTTTTCTTGTCCCACAATAACACGGAAAAACATTTAAAAACCGCATTCTGAAGAGGAAAGAGCTGTTCAGAAAGTAAAAGACATTTTGAAATGTAAAAAAAAAAAAAAAAAAAGTAACAGAATAAACAAACGAAACTCTATTATATACATTTGAAAGGTACACTCTTAAGTTATTTTTCCACATAATCACCATGCAAATTAAGGCACTTATCATAACATGACACACAAGTTTTTGAATACCGTCGCAGTAGAAATTTGCCGCCTGCAATTTCAACCACTAGCTTACACCGGCATGCAGTTCGGCGTCAGTATTGAAAGCGTTGTGTAGCGAGACATTTCTTCATCGCTGGGAAAAGGTGGTAGCCACTCGGCGCCAAATCCGGGCTATATTGTGGATGATCGAACACTTCCCATCCAAAACTATCCAAGAGTTCTAGTATTTGTTTGACCGTGTGTGGACGTGCCTCACTCGGCCTTCATTCATTATTCCATGTCGTACACTTCAGGGTCTTCACTACAGCGAAATTAAACTTCCGCTAATTTTAAGAGTTTTTCTGTAATTTCTTCAAAACAAATAAAAATATTCGAAAAGCTGAAACGTAGAGAACTAGACAATACGATTTTGCATGTGATACCTTTACCACAATTCACCTATCTGTTTTTGATATGTCGCTATTTAGAGAACCCGCAAAAAATGTTAAATCTATCTTCAGTTCCAAATCGAAAGCAGATAGATGAGTTGTGATAACGGTATCACATGCAAAATCGTATTGTCTAGTTCACTACGTTTCTGCTTTCCGAATATTTTTATTTGTTTTGAAGATATTACAGAAAAAACTCTAAAATTAGCGGAAATTTAATTTCGCTGTAGTGAAGACCCTTCACAAGCTAGTGATGGATTACAATTGGCTTGTTGTTTTTTTGCCAACAAAAACCTAATCACAGAACGCACTTTACAGAGGCGGAATTTTCTATTACAGAGCACATTTTAACACATCACAAAAAGCACAGTAAGAGTGTCACATTCCTCGCGCTACCATAGCTGGATGCGTACTGAGTGTGGCAACGCTCTGACACCAAGATGGCGTCTGTAGCTCCGTTCACTGTCGCGACAGGCCAAAACGTTTGGAACTTTCTGGATAGCCCTCGTAAATAAATAAGGAAACGGAGAAAATAAGCTACTGGATAGGGAAAAAATAGTGGTTCGCTGGGCGCAATCGGTTCTCAATCAATTGTTCGTCGTTGTATGTCACATCTTTAATCAAACAATTTCAGCACTTCCTTTTACTTTAACGATTAGCGTTCGTACCGTGGGTGCGGGAAACCCCGCATATGATTTGCATCCCACGTTAAACTATAGGTCAATTATACGGCACTGCTACTGAAACGGAACGTTAGATTCAAAACAAACCAGAGGAAATTTAGTCATCCAGATCCTGCATTTTAAAAGCATACACTTTCATTTCAAAAGCTGCTAAAGGTAAACTCAACTGGGTTTCGATCAGTCGACCGTGGAGACCCGGATTTAGCGTCTAGGATACAATTATTACCATTGGTTTAAATTGTAAAACAATTATACAGTATACTCCAAATGCTTTTCTAACCGATATATGATGTAGCTCATCTATCTTGCGAATCAGTAAAACCCAAGGAAAGAAGAGGAAGAACTTAGTAAGAGCTAAGAAGTGTTGGTAGGATCATCGACTATGTTATCAAAATCCTTGTTTTCTTGCCACACTGCTTCTACAACACGCAAGTTCAGTCTGTAGTCTTTTTGTGTTTACGAAGAAGGTGATAACGAGAGTGTGATGTAATAGCGATGGAAATAACTGCTTCATAAGTCTGAAGATCTCAAAAGAGAAATTGAACAGGATCACACCAAGCCTGATCAGAAAACTGAAATATGCTTTGATTATTTATTTGAGTTGAGTTGATTTTAGTTTAGCGTCCCTTTCAGCAGCGAGGCTATATGAGACATGGACCTACTGATTAACGTGGAATCCGAACTACATGAGCTCCCGCCGGGAATCGAACCCGGGTCTCCCATGCCAAATGATTATTTATTTCAAGTGTTTGAGATGTAGGAACATTAACAAGAGAATATAGTGAATTTTTTTTTTTGGAAGAAAGGCAATCAGAAGAGTACCATCTCAGTATTCGTCCGTGACCTGAGTGTTAAAAGTACTCGAAAATCTTGGCAGGATGGTCGATTGAGAAATGAGAAACTGATTAGACGAATAAGCTAAATATTTACCTACGATAAATCGATCTCTGACAAGGTACATTCGCAAAGTGTCCTCTCGGGATTCGTCTAAAATTGATTCAAATGCAAAGTTCTTCGCGGCCCAATGTGTATTGTACTAATTTTAGCGGCCCATACCAGTAATTAACATATTTATGGCTTTCATATATCCGAAATTCAAACATGCACTACTAACTATAACGCTCGGACACAAAATTACTTTTAGTTTCTGTAAATGTAACTAGACATGAATGTAGGCATAGGCATATGCAAAACAAATTGGATCAAGAACTGCTTTTCTGTGACACTTACCCACCCCGGCCATCATATTGGATTCAACTTTCAGTTTTTCAAATGGGAGTAGGTGCTAGTGATACATCAAATTCATGCACAATTTTCTCGGAAGTTCATTGATGTAGTGAGTTTTACCGTAGCTTGCACCGGTGTATGATTGGATTCCGGATATATGAAGACCCATAAACATGCAAATTACCGGTATGGGCCGCTAAAATTAGTAAAATACACATTGGGCCGCGGACAACTTTGCATTTGAATCAATTTTACACTAATCCCGAGGGGAACTTCGCCAATGTACCTTGTAAGAAGACTATAAATATTGTGTTCGTTTTTATCAAGCAAATATGGATTCCAAATTCGTACAGAGGAAAAAAGATCGTGATCTTTAAAATAAAATATCCTCATTACAGAGACTACAGTTACTATTATATACGTGGCTACGAAAATGTTTTCGATGCATGTGCTACACATTTTCGATGTATGGTAAAGGTGATTCGAATCCAGAGGTATCCATTATCCCAAAATTACAATTCTGCCCCCAAATCTGGCTCCCCAAAATTTACCATTATTCATCCCCAAATTTACCTTTTTTCAGTTTGATGGTCTCATTTTCAATGAAAAACTATGTTCCCCAAATAATTTCATGGGCCCCAAAATCTGCCTGTAGGTAACGCTCCTGTTGGTAAGCGATTGTATCATTGTAAGCGATATGTCTCGCCTAATATAGCCTCAGTCCTAAAGAAGAATTATTAACCAATCAACTAATATGCACGTGTATTCAGTGTAGTTTTGAGAATTTTAAAGGTTCTGACCCGCGAAGTTAAAATACCACTAATTTTACAGTAATTATGTGTTATCTTCAAATACATAAAAGATAATCGAAAAGTAGAACAAGACCTCCCTAGACAATATTATGTTGCGTGAAATACCGTTATCATGACTCATTTATCTGCTTTCGATTTCCAGCCATTTAGAAAATCGGCATTTATTTTCGCGTTTCCAAATAACTGCAAACGGAAAGCTACTAGGTGACTCGTGATAACGGTACCTCATGCAAAATAACATCGTCTAGGGAGGTCTTGATCCACTTTTCGATTATGTTTTATCTATTTGAAGATATCACATAATTACTGTAAATTTAGCGGCATTTTAATTTCGCAGTGATACAGACTCTTAACTTTCCCACCTCCCAGTATATGTTCCTAGTTTCAACTTATTAAAATAACTTTAGAGGCAGGCGCACATCCAGAAATTTTTTGTTGGGAGGAGGCCAAACTTTGGGGGAGGGGGTATCCAATACTATACGGGCCACTACGTCTATGTAGTATTGAACAGGTATTATTCTGCACCCGAAAAGACGATAAGTAATTGTAAAATACTTCCACCTATATTTTTGTTAGGAGAGGTCTAAGCTTTGGGGAGGAGGCTCTAATACTACAAGCCACTACGTCTATGTAGTATTGAACAGGTATTATTCTGCACCCGAAAAGACGATAAGTAATTGTAAAATACTTCCACCTATATTTTTGTTAGGAGAGGTCTAAGCTTTGGGGAGGAGGCTCTAATACTACAAGCCACTACGTCTATGTAGTATTGAACGGGTATTATTCTGCACCCGAAAAGACGATAAGTAATTGTAAAATACTTCCACCTATATTTTTGTTAGGAGAGGTCTAAGCTTTGGGGAGGAGGCTCTAATACTACAAGCCACTACGTCTATGTAGTATTGAACGGGTATTATTCTGCACCCGAAAAGACGATAAGTAATTGTAAAATACTTCCACCTATATTTTTGTTAGGAGAGGTCTAAGCTTTGGGGAGGAGGCTCTAATACTACAAGCCACTACGTCTATGTAGTATTGAACGGGTATTATTCTGCACCCGAAAAGACGATAAGTAATTGTAAAATACTTCCACCTATATTTTTGTTAGGAGAGGTCTAAGCTTTGGGGAGGAGGCTCTAATACTACAAGCCACTACGTCTATGTAGTATTGAACGGGTATTATTCTGCACCCGAAAAGACGATAAGTAATTGTAAAATACTTCCACCTATATTTTTGTTAGGAGAGGTCTAAGCTTTGGGGAGGAGGCTCTAATACTACAAGCCACTACGTCTATGTAGTATTGAACGGGTATTATTCTGCACCCGAAAAGACGATAAGTAATTGTAAAATACTTCCAACTATATTTTTGTTAGGAGAGGTCTAAGCTTTGGGGAGGAGGCTCTAATACTACAAGCCACTACGTCTATGTAGTATTGAACGGGTATTATTCTGCACCCGAAAAGACGATAAGTAATTGTAAAATACTTCCACCTATATTTTTTAAATAATATAACTAGATTTTTTTTTTTTAAATAAGAGTACAGATGAAGTGTGAAATTTTCATGCTACATCAATCATTTCCCTGTTAAACAAGTACCGCCTTATGCAGAGTCGTTTTGACGTATGATTAGTATCATGCTAAAAGCCTGACTACCTGTAGGAAACGTATGTTAGTCGAACACTTTAGTATGGCACTAATCATGCGTCATTACGACTCTGCATAAGGCCCGTAGAGTTTTATTGGAAAAGTGTACAAATGTACGTTGAATTAGGAAATTTTTCTTGGGCGGAACCTAGTGGACCACCCGTGGGTTCGCCCCTTTTGGGGGCCCATGAACTATTTATGTAAATCTACCATGTTCATGTCCACATTACGCACTTCAATAATACAACGTAAACCAAGTAAATTTATCTTCACCTGTCGACTATTTGCTCAACTTCCCGCTCCAACTCGGTTTTTATTATATCTGCTCTCTAAATATTTCTTAGAAAAGAACATATTATGACTTAGAAATCTAACATTTGTGTAAAGAATTCCACAGATAAGAAACATGTAAAATGTAAACACAATGTAAATGCAATGTAAACACGTAAAAAAAAAAAAAAAAAGAAAAAGAAAAATCCACAGAACGAAATGTAAACGGAGAGCTGAAAGTCGTAGGATCGCGTGCTGTCAATAACAAATGGAGGAACGTTACTTCGTAAAGACTCCTGACGAAATGCTTGGTAGATAAGCAGGGTCACCACAAGAGAGATTTTTCAAAAATATGGTTTCGTGGATCGGTTCGCTTGTTAAAGATAAACATAGGGTCATTTCCTCACTTTAGGCTTTAAATTGTTGTCTACAATTTCAAGTTACTCGCGAAATGGTTTGAAAATGTATATACAGGTTAGAGTTGGGACAGAATGTAACTGGAAGAGAAGTTCGAGAAGGGTTTTGTCTCTCATGAACGATACTTAATACGTACCAAGGAATAACAGTGAAGAAAAAATGAAATGAAATCTTTCAGTTTAACGTCCCACGCTTGTCCTTTAAGCTAAGGCAGACGATGATTAAAGCAAGTGAATGATGATGGAAGAATTTATGGAATGAGAAACGTAGGAGAAAACGAGAGTACCCCGAGAAAACCACGCACGCGATGTTGTCCATCAGAAGCTTAGACGGGGATCGAACCAGGGACCTCACGCACCATAGATAAGCACTTTATAGGGTGTCTACTGAGTTTCATTTTCAAAATTACAGCATATATCCAGTATAACTATCAGCAAAATTCCTATACCTAATACAATGATTTTTTTTTAAAGTTCTTTAGGAAAATCACACGCTTGATGATTTTAGATTTGTAATTGTTTTACCATCAAAAGATTATTTTATTCTTAATAAATTTAGTTAACTTTTTTTTTAATACAATGATTTTTTTTAACATTTTTAAAGAGCCTCCCAACTCCCCTCACAGCCCTCCACTCCACCCATTGCTTTAAATTTCTAATTATAAAATGTATACAACTCTTGCTTTGGAAAAATTTACAATCTCAATGAATACAAAATTGTTTCTAAGACTATTAAAACAATTGTAAAAAAAAAAAGTACTGTTGACAAATTACCAGTTTCATGATTTTTCCAGTATATGTGGATCAAAATTCCAGTATATTTCCAGCGTAATTCAAGTACTTCCAGTATCAGTACTGCCGTGTCGCGACAAAACGCTGTAACTTGAGTTATATTGTTTTGTCGCTATAAGCATTTTTGAATTTCCCGCCACCGATATTTATATTCACCAGGCCCAGCATTGAGCTGAGTCAAATACTTTTGAAAATATGCCAAAGAGAATTTCGATGTAAGTAGGCAATTAGCCGGTCTGTAGTGACTTTACGGCTCTTTTTCTCAAAACTGCTCCGCCAAAGTTACAGCGTTTTGTAGCGACAGGGCAGCAGTATACACCCTGCTCTACCACTGAGCCACCGTGACCTATTGAAAGAAATGGTGATGATTGATAGACCAAATAAATCCTTGACTAGATGCAAAAAGATTAGAAATTACTAAAAGAACATCATCATATCTCGTACAAGATGTCCTAAGGAAACCAAGAAAATAGTTGTCCGAGGTACACGTACATAGTTGTGGAGAGTAGTTGACAGATCTTCATATGACATAGAATTAACAATTGAGTATAGGAGTACAGGTTGGCTCAGTGGTAGAGCGCCTCAGGTCAAGTAAGTTTGTGGTAGGCTACATGGTGTCCATGTGTTTACTTGGGATTCTTCCTTTTCCTCCCACATTATCATTTCATGAGTTCTCTCATAAGGATTGACTTTCATAACTGTCTCCTTTAGCCCAAAATCTGTGAGAAATTTAAATAAAGATAACATTTCATTTTATTTCAATAGCTCATTATATATGCATTGAAATAACTCAACCTCATATTTGATCCAGAACATTACCTTGCTGTTGTGTTCTCCTGAAATGAATTTCCTAGCATTACCAATATCCAGTGGTATAGCAAGCTCCTCCATGGCTAAGAGGTTAGCGTACGCGCCTTTGGCGTGGGAGACCCGGGTTTGATTCCCGGCGGGAGCTCATGTGTTCGGATTCCACGTTAATCAGTAGGTCCACGTCTCATATAGCCTCGCTGCTGAAAGGGACGCTAAACTAAAATCAACTCAACAACCCAATATCCAGTGGCGTATTTATGATTTTGTTTCGGGAGGGGCTTTGCTAACTTTCGGGGGGGCTTTGCCTGGAAATGTGAAAATTCTGCAAGATATTTCATTTACTTTACTATACTAAGTAAGATTTTGGGGGGGGGCTTAATCCCGGAAGCCTCCCCCCCTAAATACGCCACTGCCAATATACCAAGAAATATTTTGCGTAGTGTTCATCAAACAGGAATGTAACATGTCTTGCTACTGTGTTCAACAAAGAACAATACGCCAGAGTGGAAAAAAAGTTGACACTTTTTAGCATAAAAAGAAAAGCAAAATGCACATGTCGTGATGACGTCTGTGATTTTATTTTCTCCAATTATACTTTTGTTATAATTTTAAAGTGTACGTGACAACAGGAGTGTGATATTGAAAACAACACTTGGAAAGTTGTTGTACTCCATGTATCTATCGTGTGTGCGTATAAACTACCAACAACACCACTTTTTCCCAAGGTCTTCGTGCTCGGTGGCTCGCACGAGAATTACAACGTTCAGCTCAATGGTCGCCACAAGTGCAACGGATACACATCACAACCCACCCTCACAAACAGTTTCTCTTTCGATTCTCAAAGGGTATAAGAACGTACATTCACCTTCAGAAGCAGCACCTCGCGACAGGGGGGGGGGGCAAAATATGCTTTCCCTTATATTGTATTCCCTGACATCGTTACTCTTCATTAAGGTTATGGTCAGCCAGACGGCTTTTGTTCGGTGATCATAGCCAGCACAGAAAATTTTCGTTATTTTTTTGCATTCTTATTCGGAATTCACTGTCTCTTAACTGAAGAAGCTTTTAAATGAAATAAAATTAAATGAAATCTTTAAATTTTACGTCCCACGGTTATGTCGACTAGATGATGAGAAATGGAGGAAATGGTGGAATGAAGAAAGTGGAAGGAAACGATAGAACACCGAAAAATCCCACGCACACGGTGTTTGTCCACCACAAAGTTCACTTGGCGCGAGCTAGGATCGAATCAAGGATCCTTTGCAATACAGGCATGGGCTCATGAAAAGGTACATGTAATATAGCAAAGCAATACACGTATATTAAATACCATACGTAATTTAACAATCATAGAGATGCCCCTCGAAAAATTTCTTCAGGCGCCCATGGCCAGAGGTGAACGCTCTACAACTGAGCCACCGTGGCCCCATGAAGTAGCTTTTAAGTTGTTTATACAATTGGAACTTACATTTTAAGGTGAATTAAAAAAAAAAAAAAAAAACTTCCTGTCATGAAAAGCTGAACAACTTAATCTGGCCAATCCATGGCTTAAGTGGATGAATTCAGGTCCAAATCAGTGGAGATCTAGAAGATAAAAATTGAAGGGGCGGCCACACCCCACACTATGATAGATAAATCATGAGTTTACTATAAACTTTTCTGTCACTTAAAACCCTTCATCCCGACGAAATTAAAATACCGCTAATTTTACAGTAATTATGTGATATCTTCAAATAGATAAAAGATAATTGAAATATGGAACAAGAGCGCTCTAGACAATATTATTTTGCGTGAGGTACCGTTATCACAAGTCATCTAGTGGCTTTCCGTTTTCAGCTGTTTAGAAACGCGAAAATAAATGCCGATTTTCAAAATGGATCGAAATCGAAAGCAGATAAGTGAGTCGTGATAACGGTTTCTCATGTAAAATAATATTGTCTAGGGCGCTCTTGTTCCACATTTCGATTATCTTTTATCTATTGGAAGATATCACATAATTAGTGTAAAATTAGCGGTATTTTAATTTCGCCGGGATGAAGACTCTTAAAACTGGGGAGAGGATTAAGCTAAATCCGCCACTGGTCCAAATCTACTAAAATGTACTTTAACTGTATAATATAACCTTTCAAGTTTCGATGGTCAAGCTCCCTAAATCTTCCCGACTAGACTCTTAGTCAATTACATAATATACTGGCAGAAGTTTGAATTTTATACATATCCGTACGTCACGTTACATGGCATGAAACTTACATCATGGCTCTAGGCGGCCAGATCTCTTGTTGGTGAGTCGGATGTATTAGCATCGGAAAAGGCTAATAGGGCATATTTGGTGCATCTACTAAGAAACATAGCATTTTACGCAAAAATGATTAAACTACACTAAATTGAATTTAATTACGTAAATGAAATTGCAAAAATTTCAAATCTAGTTTTCATTCAATTAAAAAAGGGGCAAAAAAATAATTTGGGGCGGGCAAAGCCCACTCTAGCCCCTCCCTGGCTACGGGTCTGGCTTCTGAATATAGAAGTATTAGGTAACCTTGAGGTGTATGAATCATGAAGTCGGTAACATGAAAGATACCATACTAATACTTTAATATATATATACATCTCTTCTTTTTTTTAAAAAAGAAATGACTCGTGTGTTAGTAACCTTTGCGAGAAATCTTAACAAGCTAAGTAATGTTTTAATTACACCTCTTCCACGTTCTTAGCTGCAAGTAATTGCAGGAAAATATACAATTTTTCAAAACATCTCATCCATAACTTTTTTAATTAAAGGAATATTCATGACCTGCCATTTAATATATCCACACAATTTAATGGAAGTTTTCGTTGGTTCACCAGCAGGATTATCTTATATAGAATGTTTCAAAATAACACCGACGTTTGGGAGGTGATTCCTGACACCATCATAAGACAAAAAGTATAGACCAACCTGAGTGCACAAATACAGTGAAACCTGTCTTTAGCGAATCGAGCGGGACTCGCAGAAATTTCCGTTAAAGTCAGGTTTCCGCTTAATGGAGGTAGACGCTATCTTTTTTTTTTTTTTTTTTTTTTTAAATAAGTGCTTATAACGGACATACTGAGAAAATATTGTACGTACGTTGTACGTACCTTTTTCAATTACAATGCTTCTTTTTTCTACGAATTAATACACAAAAAATTTAAAATTAATACAAAATATGCTATGCACATGTTCTCTTTATTTTTGCAGTTGTCAAGCAGAGTTTTCTGTATACATTGCTGCTTAGCTGTTCTGAGAAACTACACTGAGTAAATCAGAGTCATTTTTCCGTAAGGAAATTGTTGCAGTTCCTTTAAACTTCTGAGATCATCTTGATACGTCTTTATTCTACACTCTTTTTATTCCTCTATATTCTACACACCGTATTCCTCTTCTTCTTCCACCTCGTCTTCTCCTTCCGACTTTCCGTTTCATTCTTGATTAAGGTGAGGGGACTACGGACAAATTGTGGGGATGAATATGAGTAGTGCTTGGGTAAGGTCAACAATGGCCAGAAAAATTTAACAAAAGAACGAAGAATTTATCGCAGACATGTAATGTATATATTTACCCTCTCACAGAATGTCAAAACATTTTCTAAACGCTGGAGTCTGGAACTCTGAATTTTCCGTTAAAGGCTTATTTTGCTTTCCATTGTCCGCATAACACAGTTTCCGCTTAATGGAGGGACTTTTACACGTTTTCCACTCCAAAATTCATGGGACCGTGAAATATTTCCGTTTAAGACAGTTTTCCGTTTAATAAAGGGTCCGTTGAAGGCAGGTTTTACTGTACTTCCTTTCGGAGTTATAGGCTGCTGAAAATATGAAAAAAAAAAAAAAAAAGAACTTTAAGATCCATAGCTCCAAAACTATGGGACCTATCGTAGTCGGGTCAAGACTTTACTTAGGAACTAATAGTGCGCTATCCAAATATAGATTTTCAGATTCCTATGGTACTCATGCAGCAATTTTTATAGAAGGAAGTTGGCTACGGACATATAATTTGAAGTACTCACCAACTACCTCTATAAAAATTGTTGCGGAAGTAGCGCAGGATTCTGAAACTGCGATATTTGGATGAGGCACGTACTAGTTCCTAGCTGAAGTCTTGACGCGACTACGGTAGGTCTCATAGTATTGAAGCTATGAACCTTTAAGGTATTTTTCATGTTTTCGGCAGCCTATAACTGAAAGGAAGTATTATGCACCCCGGTTGATCTATACTTTTTGTCTCATCTTGGTGTCAGGAATCACTTCCCAAACGTTGTCGGTGGTTTTGAGACACATTGTATACTACGCATATTTCGAAGCTCCTTAAGGATACCAGTACCAGTTAAGGATTATCTAATGTACTATGCATATTTCGAAGCTCCTTCAGGATACCAGTACCAGCTAAGAATTATCTTATATACTATGCACATTTCGAAGCTCCCTTAGGCTACCAGCACCGGTTAAGGATTATCGCTAATTTTGCTTTATAATGAGAAAGTGGAGTTAAGTAAAATACAATTGGACATCATTAGATAATGGATATAAAAGTAATCTTTACATGAAAGAAATGGCCAACTATTACACGTGACCAAATTACTGTTGTCTACGAGGGGATACCTACGTTTCTTCATACATCAAAGCTACTCCTCAATTTCACTTGTGATATTTTGAGGAGCCCCCTGATGTTTCAATCAAATATGACCGTCTAAAACCAACATTTGTGCAACACATGATGTCCTAACACTTCTGGAATATATAACTCTTGCAAGTCATTTGCACTTCATAGATCCAGGACATATTTCACATGTCTATTGCCGGAGATTCATCAACACTAATTTCGGCAACTGAATACAGGGGTTTCATTACATTATAAACGAAATTATCCACGTTTTTTACTCTCTAACGCCACTGACCTCTCTTCAAAGTGATAAACGATTTTAACATTCACTTACGTAATTAACAAATAAATCTGTAATTTTTCCCATCTGTATTCAGAGAAATTGGAAGTTATTTTGAGATTTTTCTTTTACCTTTCACTCGCATAAATTCACCTTTCACCCTTCATTTCACTTTTCTCCATTGTTAATAAATCTTAAAACATGACTTTATGAGAAGCAAAAGACTGACGATCGGGATTTCCTCTCGTATACATATTTCACAATTATTCCATTCACTTTTTTCTTTCTTTCATGCATCTATTCATAAATTGTTTCCTGAGCATAGCACGTACATAAAACCTAAAAACAAATAATTCTTACCTGGTAATGCCAGGTTCAATTCCCACTGTTATACGTGGGTCAATCAGAAAGTTAGTTGCACTCCTTTGTAAATATTTTCCGTCAAAGGCTATTTTGATGAAACTGTATGGCAACACTGCAGACATGTAGCTGTATCGTGTGACGTAGCGGCTTTCACGAGGCAGGTGGAGGTGTTCTGATAATCAGTCGTAAACATGTCTTGAGAGCTGCAAGTGGCGTCCAAATTGGAAAAGTGTGCAGTGATTCGTTTTTTTTGGGGGGAAGGGGGGCGAAAAGGTGTAACTGCACTGAAATTTATCGGCAGTTGCATGAAGTGTATGGTGAAAATGCAATGTCACGGCAAGCTATCGCAAATGGTGCAACATGTCTGAGAACAGACGAACCGATATTGACGATGCTGAGCGCGAAGGATGACCATCAACTGTGGGATCATCGACCTTATAGCCCAGACCTTTCACCGTATGACTTCCATGTGTTTGGTCCCATGAAAGACGAACTTTCAAAGCGACGATACCATTTGGATGACGAGTTGAAAGCTGCATCCCAAGAATGGTTATCGGGCATTGGACTGGATTTCCTTGCAGAAGGCATAAAAAACACTTGTACCACGCACTGACAAATGCTTAAGAGTCTTCATCCTGGCGAAATTAAAATACCGCTAATTTTACAATAATTATGTGATATCTTCAAATAGATAAAAGATAATTGAAATATGGAACAAGAGCGCCCTAGACAATGTTATTTTGCGTGAGGTACCGTTATCACAAGTCACCTAGTGGTTTTCCGTTTTCAGCTGTTTAGAAACGCGAAAATAAATGCCCATTCTCAAAATGGCTAGAAATCGAAAGCAGACAAGTGAGTCGTGATAACGGTTTCTCATATAAAATAATATTGTGTAGGACGCTCTTGTTCCACATTTCGATTATCTTTTATCTATTTGAAGATACCACATAATCACTGTAAAATTAGCGGTATTTTAACTTCGCCGGGATGAAGACTCTTAAATAACGGAGGTAATTACGTTGAAAAGTAGATTGTGAATGCAACTTTGAGATACAAATAAAGTTATTCTAAAATGTCTATCCTGTTTTATTTTCTTAAGCAGTGCAACTAATTTCTGACTCGCCCTCGTATAACCCGAATTTCAGACCACGATATTCTTCCTTGGAATTGAACTCCTGCATAATCGCACGACTCGGGATTCTGTGTCTGATAACGGCGTATATAGTTCGGACTCCTCAATACACTGCACGCGTAATATAGAGCACCACATCCTCGGTTTTATATACATTGTTTACATAAACCGAAACCTTCTTATTACTAGACTTCGGATTTTTGCATATTTGCATGTTTTTTTCCTGATGTGATATTGATATGCTCTTTAAACCGAAATGCGTTTCAGCTGTTTTGGGGTAAAATAGTAGAGTTTTATAGCGCATATATTTGCATATTTCGGAGGTTAGTGCATGTTTATGTTGTTATTGCATATAAATGCATATTTAAAGAAACGATCAAATTGATAATTTTTAATGTGCAATAACTTTCGTCATAAATGGAATTCCAAGATTCTAATATAAATAGACTCAAGACCTTGAAATGGTTCATTGTTGTCGGTTTCGAATATCTTCCAAGGTCATGTAAAAAGAAAATAAGAAAGGGGTGAATGATTGATCCTCCCGGCAGATACATGATTGACACCTTTTTTTAAATAGAAAATATAAATAACGGTGTCAAATCACATACAACAAAATTTCCACCTACAAAAAGTTAAAGTTGCTACCGTTGTGTGTGTGTGGATTTGAAATTGTGTAGTCCTGTGGCAGGACAAAAATACTGAAAGAAAAATCTAGAAATTATTTCCTAAAACATGGTCCATTAAGTTGTAGTGCATTTTCATACTGAATTTTAACTAGCTCAGAATTTTGTCCAATTTTTGTCCATTTTTGTCCAACCTAGAACAAATTTTGTACGATTCAAATTAATAAAGGGAGAACATTTCAAAATTTGGGCCACTTTGACAACCTGTAGTGCGACATTTTCAAATTTGAAATTTAACTATTTCAGAATTTTGTTCATTTTTGTTCACCCAAGATTTTTTTTTTTTTTTTGTAAAATTCAAGTAAACGAGGTAAGGCCATTTAAACATTTGGCCACTTTGATGACCTGTAGTGCGAGATCTTCAAATTCGAAATTTAACTATTGTGCTGCCAAAATGTCTTGAGCCGTGGCAAAAATGCGAACTAAAGCTCACACACCCACGCGTTGAGCCAATAATGGTTCAGCTGTTGCTAAGCGAGAGAAAGCGAGTGGAAGACCTTCAGCCGATAGCAGCGCTTGCAACGGAAGACTAGGGATCAAGTCAATGTGGTATATTTATAGCTCACAATTTTGTCCTATTTTCGTTCACTTTTGTCCACCCAAGAAAAAAATTTGGAAAATCAAATAAACGAGGGAGAGCCGTCTAAAAATTTGGCCACTTTGATGACCTGTAGTGCGACATCTTCAAATCTGAAATTTAACTACCTCAGAATTTTGTCCAATTTTTGTCCACCTACCAAAAGAATTTGTAAAATTCAAGTAGAAGAGAGAGGACCATTTCAAAATTATTCCATTTCGATTACCTGTACTCAGAGATCTTTAAATTTGAAATTTAACTAGCTCACAATTTTGTCTAATTTTCGTCTATTTTTTTTTTCAACGAAGAAAACTTTTTGTACCATTCAAATAAACGAGGGAGACCTACTTCAAGATTTGGCCACTTCAATCATCTGTAGTGCGACATGTTCAAAATCTGAATTTTAAATAGCTCATAATTTTGTCCGATTTTAGTACATTTTTGTACCACCAAGAAAAATTATGTAAAATTGAAATAAACGAGGGAGGGCCATTTGAAATTTTGGCCACATCGATCAGTGTGGCATGCTCAAATTCAAGTTTTAATAAGCTTAGAATTTTGTCCAATCCTTGTACCACAAACAAAACATTTTGTACCATCCAAATAAATGAAGAAGGTCATTTTAAAATTTGGCTACTTCGATCACTTGTAGTGTGACTTTCCAAATTCGAATTTTAATTAGCTCGGGATTTTGTCAATTTTTGTACATTTTTGTACTAACAAGAAAAATTTTGAACGCTCAAATTAACAAAGGAAAGCCATTTCAAAATTTTGGCCACTTTGTTCACCAGTAGTGTAACATCTTTAAATTCTAATTCTAACTAGCTTGGAATTTTCACTGATTTTTGTAGAGTTTTTACCATCAAGCTAGTTAAAATTCAAATTTGAAATATTTCACCACAGGTGAACGAAGTGGCCAAATTTTTAAATGTCCGTGCCTGGTTTATTTGAATGATGAAAATTTCTCCTGGTGGTAAAAATGTTCAAATATTCAACAAAATTCTGAACTAATTAAAATTCGAGTTTCAAGATGTCTCACTACAGATGATCGAAGTGGCCAAATTTTGAAATGAACCTTCCTCGTTCATTTGAATGGTATATATATATATATATATATATATATATGGGTCATTTGCAAATAAATTGGCTTTTTGGAGACTAAAAACGGCGAAACTTAAATAATTAAACTATCACTCTTATAATTAGCACTCATCATACCCACTAAAAATTTAAACCCTTCATGGTCGAGGCCAATTCATTTATTAAGATTTTCACTATTTTTACAGCAAAAAAGAGAAATCCATGCATCAGGAGAATGACAGCGAAGCCAGGAGAATGACAATTTTTTTTTTTAATTTTATGTTTATAACTGGCAGCCAGAGACTTACATATCCTTAAGCGTTAATATAAAGTTAATCTTTAACTATAGTTAAAAAGTAACGAGTCAGAGCGTGAAAAAAGTTTAAAATTATATTATTATATAAAGAATAGGGAGAACATAAAATAATAAAGCGATATGTATGACATAATACTTAGTTTTAATTACAAGATGCATACAAACGTATATAATATATTGTTTGTTTTAGAAAATGATATATAACAGTAACATCACAGTCGTTCAATCTAATTTAAATTCACATTTCTGTGTACGAAACTAGGAACAGCAACATGCTATCTTAAAGAATATAGCCTATGACACAAATTCTAATCTGAAATCCGACAGCTATAAGACAAGAAGTCTCAAAATAAACATGCCGTTTCATCATACAAGCTTTGTTTGTTGGAAAGTATACATTTTATTCAATTTATATATTTTTCACATAACTTTTATAAAACAAGATCTTACCAAAAAGAGTGTGACTTTTGTCCGTATTCAATAATAAATGAAAGAGACCGATCATTAGCTTTTATAATACTATAGAAGCAAATGTATTATTAAATTTAAAAGAACTCACACAAAGTACTTGTTTACCATTCTATACTTAAAGTTTATAGAACTCACGCTGTCCTTTTAAAATAATTTCTGGTTGTGGAAGAAGTTCCGTAACTTCATGAACATTAATACTGTAAGTAATACCATTGAGGTTCCTTTTCCATAGTCTCGTGTCTTTATCACATTGAATAATATACTCAATATTCACTTCACCATCCTTCACATCACTTCTACACAGTGCAATGTACTGGAATGACCTTTTCCTACTCTTTATATTAACGCGAATAAATTTTCCCTCTTTAATGCGTCCCGAAGTAGTAACGTTTGCACTACTATAAATGTCTTCAACTCTGAGTTTCTCTTTGGTTGGAATTTGAGAATTAGAGTACTGGCCTAATTCATAGTGATAACAATAGACTGTACAAGCAAAGCAAGATAGCATTCTCATTCTGAGTAATCGTCTGTTACTTGTGTCTTTTTCAGTGACCACTTGGTGTACAGACATGGTTTCTTTAAATTTTTTTACCTTTCTCCTGGATAATTTGCGCTGCATTTGTTTAATATCATCCGATGGTATCTCTTCAATGATTACACTTTGCATGCTATCTTTTAAACACTTGACTAAAGCTGCTGAGTTTGCAATATCCTTACCCTGTGCTACTATGTTGTCTGCCACTCGTTTGCACGTGCCTCCAATGCCATATGGTGCGCCTTTACCATGACCAGCTTCATGATAGTTCCAGGTGGCTTTAGATATGTTTGGGTACATTTCAAAAAAATCACTGCACAAAACACTAAACATCAAGTTATTCCTATATTGAGTAACAGGGCTGTCACTCTTGAAATGGATTATATATATAGTCGAAAGCAGTTTCTTCATCACTGATTGAAGCTGGGCCCAAATCGCCGGTACTCCATGTAGAAGGTTACTGCAAAGAGTACAAAAACTTTGTATATTAATGTTAGACTCACTTTTGTCGCGGGCATAAACGACCACCGTGTGCATTGACAGTTGTTGTCTTGATCCTCCAAAGTTAAATTACTGTGTTTCTTCTGAATACTTACATGCATAATTCTCACTAAAATCCATGTGAATTATTGCTTCTTTTTGAGTTATGGTCGGTTTTTGCAATCTCAAACTATTTTGTTGGTGTCTTACTCGAGCCACATGCTTCAAAAATTCATCTACTGTTTCTATTAACTCATTTCCTATTTTTGAAACAGTCGTATTTATTTTTTTTTAACAACTGTTTTCACTGATTTGACCAATTCATTGCTATCTGTATAATTTTCAGTTTTTGTGATCCATTTTGAATATTCGGCTTCATGATCATCAAATTCCTTGAAAATGATTGTTTTCTTGTTGCATCTTTCACATTCTCTTAATAAACATTGTTCCTCTTGCGAGTCACAGCAAATTATTTCTAACACTGAGTCTGGTTTTAACACATCTAAATAGCCATATGCATAGAGAGCTTTGATTAACATTCCCATATTTGAATGCTTCAAACATTGCACATCCCTCTTTCACCGATAGTCATTTTCGTCACC
The DNA here is from genome assembly GCF_964235325.1 of Thermobia domestica. NCBI lineage: Eukaryota > Metazoa > Arthropoda > Insecta > Zygentoma > Lepismatidae > Thermobia > Thermobia domestica. Next base: position 3,596,954 of record NC_137469.1, read on the forward strand.
CATTTTGGCCGGTACCAGGTAAATGTGCTATAGCTGATATATTTCCTTTTCGGGTTATCTCTCAAGTAATGTTACTTTGTATATAAGGTGGTCATGTTATCTTCCAATACTCTTCGAGAACTGACATAATCCTTTTTTTTCCTGGGAATATTCTACTGATATTGTCTTGCTCGTAAAACGAGATGATATCCTGTTGAAGCTTCAGAGTAGCTGTCTTACGCACTCTGGTGTTTTCTGCCTCTAACATTTTTACGCGCCCTCCCTTCAGAAATCTAGCTGCGGACAACATCCGATACTTTTTAAATATTTTTCCTCGGGTTATTAAGTGTAACATTCGTTTTTTTCTTTCCGAACCCCCACCCTTCATTGTCTCAACTGATTGTGTTAACTGTTGATTAATAACTACACCAAAGAGAGGTCCTTTTCTTATTTCACTCTTATTTCTTGAAGCTATGAGCTTTCCTACTTTCTTTCTTGGAGTTAAAAATGATTCTTTGTTTGAGCTAATTTCCCTAGAAGATTTCGTTGTCAATCTTTGCAGCCGTTTCTTGCATTTATCCAACTTTCTCTTCAGACGTTTAATCACTTCATCTTTTACTCTCAACTCGCGATTTTTTCTCTTCTCACTTTCTTTTTCTCCTGTTCTGTTGTCTTTATAATTTCTGCCACAATTTCTGGGGAATGTAGAACATCCTTGCGTTCCGAAGCACTGTCTGGTGGGATAATATCACAAGAAATAGTCATAGTACTTGCTACCCTCCGCCTTTGTCTCATTCTTGCTGTGTTTTGAATCTTATGTTTTATCTTCATTCGCTTTTCCCTTTCTGACATTTCTTTGATGAGCTTAACCTGTCCTTTCTTCCGTCTTCTTTGGTATTTCATTCTGGATTTTTCTTTCAATTCTGCAGCGAAGGAAGGACACTCCACAGCCTTTAGCTTCAGTATCTTATATCTTCGACGTTCAGCTTCCCCTTTTTTTCTGAAGACGCTCTTCATTACTTTGCTTCTTTCTCGCCATCTGCAAGTGACAAGGAAGTCCACTTCAGATCCCTTATAAGTAACGTCTGGGCGCTCTGACGTCTGATCACGTAGTAGTTGCCATTCTCCTGGCTAGTCAGTCATTCTCCTGGCACGAAAATTCCAGGAGAATGACGGCTTAATTATGACAGGAGAATGACATTTCGCTAACATGTCGTTAAAGTCTTATACCGTATTTATCTGTTACATGAAATGATGTACTCATTTTAAACATACCTGTTTTGTCTCTCTTAAGAAAGCTAATTAATTTAGATATTGTAAAAAACAAACTAAAATGTCATACCAGAAGAATGACTGGAAATGCTGCAAAGAATCACACACCTACTTCGCAGTACACTTACTCAGAAACTGGCTGACGCAATAGGCAGGTTGAACAGTGTGGCCAATATCACAGATATAGAAGGTACTATCTATATAAAAATGAACTCTTACGATTTTGTACATATAATCAAATGTGATCTTGAAAGAGACGAGAAATTACCCAGGAGAATGACAGAAATATTAAGGACAGAGTTTGATGTTATAGAAATTATTATAAAAGTATTTTTCTTGCTTTTTCTTTTTTGAATTGGAAAAGTGTAATATATTTCAAATATTGTATGAGAAAATTATGAAATAGAATTGACATTAAAAGAAAATATACAAAAGTTATTAGTAATATTTGTACATAGGGACACCCAGGAGAATGACATTTCTATTCATCTTCCCTCTCAAAATATATTAAATCATTACGAACTATGTAAAAAATACCGATTACCAGATTTATATATTTATAAATAATATGTCACTCGAAAAGAACTCATCTTTAAAAACAATCTTTTAACTTACTATTGAAAGACTTCAAAAGGCCAATCTATTTGCAAACAACCCATATATATTAGATATATCTTTTTGTTAGTGGTTCAAGAATGTAAAAAAATGGACAAAATTCTAAGCTTGTAAAATTCGAATTTGGAGGTGTAACACTACAATTAATGAACCCTCTGAAACAATGGATTGAGGTCGAGAGATGTTAACAATTCAAGGAGAAAAATATTTTGCAAAGTGTGTGCTAAACAAGTAATGTTTCCAAACTAAGTATGCTTGTTTTCAGAAGAGGACATATCCATATTGTTCGACAGCAAAAACTTACACTTCAGTAGCGCCCTATTTTTTGGGCTTCTTATATAACAGTTTCAAGTCTGGTAAGGAGTTCTATAGTTCTACAAATATGAAACAACCCAGTGTTTTATTTATTTATTTTTTTTACTCCACAGAGATCATCCCAAAGAAATCCTTTAAAAAGGTTTTTCGGGAAGAAATGAACAACCCTTTTGAAAATATGCTCTACAATTAATTAAAATATTTTCTTTACAAAATCTAAAACTTGTCGCAGCAGTTACTTTTTGAGATAAGTTATCGAGTTTTCCTTTAAGAATTTATGAGATTATTTAAATATAAGCGTGTGTTGCTTTGATATGCACCTCAGTCTCTCGAAACGTAAATTTCCTACTAAGTCTTCTGTTATGTTTTCGATAACTTTACCTTCTTCTCATTCATGCTTCATATCTCGCTCAAATCAGTTTATTCCATTTAAAGTATGAATATTATGCATTGTAAATTCTTAGTGTTTTTAATGGACAATGTTACGCTAGAAGAAAATATTCTAGGATTAACACATAATTGGATACAAAAAGGAATTTGAAGTGGATTTATTTTCTTTTAAACAAGAACATAAGGTCTTGAATGCAGGCTTTTAATACAGTAAAAAGACCCCTTACTAAACGGAAATATTTCACGGTCCCATGAATTTAAAGGTAAAAAAAAAGTGTTAAATTTTCTTCATTAGTCTGAATCTGTGTTGCGAACAACGGATGTTAAAATATACTTTTTAACGGAAATTTTCAAGTTCCGGAATGCAGCGTTTAGAAAAATTTTAGACATTCTGTGAGAGGTTAGGTGTATGAACTACGTTGTCTATAAAGGTCTTCGTTTACTTGTTACCCTACACATTTAATCTATAGTCTACCGCCGTATAAGGCCCTAGATACCGTGCAACTTTTTGAACGAAGTGCAATTTATATAGTAATTTCCAAACCAATAACTATTTTTCTAGCTGGTCTAGAGACATGGAACAATGAGCATAATATACACAATAGATCAAAGGGAGCCAAAAGTACAGGGGGAGCACTGAAAAGTACATAGCATCTACTTTTTGTCTTGACCTTGGAAAATGTATGTAGGCTTTTTTTTTTGTTTACTGTAAGTTTTATGTGTATGAATTTGTAGCATAACTAAATACTGTATTTTAATAGGGTATATATAACATTTTATTTTATCTCCCTATGTCCATTATTTATTTTTTTGCATAGATCTATCTCCGTTAACTTTAAAATCTATAAGAGAAATTTTTACGAGTCCTGTTCAATCTCGCTAGTCAGGTTTCACTATATGTTTATGTCAGAAAAGTTTATTTACTTCTCTGAGTATATTTATTCTTTATTCACAAATACTTGGCGCATTCTAGTTTTTATTAGTTAGTATATATATATATATATATATATATATATATATATATATATATATATATATATATATATATATATGGGGGTAGATGTATTTCAATTTCACGTACTGAGCTGTTTGAACCCGAAGAAACCAAATGTATTCAAGAAGCCGTGGATATTGAAAACATTAAGAGCGAACTTGCGTTTATCAATACTCATTTCAGTTCAATTTCAAAGATCATAACGTGATGAGAAGAGCGATGATTAGGACTTTGTAGTGCATTTGAGCTGTTTTATTCAATAACGAAATAGATTGCGCCAAAACCAATCGGACAAACATTTTTTTTCGAAAAGCACAGTCAATAGACGCGAGAAAACCTGGCATAAAATTCTTGTCTAATACAAATAAAGTTTTCCTGGAAACAACGGTTTAGGAATTACAGATTTATCGGCAAGTAACATTGCTTCTGTGAAATACTGACCCTTAACAACCCAAGACACGGAAGGAACATTTCCGATGTACAATAATGTTTTGCCAGAAAATACCGAAAACTATATAGTTGTCTATTGTAGCATGAATGCATCATAGTTGTACACCAAGTATATGTAGTTCAAGTAATACAACTTTTTTTCTCTAAAGATAATAAAACTTCTCGCTAACTTTAGCTTTTGATTGATGCATATTTATCCTTTCTAGTGCATATTTGCATATTTTCAGTGCATATTTTCGTGATTTTTAGCGCATATTTGCATGCATATTTTGCCGTTTTTTAGTGCATATCGATCCGAAGTCTACTTATTACACCCAAACTGCATTTATTTTGAAGAATACCCCAGCCCTAAATTCATTAAGAGTATCCGATTTTACATTATTAATGCGGCGTTTACCCAACATAGAGACAATACTCTTAATGCATCGTGTTTAAAATTTTATTTTTGACATTAAACATACAATTCACGATGAGAAGAAAAAGTATTAATTCTTCGTATAATTCATGACTAAGACCAATGGCGTACAGAGGATATCATCAAGGAGGGTTCAAGCACACAATCTAATATCCTTTCAGGGCACGCGTTATTTTTGTGTATCTATCTATCTATCCATCTGTTTAAATAAAAATCAAAATAACTATGTTTGTGACAACTTTTGAACCACCCGACCGATCTCCATCAAATGTCCAATATAGATGAGGTTAGGGCCTTGGATGTTTTTTTATTATTTCATTTTGACGGTACAACTTACGGCAGAGGGGGGAAGGGTTGATATATAAACATAATAGAAAATGACCGATATTAGTGTTAAATCCATAGTTGTCGGGATTGCTAAGAAGGAAAGTGACACTTCCCATGCCGTTTAAATCCAAATTCAGCTCCCATTTGTACTCCTAAGCGGGGGATGGTGACATGTAAAAATAATTAAAAATGACTGATATTAGTGTCGAATTCATAATTTTTTGGAATCCCTAAATTGATTGGTGACAGTTTTGGTACCCTTTATATCCAAAATGATATGTATTCTCCCCGTGCGAAGAATGGGCATTCTGCTATATATATCGTAACGTACTGAATGTTTATTTTTCCATAACATGTTGCTTAAGGCGAGGGTTGAAATTCCGAAACCCCTCTTGTGAATGCCATTGACTGGGCTCCCATATTTCTAGACTGAGAAGCTGAGACATTTTATGACACTGTATAGTATATGTATAGTTATGCAGCTGATTCTTAATAATAATAATAATAATAATAATAATAATAATAATAATAATAATAATAATAATAATAATAATAATAATAATAATAATAATAATAATAATAATAAAAATAATAATAATAATAATAATAATACAAAATATGGTTAGATTCAGCTGACGATGAGAATCCAAACCTGAAATCAGTCAAGAGGGCGAGCAAAACTTGAACGAATCAATCAAAGAATGCTATACTTTCATCAATCAATTACGGAACACTAACGGAATTAATCAATCAAGGGACGCAAACATTTAATTAATCAATCAAAGAATGCAAAACATTAATCAATCAACTAGGTGACGCTAATTGAATTAATCAATCAAAGGACGCAAAAAATTAATCAATCAATCAATCAAAGGGCGCAAAACATTAATCAATCCACTAGGTGACGCTAATTGAATCAATCAATCAAGGGTCGCAGAAATTTAATCAATTAGTCAATCGAAGGACGCAAAACATTAACCAATCAACTAAGTGAATCAATCAATCAAAGGACGCAAAAATTTAAAAAATCAATCATAGAATGATAAACTTGAATCATTCAATTAAGAGACGCTAAATTTAAAACGCTATATTCTAAGCAATTAATTACAGGACACAAAACCCAAATCAATCATTCAAAATGCATACATCTGATTTCATAATTAAATAAAAATAAAAATAAAAAGGTTTTCATGCATGAAGAAAGAAATCAAAAGCTAAATTCCATTCTACTGATACAAGAGAGTTAAATTCGTTGGAATTTGGAACTCCCACTGTCTGTACGCCCCCTAAAAGGAAGATGAGCGTCTACTTACTGTAAGCAGAGGCGTTGCTGTCTTGCACCATCGTTGCAGCACGAGATAAAACATCCAATGGGGATTCGGCTGCCTCCATTGACGGATTCCCTGACAAAAATACAAGAATAATAAGAATACATATAATTCTCACTACGTATACATCACAACATTATTATTATTATTATTATTATTATTATTATTATTAATAATAATAATAATAATAATAATAATAATAATAATAATAATAATAACGAAAGTTCATATCCCTGATACCTTAACCCAGTGATCGCCAAACCGGCGATCTCGAGTTCTAGTAGCTCGCGGGGACATTTTCGGTAGATCGCGTTAACGTTCCGGTTTGCTAACCTTAATTCCTTCTACTGAGTTGGCGCTAACGACAGGGGGCGCTGACGACAACTGCTTGTTTCTCCGCGTAAATGCCATTGTCAGCCTCATCTCAGTTGATTGTATACGCGTGGAGTAGTTGTGCACGTTGTTTTTCGTGTGTATAATAGACATTTGCTAAACGTTATGTTTTTCGTGTGTATATTAGACATTTGCTAAACGTTATGTTTTTCGTGTGTATATAGACATTTGCTAAACGTTATGTTTTTCGTGTGTATATTAGGCATTTGCTAAACGTTATGTTTTTCGCGTGTATATTAGACATTTACTAACTTGGATAGTTTGAATTCATATTTACTAGATACGTAAGTTTATAGGCAATAAACAAATGTAAGATTAAAAAAAAAAAAAAAAAGATTGGTAGTTCTTTTGGTTGGAAGCTCACAGTAGGATTTGAAAACGATATGGCAGCTCTAAAGTTTCATAAGTTTGGCGACCACTACTCATAATCCCTCAGTGTCGATCTACATATGAAGTTTGATCTCGCCTTCTTCAAATGCTTCCGATCTACTTATATGGCAGTGATCGATCTCCCTTTCTTCACTTTCGATTTGCTTAAGAGTCTTCATCCGGGCGAAATTAAAATACCGCTAATTTTACAGCAATTATGTGATATCTTCAAATAGATAAAAGATAAACGAAATGTGGAACAAGAGCGCCCTAGACAATATCATTTTACATGAGACACCGTTATCACGACTCACTTATCTGCTTTCGATTTCGAGCCATTTTGAAAATCGACATTTATTTTCGCGTTTCTAAACAGCTGAAAATGGAAAGCCCCTAGGTGACTTGTGATAACGGTACCTCACGCAAAATAATATTGTCTAGGGCGCTCTTGTTCCATATTTCAATTATCTTTTATCTATTTGAAGATATCACATAATTACTGTAAAATTAGCGGTATTTTAATTTCGCCGGGATGAAGACTCTTAAGTGGCACTGTTGTCATCTCTCCTTCTTCACATGCTTCAAACATCACTACGTGGTAGTGATTTTTTTTTTCAGTGCAATGTTTAAATTGGCATAAGTTCTAACTTATTTAATATATTCGGGTCGGAATTGTCTCATCTTAGAGGGGCCGCGGTGGCTCAGTGGTACAGCATTCACATCTGCTGCTTGGGGTTTCGGGTTCGATCCCAGCCCCCGTCAAGTGAACTTTGTGGTGGCCAAACACCGTGTGCGTGGGTTTCCTCAGGGTTCTCCCGTTTCCTCTCACTTCCTTAATTTTACCATTTCATTCATTTCTCATCATCACAGTCTCATTTAGCCTAGCCGGCATAATTGTGGGACGTAAAACTCAAAGATTTTGTCTCATCTTAGAGTATGCTTTGGGAATGTGAGTTAAGGATCTAAATCTTAAATACCCTTCGGTACGTAGGGTACAATGACGACTTAAATCACGGCGTCACTGAGAATTAAATACTCGTAATACAGAATTTTATTATGCATCTTATATAGTGCATCTGCACGTCACCATTTCCATACATGTTCATTCATTGCTTATTTCAAAAATACTGAAAGGGCATGGTAGCTCAGTGGTAGAGCGCCTACCTCTGGTGCGTTGGGTTCCTGGTTCAATCCCCGGTCAAGTAAGTTTGTGGTGGACAACATCGTGTCCGTGGGTTTTCTCGGGGTACTCCCATGTCCTCCCACTTTCTCACTCCACCAATACTTCCATTCATTCACTTGCATCCCGGCGAAATTAAAATACCACTAATTTTACAGTAATTATGTGATATCTTCAAATAGATAAATGATAATATGGAACAACAACGCCCTAGACAACATTATTTTGCGTACTGTTATCGCGAGTCACCTAGTGGCTTTCCGTTTTCAGCTGTTTAGAAACGCGAAAATGAATGCCGATTTTCAAAATGGCTCGAAATCGAAAGCAGATAAGTGAGTCGTGATAACGGTATCTCATGTAAAATAATACTGTCTAGGGCGCTCTTGTTCCACATTTCGATTATCTTTTATCTATTTGAAGATATCACATAATTACTGTAAAATTAGCGGTATTTTAATTTCCCCGGGATGAAGAGACTTAAGGATATAATCGTTGAACGTTACTGAAAGATTTCATTTCAATTCATTTCAAGACTGAAAATGTTCAAACATTAAAAAAAGAAAAAAAAAACTCCAACCAAATATATAAGAAATAAATTAATCTTAAAATTCATGAATGAACATAAAGATGTCATTATGTCGAATTCAGATACTATCCAGTAATAGGCCTTCTGCATTTTGTTTCTTCTAACTGTACCGTTGAGACAAGATCAATTGGACAGAGAGAATAACAAACGAAGATATTTTAAACCGGATAGGAGAGAAGAGGCCACTTTCAGCCAGCATCTTTCGTACGAAGGCCAATTGGGTTGGACACATCTCGCAAAGAAATTGTGTATTTCATACCGTCAAACAAGGGAAAATGGAAAGGAAGCGAGGAATAGGAAGAAGAAGAACACAACTGATCAATGATTTGAAAAATAGAAGAAAATACTGGAAGTTAAAAATAAAAGCTGAAGATCGAAAAACGTCGAAAAAAAATCCCCAGGCCCAAACGTAAAGGCAAAAGAAAACAATCTCACTATATAATAATTCAGGAAACCTCAATTAGGATTATGCCTAGGTTTTCAAAGCTCGTTAATGCTAATCCAATGATGTATCAAGTCCATCAACTAAACCACTACTATCATATCTTTGTGCGTGTCAAATTGATTCCTAAAAGTTTAGGAGGTCTCTCACTCGCTTCACCTCTAAAAAAAACTCTAGCTGTGGTTTTGGCAAACAGAACAACTGTGCTGTAGTAACACCAAAAAGAAAAAAAAATCAATTGCCAGATGAACATAATTATTTCTGACGTAAACTGAGTGATTGGTACACTACACACATCTTGTAGGAAGGTGATCAGTTTTGGATTCAAACTGCCAGTAACAACTTTATTCACCTCTCCTCGGAAACATTTAACAAATAGATGTATTAAAGAAAATCGTCGTTAAGCATCAACTGACACAGTTTGCTGGATTAAGTGAATTACCCTTGACAGATTTTATGGACAGAGTATATAAGTGTTGGTACGTGAAAGATGGACAACAAATGTCCTGGATTGAGTTGAGTTCATTTTCAAATTAACGTCCCATCTCGCGTATTTATATGAGATGTGGACCTACTGATTAACATGGAATATGAACTACATGAGCTCCCGCCGGAAATCGAAGCCGGGTCTCCCACGCCAAACCGTTTAGCTAAGGATTATTGGTGACATCATCTTGTATTGGAGATAAGGACTATCCGTAATCCAATAATTCACGAACAACGTAATTATTATAGATCTCAAAATTTAACTTTGCATTTTGATTTATGCAAATATATTTGGGATATTAGTGAAATCTACGTTTAAAATAATGTTTATGTTCTTTCGCCGAGTTTCATCCGACAATCCGTTCTCGAGTTGTGATTATTTTCAAATCATTTCAAGTTTGACCACTTTTCGGCAGCCTGAAACTCCGAAATTATATATATACTGACTTAAACTATTATGTTTGGCAAAACCGCTTTGTTTTAAGCCCGAAACGGAAACATGACATGAAATTTTAGGAAAGTATTGCTATTTCCATTGTCAGTTTCTCAGTTTAGATAGTGTATATTGAGAACGGAAGGGGTGCACGTGCTGTTTTCATGTAAGCATTCACCTTCCAAAGCTTTTGGTGTTGCTTCCGAACATTATCTGTTCGGCTACATAACAATTATGTCGGTCCAGCGTCAGGATCTATGAAACATCGTAGAGAAATAATGCACGTACAATTTCATAGAAATCGGAAACTTGTTTACAAAATTTGGCCGAAACGAAAAGAAGTGAGACAGAGGAACAAATCTGAATTAAATGGTTTGGGAACCAATTGGACTGCTAATCAATTTACAGAACCCCCTCGTACGTTCGGAATTGGAGACTCTGTTCGATTACCGGTGGATACTCGTTTGGTTCAGTTTCCACGCTAAAGTGTATGGCCACGTTTCGTATAGTTTGAGCGCTGAAAGAGACACAAAATCTTCAAACAATAATTTAATTCACAAATGTTCATTCTTTATTACCCGTTTTGAAAATCTATTGAGCTAATTCTAAGATAATTTTAGAAACAAAATTTTAAAGGCAACAATGTAAAATATCAATTAACTATTGTGTTTTTGTTTTATTTTATTGCAATTCTCTCAAAATTATTGCCCACTCTTGAGTAGAATGAAAATGAATCCATTACATGGTCTACATATCCAGCAAACGGAGTCTCTCATGAAACGTTCTCAGCACAGAATTTTTTCAACGTTATTAAATACAAACGTGTCATTGTATTCAAAAAGAATAGTTCTTAATAGTCTAAAGACAGCCTCTTCAACACAATCGGCAAAAAATCACATTTTTATTCGTTTATAGATGTAACACATATCCACAATTTAAGCCGTGTTTGTCTGATATTTCTTTTTGTTCGGAAAATTACAAATATATATTTTTACTTCCATTTTTGTAATAATAAAAAAAAAAGAATGATCAAACACACAGTGCATCAAAAGATTGCGATCTTGGCCAATAATTAGTTTTTTTGGGGGGAGGGGGTGATCAGGGGCCACAAAATATTTGGACGGCCCTTAAATCGAGTTTTCGTATTTTCTACGGAATAAATACATCATACTGGGTTAAATAATAGTTTGGGTTTGGCTACACTATATATAGTTCTCCAGATATAACGCCTACAAGAAAGTGTTTGGTTGAAATACATTGGATCTTTTGATCTAAAAATAAAAAGCGAAAGTTATATTCTTTCAACAAAAAATGTATGCACTAGCAGTATTATTATTATTATTATTATTATTATTATTATTATTATTATTATTATTATTATTATTATTATTATTATTATTATTATTATTATTCCAATTATGAAAAGATTGTCCATTTCAATTTACAAAAGCACAACAACAAATATTTTTAATTTCATGGAAGTGGCTAAATATTGGTCTACCAGCAATAATTTTAAAATAAGAAAATGCAGGCTTAAATCTTGTATTTGGCAGCTAGTACAACGAAATTCTCAACTTGTACACTGTACTATATAGGCTTGTATTAGTTCAGACCCCTATTTTGCAATTTGGTTTTCTTTATGTTGTGGATATTATGTGATGTGGAAGTTTGTCCGACCACTATTGCACCCAATTCACATTTACTTATATATATATATATATATATATATATATATATATATATATATATATATATATATATATATTAAATAGATAATGTAACATTAAATTGTGGTAATGTGTATAAATGAATTAATACTAAACATATAGCAAGAAAGTACTCCAGAAATGATATTCTTGGTAGTCCAATTTGCCATTTCGAGCAGACAAATAAATCAATGAAAATTTTAAAAACGCTTTATATAATTATTATATTTAAAAAAAAAATGTTAGCTAAATTTTCTTCGTTTAACTACACGCTTACATAAAAAAGTAACATACACACATTAAAGAAATTCATCGAATGACATTATATAAAGCATTTTTAAAAATAGGCTACCTCAAATTCAAACGTGACATTCCACACCGAAACAAATTGGATTCAAATACAACAGTAATAATAATAATAATCATAATAATAATAATAATAATAATAATAATAATAATAATAATAATAATAATAATAATAATAATAATAATAATAATAATAATAATAATAATAAACAATTGCCCAGTTTTGAAAAATATTACGAAAAATATTACAAAACTTCAGTAAGTCGTAAATTTTATCTAACCAAATCGACGTATTATTAAAATCTATATTATTTAGTGATCAATGCTTTTGTCATCCATAAATTTACGTTCTCTTTAAAATTTGAACAAGTAACTTTGTTAATAATTCTTTAGAATCCATTCTTTACAAAATTCCAAAATAGGGAAGAGTGAAGTTACCTTGATACAGATGAATTACGTCGTATTCTGATAATGTTGAATACATACGTATTTTTCTATTGTATTATTTTGTTGGAAACGTTTGTTCCACTCTACACTGTATGCTTGTATTCATAAATTTTAAAAAAAAAAGTACAAGGGGAAATTATATAAAACTACTATCCTATATTCCACCTAAAAAAAAGTGTATCAGAACACTATATTTACCTGATATTACTCTTAAGTACTTGAATACAGAATATTTAAATGTGGGTCTGATATAATTTTCAAATTTGAAGATATTTAACATGCTATTTGAAACAAGAATGACAGTAAATATTTGAGCCATTCTGCCGGTTAAGACTTCTATATTATTACAAGTTAACCAATCTGTACCTTCAAATGTTGTTAACTTTTGCCAATAACAATGCAAAAGACGTTAAAATTGTTTACGAAAATATGCACTAACACTGTACAAACATCATTGAACGTGGTCGTAAAACCACTATTAATTCCTTACAGTAAACAATCTTTAATAGTTCTGGTATTGATAACATGATTCACTTGTTCTGTTAATATTTGTTATATACATCAAAATTTACACATACTTAATATAATTTTACGGAGGAACACACCCCGTAAAATGTCAATAGAATTGTTTACACAGAGGGAGGGAGGGTGAGGTCCAAAGGCATGCAGGAGGAGGGGGCCTGCAAAAATTTTTTTTTGCAATCTAATATTTTCGTTAATTACTCACCAATTCCACGTCGCTTAACTTCAGTTCCTTCACAAGACAGCACCACTTCGAACTTCATACACTTTTTTTCCTCGTAAAATTATCCAACACTGAATACTATGTACTACACACAATCACACCGTGCCCAGTCTGGTCTCTGCTTGCCCTCAGCATGCAGGAATGTATGGAATGAGAGGACTGCAGAAAAGAATGAAGCCAATACAGCAGACACTCTGGAAAGTGCTGCCACCTACACGAAACAACGGAAAGTATCGCTGACGTGATTGGTGTGTGAGTTCGTGCGCTGTTGACTGAAACGAGCCTTCTTCCTGAGGCGCGGAAGAGATGGACCAGCGTGGATTTTTGCATTCGACAGATGAATTATCGACAATTTTCATTCCTCTCCTTCGCCACGTGACCATATCTCCTATAAACTATCCCAAATAGTGCAAAACAAACAATAATAATTATGTTGCAACTGCGTGCCAGAACATGTCAAAACTTGCTACAATTTACTGAAAAAAATGGCAATTTAATAAATAATTCCACTGCCATGGACAATAAAAATATAAAGATCGTTTCAAAAAGTACAATTGCATTTAGAAGGAGAAATATGATTCCTAAATAAATTCTCAAAATTAATTAATATCTCGAATTCAAAAATTAGAACTTAAAACTCTTTGACAATTCAACTGTTACAACGTTATCCTCTTTTCATTGGTCTTAAAAATTATACCAGGAATTCACCTGGAAAATGGAAGGCATAAATTCCCAAATAACACATGGGATGAGACTGAACATACAGCGTTAAGAAAATTCATCTCTGGATCACAAGAGAATCATGATTCTGAGTAAAATACAGATGAATGACACACTATTATGAATTAATCATATACGTTGAAATCTATCGAAAAAAACATGATTCATTATATACAGTGGCGGCGATTGGACGTTAAAAGTGGGGGGCATATATATATATATATATATATATATATATATATATATATATATATATATATATAGATAGATAGATAGATAGATAGATAGATAGATAGATAGATAGATAGAGGAAATGTGTTATGACAATCTTCCAATCTTCGAAATTATTGTTTATTTATGTCTAAAAAATGAAATTTTTAAGTTTTACGTTCCACGATTATGCCGGCTAGGCTAAAGGAGACGGTGAGGATGAGAAATGAATAAAATGGTGGAATGAAGAAAATGGGAGGAAACAGGAGAACCCCGAGAACACCCACGAACATGGTGTTTGTCCACCGCAAAGCCCACTTGGCGTGAGCTGTGATCGCACCAGGGACCCCAAGCACCAAAGGTGAACGCTCTACCGTATTTATCTTCAGTATATAGATATTTTAAACAATACGACAACAAAGTGATCTATTGTTGTTGTGAACATCAGAAGTTAGAGGAATGTCATATAAAGGAAACTCTACATTGTTTTGAAAATTGTATTTTAGGAAATTGAGTACTTTTATTCGAATCTTGATTTTAAAATAATTTCGAACTTAAGAAATGTATATATTTCAATATTTTTGTATATTTAAGGAACTCGTATATTTTAATCAAACGACCCTATTAGCAACACCCAGGTAGTAGGAAAATTGCAATTTCCTAATGTTAAATCCACCAAAGGGATCAGTAACCGCCATTCTTTAATGAGAGGTCACTAATCCATGATAACTTTATGTGTTCATGAACTGAACGAACAGATCAAACTGTGGGTTCAAAGTACATCCGACAGGAAGACAAATTTGACGGTCTCTCCGTCGAATGAACCGTTTTTAATATTTTAAAGCTCAATTTAAAAGAACATAATAAACCAATTACTAATGAAAAAATCGTAATAACATCTCGAAGTGGGATTTCATAGAAACAACCAGTGATATTGTAGATAGAACTAAATATGCTTGGTTTCATGCTGCACTATGATATTCAAGATTAGGCTACAATAAATTTAGAAATCATTTCGTCGAAAGTACCATATTTATTTATTTAAAGATACTTTATGGGAGCGTCTGGAGTTGGAAATACGTCATATGTCTGGGTTGGCAATGGTCAAGCGACGACCATACCCTCGGGCTGTAGATGGTGGTGTCTTAGGACAAACTTCTTACTACATAACGAGCAGTAGAACGGTAGTGTGCAGTGAGCTGAGCAACGGACTTCTTTGATTTCAAACGAGGGGAAATTGTTGACGCTCAATTACGTGATGCGAACGTGACGAATGTGAAAAATGTGTTGTGACAAGTGTCCAATGTGATGCCGGCCTACAAACCCATGGCAAAACCAAATCAGCGAAAGGGAACAATGGTCGTAAGAAAACCCTCAGTAACATGTACCACACTTTAAAAAATAAAACACCATTGAAACACTTTTAGTACAGATGTTGAGGGGAAAATTGTTGAAATAGTGTTCATAAAGTGTGCTTCGCTTGTCCAATCTCGACAGACAGTTCGAAAACAAAGTGTTGACATACATTTTGCACATTTTGTACATACATCTGCGATATACCTGGACAATACAGTATCTACAAGGGGTGAATATATTCATCTGGAGATGTTCAAAGAGTATCGGTAATGTGTACAGTGCCCTACTGTGTCTAAAAGTAGTTTCTGTATTTTTTGCAGTGCACCGAGCATTAAAGTTGATTGTAACTAATACCCATTTCGTGACTGCAGTACAAGTGATAGAGGAACTCAAGAAGCATTACAGTACGATAGACATATGGGATCGAAGTTTCCTCGTGGTTATATGATTAGCAAATGCGTCTCCGGCATGTATACCAGGGTTCAATTCCCGGTAGCTGTGATTTAGTCTACATTAAATTGTAGGTCTACGTCTCAATGTTGAAAGGGAATGGTCGAATGCATTACTCACTTGTCCAGCGGATTTGTGGTGCTCATGTCTTTGGGGTGCTGTGTCATTAACACATTGGCTCTCCTCACCGTTAATGCTGGCTTTCCAGACTGGAGTTGGCTACTTCTTTCTTTACAAGTAGCTCCCCAGTCGTCCTCACGATACTGAGTGGGTGTCGCAATGCCAACTCATCTGGTGACTACGAACGGTTACCTACTTTTTGACTGACCAAACCAGGCACTGATTGATGTCACTGATTTTACGACAAGGGAGTACTCCATTGCAACATACATAGAATTAGGGATGCGCACGAGACAAGATTTGTGGTTGTCTCGTCTCGGAAATGTGCTGTAAAAGTAATGTCTCGACTCGAAAAATGTATATTTCTCTATTGGAAGAGCCGTGTCTCGACTCGAAATTTGTCAGGAAAATCCTGTCTCGACTCGTCTCGTGCGCACCCCTACATAGAATAATATGCAGCGTAAGAAAAGTTCAGTAAAGAAGTAGACCCTAGTATTTTTAATATATATCCAGTTGTTCGTGCATTTCAATCTTATCATTAAAATATGAAACGTTTGTAACGCATAAATTCTTTCTTTCGCGGAGATTAACATGGTACTAGAGGGGAAAAACTGTTATATGAGAGCTGTACTAGTAAAGAAATATTTCTTATATATAAAGAAAGTATATTTTTATATGTGAACGAAAGTTTGGAGGAAATCTTAGGAATATTTTGTGCACACGTGCGAACAAAAAAGAAAGAAAATGTTTTGAATTCCTTGCTAGCTACTTGAAGGCAGGTCAATCACTTGATTTATCAACCTCATTCCCGTTGATGTTATTTACTCGTTAATTGCAGCTTCAATTAAAAATAAGTTATTCATCTGTATATACATATTGAAAGGATACTTTATCTCTTATAAGCAGCGACGACGCTACCTTTAATATCTTAGGGATGCAAATGCAGAGGCAGAATTATTATTATTATTATTATTATTATTATTATTATTATTATTATTATTATTATTATTATTATTATTATTATTATTATTATTATTATTATTATTATTACAAAGCCAATTGTTTTTTGTACCAAAAATGATATAAGTCTATGTATAGATAGATAGATCTAGATAGATAGATAGATAGATAGATAGATAGATAGATAGATAGATAGATAGATAGATAGATAGATAATGAAATCTTTAAGTTTTACGTCCCACAATTATCACGGTTAGGCTAAAGGAGACGGCGATGATGAGAAATGAACGAAATGGTGGAATGAAGAAAGTGGGAGGAAACGGAAGAAACCCGAGAAAAGCCACGCACACGGTGTTTTCCACAACAAAGTTTCATTTGACGAGAGTTAGGATCGAACCAAGGACCCTATATACCAGAGATGAATAGTCTACCACTGAGCCACCGCGGCTCCAAATATATATTACGTAATACGAGTAGTACTTTTTATATTACTTATATATATTAGTACAATACGAGAAGTCATGGGACAGTCGTAATTCAGGGGCACTCGTCCCCTTGCCCCTCTAACGTTGTCTGTTTATAAACAACGTTGGTGTAATATTTTGCTAGGCATGCCAGGAAGGAGGGCATGGTATCTTGCTTCTGAGAAATGAAATTAAATATTTCAGTTTAACATCCCACTATTATGCACTTTATAGGCTAAGGGAGATAATGATTAAAGCAAGTGAATGATGATCAGAGGCGTACGAATAAAATTTCTAGGGGGTTCATCTCTATGCTTGCTATATTATCTGATATTTCTGGTATTTAATATATTTGGTTGGCTATATTACGTATACATTTTCATAAGCCAGGGGGCCGTGCCCCCCTTTGGGCGCCCATGATGATGATGGGAAAATTGGTAGCATGAGTAAATGGTAGGAAACGGGAGTACCCCGAGAAAACTCAAAGGACACGATGTTACTTCTGAGACGGTACCTTTCAGAAGCTCTTATAATAATGTTTATTCTTCTGAATAGTGTAGCCCACGAGAAGAGGTTGAAGACTGTCTCGTCATTAAAAAAAAAAAAAAAAAGTGAAAGTACTATCTTGTCTGCAGTGTTGACAATTTGGAGGAAAAGTAGCTAAATCTAGAAAATTCGACTTCCAGGAAAGAGACAACACTTTTTTTTTTCGATTAGTGACATTTTTGGTGATTTTTAAATGGCGACTTGGCGATTTACTTACAACTCTAGCTACTTTTGTGCTGCAAATAAATTGTTTTTCTGTAATGAAACACTATTAATTTGAAGTAGGTTTAATATATTTGTTTTCCTTTTGCATGTTTGAATCAACGCAAGCATTTCACGATTTCGGAAAGCTTAACACATCTCAATTTTGCCGTTTGTTTTCTGATAACAATTCCCTCTAACGGAGAACAATTTCAACCTTGAATGTCAATTGTTGTAGTTAGCAGAGCTTCCGCTGAGAGGCACAAATAATACAGAATTACCGAATATCTGTAGTGCGAGAAAAAATGAAGTGACTATAAGATTATTATTATTTTGTAGACTTTTAACTGTTGTGTTTTTTTTAAAACTCATTTTTGATTTCATTGAAGTACCGTACGCGTAAAATTGATAATATAATACTATAATATTGTATATATTGTAACACTGTACTATATATATATACAGAAGTGTACTGTATCTATCTATCTATCTATCTATCTATCTATCTATCTATCTATCTATCTATCTATCTATCTATCTGAGACCATTCATGGTGCACAGAATCTGGTTATTATTATCGATGTTACTAAGAGACCGCTCTTCCGTTACAAAGAAATCTGTTTCGTTACAAAGAGACCACTCGACCTCAGACTAGATTTCCTGACAGGTCTCTATGTAACGTTTTCGTTACATTTAGACCGGTTGAAGATCTCTCTCTTTCTCTCTCTCTCTCTCTCTCTCTCTCTCTCTCTCTATATATATATATATATATATATATATATATATATATATATATATATATAGTACTACCATCAATAATCCGCTTTGGTGGGTTAAATTAAGAAAACAATATTGTAATAAGTTTCGTTGGTCAATCACTTTTTACCATTTCCAAAGCTCTCTCTGATATCGATCAATTCGATGGTTTTTATATTTCTTCATCCTCTTTTTCCCCCCATGCGCGTGGCTGAATTTGGATATAAACGGCATCGGAAGTGTCACTGTTCATCTCAGCGACCCCGAAAACTATGGATTCGACACTAATATCGGTCATTTTCGATCATTTTTTACTTATCTCCCCTCCCCTAAGTTGCACCGTCAAAGTGAAATAATGAAAACCATCCCAGGCCCGAATCTCATCTATGTTGGAAATTTGATCGAGATTGGACGTTTGATTCAATAATTATTAAGTTTTATTTATTTTTATATCTCCCCTCAGTTCTAACGTCAAAGTGGATAGATAAAAATAACTCTAGGCCTGAGCCTCATCTATGTTGAAAATTTGATGAAAATCGGTCAGGTGATTCAAGAGATTAAGGGTCACAAACATAGTCACTTTCAATTTTATAGGCTAATATAGATTAAAAAGGAAATTATTGTTCAAGCACTTAATCTAAATGACATTAATTACATATAATTCAATCCACCATGGTTAGATGGTTTTACTTTATGTTTTTGTAGAGTAGAGTAGATAGATAGATAGATAGATAGATAGATAGAGAGAGAGAGAGACGAAATTTTACGAATATTTTTTAAGCGACTTTCCTTCACCAAAAATTGGAGTCATTTCATCTCCCACTTGGCGTTGTTTTGTGTCAACTTTTTAGCAATACTGCTCGTGTAAAAATGTAACTTTTTCTATTTAAAAAATATTTAGTATCGTTTCTTGTCACAAGAAGAATGCATCGTCTCCTCTTGTAGGAAACACTAATACTGACCTCCCCACCCTGACTGCCCTTGCACTATGCTTGAGAACTTAATATAGCAATCGCTTCTTTGCCTATTTTAGGTTTCATGTTCGGATTTGAAAGACGCAATTTTATAGCTGACACCCACTATCACATTGTAGCAACAACTTTATGATACCAAGGTTTCAAAGCTGTATATAGGAAACAAAAAGAGAGGAGAGGGACCAATTAGAGCCACTATTAAATCTACAAAGTGCAAAGACAATACTAAATTGTTTTGCATACATTGCGATGAATTCACACACTATTGTAATCCAATTAACATTTTCGGATTACCAACCTCGTTGTTGCAGATGGGACTCTGCCTCTTCCTGCCCCCTCCACTTACAAGTATGCTTATAAGTCGAGATCAAGATATACTAATCAGTGTGCTATGGCATTTGTGTCTCCAACAATTCGTCGACAAGAGGTTTTTGTTCTCCAGTGGCGTAAATACTGTAGCCCTCTCAGTCATACAGGCTACTCGAGACAAAAAAAAAAAAAAAAAAAAGAATATCCACGTTTTAATTGCCCGTCACAAAATTGTGTTGGTACTGGAACTTGAGTAGAATGTGCAATATAAAGATGGAATTACGGGAATCCATTCAAACTCACACAATTTGTGCGGCAGGGCATGACCTACTAATGATCATTGATCACGATATCAGCGGGACGTCAGGCCAAGCGTAGCCACTGGTTTGCTGCTTGAGTAATGTCGTACCCCATGATGGGGGGGGGGATATAATAATGGAACGTAGACACGTGAAAGGAAAAGATATGGGAAAACTTCACTATGGTTCCTCAAAATCAAACGATATATTTAAAAAAAAAAACTACTACATTCGAATGGGAGCGCGTTGTCGGTCTTCGGGATGTAATTGGTTTCTTGAACCGCGAAATTGGGTTTTATACAGGGTAAACCACTACCACACTGACATGTATAATGGAAGCAATGGAGAGAAAAGAATGTCCGCAGTTCATAGCGCCAAATACCACCGCAGACACTTTGGGCGCATTGTTGTGACAGACCGTACAGCGTCGTTCATATTGTAAGCTCGTAAGCTCGGTGTGGTGTTTGTAGGACGTGGAGATTTTACATTATACTAATTTATCAATGTTAGTAGTGTTGTACAGTAGAAGTTCGGTCAGTCATGCGTACGTGACACTCACGGTGTTGTATTTTACACAAACAGCAGTGTACATTTGAGCAACACAAGTTATGCCATATTTTTCTTTTGTCCGTTTGTACTTCTGTGTTTATTTGTATTGCAGCTTGGTCCAACAATGAATTAGTAAGTACGTATCTTCTGATTGTCTACAGTCGCCACCTGTTGGTAGCAATGAAAAGCTCTTTTCTGGTGGCCTTTAAACGCATATAGTGAATTTTAGTTGCTACAACTGCTATGACAGCTGTAACACGCTGTCCTTATGAAACGACCCTCGTATTAGAAAATCCTTTCAAAAGTGAAACTTTCGGATTCACACGAAAAAATAATAATATCCCGATCAGACCAAGCTATTAAGGGTCTTCACTACAGCGAAATTAAACTTCCGCTAATTTTACGGTTTTTCTGTAATATCTTCAAAACAAATAAAAATATTGGAAAAACAGAAACGTAGTGAACTAGACAATTTGATACCTTTACCACAATTCACCTATCTGCTTTTGTTTTGCCGCTATTTACAGAACCCGCAAAAAAATGCTAAATCTATCTACAGTTGCAAATCGAAAGCAGATAGTTGAGTTGTGATAATGGTATCACATGCAAAATCGTATAATCTAGTTCACTACGTTTCTGCTTTTCGAATATTTTTATTTGTTTTAAAGATATTACAGAAAAACACTAAACTTAGCGGTAGTTTAATTTCGCTGTAGTGAAGAACCTTAAACATAAGGTGGGTTAATTCTATGATGAGTTAAGAACAACTTCCAATATGTTAGTGAATTATGCGACCCTTGTATGTTACTACATACCATTACATCTCAAATTTCAATGTAACTACTACCACTATGCCCTTTAGGCTAAGGGAGACAATTATTAAGGCAAGTGAATGATAATGGAAGAATAGGTGGAATGAGAAAGTGGGGAAAACGGGAGTACCCCGAGAAAACCCACGGACACGATGAGTGCCGTGCCGTGGGGGGGGAGGCGAACGGGGCGACGGCCCCGGGCGCTGAAGTAAGGGGACGAAAAATTCGGGAGAAAAAAGGAAAAAGACAGGAAAAATTACTTGGAATATATGTATGGGGGCGCCGTCGTATACTCCGCCCGATGTTACTTAGTCGGAGATCGAACCAGGGCCCCCACGCACCAGAGGTAAGCGCTCTACCACAAGCGACTGTGGCTCCTGGCATTACACCTCATATCATGCATGACTAGAATTGCCATGTTTTCAGACTAAAAATCAGAACGCCCTATAAAATTTACAGCATATTGGTAGACATACATTTATTCCTCGTGAAACAACGAAACTAACTATACTCTGGCCGGCGAACGATGATTTCTGACAGCTCAGCTCGCGAGGACGACTGAGGAGTGCGGTGTTGCCATGTGCTTCTTCTTGCACAAGGGAAGAATCGTCTGCTTCATCGTTGAGGGTGAGAGGGTGTGAGTGAAGGTTTGGCAATGTGCGGTGGATACCATGGAGACGTGACAAGTTCTGAGCCTAAGATTGGTTGACTTGCTGTCTTCTGCTCGCTCGCTGTGGCCTTGCGCAAAGCTGTCAGAAATCATCGTTCACCGGCCAGGGTATAAATAAACTCAACTGAAGGTAACGTATTTTATAGACTATAAGACGTACTTTTTTCTTCGAAAAACTGCCTCCAAAATTCAGGTGCGTTTTATATTCGAAATTAATATTAAAATGTCCAGTCTTTGATTTAAAATTCCCACCAGTCTTAAAAATGGCCATATATTCGATGCCATGGGAAACCTATCGCTATCTGGCAACATTGGATTCAACTGCCGCTAGCAACAGTGCACCGATGCAACGAACATGAGTTGCGGGGATTCACAAGCTTGCTAACATTGCATCCCTCCCCCCCTCCCCGCCATCACAAACCCAGAACCAGAGACTAGAATATACAGACCGTAAACTCTGCGAAAAACTGGAAAAAAATGTTACGGTATTTTTAAAAAAATGCTTAAAAATGTAGATGTGTCTTATAGTCCGTAAAATACGAAGGACCATATCTGGGATATTGGGGGGAACATTTTACAATAAGTAAAGTTAGATATACTTTTACCATAGGCAACCAACATTTCTTTGGTGTTGTGTAGGTTGCATAGAAGCTAGGAGTGCATAAAATTTTAAATGCGATATAGATAGATATCGTTAAAGACACCGTTACTCGTGAAGGTAATAATTAGAGACCGGATGTTTAGGCACTAAAAACCTGGAAAATAGGCAGGCAAATAGTCACTTAAAATTTAAAAAATAGGCACTAAAATGTAACTCGAAATAATGAAGATAAATACTCAATACCATTAAAAATAGATTCAAGTCATAGATAATGTTCAAAGAATATAGAAATATACTTGTTTGTTAAAGAATATCTTCTTTTACTGTATATATAAAAACGAGGCATGTTATGCATTCCCCATACTGGGTGAACCTGAAAGATGTGCAGATACTTCGGGAGGTGATTCGTGACATAAAAAGAAGACAAAAAGTGTTGTTGTATGTTGTCGAATTCTGCGTCGTGTTCGAGTGACATGGGTGCCAACTTGGAATCGAAAATCGAATCCTGACAATTGGAACGGGACATAAAGGTGCGCACAAACTTCAGGAGATGATTCGTGACATTCAAGAGGACTTTTGTCTTTTTTTCATGTTACGAATCACCTCCAGAAGTATGTGCACATCTTTGAAGTTCATCCTGTATAGCTATATATTGCAACGTACCACATGCTTGTGTTTACAAACACTTAATATACGTAAATATGTGTGTATTATGTTACATAAATTATATATTTTCCCAATGAAGGCTTATTTTGAAGAAAATGCATAGAATAGGCAATATTAGGCACTAAAGCAATTATTTAGGCAGTAAAGGTCGAAATAGGCAAAACAAGCAAAATAAAATTGGCTTAAATCGAAACTATAACCCCCCATATAAACTTTAAAACGTTATTTTTGATCATATCTTTAATATTAAAGAATAGGCATTTTGCCTAACATCCGGTCTCTAGTAATAATGAATTAACTCCATTAACGAACTCAGCTGAGATAACCATTCTAGTTATCTATTGCAGAAAAAAAAATCAAAAGTTTGCTTTCGTGTAAGAGTTATTGTGTTGTGTGGAGACACGGACGGACCAAAGAACTGTCCCACTATTATGATTTTAATAATAGCCAACATTAAGATAGATATGAATGTGATAGAGAATAGATTATTCCTATCAGTTAACTATAGATTTGAGTAATAAAAGTAGGATTTTAAAAAATATATCGGATGAATGATATTAATTTATGGTTTGGAGGAAAACCGGGACATTTGGAGTCCGGAACAGTTCTTGAGGGTACACATGATGTAAATCGGGAATGTCTGAGAACCCTACTCATGTAGATTGGATCACTAGGGATGTGCACGAGACAATATTTGAGGCTGTCTCGTCTCGAAAATGTGCTGTAAAAGTAATGTCTCGTCTCGAAAAGTGTATTCTTCTCTATTGGACGAGCTGTGTCTCGACTCGAATTTTGTCAGGAAAATTCTGTCTTGACTCGTCTCGTGCGCATTCCTATGGATCACAGGCACTTTCTTTCCCTTCTCTCAACTTGAAAGCCAATTAGCTACGAGTTATTAATTGATTCAAAATATACAGCCAAGGTCCTTTAAAAAAATTATCGACATTAAATCTTAAGTAATAGACACTTTTTATTCACTGTTAGATTAGAGTTGCCAACTAACCAGTAATTTACTGGCAGGTCAGGGAAATAATGATAGTATAGAGCTGATGGCCAGTACAGACTCCTTTATTGGCCACTTATGACCGGTATTTTAATTTTTACTTGATACTATCAAATAAAATAAAATTATTGGTAGTAAAGTATCAAGGTTCCAACACCTTTCATTCCTTTCAAGGTTTAAAATACAATTATTCTAAATTTGTTTCGAGGATTTTAAAGCCAGAGTTCATTGAAGTTAGAAGAAATATAACATTTTGAAAATTAAGTATTGCTTCTAATTTTCTTTTTACTATTTATTTATTACCCTCATTAATGAGTAAAAAAGTCATGTTTGTACCCTATGTTTGACGTCATTGTGTTATACGAATCGTTTGCCACGCAGATGCTCTTTCATTTCGGCAAAAGATGGAAGTTGGACGGGTCTAAATTTGAATTTATGGTAGGTGCGAAATGATTTCCCAGCCTCAAAGTTGCAAAATATTCACTGTCGCATGAGCTGTATGCGGGCATGCATTCTGCACCAGCTTGCTAATAGCTGAGGCATTTTTCGTTGAACAAATCTCTTCAGTTTCCAGAATGTAACTTGATACGCCACAGGATTCACTGTGTGATTAAGGGCACCAACATTCACCAGAAAAACACGATGCATATCTCATAAGAACGTTGACATCAGTTTGTTACTATTGGACGATATCTTCAACTTTCTGACTGTTCAAGATCCTGGATGCTTCCATCCATTGTTTGGGCTTTGATACTAGTGCTGTTCAATTTTTGTGACATTTGCGGTTTTCGGTTTTTGAGAAAACCGGTTTTCTGAAAACCGAAACCGCAAAAGCGGTTTTCAAAACCGACATTTCGGTTTTATGAAATTTCACTTTTTTCAAAAACCGGTTTTCGGTTTTTTCAAAAACCGATTTCGACAGCACTATTTGATACACCACGTTTCGTTCCCAAAGTAAATTATTTGGCTCAGGAAATCCTGCCCATGTTCATTAAAGCGGGAGATATTGAGAGGGATGTACCCATGAATTGTGTGTGTTGGGGAAGGGGGGAAGAATTGTCTGTCAGTTGTCGAGGAGCCCACCTG
Organism: Thermobia domestica; assembly: GCF_964235325.1. Classification (NCBI taxonomy): domain Eukaryota; kingdom Metazoa; phylum Arthropoda; class Insecta; order Zygentoma; family Lepismatidae; genus Thermobia; species Thermobia domestica. The sequence continues at coordinate 3,622,884 of NC_137469.1, forward strand.
CTGCACACTTTCCTGTATTCTAAACGTTCGGCTGGACAATGTCTCACATTGTGCTACGTGACAGATTAAACTGTACTTTCAATTCTGGTATTGACACTAGGAAATTAAGAGGACTTCATACCTCCACAAAAACGCGCAGAACAGACCTTCCGTTTTGAACATTTTTCTCAGTTACGACTAAAGATAGAACTATGGAGTCTTTTTTATATTCTTCACAAAATATGTCGGCACAAATCCTTCAGAACAAAAATTTAAAAATTTTCATCCTTAATGAGTACATTTGGTATAAAAATGGGGAATAAACGCCATTTTCACATGCAATTATCTCCAGAACCCCACATGCTAATAAAAATCCGTTTTGAAGGAATTGTGCATTGATCTTTGCACTTGACACTCGCACTATAACTTGTAAAGTCAGTTTTGATATATCGATACTGTACGTGGAAAACGAAACCCTTGTAACAGCGTAAAGTTTCTCTGCACTGTAGCGACATCTTGTGCTTAAAGTTCGACAGGGCCTAAGCCCCACCCACAGTAGAATTCGGAGGGATACAATAAAGTAGTTCGCGAGGGAAGATCCGCATGCGACGTCTGCTGGCAAGGAAAAGCAGCATTATTGTGTGTATTGTGTGACAGGTGTAATATTTTTTGACGTGTGCATTTCAAGAGTTTACTGAAGTCCCCAGCATGAAGCCAAGGAAGAAAGTAGGGATGTATCTACATGAGCGCAGAAGCAAGGCCAAAATAAGAAAGATTTTTGCTTATACATTTGCTTTTTGCTCATTGCAACAGAGATTCTACTCAAAGAGTTTTGCCCTACACCAACTCTACTAGCAATTTGTCGTTGTGTATATCTTCCTTCCGCCAGAAGCGTTTTGATAACTTCCACTTTACGTGGAGAAAGATCTCTGGTTTTCACATTATGCAGCGATTACAGGACTTCACAGACTAAAATTTTAATACACAAAACACGTCACGATCACTTTAAACTGGCCCATTCGAACTGTTGAACGCTTTGAATGTTGTGACTGCTTACGACTGCAACCACAACACTTCAGACTGTAACTTGTTGATAGAAACCACAATCGCTGTATTAGAGACCTGCACGGGCCGGGCTCGGACTCTGTTATTTCTTTGGGCCGGGCCGGGCTGGGGCCGATTATTGCATTTCTTTAATAGTTATTGACTTTCGTTAAACAATAATTAGAATAAAGGCAAACGCTGAAGAAGTGTGCCCGTGAAAAATGTTACAAAAATAAAACTTTTAAAATTTATCGGGCCCGGGCCGAAAAATTCGGTTCGTGCAGGTCTCTGCGCTGTATACAACTGAAACACCACTTTCAGAACTTTCTCCTCCACTAATGTCATCTGCTGTTCAACGGTGATATCATCACTTCAACTGTACAGTAAACAAATGAAGGATCCTCTATTGGTGGTTTAACCCTTAACTCACATGTTTTAGAACTCCTAAATTAGGGCTGCAACATCAGCTTTGCATTTTACGGGCGTGAGTCTAATAATTTGATCACGTCTGTACACATTTGATTGATTAATGACAGTAGGAAATTACTTTTGCAGTAGTGGTTGATACTATTTGTTAATTATATTTTATAAATTTTAGATCCAATAGACAACCTGCAAAGAAAAAAAAAACTTTTAAATATGTAGTTGATTAGGAATTTGATTATAAAGTAATAATAATATTAATAAATTTTGTGAATATCTCAAAAAAAAATAAAAATTTGTTAAATAATTATCTACCATTAATATAAATAATGGAAAATATATTAAACTCTTTATTGTAACTTCTTGCGTTTATATATTTTTCAAAATTTTTGGGTGGGTCCGTGCCTACCCGGCCTACCCGCTAAAGCCGCCACTGATTGTAACATCCTGTACATGTAAATATACTGTAGATTTATGAAACGAAATGTGGAGAAAGATAGGAACACTTGAAATGTATTAATATTGTATTGCATAATGAAAGTTTCCTGTATATGAATTTCAAGAGTATATATATATATTGTGTGTGTGTGTGTTCCCGTGTATGTGTTTATTTCATTATTCACGTACTAATTCAGGTGTTTTTATTATTGTAGTAGAATAGCATATTTTGCAGTTTGTTAGAATTGTCTCCTTTCTAAGTGATTTGTTCTTAGGAAGTTATAATTTGTAATAATACATGTTACAAGACCTATACGACAATTTTCGGAAGATTATTCCGGACACGAAAGAAAGACTTTTTGAACATTAGTGCAACTAGTTTCGGAGCTGCAAGATGCCGAATGCGTAGGAAATTGAATTTCAAGGGAATATAATTTTAAAACTACTCAGTGTAGAGAGTGCGGCTTCCTAAATTACTGTCGAAGTCATATCTTTTCTATTTACAAATGTTTGTTTCAAAATTATGTATTGTGTCCGGAATAACCTCCCGAAGTTTGTCGCATACGTTTTGGAACACCCTGTACATGTACATATAGCTTTATTAAGTTTTTTAAAGTATTATGGAGCTTACAAAACGAAATGTGAGGAAAGATAGGAACACTTTAAACTTATTAATATTGTATTACATAGTGAACGTTTCCTACGAATTTTAAAAACGTATGTTTTTTTTTTTCCTTTTTCACCTAATGATTCAAATGTTTTTGTTGTTTAGTGTAATATATTTTGCCTCTTGGAACTCGCATTTCTATTGCATTTGTACTTGACGTAAGCTAAATTAGTAATAATACACAGAGTGTTACAAGATCTATACGGCAAATTTTGGGAGGTTATTCCTCTCTCACACACAAAAAGTTCTTTTGAACTTTTGTTTAGTCACATTGACACCCGTTTAGTGACACGTTGAAAGGATTGTCACTCCGTTTGACATTTCAGTTTTGTAAACTTGACATTCCAGAAGGGTGAAATTTGACGTCATTCTGGAGTTTTCTGCAATCTGTTATTTTTTTGGTAGCTAAGCATACCTTTCCTTTTCTTTCCTCCCCCCTCTTTTTTTTTTTTTTTTTTTTTTTTTTTGAATTTTCTGTCATTTGTACTTCAAGGAAACCAAATTAATAATAACACTATTATGTACTGTATATATGGAACTATTACTTACACAAGTAAAATAAATCAGTATATTCTGTACCCCGAATTATTATTAAATATTTAAAATTTGACGAATTCTGTTATTACTTTTATTCCAGATAGGGAGATAATTGGTTAAAATCTTGTACCTAGAATAGTACCTTAGGTACTTTGATTAGTCAGTACATGTACAGTACCTATCTTGGGTAGTACTTTGGCTATCTATTACCTGATACCTGTTACCGATACAAATTTGAGTCAGTGCCTTGTACCTGTACTAAGTTATAAGAAATCGTGCCTAACCCAATAGTGATTATCTTCTGCAGATATTTCTGCGTCTGGGTTCTTCGGCGATTACACAACCCGCGAAAGTGGAGGTGGAAAGAATATAAAAGAAGAGAGCCCTCTCGTGGCTAAGCGGTTAGGGTACGCGCCTTTGGCGTGGGAGACCCGGGTTCGATTCCCGGCGGGAGCTCATGTGGTTCGGATTCCACGTTAATCAGTAGGTCCACGTCTCATATAGCCTCGCTGCTGAACGGGACGCTAAATTAAAATCAAATCAAAAATATAAAAGAAGAGATCCGTGTCCCCCAAATGATTCCCTGGATCCAACAAATGACCGACTTCTAAAACATTATCCTAAGATTACTTCGCTTCAGTTATTAAAAAATAACAAAGTGTACATATAATTAATAATTTACGGAAGTTGCAGCTTCTTTAACCCAAATGAAAAAAAAAAAAAAAACTTGTGCTTCAATTATATCCAAATTTAAAGGAAAAGGTTTAGATAATGGAACTATATTATTGCATACCATTTATAATTTTTCGAGTGTGTAATTCTTCTTTAGATTTGTGTCAACATAAACTGCATAATAAACATATGGACTTTGAAAAATACTTTTTTTGACAGCAGATTACACAATTTATTTGACTTATTGACAGTTTGAAGACAAACGTTTTAACAAGGTACTATAAATACTGCCATAAAACAATGGTACTAAACTGCTTTATAAGTACTTTATATTTTTATATGCTATAACTAGTGTTTTAAAAAACATATTTTTTGTTGGATGGAAAATATGATGAAAAACGCTTTTATTCTGTTTTGCAGTTTTTTTTTTTTCTACTTTGTGTAAAACAGGAAGTGAGATATAGCTGTTAATAAAAAAATATAGTGTTTTTTAATCACGAATAATAAATAAATATTTTTGTCAGTAAATCTTAGTCTTATGTAGATAGGTTCTGTGTACAAGGGCTTAAATTGAAATAGTTATACACAAATTTATGTTTTTTCCGGGGTAGTAGTTCTTGGTTAAGCATAATAAAAAACTACCTGGTACATAATATTTATGGAGAAAAAAAAGAAGAAAGCTAAAAAATATAGATTTTTTCGGCCGGAAACTAAAATTTTCCGTTTTTTCAGGCCTCAAATTTTTTAACCTTTGTATATTGTAGCTGCCCCTCCTAGATAAACCTGCTGGCTACACCCCTGTTCTAGTGTAATGTAATCCGATCTACATTCATCCCCCACCCATGGGCATAACTACTATGGCACAAAACTAAAGGGACCCATAGACGATCCATGGTTTGTACAAAAATTAAGTTTGTGCAAACACTGTGTTTGCGCAAACTCTCTGCCATACACGATTCTACTGTTTGTACAAACTTCAGTTCAATTTTGAGTTTGATCGCGTAAATATGTCCACTGAAGCAGTTTGTTTAGCTATAATAATGGTTTGTGCATGGAAGGGGAAAAACCCGCGAAACCAAAAAGGAAGAACAGGTTGTGGATGAGAGAGTGATTCAAGAAACGGTCTAGTTTAGACATCAAAATTTAATTGCCGACAGGCACGTAGCCAGGATTTCGTAATGGGGGAGGGCCATGATATGAAATACGGTGATCGATCATTCTAAACTTTTTTACTGGAGCATATATTGGTTTGTTTAGCAAGGATTTCGTAACGGGGGCGTGACTTGAAGGCCCAGGAGCCCGATCAATCTAAAGTACTTTACTATCAACATATATCGGTTTGTTAGGACAATAAAATGAGGATATGTTGTCAAGTATTTAATAACAAACTATGAAGAAATCTCGAGTAAAATAATAATAATAATAATAATAATAATAATAATAATAATAATAATAATAATAATAATAATAATAATAAAACGTATTGAAGATTTTACAATATTTACGTCCTTCCTCAGTTTATTCAAATATAACAATTTTCCTTTCATTATGACCTCAACTATTATAAGAAGTACATATTCACTATTATAAACAGTACATACTCAATAATGTCTTGCAAAGTATTTTACAATATTTGCGTTCCTTCGTTTCCCGGCGGGAGCTCATGTGGTTCGGATTCCACGTTAATCAGTAGGTCCACGTCTCATATAGCCTTGCTGCTGAAAGGAACGATAAACTAAACTCAACTCAACTATATTTGCGTTCCTTTCTCTGTTGAATCAAATGTTAACAGAACTTTCTTTCCACATAAATTTTTGTTTTTATTATTCCGTCAACTACTGTCTGTTCCAAATAACATGTCAAAAGAGCAGTAGAAAATTGTTTTTGAAATAACATGTTTGATACTGTAAGGATGCGATGAAAAATTATGATTTAAAAAAAATGTCCACGCAATTACACAACGGCACTATGCTTTCGGAAGCTTGAAATCTCCCTGACTAGTAGCAGAAATTCTGACAATTCCGTAACTTTTATAGAAATTGCAAATTCCCTGTCTCTTCCAGGATATCTCGCTCACCTCTCCACCATGTATTGCAAGTAATACAAATTTCCTCATGAGTAACCAAAAGCTTCTTGTAGTTTATTTTTAACGCTGATCCTTTTTTTTCTCATTTCATTTTGTTTAATCTTCCCTTTTTTTCATTTCTGGACTCAAAGGAGGGATCCTGACCCCCCTAAACCCCCCTTGGCTACATGGTTGTTGCCGAGCTTGAGATAAGTTCGACTGTGGTCTTATTTACGAATGGAATCAACTATATTTGGTGAAATATTGGAAATGGGTACTCCTCTTATTCGAGAACAGGATACAAATATGAAAGATGCAGTATCTCGCGAGCAGAGGTTCTTTGACACTTTGCATTATCTTGCGTGCGGAAACACGTACGAGGACTTAAATTTGAAACAGCCATTGCATCTCAGACGCTTGGACAAATTATTATAGAAACGTGTGAGGCCGCATTTTTCAGATTCCTGTTTTTATAATCTTCACTCTTTACCTTCCACAGTTCAGGTAAATTTCGATAAAGTTCAATAAATTCTTGCCAGAATTCTTGAATCCTATTCATTAACGCCACAGCGCGAGAAATAATCGTTTCTACATAAGGTCTCCTACCTATAGGGCCCATACACGGTCCACGGTTTGTGCAAACAAGGCTGTTTGTGCAAACAATTTGACCGTGTATGGTGCTGTATGAACTGTTTGCTCAAACATTTGTGCAAACTTTTTCCACATTGAACTCGTTCAAAAATTGTTTACACAAACATGATGTTTGCGCAAACACGTGGACCGTGTATGGGCATGTTTGTGCAAACACGAGCTTTATTTCCGAGTAAGAGGCCTAGTGTACAGACGCTTATTTCTTGCGTTATAGCGTCAATGAATAGGAATCAACAATTCTGGAGAGAATTTATTGAACTTTATCGAAATTTACCTGAACTGTGGAAGGTAAAGAGTGAAGATTATAAAAACAGGAATCTGAAAAATGCGGCGTATGAGGAATTGGTGGCTAAAATGAAGAAAATAGATTAGAAGGCGGATAGATAGTCAGTGAGGAATACAATCAATTTTCCAGTATTTCACCACATGTAGTTGAATCCATTCGTAAATAATTTTTATAGTCCACAGTCGAACTTATCTCAAGTTCGGATATTACCTAAGTAAATTTTGATGATTTAACATAGACCGTTTCTTGAACCACTCTTTCATCCACATCCTCTTCTTCTGTTTTGGTTTCGCAGGTCTTTCCGCTTCCAAAGCACGAGCAATTACTATCGCTAAACGAGCTGCTTCAGTGGACATGTTTACGCGATCAAACTCAAAATTGAACTGAAGTTTGTGCAAACAGTTGAACCGTGTATGGCCGAATGTTTGCGCAAACACAGTGTTTGCACAAACCGTGGATCATCTATGGGCCTCTTTAGAAATAAACCTCGTATTTGCACAAACATGCCCATACACAGTCCACGTGATTGCGCAAATATCATGTTCGTGTAAACAGTTTTCGAACGAGTTCGATGTGGAAAATGTTTGCACAAACGTTTGCGCAAACAGTTCATACAGCTCCATACACGGTTAAACTGTTTGCACAAACCGTGGACCGTGTATGAACCCTATAAGAGATGAATCCTAAGTTTTCGGAAACGCAACCATTGCACGTACTGAATAAAGTGTGTAACACAGTGGTTTCCATTTCATGAATTTTTGGTGATTGTATGCATTTACACATTATTCACAGATATAGCAGTCTTTTTTGTAATTAGAGCTCAGATATTTGCTATAATTACGACTCGCTCTTTAAGAAATACGATAAACTAAAAACGTGTAAAAAAATGCTTGTCATAAACGTGGAAAATGCACTGAAAGAGCCTTAAAACATATTATGACGTCAAATATTATTCTAAAATATGCTATTTTCACTGTACCTTAGCTGGGATTTACTACAAATATTTGAATTAAAGTACGTCAAAATAAGTTTGAATTAAAGTACGTCTCCTTGCAACGTAAAATTATACCTACGCAATACTTTTATGATATGTTTGATACAGCGAAACAAAATTATAGGTTCACACGAGAGGTCATTGTTGAACTGTAGTGCAGTTTTTATATAGTGCGAATGTTATATCGACTTGTGGAAAAACAATAGGGAAACTGTAGTCGCGTTCTTCTTCTTCTTAATAATAATAATAATAATAATAATAATAATAATAATAATAATAATAATAATAATAATAAACTGAAAAGCGCGAAAAATGTGCAGAAAAGTTCTAAAAAGGCAAACAGCAAGAATGCCAAAAATACTTTTACGATGAAAGTCAAGAGCGTTATTTTTCTCATTATATGGACAGCTAATGTATTTTGTTTTGTTCCCGACATATATATATATATATATATATATATATATATATATATATATATATATATATATATATATATATATATATATATATATATATATATATATATATACAGGGGCGGATCCAGAATATGATCAAGGGAGGGGCTAAACCACATTTTGCCGTTTTATCCAGTGTAAAGCAGGATTGAAGCCCATTTTATCCAGTGTATACCTGAGCGTCAAGGGGGGGGGCTATAGCCCCTATAGCTCCCCCCTTAGATCCGCCACTGTGTATATATATATATATACACTTGCCCTAGTTATAATTAAATTATCTACCATTCTGCTACAGAGAATGTTGATTATGAGTCGTCAGAAAGTCTTCGGTATTATCTTGCAGGGGGCTGCCCTCACCCTTCTTTTCTCTTCGCATACTTTGAACAATTCGAACTGGCTCTTCTATGCGCCACGGCAATCGTGTCGTATGGATGGATTTGTTGGCTGATGGGTACTTGATGCTTCTATGTTCGAGCCAAACAGGTTTTCAGCATTATCCCCTGCAAGCAAGTGTCAACTTCTCCCTCCCCTGCCCGTTGCATTTCGAAGCAGATATATGCGAGCACACAGGACAAAAGAGGTCTTCGCCGGGATTTCACGGATTCTCGTCCACACCACTCCGCAGCACTCGCCCTACACAGAATAGTTTGTTTCACCCCGAAGTCCAAGACTTTCGCGTCAGCTGAGCCGTTGGCTTCAACGTGTAGAATGTACGGACTATTTCCTAACTCGGATTCTGACCATTGCGGCGGTGCAACGGATTTTGGCTTGAGAGAATCTGTCAATCTCATGACGTATGTGCTACGTCAGTGGTAAAAGCCACGCAAATAACATCTCAAAAATCACGCCCTTTTTACCCCTGTTCCTCGGTTTTAAGTTTTCTCGCTTGTATGACGGAGCCTTAACTCGTACAGCCTCTTCAAATGCATGAAGGAGTTCTGGAGCTGACGTACGAGGACACCCGCTCCTTTGTTCATCTTGCATACTCATATGACCACCACCAAACTCCCGACACCATTTACTAAGATGCCCCATCACTTTTGCACCGTACACTTGTTGCAATTCCTTACGAATTTGAACTGGTTCTGTCCCTTTTGCCCACAAAAACCGAATAACAGATTGCACCACTTCTAGTGTCCACACCGAAAGCGTAGTAGTCATTTTGTATACATCATATTCAGAACGTGTCAGGCAGTGACACTTGATTCTGTTACCACAAAACAATCAAGGTCTGAACTTCATAAGTTCCCACGTGCAATAGTACAAAAGATATACATTATGGAGTCTTATTTTCTGACTTCTCTTCGTACGTTCTGATAGGGAGATCCGGTTTTTTAGTATACAAATATGGCAGCCCTACCAAATCTCGTTTGTATCCTTAATTTCTAACTGTCCAGAAATAGCATGTAATAAAGGTTAATTTTAGGGACAGTGCCGTGCCGTGGAACATCGCACCCGGGGCGAGAGTATACGACGGTGCCCCGGTACATATGAGTGAGATCAAGAGAGCAGCTGCGAGCGAAGTGGCACCATGTTTGGCGTGAAGTGTAAGAAAATTTTCAAAAATACACGCTGCTTTGCCTTGATTTTGAGCACTTTAACATTATAGGACGTAGGACCAAGGGCGCCCATGTTGTGGTTCCCAAGGGGGGCAAGTATAAGCGACGTTTCAAATATAGTTTCAAATTTTGCTGTAACTAATGTAAAAATTCTATTGAGTTTTCAATATTCCCAAATACAATTTCCTCTTGGGGCTGCAAGCGCCCCACCTTGCCCCCCCTGATGGACGCCCTTGCGTAGGACCACTTCCTAAAAGCAGGAAAATGATTTAAGTACATAGTAGTAATATTCCAAGTAATATTTCCTCTCTCTTTTTTCTCTTTTCTTTCTTCCTCCCGAATTTTGCGCTCTCTTACTTCGGCGCCGTCACCCGGCTCGCCCCCTACGATACGGCACTGTTTAGAGTACACCATGACTCAGAGATGGAGCACTTATCTCTTATACTCCGAGTCCCTGGTTCAATCCCGGGTCTAATAAACTTGGGAAGAAAAACATTGAGTCAATTTTTTTTCTGTTGGGGTTGTCCCGTTTCCTCCCACATTCTGATTCCACAAATTTTACAACAATCATTCACTTTCATCATCAGCCTAAAGGAAAGGATGTGAGCATGGGATGTTAAACTAAAAATTTTATTTCAGATTTCAATGGCCAATTTTCTCCCTTCTCTCAGGCCACTAAATTGGAAGTTTCAAGGCTTGTAAAAATGAATTAGGCATTCTTATTCCCAATTTCATGCTCTTACGTTGAAATTTTAAAAGAACCATGTCATAATAGTTAAATGCAAACTTTATTCTACGCCTTCAAGGTAAAACTTCCAAAGTTTTTTTTTCTTTCTTGATTGATAACTTGATTTTGATTTAGTTTAACATCACACGTTACGCTTCGAGGCAAAGGAAGACTAAGGTGAAGATGAGATGGGTGACAGTGGAGGAATGAAGAAAGTGGGAAGGAAACAGGACAAATTAGAGAAAACACCACGCACTGTGTTTGTCCACCACAAAACTTACTTTGCGCAACTCGGAGGTAAGCGCTCTACATTCTAAAAGGGTTCAAGAAATGGCGTACCATCTAACCATTCACAAACCCTATTTTCCCTCTTCATAAAGAAAAAGAAAAAAAAATCCCATGAGAAAATTCTGCCTACACCAATAGCAGGTTTAAGTGTAGGCGCACAATTTTGGAACACCCTGTATATAATAATTACATGCAAATTGTTGTCAATGGAGTTAATTTTAGCGGAACTTACCTACTGCAAACTGCATACAGACTTCATATTAGCAATGTTTTGTTAGTTAATATTGTTGGTATTTGGGTTAGCAGTATCCCGAGTCTTTTTACATGCGCCAGTAATATCCGACCAACATAGCTCTCGTGCTTTTTAGTCTAAACTAAGCAAGAAGAAATATAATGATTATTGTGTTGTTTAAAAAAAAAAAGTTAATAAACGCTTTGATTTTGCACTATTCCAATCATCTGTTCAATAATGCAAAGAACGATGGCATTTATTTTTTTAAAACACAATGAGACCAAGTGAAAAAGAAAAGAAACAGAGAAGGACGGGTTGGAATTCGTTTGCTTTCGAGACCAGTCGTGAAGCCACCTACTTTCGTGAGCGTAGATCCTGATAGCATCCAGGCCATGCATTCCACAATCCACAAGAATTTTTCACACCACTGTTTATTATCTGCAGAAGAAGGCCAGCTGAAATATTCACTTCACGTCGTTCACTTTGCATTTTGTGATTTTGATGTGATTCTACATGCACTCCCAAGCTTCTTTCTTTTAAAGTTTATAAACTACATATATGTTTTTATATACAGGGTATCTCAAAAGTCCCCAGACATAGGGTAACTCTATTATTATCAGAGTTACAACAAAATGTAAGAGGGAAAATCTTTTCCAAATATGATGTTTTCAATCTAAAGTGAGGGATTTTTTTTTTTTTTTAATTGGACAAACCGTTTGGGCTGTACACTCTTTATGTACCTCTATAATATATAAAGGCGTCCGATGCTAAATGAAAATGAAACCTTGTCATTTACCTGGGCCCACAACATAAGTGAATGAAGTTCCTCTCTTTTACGCTAATGGATCAATGGCCGGCCCCCATTTCAAACATGACCTATTCACCACACTCTTACAAACTTTATCCACCTTCCACCCCGCACTCTTCTCCTCCCGGCCTTCGATGAATGGCAATGTTGCATTTTCGTTTAACATTGGGTACATAAATAGTGTACGTACAACCGAAACGGTTTGTCCAATTAAAAAAAAAGAGAAAAAAGAAAAGAAATCCTTCACTTTAGATTGAAAATATCATATTTGAAGACAGTTTCCCCTCTTACATTTTGTTGTAACTCTGATAATACAAGAGTTACCCTATGTTAGGAGACTTTTGAGACACCCTGTACAGCAATCTCTCTATGTAACGAAATTACAGCGGCAACGTACGAATAGCAAAAATGTATTGTATCAACAATTGAATGTTGATTTTAAAACGATATCACTTCGTTTTAGCCCTGATTCGCTTTACGTATCTTTTAAGTTATTACGTTATTATAGTAAACATATCAACTACTAATTTACTGACCATAAACATGAATTGCATCCAAAAATCTTCGATTTATTCCTCTGTAGTATACGTACATAAAATGTCAGCAGCAATCATAGCAACTAATGATCTTGATAATACCAACATGTCCTATCCATCATAAAACAATAATCTTACTCATGACAACGAATCAATAACAACGTTCTTTCTTTTAATTATATCTAAGTTATCTGTTTAATTATTGCGCCTCTGATCAATGTTGATAAAAATGGGTACAGATTAATTATAGTATCGCTGTAAATGTCGCCCAGAACGGGAATTCCGTAACAGTATTCACGGAGAAGGAAAGAACCCTGGATATTTTCAGAACACTTACTTTTTGAATAGCCCTCGTACTAATCATTATTACATCAATATAAATATTTTTCTTTTCTCTTCTTTCTCCATATATATATATCAATTCATTTATAACAATATTTTTCTTTTATTACTAATTACATATCATAAACGTCGATTCATTACAAATATCATTTATGGGTCTATCCAAAATTATAGGTAATTGATGACTTACGCAGAGTTACTACTTAACTGTTCCTCTTTTACATTGAGCAATAACATCCATTTACAAACAATATTATTTATAATTAAGATTGTCATCTTATCAAAACAACAACAAGATCAGAAGGCAATAATTACGTTTAAAAGCTTCAATTTAAATTCACTGTCATGGATTTCAAGTTAATACAATCGAATCTCTTTTGAACATGCAAAATAAAATAAAGAAACATAACATTCAAAGTTAATACAAAGATAAGATAAATTAATCACATCATAACATGTTGCTCAAATATAAAGTCCAAATGAAGTATTCATAACACAACTCATAACATCTGAGAGAATAAATTAGGAATTGTTATCCATCCGTAACTCAAATCTAAGTTACATGGCCAAAAGATTCAATCAAGCTAAACGATAAGTCACAAACGGGAATACAGCCATCTTCAACTACATCTATGCTAAGAATTTGAGCACAACTCTTAGCAAAAATAAATCCAATTCCTCCAATGGCACAACACACATCTACCAAGGAAGTTTCTTCGTCAACTTCAACCATTTCTGCGATGGAAGTATACAGCATCAAAGTATTCACTTGAAAATAATAATCTGGAGATACTCGGAAATTCACGTCACATATAGTTTCTTTCACATATTCTTTCCCGAACATCAGCTGCAGTGGTGGAGGTTTCTCACCTTCTTCCTTTTCAGTGGAGATCAGGAAATAGAGCGGTGTCACATTCAAACAGTTACCTTCTCTGTTTTGGAAGTAATCTTTCAGACCATGCGTAATTTTTCTTATAGGCGAATGCTTCAGAAAGTCTGCAAGTCCTTCATTCTTCTCTTTTCTTTCTTCTGCCCAATCTGCTAAATCCAAATTCCTTCTCGGCAACAAATCCATCAGTCGCGTGAGTGAAGATTTTATTTCTTCATTATTCTTCTTCAACTGTTCTCCATAAGTAACATCCCACAAAGGTATTGTTGCCTGTTTTATTCTATCTTCTACAGGTAGCTCAACTTTCGCCTTTTTAGAATCCTTATCAACAGAGTTTTCCAATTTTCGTTTACGATGATCAGCTTCGGCAACTTCGGCTGAAAGAACTCGCTTCTTCCAATTGTATCCATTCAAAATCTTTACTGCCATCTGTTGGTCTTCTTCAGTTTTGAAGATCAAATAAATCCAAGAACTCGCTCTTTTCGGTGACCTAATAGTATGGCTTCCCAACTTCAAATCGTCTGTCAACAATTTCTTCAATTCCCCTAACCTGTATAATCTCGGCAGACCTTTCACTTCAATTTTGAATACGCCTGTATTCACTTCAATTTTGAATACGTCTGTAGTAGTAGTGGTGGTGGTCTCCTTGGCCGAAGATGATGGTTCTTCTTTAATTGCAGCATCTTCCGCATCCCAATTCACCACAGGTTCAGTTGTTTCGTTTACATCCTGTTCTTCAATATTTTCATTTCGTCCATCGACCTTCTTCTGATCTTCTTCCGGTTCTACTTTCATATTCACACCAGTACCATTCACTTTTTCAATCAACACTTGCAAGTCCTCTTTCAAATTATGCTGTAACCGATCGAAATTTTCATGGATACCCTGAACTCTATCTGCAAGAGACTTGTGCTGCACTAGTATCTGTTCTAACTTATCATCGTACAATTTTTGTTGTTGATCAAATTTCTGTTCTAGCTTTTCATCTTGTTGATCAAATTTCTGTTCTAGCTTTTCTAGCTTTTCATCTTGTTGATCAAATTTCTGTTCTAGCTTTTTATCTTGTTGATCAAATTTCTGTTCTAGTTTTTCATCAAGTAGTCGACTAAACATATCAATAAGGTTAGAATAGGAATGTTCAGACACAGCTGTTGCATTTCCAGATATGGTTTCGTTTGAAACACTGGGTACTTCTTCAATCTCAGAATCCTGCATATTAACAATTCTTTGTATTCTCTTCCCGCTTCTTAAAATAGTGAAACTCATAAAAAGGTATATGTACTTATGCACATAAACTCAGTTCTTACTATTCTTCGGAACTAAATAGTATGGTCCCGTGTCTTCGGCACCAGATAAAACGATATCACTTCGTTTTAGCCCTGATTCGCTTTACGTATCTTTTAAGTTATTACGTTATTATAGTAAACATATCAACTACTAATTTACTGACCATAAACATGAATTGCATCCAAAAATCTTCGATTTATTCCTCTGTAGTATACGTACATAAAATGTCAGCAGCAATCATAGCAACTAATGATCTTGATAATACCAACATGTCCTATCCATCATAAAACAATAATCTTACTCATGACAACGAATCAATAACAACGTTCTTTCTTTTAATTATATCTAAGTTATCTGTTTAATTATTGCGCCTCTGATCAATGTTGATAAAAATGGGTACAGATTAATTATAGTATCGCTGTAATTTGTCTCTTAAGTTTTGATATATAATTTCTACGCATGATTTTGCAGTAACTTTACTTCTTTTTGTCCCACAGTCCAGAGGTGTTCACCCTTCGCGGGCTATGAAACACCCACAAAATTCTCCCATTCACTCGGCTTCAAAATCAATGCCACTTTAGACTTTTTTTTTTCATAGTTATTCTGCCAGTATCGACAGGTCATTTCCGCAGTTGAGAAGCTTCCATGCTCCACGGTCTTCCGTTAACCTCTTCATTTTCTATTTTGATATCGTCCATTAACCGTAGTCTCCTTCAACCCCTCCCTCTCTTTCTTGCCACCATACCCCCTAGCACGTCCCTCATGATACAGTTCCTTCTTAGCCAATGTCCCAACCAGTTTCTCTTCCTCTTCTTAATAATATATAAAATTGTTCTTTTCTACTCCACCATTTCTAACCTCTCTCATTCGTTTTCCGCCCGAATCAGCTAATTCTATCCATTCTTCTCCATACCCACACTTCGAAAGAAACTATGACTTATTCAGTTTTAATATCCAATATTTACTTTCTAGGTATGGCGGTGATTAAAATTACTTTAAGATAATACATAGCTTTTTATAGTTTTCTTTCGTTTTTCTCTTTCGAAGAGGACATGGTAGCCCAATGGTGGAGAGCTTACCTCTGGTGCGTGGGGTCCCTGGTTCGATCCCCGGCTATGTAAGTTTGTGGTGGACAACATCGCGTCCGTGGGTTTTCTCAGGGTACTTCCGTTTCCTCCCACTTTCTCCTTCCACCAATTCTTTCATCATCATTCACTTGCTTTAATCATTGTCTCTTTTAAACCAAAGAGCACAATTGTGGGACGTTAAACTAAAAATTTCATTTCATTTTTCTTTTTTATTTATTTATTTATTTTTTTATTTCGTTTTTGTTTCTTTTTTTAAAAAAAAAAACTTCCTAGCTGATTTAGAGCAATTATTTTTTCTCGATCCCTAAAAATATCACTGACGTATTTTGCGTTATGGCTCTCTCTCCCCTTGTAGACACCCCTGCCGAACTAACACAGAAGACTCTTAGACCACAGGTTAGTTTCATAAAATCCGTGAAATCGCTTATTTGTAACTATATTTAAACAAAACAAACTTCCTTCCATTCACAATCAGTAATTAATTCTTTAAATTGCCTAGGTAGCCCCTATTATATTCGTTGACAAGTACTTGATATATAGTAGATAATGTGATAAATTACATAATAAAAATAATATCTATTAGCCATGCTCAGTTAGGGGCGGATCCAGGACGGACTTCTGGGGGGGGGGTTGTAATACTTCTACTTAGAGCTACTTTTAAGAGCTCCAAACTCTGGGATGGGTTTTATTTATATATAAAATTGACAAAGTTTCCTCTTCTGGGGGGGCAATCGCCCCGATCACCTCCCCCCCGTATCCGCCACTGTGCTCAGCCCTCCCGCTGGTCTAGTGCCTGGCGCGCGCGGCTTTAATGCATGTGGTTCCGAGTTCGATCCCCAACGAAGCTAGGATTTTTTTAAAGAGAGCCATTGTAGGGTGCCATTAATGTTTAATATGCTTTTGGTAAAACATACAATGTATATACGTGAGGGGCAGGCATAGAGTTTTAATTATCACCTCGAAAAAATAAAGTTAATTAATTTTTGTTTTTTTGCAGGTACATATCTGTAGTTCTAGCACACACTGAAATCCTCGTGTCACAGTACCGTCGCACTTGCTAGAGTTGCGAAAACAAAATGGCGCAGTTCATTGATAAAGTGGAGTATCGTGTGGAAATTCGTTTTCGTATATTTGAAGGGAAAGAAATCCATGCCGAGTTGGTGGAAGTGTATGGCAACAATGTACTATCATATGTCACAGTGGTTAGGTGGCACAGATTCTTTCAATGTGATCAGACAAGTCTGAATGACCAAGGGCGAGGTGACAAACCATCTATCTATGAAGAGCTGGGATTCGGAACAAAAGTGGAGGCCCTGTTGATTGCAGACCGGCATATCACAATCGAGACAACAGTCGAAATAGTCAAAATCAGTCATGGATCAGACTTCAACATCAAACTTCAAGGAACATGCACAACCTTTTCCTCGACTGTTTACACCCATTCAAAAAGCCCGCCGAACCGAGGCAGCAGCTCATATGTTGCAGCTGTGTCAGGATAACCCAGATGACTTCTTTAAACGTCTAATCACCATGAACGAGTGTTGGGTTGTACCATTATAACACCGAGATAAAGGAGTAAAGCAAGCTGTGGAAACATATGGATTCACCACCGCCGAAAAAGGCGAAGACCCAACCATCGTTGGACAAGCTAATGTTCAGTGTTTTCTGGAATATGGAGCTAACAGATTATGCTCGTAAGGCGCAAACTACCACAGGAGAACACTACTGAAATCTTTTGGCAAGGTTACGGGAGGCTATTAAGACGAAGCGCCCAGGGAAGTTGTCCAAGAGAGTCTTTTTGCTCCACGACAATATCCCAGCTCATTCTGCACAGAGCGCAGTCGCACATGCTGCTTCTTTGGGCAATCAAATTTTGCCTCAAACCTCGTATTCTCCAGACATGGCACTCAGTGATTTTTCCTCTTTCCGCGGATGAAACACTATTACGTGGCAGGCATTTCCGAATGACAACGAGGTGACTTTAGAAGTGGAACAATTCCTGAGCACACAAAATGAAGAATTCTATGTCACTCACTAATTTAAATTGTGTACATGTGCTGATAATGACAATAATAAATGTGTAATAAATTACCTAAATTTGATATTTATGCACAATATTTATGTAGGCAGGCAACAAGGAATAACAAGTGATAGTCTTTTTGTCCTTGCTTACTCGGCACCTGAACACCCCATCTTTGAACGCCTGCCTGCTCACTGGTTACGAAAAATGGGTTCTCTATGACACTCCCAAACGTACCAGACATTGGTTGTCGCCACGTGACCCTGTTCCTCATACGTCAACACCACCTCTGCACCCATGAACGGTTATGCTCTCTGTATAGTGGAATTGTCAGCAAGTGGTGCATTACGAGTTCCTTCCACATGGTCAGACTATTACTGCTAATTTCTACTCTCAGCAGATGCAAAGTGTGCACTGTGCATTGCGGCAGAAGAAGCCGGTATTAATGAATCGCAAGGGTGTGCTGTTCCTGCATGTCAATTCCAAGCCACATCTAGCAAAGAGGGCCCGAAAGATCCTTCAGCAACTTTGCTGCGAGACACTGTACTATGCACCATATTCACGGGACCTTGCTCCAACACGTTAACATCTGTTTCATTCCTTCGATAACCACCGTGGGATATCCTTCGCAAATGAGGGAGACCTGTTGAACGCACTAATGGACTTCTATGCATTCACGACCGCCGAGTTTTATCAACAATATATTATATAGCTGCAGGAACGTTGGTAAAAGGTGTTGGATGTTGATGGAGATTACTCCGAAACCTAAAGATACGTAAAGTCCATTGTATTGCTCTCTGTTTATCACTCCTCTAAAACGGGAAGAACTTTTTTGATTACCTTGTGAATTATCTAGCTAAATACGGTAATAAAATTGTGTAATAATTAGATTAATCTTGATTCACAGCAAATTATATATGTGCATTTTAAAGTGAAAAAAAAAAAAAAAAAAGATTTTAAGGAACTTCTAGTGGCAACTGATATGAATTAATTCAAAATTTTGTTAATAGTTGTCGCCATAATCGATTTTCCATAGTTACGTAATTCTCAAATTTTAAATAAAATAAATTTCACATTTGCATTCAAGCTTGCTCTTAGATGTTTACATGCATAGCTTACGAAATATTAAATTGTTATCTTCTGTAGATACAATGTTAATACATATCAAATCTAAAATGTGGTAATAGCCTTCCATGGTTTGTACACATACTGTAACATGCATCACTACTTTACTCATATATTGGCCTATACATAAATACAGTGGAACCTGGATAATTCGAACTTCTGTAATTCGAAAACTTCTTTATTTCGAATTTTTCTCTTGGTCCCTAGAATTTTATATACAAACAATGGTAAAAAAAAATCGAATAATAATCTGGATAATTCGAAGTTTTTGCAGTGTAAATCTAAAAGGAGGTCAAGTCATCGGGTCGGATTTTCCAAGAAACGGATGAAGATACGTACTGTAGCAGGCTTTTCGCCCCGCCCGCAGTCTACTCAGCTTGAAGGTCATCGCACTCTTGTATGTACGTACGTATTACAGTACAGTATTTTACTTCATATTGTATTAACCTTTTTTTTTTTTTTTAGTTTTACAATGAGTGTATGGTACTCCAATAATGGTCTTTATGTTAAAACCTGAAGTTTGATTGTTTATTTCAACCATTTACAAAAACTTTTCTAATTCGAATTTTTCTACTGGTCCCTTGAGGTTCGAATTATCCAGGTTCCACTGTACTTGGATTATTCATATTCTACCTAGCCTTACCATAAATACTGTCCGAAAGTTTTGACACAAAATGGTTAGATATATTTTAATATACTAATAACATAAGTCACATTGATGCATTATGAACGAAAATCACAATAATAATTATTCAAAACGGTCACCATTAGCCTGTACACAGTCCTTGTGGCCCCTTATCAATTGCATTACGCAAAACATCAACTGGGAAATCCGCAGCTACCTTCCAAAGAGACTGCTTTAAACTTTCAATATTGGGATGTCTCTTCTTGCAAGCCATCTGAAGCTTGGACCACAATTTCTAGTCCAAAGCTTTTAGGTCCGGATTTGCAGAAGGCCAATCTGAAGTGGATACGAAGTGCAGAACATTTGCCTCCAGCCATTGCTGAGATATCATTGATATCTTACATGCAGGTCTTGATCGACTTTTTCCATAACATAATGTACTTCGTCTGCGATTGGTCGCCCACTTCAAACAACACTTTACTTATCAGAAATAAAAAAGAACGAAAGTTACTGAACGATTTTTTGGCTATTGCTTTATCATAACGTATGACTGCACAAATTTCTTCAAGGGCCTGCGTTTCATTTAACTCTTTATCAAAATGAAATTGAAAAAAAAAAAAAAAATAGCGCAATTGTACAGGAAGTTTATTCATCTTCCCGGCACAACATCTTTCGTGTTGTGAATTTCAACAGTCTTTCCATATCTAATGGCTTCAACTGTCAGCTGTCCAATGGCTTTTGGAGCTCCTTCGTGGCTAAGCGGTTAGCGTCCGCGCCTTTGGCGTGGGAGACCCGGATTTGATTTCCGGCGGGAGCTCATGTGCTTCGGATTCGACGTTAAGCTGTAGGTCCACGTCTCATATAGCCTCGCTGCTGAACGGGACGTTAAACTAAAATCAACTCAACGACTCAAATGGCTTTTGGTCTGACACACTCTGACACATATACCTTATAATTTGGAAGGAGTAACATCATCTCGTGCGCAAACGGTCTAAAAAAATTTTTAGACTGCATATTAATAAACATTCTTTTCCGAAAGGATGCATGATTTAGGAATTATCCGTTGTTGCTATTGCATTAAATAAGTGGCAATGTCACGTGAACAAAATACTGGTTACAAATGAAAATTAAAGAAATATTTCAGTTTTTCGTCCTACGATAATGCCCTTTAGACTAATGGAGACGATAATTAAGGGAAGTGAATGTTGACGGAAGAATTACGGAATGGTGTTTTCGACGAATGACATAAAAAGTCGTTAGAAAACAAACTCCCGAAGTTATCTGACCATTGATAATTCCTAGTATCATGTAGTAACATGTTGGTTGGATAAGCTTTATTAACAAGAAACATAAAGTATATTGTTATTGCTGGTTGTTTAGATAGAACGGGATGTTCAACGCACGTATGATTTCGTATCAATTGTATCTTTCTTTATACACAACGAACATAACATTATAAAAGTTTTAATATTATTTGCATTCGTGGCAAACAACTCACACAGAACTGTCACAAAATTCAAACATGTGGCAAGTGGAGGAATACACAAACTTAATTCAAGCAGGCACATGTTGAACACTATTGAAATATCTTTGAGGTCCTCAAACGGTGGTACACATGCCCGTTTTGAAGCCTGCAATACTTCTTACAGACTTGTAGAATCGAATTGTAATGCAAGTTTCTTGATTGAAGACTTTGGTTTACCAAAATTTCTTTACCTATATATACCAGGTATAAAAATAAAAGTGACTGTGTTTGTGACTGAATAACTCTTGAACCACCCAACTGATCTCGATCAAATTCTCAACATAGATGAGGTTTGGACCTAGGATGGTTTTTATCATTTCATTTTGACGGTGCACCGCAAGAGAGGGGGAAGATATATATAAAAATGATCGAAAATCATCGATATTAGTGTCGAATCCATAGTTTTCGGAGTCACTACGATGAACAGTGACACTTCCGATGCCGTTTAAGTCAAATTCAGCCACGTAATTTGGGGTAGGGGGAGATATATAAAAATGATCGATAGTAGTGTGGAAATCATAGTTTTCGGGGTCACTGAGACAAACAGTGACACTTCCGATGCCGTTTGAATCCAAATTCTGACAATTGTTAATAATGGTATGTATGAGTTCGAAATATAAATAATTCTCACTACTTCACTCATATGATCCCAGTTCTCTTTTTTGATATCTGAGCATTTGAGATAAGGAATAAACGTCTATACCTTCTCAGAGATTTTCGTTTAACCCTGTAAGAATTTCTAAGAACAAAGAAACTTAAAACAAAATTTACCGTTTCCCCCGCCCTCCATTAATCTTCTTGTACGTAGAGATCAATGTTCTTCAAATAGGTCAATTGTTTTTGGCTGTAAAAAAATTTGTATTCTACAAGATCTCCCTTCTAGCTGAAATTTGCGATGCACACACACTTGCTATGCTAATAGAAATACAAAAGATATAGAAATTTTATCTGCATGGTTTATTTTCGATTACCGAAAATTGGTTCTGCTACGTGAAGTTGCCACCGCCCATTTTATTTCTGATATAAAGTGTTTATAAATCCTGAACAAACGAAAATTTTATGAGAACAATCGTGAACAAACGGACTGCATGAATTCAAATTCTGGAAATGAATTCTGCCAGGTTTAAACACATACTTTGTTTGGCTTCTTTCTTTCATGCTTGGCTTGGTATTGTGTGTGTGTATTTATGTAGGTTATCTCGCTTTAACAAACGGTTCTGCAAATTCGAAATATTTTAACAACCGGTTCTGTTGTCAATGAATCATTGTAATTTTACTGAATCTTTTAAAATGAACTGTAAATATTAGGTTGGTGCGAATGAACACTCTGTTCAGGTGCGTTATTTCCAAAAGGACACATACGTAAAATACCAGATTAATCAAACTAGTCGCTGTTTGCATCGCTCAACCGACGACTGGATTTCGTGGCAAAGCAAGTCTGGAGCCTGTGATGCAAAGAATTCTTCAACCGCACGTTCATCATGGAACATCCTTCCTCCCGAAAAATGCTCGAGATGCCGGAAGAGGAGCAGGCCCGCACCCACGGGGGGCTAGGGGAGCCTCCCCCTAACTTTTCACGATAGGCTTGCAAATGAACTACAATATGGTTGGGTCGAGCCCCCCTAACTTCTACCGGCCCCTCCTACACTTTTTGGCTGGCTACCGGCCTGAAGAGGAGGTAATCAGTGCGAGAAATGTCGGGAGAATACGAATGCAACGGGTAAGCAAGATTTCATATTGCAACTCATGAAAAGCTTGCGCCGTATTTGCGCGAGAGAACAGTCGTTCAACAGGATGACATCGTGTCTGTTAGACATTGATGGGTGTTTGTGGACAAGTTTCCCATGCATTTCACAGAGTTCAACACTGTAACAATGGTTTCACCTTCATCTCTCAGAACAAGGTATAAACGTTTATTTCTTAATCTCAAATGCTCATTGTCAGATATCAAGAATGAGAACTGAGATCACATGAGTGTAGCAGTGAGGATTATTTATATTTAAAAGTTATTCATACCATTATCAACATTTGTCGATCCATTGCTGGATTAAGGTGTTCCCAATACTTTCTGACAACCATCTATCTTGGATAATTCGTTTCCAAGATATTCACAGTGCTACCTAATTTTGTGACGCCACCGTGTATTAGGATGTGTTTGTCTCTACTTATCACATGTGGTGTCCAGTAAAAAAGTCTTTGAGTTTTACGTCCTACGGTTATGCCGGTTAGGCTAAAGGAGACGGTGATGAGGAGTAATGAATGAAATGGTGGAATGAAGAAAGTGGTAGGAAACGGGAGAACCCGTGGAAACCCACGCACACGGAGTTTGTCCACTACAAAGTTCACTTGGCGGAGGCTGGGATCGAACCCGGGACCCCTAGCACCAGAGGTGAACGCTCTACCACTGAGCCACCATGGCCCCCTCCAGTAAAAAAAAAATGGTTTGATCTATCTTGTATGTTTTGTTTTCTAATAGAGTTATATCTACTATCTCTCACAACCAAGCCCAAGAATGGGTTTCAAATGGAACCACCACAAGCTCAGCTGACGCATGGGTCGAAATAGCCGAGAGTATAAGGATGTTATAAAATAGAGAATCTGCCCATACGTATCTTCATCATATGAACTCAATGAAGCCAAAAAAACAACCGAGCATTGTCGAAACCGGCAAGTCTGATTGGCTACTCTCGCTTCCGCCATGATTATTTGCTCGAAACATTGCGATCTTAGTGGCGCGGAGTGGGCAGAGTAGGTGTGGCAAAGCTGTGACGTATGGCTTCATGATTTTGTTGTATGGGCAGATCCTCTATTTTATAACATCCGTGCGAGAGTGATCAGCAGTGTGTGGCCATTTTGGGCCCTGGCACTGGAACAACTTCAAATACGACATCGGGGTTTGCATATTCGGGAACTAGTGTGTCTTCCCGTTGTCTCCAGACCCACAATGCCCGAGGGACGCGTAGGTCACCGGAGATATGCGCCCTCACAAGTAAACAACCTGTGCTTCTGGCCCGGTTCTCGTCCCTTCCTGTGAGGATCCTGTTGGATCTCTGTGGTTTCATGGGTAGTGTGCGGTATAGAATTACGCAACAGGGTCAGGAGATGAGAATACCCCAAAGATCTCCAACGGAAACCTTACCAGTGGCGCACAGTGACCCAAGAAGTTACCAAAACACGGTCAGGATTGTCGATCGGTTTTCCGACGTCTGTTCGGACACACCTCACTTTGCGACATCAAAAACAACGCACCCGGTTCAGGACATACCCATATCGATCCTGGTACTCACTGGTCAAGAAAGTAGGGACACTGGAGATATCCTTTATGCAAGAGTGAGCACTTTTTATTAACGGTATGATGTTTAGGTCTTATGGCAGAATTAGCTCATCCAAGAGACATAGCAACCACAGCACCGTTGATATATTTTTTTTTCTTCCAGTGAAGTTATTTTTCAATGAGGGATTTAAGCCACCATGAAGTATCTGCATACAGTGACGACACAAGTTAGTAAGAAGGCGATTCAGGGTGCGAATTGGCGGGGGGATGCCAGGGATTTCCCCCCTGACAAAAATCTTTCCCACCTTGGAGAAGAAAAATTTTATCCCTGGCAGGGATAACTTTTTCCCCCTCTGGAGTATTTTTAAGTGGACATAAAGATAAGTAGGTCTACTTTGCGTAGCTAACCTAAATATTACTTGAGTGAAAATTTATGAAAGATCTCACATCTCAACTGTTTTGTACTTGTTAGTATATATATATATATATATATATATATATGGGGGGAGGACTGGGTGCGCATATGGGTGAAATTCATCCCCCCCTGGGAAAATTTTTCAATTCGCACACTGAGGTGATTTATGTTTTTGTATATAAAAGAAAATTCTTGTTCTTGATATTTGGAACTGTTTTTCTTACTAAACGTAAGTGGAAGCTGCAAATAAGTGCCACAATATATGTAAGGTGCTCGTCTACCGTTTCTAAATTTAGGCAATTTTAATTTATTATCCAGTCCTTTTGTTAAATTAACTTTTAGTTTATGAATATGGCAAATTGTTGGTCCGAGGGATATGAGCCTTTCCTTGTAATGCTCAATATCTATATACACCCGCTCAGGCCCGTAGCCAGCCCAAAAATTTAGGGGGGGGGGGCGATCCAATCACATTATAGTACATCACCATATTATAGTTAACTTGTAAGCCTACAGTGAAAATTTTAGGAGGGACCAGTAAAAATTTAGGGGGGGGCGGCCCCCTAGACCCCCCTGGGTACGGGTCTGCACCCGCTGTATATAAAAATGAAAGTGGCTATGTTTATGACTTAATAACTCTTGAAACAGCCAACCGATCTCAATCAAATTTTCAACATAGATGAGGTTTGGGCTTGGAATAGTTTTTATCATT
Organism: Thermobia domestica; assembly: GCF_964235325.1. NCBI lineage: Eukaryota > Metazoa > Arthropoda > Insecta > Zygentoma > Lepismatidae > Thermobia > Thermobia domestica. The sequence goes on from NC_137469.1 coordinate 3,648,544, forward strand.
TCATTTTGACGGTGTAACTTAGGAGAGGGAAAGAGGGATATGTAGAATATGATCAAAAATGACCGACATTAGTATCGAATCCATAGCTTTCGGGGTCGCTGAGATGAACAGTGACACTTCGGATGTCGTTTAAATCCAAATTCAGCAACGCAACTTGAGGAAGGAGAAGGAGATATATAAAAATGACCGATATCAGAGATCGTTTCAGTAATAGCAAAAAGTGTCTGACTAACGGAACACACAGTGGCGTAGCATACTTTTGCGGCCCCCCCCGCAAAGTATAGAGAAGGGGCCCTAGTTGTAAAGCCGACAGAAGTAAGGTTGAAGCTCTACTTCTTTAAATCTTTAGTCATCGCAAGACTTCGGGGCCCCCTATACCTCGGGGCCCCCCGCACTGCGGGGGTTGCGGGGGCAGCTGCTACGCCACTGCGCAACATATTACTATTTTTTTTAATTAACCCAGAAAAGCGAGTAATTGACGCTAGTGTGTTATAATAATGTTACGAATATTTGTACTTTTGAAACCAATATGTCCATTCCATATTTCTTGTACGTTTTTTAGTAAGTAAAAATGCAATATTATTTGTTTCTATACGCATATTGTGTTCCTTGTTAAAAAAAAAATATAAAGCTAAAAATCCAATTCTAATAAGAAACAGGAAGAAGTATTTGTATGATTTTCTATCGTTTATTTTGTGGAAACAGTTATCGTTAGATTTTAATAATGTCTCTGGGTACAACAACCTCTGTCGCTTGGTACGTACTCAGTGTCTATACAAATGGATAAAATTACTTACTCGGTAAAACTTGCTCTAGTATTCTTCTAATTGGTGCAATACTCATGTAACTTTTACAATATACTAATCTGGAATACCTAGTTATTAGGAAAATATTTTGTTTCTTTAACCTTGCGTTAACAAAACATAAAAAGTTCCCCTTGGTTGACTAATTTGCTTTACTATTTACCCTGTGCACAGCACGTACGCAGGAATTTGTTTTGGAAAAGGGAGAGTCCAAAGCATTTCAGAGAGAGATTCAAATTCAATATGACAATAAATTAAATTAGAATTTCTAAAAACGCCCCCAAAATTAGAGTAAATTTATGAAAAAAAAATCGGGATTTCGGGGAATTACGGACTCCAGGACTCAACTCCTGCATGCGTCCCTCCCTGCGTATACTTTTCTGTCAAATGACGTTCAAACGAAAGTACGAACTTTATTTCAGTTTTATTTTTGTGTACACGTAGAAGTTACAAAAAAGAATGGAATTCTCTCCCTATGCAGGAGATGTTCATAAAGGAGATGGGTTTCCCGCTATTGAAATTCTAGGGAACAACAGATATTTAGTTACAAAAACAACTTTTAGTTTTCTGGCAGTAGGCAGTACTGGCAGTTTCTTTTAAAGATCTGCACGGGCCGAGCTCGGCCCGGGGCTCGAAGTCAAGCCCGGCCCGCGGGCCGACACTGATTTCTCTTCAGGTCGGGCCGGACTGGGGCCGATTAATTGAAATTCTTTAACCCTTTCACTGTGGAAGGCGACGGAAAGAATGCCTGCGAATGTCAATTATAGTCGACGTGTTAAAATTTGTCTGTATCTTGGTTTTGTTTTAGTTAACTATAGTCGCCAAAGGTTTTCTGTGTGATTTCTATTGTTTATCGAAAACAATAGAACACAAAAAAATTGAACGGTACAACTTCGGCGACTATTCTCGACAAAGCCAAGATATGGACAAACAAATTTTAACCTGTCGACTATAATTGACATTCGCATTTTAAGGAAATTTTCTTTCTGTCGACAAAAGTCGACTTCCTCTGTGAAAGGGTTAATATTATTGGCTTTCGTTAAACGATAATTAGAATAAAGGCAAACGTTGAAGAAGCATGCCCTTGAAAAAATGTTACAAAATGAAATTTTTAAAATTTATCGGGCTTGGGCCAAGAATTTTGAAAATTATCGGGCCGGGCCGGGCTCGGGCCGAAAATCTGCAGATCTTTTCGGGCCCGGGCTGGGCCGGGCCTAGGTACATTCGGGCTGGATTGGGATCGGGCCGAAAAAATTGGCCCGTGCAGGTCTCAGGTTTCTTTTTAATTCTTTTAAATTGTGTTTCCTGTAGACATTGTTATTTTTTGTACTTATGGAATGAATTTTTTGATTTAAATAAATTTGGACACTGTCACAAGTAGGGTTACCAGATCTTAGATTTTTTCTATAAGTTTTTGTTTTCTCTGGTATGTTTTACTCCACGCGTTTTTTTTTTTTATTTTTCCTGTAAAACGATTTCTTCCGTTTATCAATAAATAAAAGAAATACTAGGCCTGGGCACTTTAAAATGTTTTTATAAGTTATGAACTAAGTACACTAAAGGTTTTGCGCTACCCACTAGACCAGTGAGAAAGGTAAATCAATGCAGTGTTTCCGGTTAATATCAGCCAGCGGCGCCAATTTCTGAATAACTTCAGGGGATGAGGGGCGCTCGGGGGTATGAGAATTTTGTTGTCAGACATTTAAATAAAGGTCCGACCCAGGGGCGCACTTATGAAGGGTCCATCAAGTCCGAAATCCACCAAAAAAATTTGGAACTCGACTAATATTTGTAGGTTTTCTTAACAGAACTATACTTGTTAAACAGAGAAATGGTTGATGTAGCATGAAAATTTGATCTTACACTCATCTGTATTCATTCTTTTCTTATTAAAATACAGTTCTGTCATTTTTTTCTAACAATATAGGTGGCAGTAATTAACAATTATATTTATCGTATTTTCGGGTGGAGAATAGGACAAATTTAATATTACATAAACGTTTCGGACCGCCGTCCCAAAATACTTTGGACCCCTCCCAGCAAATATTTCTGGGTATCTAGTATCTACGGGTGATCCGACTTGGGCCACCTTGGCCTCTCCAGGATTTGGGCAGGACCCATGGTCAATATCTATTGTATAATTTTCGATTAAAATTTATACTATATGTAATATATTTTTCACCTTTCATAAAGATTTAATTTGTATGTTATGCATTCTTCTTCTCAAATTTTAATTCTTAAATTTACACATAAACTGCAGCTTTTCTTTTTTCGGATCTTGAAGTTCATGTCGTTGTTTGTACCCTCAGAAAGAGGATGTTTACCCATTTTCCTAAAAACGCTCCTGGACAACAAGGGCGCCGATTTCTCTGTAAATTTGGGGGGGGGGGCGGCTCTCAGACACATAAGGTATATATATATATATATATATATATATATATATATATATATATATATATATATATATGAGGATGTTAAGACAAATTGCATTCAAATTATGCCAAATATTGTATATTCATAAATACACTAGGGGGTCCCACATGAGCTTTGGGGGGACCGGCCCCCCGCCCCCTCCCAGGATCGGCGCCCTTGTTGCACAATTTTTAGAACCCGGAAAAGATGTGTTCATGCAAAACAGGACATCTGCTAACCCTAGCTTTACAGGTTAGTAAAAACGTAGTAGTACAAACAAAATAATAATAATAATAATAATAATAATAATAATAATAATAATAATAATAATAATAATAATAATAATAATAATAATAATAATAATAATAATAATAAATAACTTACCTGACAGTTGACGACTGGCCGCAAGCCTTCCTCTTGTTATTTTGACTGGATTCACACTTTTCCGTTTACAAATTCTCTGTTCACGACTTTTCTTTGATGTAGCACTGTCCCCGAGATACAAACTCGGCACTGCGTCTTTCTTCAGCACTTTTTTCGTAGTCATCCCTGGATGAAGTTCATTTTTCGGTAAATCGTCCACGTACGCACTGCTGTCGAAATGAATGGAACACACTCGGGCTGTTTTAGGATTGAGTTTTCCAACAGCGGATGTATTGCATCGTTTCTCCCATAATTTTCTTAAACGCACATTCCGTGGGAACATGTGATACACTATTCCGTGGGGGTTCTTCTTCGTGCCCCGGTTCCCATTCTTACAATTCGCGACACTGCAAAAGGGCATTTTTGCTTTTTTATTGTTTTAATAATATGACACAGGGATGACACCTCAACAATCTTTATCGCTGTACATCGTAATGAAATAATCCTAATTGTTGTTAAACAATTGCCCCGGTCTCGCTGTTGACAAGCGAATATCACCTGATGCACTCTTCACGTTCCGTCTTGTGTGTTTGGACGACCTCTCAAGCCCACTCGCAGTGTTGCAAAATCAACAGACGGCTTTCTTTCTGTCGCTGATTCTCAGTGCTGTAACAGTTTCCACAGCAAAGGAGCACGGAATCGTTTCTCCGTCCTTGACGAGATGGGAAGAGGCAGCCTTTTACACACACATCATTCTGGAATTTAAGACAAAGAAAAAAAAATCATTTTTATGCTGTTTCATTTAACTTATCTTCTGTGAAATTTTTTATCCACTTGTATTGACCTGATTTTTTTTTTTAATATAAATGTTGCTTATCTCCAATGATAGTACAGAATTTCAATTATAGTAACCAGTGGCGTAGCTAAAGTAGAACTTGCAGGGAGAAATTCTGAATTCTGGCCCTCTTCTCACTCCAAATGATCTTCCACGAGTTTCGTCAAAAGCTTTTGAACTATTTTGATATTTAGGATTGTCCACAAGAACAGAATTATGACGCATAGTGCGTCATTTTAAGGTGTCGATGAAAACGGTTGAAACATTTAAGTTTATTTGGAATTAAATACCGGTATTTGTAGATAAAAACTGTGTAGTTTACGCAAGGAAAATGCATTTTAATCAAGGTCATATACTGGAGGATGGGTATAGATACGCCCGCCCTTGTGGGTGGGGCAAGTAAGACCTTCGACCCACACCCCGCGTCTTAGGAGGAAATATCTAATTATTTCATAAATATTGTTAGATGTCGACCGTCGTTTGACCATACTGGGCATGAGTGAGTGCTGTCACCGGTATCATAGGCGCAGAGGATCCTTAGGTGTTCATTCTACGGCGAGACAGTGGGAATGTGTAACGATGAAGTGAGAGGACTACGAGAATCGTATTGCAGCCATAACGCTACACAAAGTGGACACGCCACTATCACGGATCTTCATCACCCTGAAACCTCTACAAATCAGTGAACGATTTGTATATTACCACCCAGCGTTACAGTGAAACGGGAAGTGACAATGACCAGCAGCGTAGTGACAAACCGCGCACAACAAGGACACGACAGGCAGTTACAGCATCCTGTAGCTGCAAGGATTTGGCGAAATCACGTCAGGACTCAACCAGTGATGTCCAAAGAGATGTCCATTTCGAGATTAACCATGTCACGAATGCTCAATCAGGACCTGAGACTCAGAGCCTACAAATAACATACAGACCACATCTTGACTAATGCGCTACATCAACAGAGAGTGGTGAAAACCAAACGTTTCCTCACGTATTACGAAGAAAATGATAACCAAGACAATTCCCTTTTCCGAGAAGAAGCTGATCGCAATTGAGAAGTCCTTTAGTGCTCAAAATGACCGTGTGTATGTATCTTCAATCTAAATTACTGAACGTGTTTCCAAAGTGCAAAAGTCCAATCACCCAGACATCAGTCATAATGTGGTGGGTGAGCTTCAACGGCACAACACATTCTGATTTTTGTGAACAAGGGGTGAAGACATCGGCTGCCGTGTAGCAAACCACAGTGTTGGACCCTATTGTGAAACCACTGAGTACCACCATATCCCCCAACCAACAGTGGATTTTCCAGGATTTTGCTCCAAAGCACAAGGCACGGTCAACACAGGAGTAGCTACAAGTCAACGTTCCAGATTTGATCTCAACATCAGACTGGCTCTCTACCAGCCTGCTCAATTACAAACTGTGGTCAGTGCCTCAAACTATGGTTTGCAAGAAGAGACACCCTATAGTGGACTCCCTGGTCAAGGCAGCCTGTCACATCTCCATCGACACTGTTCATAATTCCATTGGCGAGTGGCCCACCAGATTTCTGGCCTGTATCCATTTTCAGGGTTGACATTTTGAAAACCGATTGGTGCTCTTTATGCTCCACACGTCTATGTATCATCTTGCAAAAGGGTATCAATATATCGTACTTCTAAACCTCTGACACTATTTACGAGACACTAGGTAGTTAAGTCCTTCAGGAAAAATTACAAGGTTATTGTTTCAAGTTTATTTTCGGGATTCAAAATATTTAGAGATGTTGAAAAATCATTTGTAAGTCATTTTTTCGACTATACCAGCTAAGCCTGCGCTGTCTAAAAAAGTAATATTCTAATATGAACATGGAATCTCCTTCCTACTTTCTCACTATATTTGCAGATGTCCCTTTATAGACACAAGTAAAGAACGGGAGGATTATTATAAGGAGTAAATTGCTCTAGAGAGACACATAACCGTAGCACATTAACATTGATGTTGGGCGAATTGTGACAAACTTGGAGAAGTGGTAGATAATGTCAAATGAAAATATTTATTTCTTTCAAATCCACATCTGAGTACGAATTATTCTATTCAGCGCTTTAGGGGTCGGGTTAAGCCAAATAAAATCACAATTGTCACCAGGGCGTTCCCAAGGTTGATATCCTTGTATCAGGTAACCAGTAGACGAGCTACATTAACAGATTGAGGGACATTGCAGGCAATTTGCTTTAATCTCACAGGTAAGTGACAAAAACTATTGGATTCTGGTAACTTCAAAGGAATGTAGAGCTGGACTGAGGTCTATTCTGAACCAGGCTACGTGCAAGTTGATTGCTTAGCCAGGACTAATCTGTACAGCAGCAAATAGACGAAAATCATGTATATCCTCGCTATAGACACGTGCAGGATATAGAAAACCATGATTTTGTACTTTGACAAACATAATCTGGTTAATGAAATGAATATTAAAAAAAGAAAAAGAATATCCTGGAGTTCAACGTCTCAGGATTATGTCCTTTTGGCTAATGGAGATGATGATTAGAAGAATTGGTGGAATGAGAAAGTGGGAGGAAACGGGAGTACTCCGAGAACCCCCACACACGATGTCCTTCGCTGGGGATCGAACCAGGGACCCCACGCACCACAGATAAGCGCTCTACCACTAAGTCACCGTGCCCTCTGATTATGTATAGACATTACACAGGCTAGAAAACACATAGGCTATCACAACACGGATTTTCTAGTATTGTAGTTCTCCTGCCGTGGCAGATGGAGCGCCAGGAAAGCCGCCTGTAACCTGAATCTAAAGATTTTTGTTCTAAATGCGCTCGATTTTTCTCTCCGTGCATTTCTTCCCAGGCCCGTATCTACGGGGGCATGGGGGCCGGCCCCACTAAATTGTTACTGGCTCCCATAAAACTTTCACGGTAGTCTTCCAAATGAAGTACAATACAGTGATGAACTATTTTTTTTTTTCGTGTTATTTTAATGAACTCTTAAAATCAATACGATGAAAATAGAAACTGTAGGTTTTGGAAATATTAAACAAGTGTCAACATAATATACATGACAATTTAGGTAGTAGCTAGATAGCAATCAAATTTTGTTAAATAATATGATAATAAAATTAGGTAGGAATTAGATAGTAATTAAATTCTTGTCAGTTAGTTAATATTGATTAGATAGCTCAAGTCCTTTTTGTTTTTTGTTTTTCTTTTTGTTTCTGAAAATTTGTTTTGTTTTTGTTTGTTTGTTCATTGTTGTTGGATGTTGAGTGTCGCGGTCTCGTCCTTCCCACCCTTTTCCTTGTTCCCTCTCTTCTTTCCAATTATCGAAAATAAAGGATGATGAAAAAGGCTAAAGAAAAATAAAATGCGATGATGATAGCCCGTTTCGGTTAAAGTCTTCAGATGTCGAAACTGAAGAGGCGGATCTGAGCATTAATATATACCTCCTACTTTTCCTGTTTCCTCCTACTTTTTTATTCCATTGTTTTGTTCCTTATCATCATCATCATCATCATCTCCATTAAACTCGGACCATATATGTGGGACGTTACACTAAAAAAAAATAAAAGTACAATTGAAATAATATATTGTTTCTATCTTCACGAGAAGAGTAAGGTAACTAACGAGAAGTAAGTTATTGGTTTCATTACACGATGCGATGTATGTATATTTTACAGTTCGAAGAAGTGAAATAAATTTGGTGTTTTTGTTAATTGCTAAGTAAAGATATTGATTTGTCACTTTATGAAACTTTTTCAGAAGGCGTTTCATGCCCAGGAACGGGGATATGAACTGGCCTGAAAGATCGCCAGATCTATGAGTGTGCGATTTCTTTGTATGGGGATATTTAAAGGATCGTGTGTTTGATATTCGCTCCCATACACTGGACGAACTACAGGCTGCGATATGTGAAGAGATTCGGTCGATCACTGTAGTAGACATCCTCCAGAAAGTTATGAGAAACTCCCATTCCCGAATGCAGAACTCAGGGAGGGACGTATTTAGAGGATGTTATTTTCAAAGAAAAGAGTTATGTTTTATTTCCTGCAAATGGCATACATTCATCCTATACAATGGCATGCAAATGGCAACCTTTTCGTGTTCAGAATTATATAACAATAGATTCGTATATAGTAATACTGTGCATTATGCCATTATCAAAATTTCCCACTTCCGTGCGCTATCCTGTATGTCGCTGTAATCATTTTTGATCCCAGCTCCAAATACTTAATTAGCATAGCTATGGTGAATTTTGTTGTACAGTCAGTGACAAAAGTTTTTTTTTCCGTTTGATGAAATTAGTTTCGTAAGTAACTTCAGAATGGAAGGGCAACTTGAGTACAGTTTTTAGTAAATTAAAAAGAAGGTAATTTTCTGTAAGTTCCAGACATATCACCGTTAATCCCCAAATAAATTGAGCTTCCTCCTGCCTAAGCGGTTAGTGTACGCTTCTTTGACATGGGAGACCCGGGATTGATTCCCGACTGGAGCTCATGTGGTTTGGATTCCATGTTAATCAGTGGATGCACGTCTTATATAGCCTTGTTGCTAAACGGGACGTTAAGCTCAAAATCAAATCAACCAAAATAAATTTTATCAAACGAAAAGAACTTTTGTCGCTGACTGTACACATGTCAAATCGTGAGTAAAAATAAATGCTATTACTGCAGAAGATTTGAGTTTTCTTCAGGAAACAAGTACGTACTTTTGTGGTCATTATCTTTGCGCGTACAGTTTGTGAATGTGTGCAAGGGAATGCGTAAGAAATGTGAAGAATCCAATACAGGAAGCATTACTCTGAAAATACACGTAGAAGACACATTTTACACATACACATATACACTATATTTGTATCATTTTCTTGTTACCGATAGCACGTCAATATCCACGTATTATAATCTCCTATGTATTCTAAATATGTTAGAATCCATTAACTAAAAAGCTTACCGCTACTCTATTTCAAACACATTCATTCAATCTAATCTCAGATGTTTAGTTAATGGACAATGCATGAATCGACAGGATTTCGTAATTAAAAAGAAAGAAACGATAACTGTTTTCATTATAAGCTGTTAATGAACATTTCCTGCTAAACGTGAAGAAGTGAACAGAAAGATTTTTAAACATGAATGGCGTTCTTATGTTAATTAAAAGTAATAAATATTTTTTTATGTATTTAGCAAAAGCTTCCCACATTAGTAGAAAATAAATAGCGTAGATAGTTGTGGATAATACATTGTATAAATAAGAGCACGCAGAAAGATGGTCGCCCGGCATTTTCGTTTTTACTAGATTCTTCGAAATAAGAAGTGAATCACAGAATTTGCCAGACGCTCTGTATTTAACAATCTTATTTTCCTATCCTCTATGTGTGTTGTACAGGACACACATTTTCTCTATATGTGATTCATGATTTCCTTAAGATGATATTGTTAATAATAAAGACCGTTACCGTTGTGAAATATCAATTGGTATTAGAAAGGATTTTATGAAGTTCATGAAGGAACCATTAATTTAAATGGTCAAATAATTAAGTTACGTTAAAAAAGTTAACTAAATAAAATATCAAAATAATTAATCGAGCAAAATAGATTTGTTTCTGATTGAAAGTTTCTGTTTGTAGAGCACTTCTTAACCTATACGAAACATTGGCCTAGTTTGATGTGACAGCCAAACTCAAGATACACAACAGGTAGATTTTAGGCAGTAAGTTGCGCTCATAACAATATTTACGTGGGGTAGGGGGCATAATTTTTCACTGAAAACGGTACAATCAAACTGAACAATCTATCTATATATTAAAATGCTAGGTTTATATCGTCGCATCAGAACCAGAGGGATGTAGCTCCATTTTCATAGGTTTACAGGCGAGAGAACAAAAAGAGTGTTTTTTTCTTAGAAAGATATGATTTTAATAAGATGGTAATTGAGCTACATTACAACAGATGATCGACAAGGAGAACAGATGGCGTTACGTTCCATTTACACCAAGTGGGGCTTTCAAAATTATGTCCAAACATGAATGAAACGAAAACCGCATTTTTGGAATTACGTCCCTCTAGTTCTCATGTGACGATATATTTGTCCTTTCAACAATGAGATCTCGAAAACCATACGTGCTAGAAACGTGCCGTTTTCGTTCGTCGATTCCAAATTTTATGTAGATTGTCCAGTTCTCATTCAAATTTTCAAAAACCGTGTCGACTATTGTTCTATTCAACATTTTAGGGCCGTTTTGAGCCCATAAGATTAACATTGTTGCAGACCGAAACTATTGTGTTAGGCAACCAGTACAGAAGTTACGTATGGTGGGTTGGCGGATATTGCAGGCGCTTTGCTTAAATCTGAATTTCAAAACCTATTGTATGCTGGCAACTTCAAAAGCTTCAAGAGACACAATGAGGCGTATCGGATGGATATGGATTTATTAGAAAAAAAAAATATATATTTCGAGTTGATATTGCGTTACTTCTACAAATTTGCTACAAACTCACTCCAAGATCTATACATAGCATTCACTTCCTTTGTGAGTCTCCTATCCTTTACTTGTGTAAGGAGACGTGCACAATGGGAAGGAGATTCATGGTCATAATAGAACGATGTGCTGAGTAGACAGCACAGGTTCAGCTAGTCTATATATTAAAATGCTAGGTTTATATGTTTGTGGCCAATCCTTTCGACAGTGAGTTCCCAGGAACCATAGGCTCTAAAAAGATGTAGTTTTCACTGATCGATTGCAAATTTTGTGTAGATTGATCAGTTCTAATTGAATATTTAAAGAGCATGGCCGTTCTTTTTTAAATTACATTTTTAGGGATATACTGGAAGTGCTGATTTTTTTTAAAAAAACACCATATCCTACGAGTTATACATTTCAACACTACAAATTTGTATACAAGGGTTGTATATCACTCAGGTGTTTGTTTCATGGCCAAATGATAATGAAAAACGAAGGATCTAAGATGAATCTTTATTGTTTGGAATGTTTTGCCCAATGAACACCATATATCATTGACATTATAATTAATTGTGTATGTAATGTATTTGCTTATTACATACTGCATGCAAGGAGAAAGAGAACACTAAATATACATGAATTAGAAACTCCAACCGGAAGTAGGATCAAATCTTGCAAACGGTGCGAGATATTAAATCTCCCCTTTATGGCACCCTTTGCCGATTTTTATCAAGGCGTCTTTCACTTGTGCCTGTAAAGGGTGAGGTGATCCCGTTTGAGTTTAACGTCCCGTTCAGCAGTGAGGCTATATGAGACGTGGACCTACTGATTAACGTGGAATCCGAATCACATGAGCTCCTGATGTGTCTGTAAAGGAATATGTACAGATGCTGTGAAGAATGACAAGGAGATTCATGCTCATATATCAATGATGAACTGTATAGAGAGCGCAGGTTCTGCTAATGATATATATTTGGGGAAGAAAGAAATATACGTTTGGGGAGCAGAATGGTAAATTTGAGGGCAGAATGATAAATTTTGAGGGAAGAATGATATATTTTCGGGTAGAATAATAAATTTGGTAGGCAGACGGTTAAATTTCGTGTGGAGAATGATAAATTTTGAGGGAAGAACGATACATTTTCTGGAAGAATGGTAAATTTGGTGGGGAGTATGATAAATTTTGAGGGAAGAATGGTATATTTTCGGGTAGAGTAATAAATTTGGTAGGCAGACGGTTAAATTTCGTGTGGAGAATGATAAATTTTGAGGGAAGAACGATACATTTTCTTGGAGAATGGTCAATTTGGTTGGGAGTATGATAAATTTTGAGGGAAGAATTATATATTTTCGTAGAGAATGGCAAATGTGGTGGGTAATGGTGTTTGTTTTAAAAGTTCAATAAAGGTATATACTGCACACTCGCGCACCCAGAAGTGTTTACTGGGAGGGATCCAAAGTTTATTTGGTGAGGAGATCCAATATATGTATGCAAGGGCGCCCATGTTGTGGTTTCCAAGGGGGGCAAGTATAAGCGACGTTTCAAATATAGGTTCAAATTTTGCTTTAATTAATGTAAAACTTCTGTTGGGTTTTCGATATTCTGAAGTACAATTTCCTCTAGGGGGAGTCGAGCGCCCCACCTTGCCCCCCTGATGGACGCTCTTGCATGTATGTAATATTGAACCTGTCATATTCTGCACCCGAAAAGGTTAATTACTGTCACATGCTTTAAAAAATGCTATAGTGAGAAAAATCCGTTATCCGGACAGCAGGTTATTATACAAATATACGGAATCCTTATCTTCACTACGGAAATATGTACGGAACATACGTTATTCATATGCTACATATATAGACTACTACCATTTTACCTGTTTAGATGTTACATCATGCCACTGCAGGATGTCTGACATTTAACAGTCTTCCGTATATTACATACGTATACGTCAGCTGTATGTTATATACCTCCATCTGTAAGCGAGATCCTGACCGCCTATATACAGTGCCTTCTTTCATACGGAAAGTACGTTTATATGGAACACTTTTACGGAAAGTACGTATAAAATATAGTTACTTTTTCAGTTGTACGTTCGCTGTACGTTGAGTCCAAAAACTACAGGATTTACATACGTAACCTACGTTTTTACGTACGCCACATAAATTTTTTTCTCAGTGTAGAAGTAGATTATTTTTATAAGAAAAGAATAAGTACAGATGAAGCGTAAAGTCAAATCTTTAGGATACATCAATAATTTCTCTTTCAAACAAGTATAGTTCTGTTAAGAGTCTTCATCCCGGCGAAATTAAAATACCGCTAATTTTACAGTAATTATGTCATATCTTCAAATAGATAAAAGATAATCGAAATGTGGAACAAGAGCGCCCTAGACAATATTATTTTACATGAGAAACCGTTATCACGACTCACTTATCTGCTTTCGATTTCGAGCCATTTTGAATTTCGGCATTTATTTTCGCGTTTCTAAACAGCTGAAAACGGAAAGCCGCTAGATAACTTGTGATAACGGTACCTCACGCAAAATAATATTGTCTAGGGCGCTCTTGTTCCATATTTCAATTATCTTTTATCTATTTGAAGATATCACATAATTACTGTAAAATTAGCGGTATTTTAATTTCGCCGGAAAGAAGAGCCTTAAGAAACTCTGATATTTTTTTTGGGGGGGGGAGGTTCGGACCCTGTGGGCCCCATGAATACATTCCTGATACCGTATATCAATCTTGAAAGATTTTAGCAGCAAAAGAAAATGTATTAATATGTAAGTACGCATTTAAATGTCCGGATATATTGAGAATACTGAGAAAAGTAGCTAAATTTTGACTGAAAATTCGCTGTAAAACGATAATGGGTGTGAAGAAGCATTTTCTCCGAAAGTTGATACCCTATATATTTAACTGGACCATTTATTGAGTCGTCATTTAAAGAGGCAACGCGACAAACGTCCTTAAATATTTTTTTTTTCTATTCTACAACTAGCCCACGGGCCTCCCAGTCACTTGGTCGGCCGCACGCTCGACATTCCACAACTGTTACGTCACAACAATGTTGACCACCCGACAGTGTTTCCAATGCTCCTAACAAAGCTCTGAAACTACGCTACTAATATGTAAAAGAAACAGTCAAGAAGATGCTGTACACTCTTTCAACTTTCCCTTTGATGGCTTCTTTTAAGTTCATATTTTAAGCGATGAATTTGTCATTCTGTAGGCCTATAGAGTCTGCATATTCACGATTGCTTATCCCCGACGATAATTTTCTCAGAATGTGTTTATTATTATTATTATTATTATTATTATTATTATTATTATTATTATTATTATTATTATTATTATTATTATTAGTAGTAGTAGTAGTAGTAGTAGTAGTAGTAGTAATAATAGTAGTAGTAGTACTTGTACTTTTCTTGCGATATGCAGCGGTACGCTGTACCTGCATCTTTGCATGAAGTTCTTCAAAAAATGCAATTTCTCTAGTTATTTTTATTTTTGAGCGACGATAGGACAGAAGCAAATATGGCGATCTTAACAAAACAAAACAAAAATTCTAGATTGCAACGGATTCACAAGTTTCATACCTCCTACACCCCGAAAAAGTTACACGTCTTCTACCCTATTATTGAACGCTCCTTGTGTTATTCTGATTTTTTTTTTCAATTTTAGATATTATTTCTTTTTGAAAATTGGAACAATTTATTTTTTTCTTAATAATAAGATTTTAGCAATAATAACAAGGATGTTATAAAATAGAGGCTCTACCCATTACGCATCTTCATCCTATTAACTCAATGAAGAAAGAAAAAAAAAGAGAGAGAGAGAACCGAGTATTGGCACCACAATCGAACTTGATTGGCTATTCTCGTTTCCGCCATAAATGTTGGCTCAAAATGTTGCAATCAGCTTGGGCGGAGCGGGCACAGTGGGGGTGGCGAAATTATAACGTATGGTTTCACGATTTTGTTGTATAGACATATCTTCTGTTTTATAACATCCTTGGTCGATAGACTCAAAATGGCTGACTTCAATACTCTATGAGCGTTCCACATTCGGCTCGATAGAGGGCCCAAGTTATAGTTATGGTCCAATCGTGGCCTGACAATGGCTCGATATATTACTTATTCATGGGGTAGTTATTCTACTGTTATTACCAAGTGCTGTGCTCCCAAAATTTTCAACTGGTATATGCTGTTTTGTGGAAAGTCTATGTTTGACGTAAAAGACACGATAATAGAGAAAGCACTTAAAAAAATAAATAAGTAAAACGCACGTATCAGCATTAAACAAAAAGGCAGCAATATTGTTTATTTCATAGTCTAAACATACTTTATGCTTTTTCTTTATGGTACTTCACCCAGAACCAACTCACCGCGAGAAGAAACAGAAGAAATCACACTCAATGTAACAGAAGGAATTAAGAAAATTATGGGAAGGAGTAGAGTGGAAAGACGATCATATTATTATTATTATTATTATTATTATTATTATTATTATTATTATTATTATTATTATTATTATTATTATTATTATTATTATTATTAAGTATTCTCCCTCCTGGAAGGTTCTGGTAGTAATGAGTTTTTTTTTCTTTTGTTCTTAATTTTCAGTTTGGGCTTGAAAATGTTTCTTCCATGTTTCTCGATTTTCAGCTTTCTCTTTTCATTTCCAATATTTTCTTCTATTTTTCAAATCATCGATGAGTTCTATTCTTTTTCTTCCTCTCCTCGCTTCCCTTTCATCTTTCCTTCTATGGTGGTATGAAGAAGACAATTTCATCGCAAGATGTGTCTAATCCAATTGGCGTTTCTACGAAGGATGGTAGCTAGAAGTGTCCTCTTCTCTCCTATTCGTTTTAAAACGTCTTCGTTTGTTACTCTTTCTATCCATTTTATCTTCTCCATCTTACTCCAACACCACATTTCCAAGCTCCAATTATTCAACATGTACAGTGAATGTGTAATGAAGGAAGCATTAATGGAGATTTCAAGATTGGAGGGCAGATCATTAACAAGATCAGGTATGCAGATGATACGGTTATAATAGCTAAAACCGAAGGAGGACTACAGGAGATGATTGACAAAATAGTTGACACTGGAAAACTGTATGGAATGGAAATCAACATTGAACAATCAAAAGTCATTAGGGATGCGTTCGAGTCGAGTCGAGACAGAATTTTCCTGACAAAATTCGAGTCGAGACACAGCTCTTCCAATAGAAAAAAATATATTTTTCGAGTCGAGACATCACTTTTACAGCACATTTTCGAGTCGAGACAGTCTCAAATCTTGTCTCATGCGCATCCCTAAAAGTCATGAAAATATCCCATAGAAAGACGCAGAGCTGTAGTCGAGGGTACACGGCGGTACACGGCTTATTCTCTGCTTAATATTAATCATAAGTGTGTAGCTTCTGCTTCAAAGTGTATATTTTCGTTTATGTTTATTTATTTATTTAATCGGGCCATGAATCCAATGATAAAGTGACTATATCACCTTTTTTCTCTTATATTCTTAGCAGGTGTTTAAATATATGTCATGAAAAAAAAAAAAAAACATCAGGCGCGATTTTTTCTGTTCCTTCTCGGAGTGAGTTGGTTCCTTCTCCATACCTATACCCATTTATGTTTTAATGGTGTGATTTAAATAAGGAGTGCTATCAAGGAAATAGCATGAAATGCTTTTAGACCATAAAACAGTAACGTATTCTTTATATTGAATTAATTAATACATACGATTTACATTGTTCATTAAAAATGCCTTCAGTGCGTCTTACGACAATGATAGATGATCACAAATCAGCGTACACCCTCTGAACATTTTAGGACTACAGCACTGGAAGACGCCTTTGCGTGTCAGAGTAGAATAAAGAGAACTTGAAGAGGTCGATCATTGCAAGCGACTGGGAAGTATTTTGGCGAGAGACGTTTAGTGCAGCAAAGAGATCGGTTGAGGAATTGCCATAGCCAAAGAAGAATTCAACAGGAAAAGATCATTCTTAGCTAGCAGGCTTAATATTGGACTAAGGAAGAAATTGGTCAACTGCTACGAGGGTAAGTCAACTGAAAACCATAAAAGTAGAAATAAAAATCCGCATATGGCGCCAGTGAGCTGTAAGTTGGCATGCCTGTTTACGATAGTATGCCGGATGTCTCCTAGGTGGCAGCAGCCGGCAGATGCACAAACACCGGCGCAACAACAGTTCCAAAATGGCAGCCCCACTAGCCACATGCACCAGCGAGGAGCAGCGTTCTGTGATTCGGTTTTTGCGAACTGAAGGTGTGAAACCGATTGACATTTTTAGGCGAATGAAGGTTCAGTATGGAGATGCGTGTTTGTCACAGCCACAAATCTATGAATGGTGCCGGAAATTTGCAAATGGTGTTACGTCTGTGGCCGATGCTCCACGCCCCGGCCAGGCTCGGCGCGTAGTGACTCCAGAGACCATTGCAGCCGCTGAAGCCATCGTTTTGGAAAACCGCCGTGTGACAATAGACGAAATTCCAGCATGTGTACACATGAGTCATGGATCGGCACATCATATTGTGAATGATGTTCTCCAGTTTCATAAGGTGTCTGCAAGATGGGTGCCCCGACAACTGACGCCTGAACTGAAACAGCGACGTGTTGATGCTGCGAAGACCTTTTGTGGCGTGCTGAACGTGACGGTAATGGGCGGCAGGAAGTTCCACTCCGATGAAGAAGTACACAACGCGGTGCACGAGTGGTTGCGCCGTCGCCCAAAAGATTTTTTTTCTGCAGGTATTCAGGCTCTTCCGAAGCGCTGGCGGACTTGCATTGAACGAGGAGGGGACTATGTTGAAAAGTGACTTACTTCTGTACCCTGTGTGACCAATAAATAATATTTAAAAAAATAATTATGGTTTTCATTTGACTCCCCCTCGTATATATGGAGTATTGGACTTTATGGTTCAGAGACTTGGATGATTGCCTTAGTTAAAGCAGGGGTGCCCACAAGGGGGGCTATGACGCAAACTGCGTCATTGAAATATTGGGGGGGTTAAAAATCTATATAGATATGTTTGAGGAGGTGTAAAAATTAATCGAAAAGTTTTTTTTTTTCATGGAAGAACACCTACGATGGACAATTGAGGGGGGGTGCGTCATGGACATGAGGGGGTGGGGTGGGCACCACTGGTTAAAGGAAACTTTCGCTGTAATTGATCAAAACAACACGAACTTGGGCAGAACGCACGTAATCTTTCCATTCTTTTGTGATCCTCAACCGTGGCTATATGTTTAGTGTATATGTCTTCGATGCGAGGGACCTGGGTTGGATTCTCTGTGGTTTAGATTCTATGTTAAGCTGTAGGTGCACGTCTAATATAGGCTCGGTGCTGAAAGAGAGACTAAACTCGAATCTTATCTACCTGATCTCTTTTGTGATTGCAAAGTAGTGAAAAAAGTTTTTTTTTTCAATGATGGATACATGACACTTCAACAGCGGCTAAGAATAGAATAGAAATAAAGTAGTCTAATATATTTAGTTATATATATATATATATATATATATATATATATATATATATATATCAGGGGTGCCCACAAGGGGGGCTATGACGCAAACTGCGTCATTGAAATATTTGGGGGGGTTAAAAATCTATATAAATATGTTTGAAGGGGTGTAAAAATTAATCGGAAAGATTTTTTTTCATGGAACACCTAAGGATAGACAATTGAGGGGGGGGTGCGTCATGGACATGAGGGGGGGTGGGCACCACTGTATATATATATATATATATATAAAATCAGTACGGGATATAAGCAATTATTATGGTTAAAATATATCTGACAAGTAAACCTTACGTTTGGGTGAATCGAGTTGCTGACTGAGACACATATGAGAAAGTAGTACTAAATGTGGTCAGTATTTCAGTGAAGTTATAGGTGCGAAGCTCCAGGGGTTTAGGAGATACAGCTACCAGAACATCACATGGGAGTACAGAATAGTATTCATACAGTTGGAGGTAAAAGCCCTTTAAGACCTCTTTTAACGACAAAAGGTGAATAACAAATATATGGGTACATATTAGGACTAGGGGGAAGTCATATAGTAAGGGTATACCTGACGGCGGCCATCTTGAAATCCGCCATTTTGAATTAAGGTTAAGTTTTTAAAATAGGAATAGGGTCATGTGATACATGATTTAAGGAGCAAATTTACTCAGAAGAACAATGGTGACGTTAATTTTGATTTACGCCCATTTGGTAAAAAGTTACAGGGATATTATAAATATTGTTGCAGCATATGTATTAGTCCTTTACTCCACTTTGTAAATTTTGTGTTAATGATAATAATTAAATAAAAAGCAGGTGGATAAATATTAGGTCTATGGTAAGAGTTGCCTTGATGGCGGCCATGTTCAAATCCGCCATTTTGAATCAGACAAAAGTTTTAAACAAAACGCATAACAGTGACACCTTATTAATAGCAAATTTTACCATAAATCCAAGGGTATAACCATTTTTGCTTTATCATTAACGAGCACAAAGGTAAATGGGAATAGAGTAATGCAGGATAGATGACTTCTGGCTAGAAGTTAATCAGAAATATAATGGTGGTGTTACAATGTTAGTTGTTTGATGCTATACTTGCACGCCATTTCGTTGTTTTTCTTGTATGCTGTTCACATCTATTTCTCGCTCGCTCTTGTCCTCACTGTACTATTGCTCACCTTGTCTGTGCCACGCACACACGACAACATCAATATTAATCCACCTGCTTTTTATTTAATAATTATTATTAACACAAAATTTACAAGGTTGGGTAAAGGACTAATACATATGCTGCAACAATATTTAATTTCCTTGTAACTTTTTACCAATTGCGCGTAAATCAAAATTAACGTCACCATTGTTCTTCTGATTAAATTTGCGCCTTAAATCATGTATCACATGACCCTATTCCTATTTTAAAAACTTAACCTTAATTCAAAATGGCGGATTTCAAGATGGCCGCCGTCAGGTATACCCTTACTATATGACTTCCGCCTAGTCCTAATATGTACCCATATATTTGTTATTCACCTTTTGTCGTTAAAAGAGGTCTTAAAGGGCTTTTACCTCCAACTGTATGAATACTATTCTGTACTCCCATGTGATGTTCTGGTAGCTGTATCTCCTAAACCCCTGGAGCTTCGCACCTATAACTTCACTGAAATACTGACCACATTTAGTACTACCTTCTCATATGTGTCTCAGTCAGCAACTCGATTCACCAAAACGTAAGGTTTACTTGTGAGATGTGGATAGTATGCGCTAAATGTGACATATTTGCTCCTGGTGAATTTATTTAGTCTAATTCATTGCTGAAGTTCTGTATTATTATTAGGGCAACCCAAGAGCATAAAAAGCATAACAGCAATTTGCACATATGGTCGGTATCTTCAACATGGTTGTGGTTGTCTAAGGGTCCAGAAGAAACTAATTTTAAAAGCATAATAAAGCATAATTTTGGACAATAAGGCATAAAGCATAATTTAAAATATATAGCACAATTCTTGGAAAATTCTATTTGAACAATCCTTGGAAAATTTTGTTTAACTGCAAATTTAACACTGTATTAATATTTCTTAAAACAAATATGTATTTACAGTGCAAAACCTTTGAGAACATAACAATGCAACAATGAAAAGGTTATTTTTATTTCTGTAAAACAAGAAAACCTTCCGCCAACAAGGAATAAACAATAGTTTTATTCTAAATGTAACTGCGCAGGTATATATGATGATTCGAAATGTACAAAAAGTGTACAAGAACTCTGAATTTCAGCACTTTTGGTATCATCTTTTACTTACCCTTTCTGCATATATGCACATCTAAGGCGCACACAAGCAAGGTGACCAGACGTCCCGTTTTAGCTGGGAAGTCCCTTTTTTCAACCGTTGTCCAGTCTTTTTCTGATTCTCAAACGGGACGCCTAAATATCCCGTTTTTAAGCAAAAATGACCCAGGTGTCCCGTAATTATTATTCAAAATATAAATGGTCAATGCAAATTCTACACTTTCCCGTACCAACACTCATTGGGAAGGTTCAGTCGTGTATGGAACTTTTGAATGTTCAAATGGGAATTCAATGTTCTGTGGTTTAAGTGGGAATTGAATGGGAATTCTGTGTGTTCAAGTAGTTAGAAGCATTGTTGGGTAGTACTTAAATTAGAAACACTGTGTTATCTCCCTTGTGTATTTTGTAAATTGAAAACACTTCTGAGTCCCAAAATGCAATCTGAAAGTCAGATATTTACTTCCCCCTCGTCGATTCGTATGCATCCCGTTTTTGAAAGTAAACATTCTGGTCACCTTGCACACAAGTGATTAAAAAACTGACTTGAGTAAAGCATGTCTCTTTACAAGTGCATTAAGTAGAAAGTTCATTAAATATGAAAGAAACTGGTTGCATAAAATATTAATAAATAGATCAAAATATTTAGAATATTTAATGCATAGAGTAAGCGGGGGCAAATATCCGCAGTTTGGTGTTTGAGTTGCGCTGGAGCCGAAATATACAACGGCAAAATAACGAATTTCGCACAGAAGTACAAGTGAATATTACTCTATATTTTGAAGGTGCTAGAAAGCCTACTAATTTATTACTTAATAAGATACACCAATTTAAAAAAGGATGGACATATTCGGACTTTTACCCCAGTATAGGGGGCAAAAGTCCTATCGCAATGGCGCAAAAGTCCACTGAAATACACGACGTAGCAAATCGACATACAGGCATTTTTATTGAATTATTTTGTTGTCTACAACAAGGATCTTATAACATCCTTGGTCTACAAGAATCTTACGACAAACAAAGAGCATACGAAGCATGAAGTGATTCTTCGTATTAACAAAAAAATTAGACTAAGCAAAGAGATAAGTTTATCTCACTTGAGAAAAACTCAATAAACATACAAAATATGAAGTTATTCTTCGTATTGATAAAGTTAAACTATGAAAAAAAGAAATTATCCCACTTATTTACGAATAGCACAAGAACACACAAAGCATGGATTTTTTCCCCTCGTATTGAAAAGTTACACTAAAAGAAGAAATTAGGCTATCCCAGTTGTTTATTAAAAACACACACACACACACACACAAACATGCGAAGCATGAAGATTTTGTTCGTGTTAAGTTATACTAAAAGAAAAAAATAAGTCTTCCTTACTTAAGAAAAGCTCAATAGACACACAACGCATAAAACTTTTCTTTTCAACAAAGTTAAAGTAAAAGAAGAAATTATCCCACTTATTAAGAAAAGCACATAAACTTATAAAGTGAAATAATTACAAAACCAGGCTTGGGTCTAGGCATTTGTCACATACGAACTGGCCTCCTTCATAAGCTGTGCAATCATGATACCACCATTCTTCGCACGAATTACACATTATCCAGTTCTCATCCGGTGGCTCGATATATTTCCCTTTACACGATGGACATACATATTCCACTACTTTTGAAGTTGAACTTTCAGCGGATGCAAACAATTTCTTCCGTGAGGTTGACTTCTTAGGACCCTTCTTCTCTTTTTCTTCTCGAACAGTAGGCTACGTAGCTCTTTTCGTAGTGTTTTTAATAGCAAAGGACAAATCTGTCTCAGCACCGACGAACCAAATGACTCCAAGAGCAATTTTCACACCTCAACAGATGGATTCAGCAATACAAACAGGTATGTGTTAGCACTACTGACTATTAATCGTAGGCTCTGTTTACACCGTTGAAATGTGAGTAGTGCACTTGGTACCATCGGTGCACTAATCAGTGTTGAGCGGCTTGCTCAAATTCAAAGATCAAACTCCATAAGGCCTACATAGCTTTGGTTAAGTTAAAGAAAGCCTACGTAGCAAACGAATTAAAATAGGCCTACTGTGAGAAACTGGAATTTAAATTTAAGAATAAAATTATTTACAAATTTGAGAGCTGGGGCAAAAGTCCGCGTTCGGATTCTTGCCCCACAAAAAAATCGGACATTTGCCCCATCGCACTTGTTTTAATTACAATGAAATGCTGACGTAATAACTGATACCGGGAAAAGGGAAGATAGTGTATATTGTTACTCAAGAAGTGTTTTCATATGAAACAGCAATAAAATAAGTCGTGACTTCTCCTACGGACTGTAGTATTATTTCCCATAAAACAAAATATTACTTCAAAGTAAGACAAAATGTAATTTACCTCATTGTATTAACAAATTTCACCGCACACCTTTACTAACATGGACAGTACACCGCTGTCATTTAATCTTTCTGTAGCACAACCAAGGTTGCACAATAGGGTGCATCGAATTTCCACTTTTTTTTAAATCAGCTTACCCTTAGTGATATTTTTTTGCGAAATGGGCTCCATATAACGTGTAAAAAATTGCAAGTCGATTGGACAATATCTTTAGGTGCCACCAACGGCAGAGAAATTTTGAATTTTGTTAAAAAAATAAATGTTATTTAAAAAAATGTAAAATATGTACTTTTATAAAATATGGTTATCCTATGGTTATGGTTTATCCTATGGTTATCTTTTGTGGTTTTGTTTCTGTAAAAAGTCTATATTTAACGTTAAAAAATTTCAGCTTGATGAGTCAAGTCATTCAGGTGCTACCAGTGGCTTAAAATATGGACAATTGTGTCCCTACTTTTTTCATTTCTTAAAAATTAAGTTGCATTGTTTGTGATTCATCTGGATCGTTAATTAGATAAGAAATATTTTGTTTTACATCTGCAGCTCTTTGCTTATTTCCAATAATGTTGGAAATAACCCAGAACACACCACGAGGAGGTGACTGCAGTTTGAGGTCCGCCCACGCGCCCACCTGTATATACTAATGTTGCATATGGCAGTTTTAAGTTCATATCGTTACTCTTTTACCTCAAATTGTTTTTGTATTAAATTTTGGTATGTTTTTTCTTGATTGTAGTGTTGCTAGGACAAATCTATGCCGTGCTTCTTGCCCACATACCGCTGATACCGCTTCTGTCACCAACTTCACCATTCTTTCTACAGCGCGAGTGTGACAGGATAAGGATGTAATAGATTCATCAGCCATTGCAGCCGTCTTTACATTTTCTCTTAGCTTCTGCAGGCTCAAGTGTTTTGTCAGTGGTGGCTCCGTCAGCGTGCATGTTGACCAATTAATCATATCAACATAGATTGTCACTTCTAAGTTGATTTCAGGGACGACGAATTCTCGTACCGGTACGCGATCATCAGATTGGGTCGTTTGTCTTGCTTTTAGGACTCGCCTCTAGCCAAGTTCTCGTACTGTAGCATCTTGGTCAGTCAACATTGATAGAAGTAGGTTCTCAGCATGGTTGTCATGCATTTCTACGGATCACTGGATGAATTTTCCTGTATTTCGCTTCCATGTGGCGAGAAATCGTGATGAGTTGCCACAAATGACGAGCTCCTTCTGCACACGATGGATTACGGATCACAACAAACCAGAGTGGCGCGTAGACCATCATGATGTACTGGACGATGGTTTTAAGTTCATTAGTGGGTTCTTTTGTTCCTACGTACAAACGTAAGACTCTATTTGCTGTAGTTAGCTATCTGCCTTGATGAATTTTACCAGGCTTCATGTGAGCTAACCCAGCGGGGCATTCTCCTGAACCGCTTGGCAGATATTCAGCAAATATTTTTGATCCGTGCTTAATGCATCCTCAGTCAAGTTGAGATCCCAGTCTACTGGAACGGGCTGAAAATTCTGGAGTGGCAACTCTTCGCAGGTTGGAAGTGCTGATCCTATTGGTTCTCTAAATGTATCTGGTCCAGTAGACTTGCCGTCTATAAATTCAATCAAATGTCGAAATAGGAGCTCATTCGTGTGTATCATACAGACGATTCTCTGAAGAGGTTCGTTCAGGAAGCCTTCAATATAAGTCATCGCACCATTCTTCCGACTAGTGTTGGTAGCAGTACCGTCGCAACCCAAGAAACCAGATCGGACAGGGGGATATTTTGATGAACAAAGAGCTTTGTGATGGCAGTCCGTATACTCTCTCCTCTTCCAGATGAAGAAGAGACGTGGCCAAGATAGTTCGATCCTGGCTCCTGTAGCAGAACGTAGTGATCTTCTTTTTTTCATTATTCCGTGGTTGATGCCGTCTTTAGTCTCAAGGGTGAGAGTCTGATTCCTTCTTCCGTCGAAGTGAAACGCTTTTACTTTGGTCGATTCAAGCGATGCACTCGCTTCTTCAACGATGGCGTTTCCTAAGGATTTCTTCTCTCTCCGAATCTTGCTTTTGTCAATCACCTTTTCTGCTTATGAACTGGGGTAACCAGTCCGATATATGCCAAAAGCGACGATGTGATAATTGCGGTCTTATATATTACATCTATATACTGCATTGGAGAATGTCGGCAATCTAACTATCGTTTGTTTAGAAGGGCTAGCCTTCTTTCTTTTAAGCGCAGGAATAAACTCGACAGTGGAAACTGACTCTTCTCATAATTCATCTTGTAAAGGGACACTATCGTTTTGTCTTCTGGAACTACTAATTTCATTGGGCTTTTGTTGATTTTTCTGACCTCGATTTTTTCGCAATAAATGTTTGACACGTTTCTGTGTCTGCTTTCTATAAAGTCCTGCCATACCCATCTGTCGAGTGGTTCTCTGGTCAATTAAAAATTAAACCTTCAATTTAGGCACTTTCTTCTCTCTCGCAGAAGTCCAAGCAACCGGATCGATGCATTTGCAAGAAGCGATATCAAACAAAGTTTTCCTGGCGAACTCCTGGAGTTCTGCAACTTTGGAAGAAAGAAAAGAAAACGGGTTTGTCCTTGAACTTTTGCAGCTGACGGACCTTTTTTTGATAATGTAAAATCAACGCTATAACCCGTTGCTCGCTCAAAATAGCTGCACCGCTGATTGATGCATTTTCCCAAATTTGAATTACTTTCCTTGCCACTGAATGAGCTAGCACCTTAGCAGAGTGGTCCTTCTGAGATGCTTTTTCCCATTTCGTGTTCTCTCTTTCCCACAAGAATTGCTTTAAAACACCAGCGATTGTTGGAAGCTGATTAAAAGTGAATTCCACTGGGGATCCAATGACATTATGGACAAAGTTCCTTACATTCAAACGTGACTTCTTTTTAGGTGACATCTTTACGGACACTTGATAGTTTATTCGCCGAACGCAATTTTGAACAGTTAGACACTTTTGTCAACGCAATATCTCAACAAACTTGCCGCACCATTGGAATGACGAACTGACACATTCAATGACTGCCGACAAGCACAAGTAGGACGCAATCCTTCAAAAACGCACACAAATGCACACGTATTTTCACTTAAACACAATCAGCAATGTAAATAGTTTCCACATCAAACATCATTTTTTCTGTGTAGAAAGCAACGCAAAATTACTCCTAATCTCATCTCCAGACACACTAACAAGGAGTCACTTTTTTCCTTTTCTCTCGATGCTACTCCACTTGTAATTTTACGACAAACTAGCTTTTGGGCGACTTCATTCTATGCAGTGCAGATGTATTATCGAAAGGAGTCTTTCTACAAAAATAATTACTTGTTTTTTTTTTTTTTTTTTTTTTTTTTTTTCGCGCTACGAACATATGCCGGACAACTACCGGTATGTGTCTTATTTGATAACATTTAATCTACTGTAAAGCCTGTTTTTTTACCTTGATTGCCCCATTTTTTTTACCTAATTAGCTGTTTATAAGAGAAAAAACTCGATTTTTTTTTACAAAACACTGAATAAAAAATATTTTTGGGAGGTTTTTTTCCAAATTTTAAGAAGCCGGTAGCACCTGAAGGACTTGACCGGTCAAGCTGAATTTTTTCACGTAAAATATGTATATTTCTGCCGAAAATAACTACTAAGGGTAAAATGTTTTCGTAAAAGTAAATATGTATAACTTGTTTTTAAAATAATGTATTTGTTAACAAATTTTTGAAACTTTAGGCCGTAAGTGGCACCTGAAGAAATTAACTAATCGGCCTGCGATTTTCAATATGACACATAGAGACCATTTCGCAAAAAAATCTCGCTAAGGGTAAGCTGATTTCAAAAAAAGTGGAAATTCGATGCACCCTATTGCACAACTCCAACAAAAAGTACCCCAAAACCCCAAAAAGAACTTTTGTCCCTGCGGACTTTTGCCCCCGGACACTCTACTAGTAAATATTATACATTATACACGATTTATGTTAAACCATAATTGAAATTAACAATAAAGCATAATTTGGGAAAATATAAAGCATAATTAAGCAAAAATAAAGCATAATGTGGATTGCTCTAATTATTATATATGCACTTTATTCGTCTAATGCATGATCACGGTTATGCAGAGTAAAATGCACTATTTATTGTATAGTTTGAGTAACAGTACGTTATATTGCTTTGAAATTATTAGCATATCTCCTCTGATTTTACACGAGAGACTGAAACATACGTGTACATAATTGTATTCCTTTAAACACTTCCAACCTGAAGTTTTGTGACATATCTTGTATAAGAACCTGTCGTGGTCGAATAGGTAATATTAGGAAGTCATTAATACAGTTTCTGAATTCCAGAATGTCGAAATTTTGAAGTTGTAGAAAGCAAAAATCACACAACCAAAACTATGAAAAATGACTTAAAAACTTGACAAGATTGTAGGAAAGAAACCGTATAAATCCACACTTTGACAAATTGAGTAATGGAAGTAAAATCCAAATATTTTCATTGCCATTTGTGCCTTCAGTGTGTTCAAACATTTAGTTATCTGAGATTTTGGATATCCTAAGTTTAATAGAACATTTTAAACGGATATGAGCATCATTGTCATCAAACACCGGAAATTCAAAGTGATGTTTCTTCAGAATGAGTTTGTGTGTTCATGTTAACTCATGGTAGAACACGGGATCCCAATTGTCAAATTTTGAGTTCTAATCCAACATACTCTCTCTCTCTCTCTTTTTTTTTTTTTTTATTAGCAGAATTGCATAAAAATAGGCCACAAGGAGTGGTTGCTACGGGAATATTTTCAGAAAAATTCAGGTAGCTCTAAAAAGGGCTGCTTTGGGAGTTGGGGTGAAGACAATAGTATTGTGTTCAATTATTAAGTATTCTGCCGTTTGGCAGGTCCTGGGACTAACGAAGTTTTCTTCTTCTCCTTAATTTTCAGTTTGGGCTTGCAAATGTTTCTTCCATGTTTCTCGACCTTCAGCTTCCTCTTTTAACTCTCAATATTTTCTTCTATTTTTCAAATCATCGATCACTTATGCTCTTCTTCTTATTTCTCCCTTTTCTTCCATCTTTGCTTCTATAGCAGTATGAAGAAGACAATTTCTTGGCAAGATGTGTCCAATCCAATTGGCCTTCCTACGAAGGATGGTGGCTAGAAGTGTCCTCTTCTCTCCTATCCGTTTTAAAACATCTTCGTTTGTCACTCTTTCTGTCTTAATTTATCTTCTCCACTTTCCTCCAACACCACATTTCGAAGCTTTCTAAATATTTCTTCTCTAACTTCTGTGATATCCAAGTCTCTGAACCATAAGGTCCAATACTCCATATATAGCATTTGACCAATTTCTTCCTTAGTCCAATATTAAGGCTGTAGTTACGAGTGACCTTTTCTTGTTGAATTTGTTCATGTGTTCAATAGCCTTCTGTATTTATTACTTGTTTCATTCCTCTGGGCATGGAATCTATTAAGTGCCCGACAAATCTACCTCCTTCCCCTATTTCCAGCTATGCCTCGAAAACAGGACGTTACAGGTTATCTCGAGTTCCTGGTGGAAATGCCTCAGGCGAACTGTGCCTTAGAGTATCCTTCACTTCTGTCCACTTATTTTCAAAGGTGTTGAGGCCTGCCAGTCAATTAAATGAATCTCAGGCTGCACCTGCAAACCATTCCTGAACCACACGGAAAGTATCTATCGCGGACTGATCTTGCTGGAACCGAATAATGACATTAAATTGAGGTACTCAATGTTCGAAGTGGAAAAAGAGCAGAGTCGGTATGTTTTATCATCATTTTGACTGAACATACCGGCTATTTAAATATTGTCTTGATCACTGAAAAACCAGAGATGGTATGTCCTCATTACTGAAAAACCAGAGGCGGTATGGCATTCCACCGCATACCGCCTCACTTCGACCACTGGAGGTACTCATACTGATGGCACCATGATATTACTCATGATGTGTAAGTACTGTGCACTGACCAAGTGAACTTCAATTCTGTGAAGCTGTCCTGCACCACGACTGGAAATCCAACTCCAAGATGAAACAGATACATGACCACGGATGACGGACCATCAGTCCGCCAACTGCGCTACAGGTGATAAAAAGTGGTTGTTGATAAGTTGTTCCTGGGAGCCGAAATCAATTTGTAAAACAATTAATGGCCAAAAATCATTTAAATATCTTAGAAATAAAAGAAAATCTTTGTGATTCTCGTTTACTCACTGCTGATAGTGCACTTGATCCATTTAATCAACGGTTTTAACTATGAAACTTGAAAAGAAATTTGGTACAATAAGAAATCATCAATGCAATGTCATTTGACTGAAAGACTCTGATAACTGAGTGAGTGTTCTGATAAGGCATTGGAAGCACGCCAGCTACCTGCTTCTTGAACAAGCTGTATTACTGAACGCTGTGTATTATTTGCAATTGGTACAAAGGAGTTGGAGTGCCTATCACTGTTTTCGCCGCTGGATTGGAGCCAAGAGGGAAACATCACGCAAGCAATTATTGTAATGTCAATTTATTAAAATGTAATGTATATAAGAAAAAGTAATAAAACTCCTTAAAAGAATTAGCTTGGGGTTTTAGGGGTAGGTGCTTGATTAAGTGGGGTGGCTGGATCAATAGATGGATGGGGTATGTCTATCACCAATCTTCCTACTATCTCTGGGAAGATTGGTGGTGACTGGATGGCAGGCAGGGGAGTAGATTGGTGGACAGGACGAGTGTTTGAGCCGCTGGGCAGACGGTCCGGTAAGGGGGAGACGGGCTGACGGGACCTTGGAAAGGAGGGTGGGGTGTGGGTGCTTGGCCAGGCGGGTGGATATACACAACATATACATGTACACACATCCAAACGCCTACATTCCTCATCATACATACACTGATGCGGCAAGGGACCACGCGCTGCGATCCAGATGGGTAAGTATTGTACTACAATAGGTTATTGTAGTATTCTACAATACTATACAATGACTTATCTTCTTCGGAAAATTCTTCTGCTTTCAGATTATTCTTCTTCAAATGAGTGTTGAATGTGTCTTTGTTCTCCTTTCTCCATATTCAACAATTTTTAATTCTTCATAATTTCTCTCTCTATGATGATTTTCTCTCTCTTCATAATTCTTCTTGACTCCTCAATCTAGAATTTTCCAATAGCATTTCTCACATTTTTTTTTTTTTTTTTTTGTAGCTTCCATTAGGAAGCCTCTCCGCCAGAATGTAAAAATTGAAGATTTATATATATATATATATAAATATAGTGTTACTGTAGACTATGAATATTTTATTCTGCTAGAATCTTGTTTTTCTATGTTGTATCTGGACAAAACATATGTTTTTGGCGCCATTCTTCTTGAATAGTACTGTATAGTAGCCGGTGCTACAGTTTTCAAGAAATAAACCAGTTAATCTGCTAAATTGGCCATATTATATGCTGCCGGTGCTACAGAGAGTTTTCAACGAATAAACCATCTAATCAGCTAAATTGGCCACATTGTATACTGCCGGTGCAACAAAGAGTTTTCAACGAATGTACCAAAAAATCTGCTAAATTGGCCACATTGTATACTGCCGGTGCAACAGTTTTCAACGAATAAACCAGTTAATCTGCTAAATTGGCCACATTACATACTGCCGGTGCTACAGAGAGTTTTCAACGAATAAACCATCTAATCAGCTAAATTGGCCACATTGTATACTGCCGGTGCAACAAAGAGTTTTCAACGAATGTACCAACAAATCTGCTAAATTGGCCACATTGTATACTGCCGGTGCAACAGTTTTCAACGAATGTACCAACCAATTTGCTAAATTGGCCACATTGTATGCTGCCGGTGCTATAAAGAGTTTTCAGCGAATAAACCAGCTCATCTGCTAAATTGGCCACATTGTATACTGCCGGTGCAGCAAAGAGTTTTTCAACGAATGAACCAGTCAATTTGCTGTTACGTTGCCAAGAATAAACAGTGGGTTGAGTGACTTGAGTACAGGCCTGAAACGTGATTGATGTGTAAGCAGTCAGTGAGGGGACTAGCGTAGTGGTTAGTGCGCGAGTACTGTAACCGAAATATGGCACCACAATCCAAATTAGGCTTCACAAAAACGGTGAGGCGTAACGAAATACAAAAATCAATTACACACTATGTCGAAAAAATAACGGAATTTTTCGAATTAAAAACAATGAATTAGATATTTTTACCAATTGTAGTTCTTTTTATTCAAAATACACCCTTTCCGCATCAATACACCGCTGGACACGTTCAACCAATACTAGCATAGAGTTTTTAATGTCCTTTTTCGAAACCGCCTCAATAACCTTCGTCACGGCAGACTGGACGTGTGTAATATTGTCATACAATGTTCGTTTTATGGCAAATTTTAATTTTGAGAATAAGAAATAGTCACACGGCGTATACGGAGGATGTGAAAGCAGACAGATTCATTTTTTTAGCCAAAAAGTCACGAACTGCAACAGTTCTGTGACATGGTGCATTGTCATACAATAAAGACCAACTGCCTTTCTTTTTAAATTCTTTGTCGAAGTTTCGTGCATCAGTCTTTCGTCGTATTTAATTCCTTCGCCATCCATTTCACAGTCGAATTTGCATCGTAAGGATCATTTAACGCACTTGTTCCAGCAACACATAGTGATTTTATTTTTTTAGGTCTGCCTGGCTTTGGGTCGTCTCCAAGGACTCACGACCGTCCCGGAATTGAATATACCATTCGAACACACGTGTACGAGATAAGCATTCAGCACCATGCACTTGTTTCATCATTTCCAATGTTTGTGTAAATGTTTTACTCAGCTTAAACAAAATGTAATACTGGTTCTTTGCTCCATCGTGTTTTTGTGACGAAGTGACCCCAGATACACTCACTTTTTTTGCTATAACTTGGCACTCCGTCAATTGGTTCTCACGATTGTAGTCTCGTTTTGTTGAGCAAATATCCAGCTTTCCGATGATCTCTTGCTTCAATAGATGGAGCTAGTGGTTATCTGTAAAGAAACGAAGTTCCATTACTTTTCGTACATACTGTGTATAACTGCTATGCCTATTATCGCACACTAAAATTGCGTTAACGCAAACCGTTGCAAAATTGGGACCATGGTTTGACTCCCAATTATCAAATATTTCTCGTTCTTTGAATTTTAATGCACCTGTACCTATAGAGAGAATGATGTGACTCGAATTTCGTCTCAGGGGTGTCCTGGATTACGTCGCTGGTAATGGTTTACTTGAAATAGAAATTTCACAAATTCTAGAAACAGACGTTAACAGGAACCAGGAATTATTACTGAGCCGGAAAATATATCCTTAAAACAGGAAGTTTCAAAAAATGAGATACATATAGTAGTTTAGCTGAATATTTTTTTTTATTGTTCAAATTTCGTGTACAAAATAACAATAACAGACACACAACAAAGCAACAACAAGGGCTTTCCAAAGCACGGACGCTCAAACCATTCCTTTCATTTCCTCTCACAAGATTTTCATTGTTATGAAGATATTTCTGGTACTTAACGTCTGATGAAGATAACGATAGTTATTGAAACTGTTACGACTTACTTTAATTTTAATAAATAATATATATTCGGGTCAGAAAAGTATTATTTATTTAAGGCAAATCGTAATACGTTTTTGCCATAATATTAACTTGGTGTGATTCTTCTAAGCCAATTAGATCACTCTTCATGAGTAAAGTTCAGAGCAAGACAAGTGTGCTGTATGTCCATATACATGCATTATTATTATTTTAGTGCCAAACAGTTCCCGTACGATCATAGCTAGGTCTAGTAATATTTCTGGGATGGTGCATCGTTGAGAGATTGCTGATGGTATTGGAATTGCACAATCAGCCCAAAATCACGAGCATAATTAGAAACTACTCGAACTTAAAAATTCATCTAGAGACCAGTATCAATAACAAGATGCGCTGATTATACCTCAGCCCAACGCAGGAATGCTAAAGCTGAGTGAAAGAACTTTCCCAAACAGATTAATACAATTCTTTGATTAGTTAATATTATGTTACACTTTGAAATAGAATGAAGATGGCTTATTTTTATATGTTTTATGAATATCCCTTTTAAGTTCTGTTTTTTTAAGGTAAATTATAGACTTTTAGTCAAACAGCTACAGCATCACCCCTATTTATCCTAGGGTTATGATTCGTACCTAATTTTCTTAATAATAAATTAGGCATTTCAAATATTACCATTCACATTTCCCTATCATGTACCTGAAACAGGAAATTTTGAGAGAAATCGGGATTTTTCTGATTTTTTTTTTTTTTTTAATTATTTTGAGCGCCTCTGAACCCTCTGTTTTAACGCAGATTTCTGAAACAAATCTGAAAAATACTAAGGGGTGGACTGAATATGTGTGCAAAATTTCAATCTTCTAGATGCAAAAGTAAGCCCGCCAAAAAAAAATATCCCCAAAATACCCCAGATTCCCGTATAAAACCGAATCTCAGGTAAAAATTTCCTGAGACATTCCTACTTATCGTAGGATCATGGTTTGTACATTATTCTCTTCAGAGAACAGACTTTCAAACAGCACCACTCACGTGTCTCCATCATGTATCTGAGGGGGAAAGTGCGAAAAAGGGGATTTTTTGTTAAAAATTTTCCTTTTTTTATTTTACAATTTTGTCCCTCTGGACTCCTCTGTTTTAACACAGATATCTGAAAAAATCTGAAAAATACTAAGAGGTATACTGAACGTGTATGCAAAATGCCAATCTTCTAAGTGCAAAAGCAAGCCTGGCAAAAAATAAAAATAGGTATAAACAAAAAATATTTTTTAAAGTTATTATGTCATCATTTCCTATGCCTCGACACAGAAAGGCGTGAAACCATACGTAACGTGTTCTACAATGCATTTAGATATAAAATAATAAATAAAAAAACCGAAGTAAAAAGCTCTATTGGTACTTTTTTAATCGAATAATGAAGACACTACTTTAGTGAGCCTGTAAAGGTACTAGAACTTCAAAGGGATATATCAAGGCTGAATACACTTTGGACGACACTGTGCAATGTCAGAAAAAGAAACTGAAAAAGCGTTTGAATTGGTGCTATAACTTTGTAACCGATGCGTAAAAGTAAATAACTAAAATAATAAATAACTTTGTTGTCTATAGTATTATGATTTCCAGTGGCGTATTTACGATTTTGTTTTGGAGAGATTTTGCTAACTTTCGGGGGGGGGGGGGTGTCTGAAAATGTGAAAATTCAGCACGATATTTCATATACTTTACTATAATAAGTAAGATTTCGGGGGAGAAGGCTTAAGCCCGAAAGCCCCCTCCCCTAAATACGCCACTGATGATTTCTAAAAGGGTGTTATTATGTCACGGACCTATTTTCTAATTTTCAGAGGGCAATGACTCTATTGAGTTGATTTTGTGTTTAACGTCCTGTTCAGCAGCGAGGCTATATGAAAGGTGGACCTACTGATTAACGCTAAAGAATGGGTGTCAGAGGAAAATAAGTATTGAAGGGTTGTTTCAGCAGCCTCGTGTTTCTCAATTGATCATAACTTTCTAGGTTGAAAGGCATGGTAGCTGTGGTAAACTTCTTATCTCTGGGATGCGTGGGAGACCCTGGTTTGATCCCCGGTCAAGTACGTCTGTGGTGGACAACACCGTATCCGTACGTTTTCTTGGAGTACTCCGTTTTCCTTCCACATTCTCATTTCACAAATTCTTCCATTATCATTCACATGCCTTAATCATCCGTCACCCTTAACCTAAAGGGCATAATTGTGGGACATTTGTGTTCCGTGTGACTTCGCACAATAATTTGTCTCTGGGTAAAGATTCTACATCCATTTCTTAAAACTGACTGAACTATTGTTAATGCTCAATTATCTTAAATTTCTTTACACTCAAATTCTCAAAATAATAAGATTTTTCTAAATGGTTCATAAAATGGAAACAGAAACAAAACAAACAAAAAAAAAATTAAGAGGAGTTATAAAGAGTTTAACGTCCCTTTCAGCAGCGAAGCTATATGAGATTGGACTTACTGATTAACATGGAATCCAAACCACACGAGCTCCCGCGGGGAATCGAACCCGGGTCTCCTACGCCAAAGGCGCGGACGCTAACCGCTTAGCCACAAAGGAGCTCAACATTATTTAGAATATATATATATATATATATATATATATATATATATATATATATATATATATATATATATATATATATATATATATATATATATATATATATATATATACACAGTGGCGGATCCAGGATATGATCAAGGGAGGGGCTAAACCATAATTTGCCGTTTTATCCAGTGTAAAGCAGAATTGAAGCCCATTTTATCCAGTGTAAACCTGAGCGTCAAGGGGGGGCTATAGCCCCTTAGCCCCCCCTTGGATCCGCCCTATATATATATATATATATATATATATATATATATATATATATATATACAGGGTGGTAGGTAACTCCACCGACAAACTTTGGGAGGTGATTCCTTATATGAAATGAAAGAAAAAAGTTCTTATAAACATGGGACGAAAAACATGGTCTCCTTTCAGAGTTATGAACCACCGAAAATTCGCGTTTCGAAACGCTCTGCCTTAGAAACTACAGGACCGATCCCAAGCGGTTTAAGGAATTACAAAGGAACTGATATGCGAACTATCTAAATATCCATGTTTTACCATCCTCCGTTATTGGCGAAACGAACTGTAAAAAGGAAATTGAGGTATAGGGATACTCCTTTAAGTACTAATAACGCATTCGTTTCACCGATAACGGAGGATGGTAAAACATGGATATTTATATAGTTCGCATACTAGTTCCTTTGTAATTCCTTAAACCGCTTGGGATCGGCCCTATAGTTTCTAAGGCAGGGCGTTTCGAAACATGATTTTTCGAATTTTCGGCGGTTCATAACTCTGAAATGAGACGTTTTTCGACCTATGTTTATAAGAACTTTTTTCTTTCATTTCATATAAGGAATCACCTCCCAAAGTTTGTCGGTGGAGTTACCTACCACCCTGTATATATATATTCCAGATTTTATAAACTTTCTCAGACTAAATAAAGTAAATTTTTCTGTAAATGGACCGCAAATGGCGCTAATTGTCACTGGTCATTATTGCGAAGTTGGTATTACACAAGGACAACCTGTGCCATAAAAGACTTGGAAGTGTTAACATTATTTTATTAGGGTTACCTCTGGTATTACTGAAGTTTCTATTGTAGCTTTGATGAGTAATACGTAATATTTCTGTGAGCGCCCGTGCTCAGAAGCATTTTCACATATCACAGTCTTACTTTACAACATTTAATTGCTGGTAAACACTTTTTTTTTTTTTTTTTTTTAATTTTCTAATACCATATAACGTCAGTCGGCCTGAAATTATTTTAACAAGTTTTGGAAGCAATCACACATTTATCCTAAAAGAGAAAATAATAAATATACATAGTGACGTGTCAATAAACACAAATTTAATGGAAAATGTTGACAGACAAACGATATTAAATGAAAAAAAAACAAAAAAAAGTGCGTTAAGTGTTAAAACTGTATAAGTTCCACGAATTGGGATACAAACATCAAGTTAGTATTTAGTCTCACTTTAGGGTTGCCGTAACTTTTTTTTCTTTCTTTTAGAGAAAAGGCTGAACTGGGCATATCATATGCCAGCTGAAATGCCCGTTCTTCCCACGGAATAAATAGGTTTATGCATAAACCTTCGGAAGGTATTTTACATAATAACTAAACTAGTGATTGTGTTTTCTGACATGTTCGGCATCATGCATCATGAATTTGTTCTCGTGGCTGAATTATTAATAAGGAGTTCTACACAGTTGTTTACAATGGTTACGCGATTTCGTTCGTTGTAAACGGTCGGACAAGTGTCGTCTCGACAGTGGCGTTTGCACCATGACAATGCTCCGTGTCATACACTTCAGGAATAGTGTCTGACTTCTTGGTCAAAAATACACCCTCCTTGCTCTGTGTAACTTTTCTCTAGTTCTTCTACACTTATGTCTGCCTTAAAAGGGACACGATTTGATACCACCCAGGACATTCAGAATAACACGACGAGGAAACTCATGCACATTCCTCAACAGGAATTCCAGCGATTGCGACATCATCAAAATAGGTGTGTAGATGCAACAGGAAAGTACTCTGAAGGGGACAAGCACGAATAGATGGTAATTTATTCATATATTACATCATTAGTCCGGAATGTTGTAATATCAGCTTTGGCATACACATTTCATATTGTTTTATCACCTATTTGAATTTGGTAATTGTGTTTTAATGTTTGTTATACTAATTATATTTTTGATGAACATACTTGGTAAGGGTACTAAAATCTACGTGTACGTTTGTAAAGCCCAGAGCAATATGCACTGACAATGTTCTGGCATAATAAATCTCTAACTCTTCCGAAATACGTTTGGTGAAGTATTTTAGTTTGATATCGTATTGTATTTAACGTTCGAGTTAATATTGGAAATTGGATAAAACTTATTAATGGAGTAAAAAATACGGGATTTCTACTGAACCGACCGGGAAAATGTTTCCTTCTGTGAATTCCTGGACATATGACAATCCTACACCTTTCACTATTTTAGCAAACTGTTAGAATAGGTTGACAAACATTTAATATTTTGTAGAACAACGATGCTATTTTTTTCCTCAATGTTACTGCAGACAATTTTCCACTGAACTTTATATTTGTAAGTTGCTTATTTTATGTTTATTCAAGATGAAAGTTTTTTATTTATTTATTTATTAAATGAATTTTCCCAGACTAATAAAAGGAAATAAATGATGTTTTCAGAATGCTGCATCATATAACTAAGGGACTTTATGTCGCTTTTAGAAAACACGACTACCAAATGTCAAAATTGTGGGGAATTTTTGAATTTGAAGGCTGCATTTCTCTACCAATCAATACCGTAAATATGATTTGATTATTAGACAGTTTTATTTACAGTAAGTAGCACACGTAGAGCTACATTAACATTACCACATTCCAAATAGTTTAGAATTATGCATTGATTATATATGTCTGGTGAAAAAAAAAAAAATGGTCTATGTCGAACTGAGGACATCATTCAAACTTATGTATATTTACACACTTCCATTTCTTGCGAACTCAAGCACATTTCGAAGGTAAAACAGTATACTTTTATATTTGCAACCAAAAATACAGAATTTGGGATATGAGCAAATACGTTACTAGAGCCTGTCTATCTCATCTATGCCCTCGGAAAGTATGCGGACTATACTTCGGCCTCCCTCTGACGGAGGAAACTCTCCCTTTGCTTACGGAAAAGAAGTGATTGACCTCCGCTGTGTTGCCACTTTGTCATTCAATCATTTGGTCTTGACGAGTGAAGATCGTAGGCTACTTAAGAGTGGCTAACAAGACAGAGGACAGCGAAGTCCGTGAAATAATTCATTCTGGCAACGCTTCCGCATCTAACAATTGAAAGATCTCGGCCGCAACAACTTCTCCCTCCTCTTTTGAGGGAGATACGGGAAAGCACACATCGACTGCAGCGCCAGAAGGGGCACCGATCAAATAGAAAGGCTCTAACACATTTTTTTGAATTTTTAAAATTTCAGGCCTAAAACGTTTGGATAATCCCATAGACGCAGAAACAATTTTAGCTCATTCTTTTACTCCCTTCATATATAACAAATTTTACTTTTACAGTTAGCAAAAAATGTTCAGAGATCAGTACTATGAGCGGAGTCCAGTTAGTTATCTACCTAGATAGGGAGGAAGGGGCGGGGCTTAATGACGCCTCACACGCATGTCAAGGCCACTGTGGGGAACCCCGCTGCGCAATTTGAGGTCAGTCGGAACAACGCAGTGGAAGTGAGCAGTGTTTGTATTAGGGGACAACTCAACTGGTGTCGAGACCTGGATCCACCATTGGGATCCTGAGAGCAAGCAGTATTCCATGCAGTGGAAAACACCATGATTCCCCGCCCCTGGAAGAAGTTTCGCGGACAATCTTCTGCAGGTGGTGCTCGAACTTCTGCAAATCTATTCTTCGCGGTGTAACACAATCACTCTGCCACTGTGTTGCTGCGACAGACTTTAAAATTGCGCAGCTGGGTTCCCAACAGTGGCCTTGGCGTCCCTATCACGCGTCATTATGCCCCACCCCTCCCTTTCTGTCTAGATTGATAACTTATTGGACGCCCCTCGTATATATGTTACAAACATGTACAAACCTATTTATATATAAAGTTTTAGCAATTCTTAACTTTAGGCACAATGCGTAATTGGCCGTCATTTATAAAGAACTTTAAAAACTTACTAAGCTTCTATAA
Organism: Thermobia domestica; assembly: GCF_964235325.1. NCBI lineage: Eukaryota > Metazoa > Arthropoda > Insecta > Zygentoma > Lepismatidae > Thermobia > Thermobia domestica. The sequence continues at coordinate 3,687,966 of NC_137469.1, forward strand.
TCACACTTGTAAACTTAACATTTTTCCGTGTAGAGCAAATGTAGACAGCTTTAATTAAATGCATCACCACTATTCATAACACATTGAATTATTTTATACTTAGGAGGTTCAAATTTGACCTAAAATTTTGTTTCTACTAATTCTGTTTTGCAACAATGTGCTTCCGTCAATACCGAAATCTACACTAACAAAACATCACCTATTTCCTCTAGTTTCATTGGTAATCATTGCATTGCACAAGAGGCGAAAGAATGCATGTCAGCTTCTGTGCAACAGTGAATAATCAATCAAATTTTTCTGTGTGGCAGTGAAAACTATCAAAGATTCAACGTACATTTTTCTGCATCCTGTCTATCCCATTAATCAGTGTTTGAGTAATGGAAACTCATTTAACCAGGGAAGCAGACAATGCATCAAAAATAAACCGTGAAATCTTGAGATTCGCGATCTCCAGGACACTGAAGAAAATGAAGAACTAAGTACGACGTAGAATACTCTTTTAAGAGCCTGACATACTAAAAATAATACATAATTTACCAGTTTTATTTTGTTTCTTTATTCATAAATGAAAGGAGATAATAAAATGCAACTTACCACAAACATAGATAATGTTATTCTACAACAGAAAATATGAACCTGAAGGATTTTCAGTTTGCCATCCATAGAAATTACTGTTGCCACAATAATATTTTCCCCCAAAAATCTAAATTAAGGTAGCGACCAGAGGAACGAATTCAACTGCATTTGATTACGTATCATGTTGTTTTGGAATCCACTGAACTACTTTTTAAATAACAGTATTACTTAATTTTAATAAATGTATGTTAAAACTATTTTGTTTATTACAAACTAAATACAACTATTATTAAAAAAAAAAAAGTAGTTCACAGGATACCGAAACAACATAATACGTAATCAAATGCAATTGAGTTCGTTCCTCTAGTCTCTGCCTTAACTTAGATTTTGGGGAAAATGTTATTCTGGCAACACTGTAATTTCTATGGATGGCAACACTGAAAATTCTTCAGGTTCATATTTTCTGTTGTAGAATAACATTATCTATGATTGTGGTAAGTTGCATTTCATTATCTCCTTTAGTTATGAAAAGCAAGCAATAAATTTTGAATTATTTTTAGCATGGCTCTTAATAAAAATGGTGTACAATCAGCTTAACAGGAAGTATATATAAACATATAAATAAAATTCTGATCAAATTTCGACGCTCCTTGTATATAAAAGCATGAAAAAACATAATAAGAATATACAATAAACACTCAAATGTAAAAAGTAATTCTTTGTTTAATGCCCCTAAGGTAAAGCGCTAACAATAATGCACTTTTAAACAATTAAAGCTTTTAGCAGTCAATGAAAACCACCTGAACAGTCGCATTGCTGCAACCTGTCTGCTAGCACTGGCTACAATTGTACATCCATTGTTAAAACCTTTTTATTCTTAAGTGCTTATTGTATATACTTAATTTTTTTTCATAATTAAGTTTGTTTCGTCAAATCATTTACATAACAAAACTGCTGCTATGCTCCTTGTTACACAAAAGGCAAAAATATACACATAATTTCTGTGCTTGCACAAACAGTGCGTCGTCTTTTTCTCCTCAATTTGATATTTATTTAGTGTCGAAATACGTCACATCTATTCTAGTCCAATAGATTCTGAATCACTTAGTTCCCATACCTAAAAGAAGAAAAAAATCTGAATAAGTGAAGTAATAGAAATATATATAAAATGGTTATGAATAGTTACATCCATAAGAAGTGACTATGCTGAGTCTTGCAGCCAGTAAGTTTCTGAAATAACCTTACAAGTTAAGTTCGCAGGTGGACTTCGGGGGGGGGGGGGGGAGGGGGCTCTATTACCAACCGTACTAAATGAAATGAAATCTTTAAGTTTTACATCCAACGATTATGCCGGCTAGGCTAAAGAGTCGGTGATGATGAGAAATGAAGGAAATGGTGGAATGAAGAAAGTGGGAGGAAACGGAAGATCTCCGAGAAAACTCACGACCCGAGTTTGTCCACCACAAAGTTCACTTGGCGCGAGCTGGGATCGAACCGAGGACCCCATGCACCAGAGGTGAACGCTCTGCCACTAAGCCACCGTGGCCCCCGATCGTGTTAAATATTAGATGGCGCGCTTGTTGACTGACAAATGCTTATACAGGGTTTAGACAGAATAATGTGAACAACACTTTAACATATCTCATATAAATTACGAGCGTTATCGTACAAATGCGGTTAGCAATCGCGTTGTGCTGTCCATGTATGACGTGGACTCTGATCACCTGTTATCAGTATGCAGTTCATACTTAAGTATTGTGGTAGTCGTGTTCAAATATCAGACCTTACAAAGTTTGTACGAGGACATTGTTATATCTGTGACGAAAGTGGCAAGTATATATATACATGTGTGTGTGTGTGTGGGGGGGGGATATCGAGAGCAACTGTCTCCAGGTCATGTAAGCATACATAATTAGTGAGAAAACTATACTAAAAATAACAATGGTCGAAAGACAAGGCAGTCCAACAGAGACAACAGAGCAAGAAACAAGAGAACAATAGCCACTAAAATTACTATGGACATCAGTTGTTCCCGAAAGACCCCATTTCCACGAAAACAATGCGCAGAGAACCATATAAAATGGATATCCATGGCAAGTCTGCTGTAGCAAAGCCCGTGGTAGCAGCAGTTAAATGTTAGAAACGAATCCGGTGGCACGAGGACCAGAGGACATAGAGCGCAGAGCTATGGAAACATGTAATGTGATCAGATTAACCGATATTCACATTATTTCCGATAGGAGGACATGTGAACATGTGACGGTCCGAAGACGACTGTCTTCTGCTAACCGTGAAGCATGGGAGTGGTTATGACAATAAGAGCACTGATATTGTAGTTTCTGTAAGGTCCATTGTACCCTTGTGTGGAGTGATGACTGTCACGCCCTATGAGCAAATCATAGGGGATCAAGTCTTTCCCATGCCCCAAATAGTGTACCCTGCTGGGATGCATCTATCAACATGATCTGGCTCCCTGTCACAAGGCTAGGACAGTAACAGCATAGTTCGGTCAATATCTTTGCCTACAATCGACTTCTTCGCTGACCTGCTTGCTCATTTTTTCTCAGACCTTATCGATCTTTTGGTTATTTATTCAATCGTTCGCAAGCGTAGGTATGCATCACTTTCCCTGAGCCATTGACAGATATTAGAAAACAAAATCATGACCACATATACGCGTATCTAAATTAGAGCCTGTCTACTTGAGGTGTGTCCTTGGAAAATATGCGAAACATACTTCGACCCAACCCCCGCCATCCTCTGACGGAGGAAACCCTCACCTTTGCTTAAGGAAAAGAAGTGAATGACAGCTGTGTTGCCAATTTGTCGTTCAGTCGTCTGGTCTTGACGACTGAAGATCGTAAGCTACTTAGAATGGTTAACAAGACAGAGCACAGCGAAGTTCCTGAAATAATTTATTGTGGCAACGCTTCCGTATCCAACAATTGAAAGATCTAGGCCGCAGCAATTTGTCCCTCCTCTTTCGAGGGAGGTACGGGAAAATACACATCAACAGCAACGCCAGAAGGGACACAGTTGAAAGAAAAAAAGGTCTAGCTTTTAAACTTTATTTCAGGTACTTTCTAACATCAATATATAACATTTATTCCCTCAAAGCATATATCAAAATGTAGCATATATAAACATATTTATAAAACAACCACAAAATTTACTAAAGATTTGAACTATATATAACATAAAAAATATCATATTAAAGTTCATTTGTTTGAAAGATAACAACAGATTATCTATCAAAACGCAAACAACTTGTACGATAATTTACCTAACTTTTAACTTTCTCAACATTTAAATTAACTTCCTCTTCTTCGTACACCCTCGGAAGTAGAAGTTACGACTCCCGCACCGATGGCGCGTACATAACCATGAGGGAGTTAAAGCGTACGTACAAGTGTTTTTTTTTTCTTTCTTTCTTTCTTCTTACGGTGCCGCTAAAATACCATAGTTTGTGAAAAAAATACTACCACAAACAGGCAAACACTGAAAAGCAAATCCAAGAACGATGAAAAGCTTGTAAAATATGCCGTAGGATGATATGGAACAGGAAAGCAAGACATAATCGATAATTTACAAAAATTTACGTTGGAATAGCGTCTCTCACATCATGTATCAAGAAAAAGGAAATGCGGAATTAGTTTTCTGGGCTGTCGTCGGCATCTATGGCCATTTAGCCCGTCACGTACATGGGGGATGACGTATGACGGCAAGCACACTATCCGGGGAAAGAAAAGGAAGGAAGGATTGGGGAAGGAAGGAAGTGACCTAGGTGCATTATGTTGGGTACCCTCCCGGCATTTGCCTGGTGTCAATGAGGGAAACCCAGGATAAAAACCTCACTCAAGATGGCTGGCCTGAAAAACCTGTTACAGTTTTTCAACTGAATGTCCCCACCGGGAATCGAACCCGGAACCGCTCGCACCAAAAACGAGAAGGAAATGTGATACGGGGGCAGGGGGGAAGGTGTCAACTATGTTACCATCCAATGGTACACTACCAGATGGCTAGTGAACTCGTCTCGATGCCCCGGAGTTTCGATGAGAAAATCCTTCTGGTGTTTAGCAACGGACTCGTGTACTGCTTCCAACCGTAAAGGACACCACAATAATCCATATTCATAGATGTAATACTGTTGCACGATAATACTCGGACTCACATTCTCTTCCAGCTTCGCTGACAGGCACGAAACCTCCACTCTTTAGTCCATACCTTTGTTTACGTTAAAGGTATAGCAACTGGGACAAGCCATACTTTTGTGTACTTCTTTCCTTTCATTAATTTGTATCTCTAGATATTGTTCTAAGTTTTAGCCTTCTTTTATTCACACATACTTTCCTTTGACGTGGGAGACTCGGGTTCGATTCCCAGCGGGAGGTCAGGTGGTTTGAATTCCATGTTAAGCAGTAGGTCCACGTCTCATATAGCCTCGCTGCTGAAAGGGACACTAAACTGAAATCAAATCAAATCAAAAACTTACACATACACTTTATTAGGTCTGTTTTGTGTATCTGGGTACGTATTCCTACATAAAAATAAGTACGTATGTAATGTTATTGCGTAAATCTGTTAACATATTCAGTAGCGGAATTTAAAAAATGAAAATGAAATTTTTGAGTTTTACGTCCCACGCTTATGCCGGTTAGGCTAAAGGGGACGGTGATGATGAGTAATGAATGGAATGGTGGAATGAAGAAAGTGGGAGGAAACGGGAGAACCCCGAGAAAACCCACGCACACGGTGTTTGTCCACCACAAATTTCACTTGGTGGAAGCAGGGTTTGAACCCGAGACCCCTAGCATCAGAGGTGAACGCTCTACCACTGAGCCACCGCGGCCCCCAGTGGCGGAATTTACTTTATTATGGGGGAGGATGGAGGAAGACCTCATAGCACTGTTAGGGTTTAGGATTTAGATTTCTGGGCTTTTGGCATCTATGGCCATTTAGTCCATCACGTATGAAGGATGACGGTTTCCTCGGCGATCACATTATCCGCAGATAGGGAAGGAAGGAAGGAAGGGCCCTGGGACCTATATGTTAGATACCATCCCGACATTTGCCTGGGATGATTGCTGAAAACCCAGGAAAAACCTCATTCAGGATGGCTGACTTGAAAAAGCTTTTTACACTTTTTTGACCGAGTGCCCCCACCGGGAATCGAACCCAGGAACGCTCGCTCGTGAGAGCGTTAGCGACTACGCTACGTGGGGCCACTCATAGCATTGTGTTTATTAAGACACGATAAGTATGAATCATAGTGCCTCATGAAGGCGTTATAATGCCGAAACTATAATCCAGTTTGTAATATATTTCTTCAACTACAGCACATATGTATTTTGTTTCGCATTTCTATTTGGTCTAGGAATTAATTCGTGCGGTTGGTACGCACACATTGAAGCTGTAGTACAAACACAAAATACATAAATACCTTAAGAAAAATATTGTCCATCGCTAGCCACCACTTTCGCCCATCTGTCAGGCAATGTACGGATTCCGTGGCGAAGGAAGTCCTCATCCTTGGAAGCGATCCAGTCAGAGACCCATGTTTCGATATCTTCTGAAGAAGTAAACCGCTGTCCAATCAAATCGTTGTTCATGCAATCGAACAAGTAGTAGTCCGAAGGAGCAACGTCTGGTGAATACGGTGGGTGGGGTAAAACCTCCCATCCGACATTTTCTAAATAGGTTTTGACCGGTTTTGCGACATGTGGGCGAGCGTTATCATGTTGAACAATAAGTTTATCATGTCTGTTCTCCCATTCTGGTCGTGTTCTGGCCAGAGCTTGCTTCAAACGTATTAATTGTCGTCGATAACGTTCTCCATTCATAGTTTCACCCGGTTGCAGCAGCTCATAGTACACCACACCTTTCATATCCCACCATATGCACAGCATAACCTTTGCACAGTGAATATCTCGTTTTGGTTGTGATGGACCTGGTTCACCTGGTTTCACCCAGGCCTTTTTTCGTTTAGGGTTCTCGTAATGGATCCACTTCTCATCACCCGTAATAATTCGATGCAGAAACCCCTTTCTGCTCTGTCGTTGAAGCAGCAATTCGCAAATGGTTTTTCTCTTTCAACGTCTCTGTCTTTCAATTCATGTGGAACCCAATGTGACATCTTTTGAATCATTCCCATGGCTTTCAAGCGTTTGGAGACTGTTGTTTGATCAACGCCTAATGCTGCTGCAAGTTGTTCCTGCGTTTGACACGAATCCTGCTCGAGCAATGCTGTCAATTCTTCGTCTTGAAATTTTTTTGGCTGTCCAGCTCGCTCTTGGTCTGCCAAGCCGAAATCACCACTTCTAAACCGTGCAAACCACTTCTGACACGTTCGCTCAGCTAGAGCATGGTCACCATACACTTCCACCAAAATACGATGACTTTCAGTCGCACTTTTCTGCATGTGAAAGTAATGCAGCAGGACACCCCGCAAAAACACTTTATCAGGCACAAATTGCGCCATGTTCACTTAACTACAAACTGGTGTTGTTGACGCTTTAATCCACTGCCCTATACTACGAACGATACGCGATGACAGGGGTTTGCAACACATGTGTGGATACACGGAACTGTGGGACGCTCCGTTCGTTGCGCCATCTCTTGTCCACCCGCACGAATTAATTCCTAGACCAAATATTTATCTGAAAATGGTAAAACTCGAATTTTTACCTTGCCCTCGAAGAAAGAAAGGAATTAAGTAAGAAAAAGCATACCTCAGCAGACTCTGATTCTAGATGGAGCTGTGTGAGACCAGTCAAATCTTCTAAATAACCAGGAGTGTTAAAAACTTTCATCAAGAATTCAAAGCCATTTTTCTCATACTCCTCCTGAACCTGGAGAAACAAAGCAGAACAGTAGTTTGTAATTCTACAAAATGAGGACATAATATAATTACTACTAACACAAATTCTAATGCTACTATTAATAATAATGTCAGTATTCCATTATTGAAATAATGATTCTGCATTGTTAAATGTATGCCGTCAGAACACATGTTATATATATGATAAATTGAGGAAAATAAGCGATTTTGTGTCAAAGGAATTTCTTTATAGGATAATTCAATGATACATCAGGAGTGAAAAAAATAAATAAATAAATAAATAAATAAACGCACGATTGGGCTGAAAACCCGAGATGTACAGTATACGTGGTCTAAATAGCTGGAAAATGAAATGAAATCTTTGAGTTTTACGTCCCATGGTTATGTCGAATAGGCGAAAGGAGACGGTGATGATGAGAAATGAATGAAATGGTGGAATGAAGAAAGTTGGAAGACACGGGAGAACCCTGAGGAAACCCACGCACACGGTGTTTGTTCACCACAAAGTTTACTTGGCGCGAGCTGGGATCGAACCAGGGACACCAATGCACCAGAGGTGAACGTTCTACCACTGAGCCACCCCGGCTCCGTCTCTAAATGGCTGAGTACTGACGTCAAAAGTGATAGAATTTTCAGAGAGTAACTGTATAGCGTGCGGGCTAATGTATCAGCACAGTAAGCCGGAGACCCGAGTTCTTGGCTCAATCATGCATTTTTTTCACTCTTGCACTATTCACACTGAAATTCTCACACTGATTTCCCTGAATTTCCATGACTAAGTAAGTAAATTCTGCACTTACCCGCGACACCATCATTTATGACCGGATTTAGAAAAACTTAATTTTTGAATTGGCTTCCACCATTCCTATAGTCGTTCCACGCTCTCTTATTTATTTATTTTTTTTAATACAGTATAAGATTACTTCCTTACTGTAAATACTAATCATAAGTCAAATTTCTTGTACTTGGAATACGACGCGCATTCCATATTGATTTACACTTTCCATTTTTTTTCTTTCTTTCTTCTTTCAGGGTCCACCATTGAGCTCGTCATTACAGATGGAAGGAAGTAGTACTTAGGTCTGCCTTCAGATGGGAGAGCATTACAAAGAAGTGTAATCCCTGGAAACTAGGGCACATTTCACTAACAGCTGTAAGTACGTGAGCGGACAACATGGAAGATGATCAGCAAGAACAGCGATGAACAACATGGTTTCTGTGGAAAGAAGGTGTACAGACTGTGGAAATTCATAAGCGATTGGTGGCAGTGTGTGGAGAGTGCGCACCGTCACGCAAACCGTTTGGACAGAAGTCTTCTGTAAAGTTGCAGAAGATCAGTGCTCTCATCCTTGCGCTGCATTCAGGGATTTGGGAACCCATCTGGCAGACATCTTACCCATCTTAAGGTGCTCGTGCACTATGCGGTGCAGAGTGATTCTGGCAAGTCCTGTGACCGGCTCCAGTTCCGTAAATGTGATGCACCTGTTGTCCTGAATAAGCCGCTAGACTCTTGAACTGTTCACTGATGCTATAACAGTCACCTTCCTTCCAGAACTGGTTCCCTTCTCTGTTGATGTGCGGCCACTTTTCCAGCCGTTCACCTAGTTGTATAGGTATTGCGTGACGGTGCCAACTCTCCACACACTGCCACCAATCGCCTATGAATTTCCGCAGTCTGTACACCCTTTTTCCACAAAAACCACGTTGTCCAGCGCTGTTCTTGCTGATCACCTTCCATGTTGTCCGCTCACGTACTTAACAGCTGTTGGTGAAATGTGCTCTAGTTTCCAGGGATTACACTTCTCTGTAATGCCCTTCCATCTGAAGGCAGACCTAAGTACTACTTCCTTCCAACTGTAATGATGAGCTCAATGGTGGACCCTGAAAGACGGAAAAAAGGAAAGTGTAAATCAATATGGAATGCCCATCATACAATAAAACATTAGTACCAAACAAAATTATAATTAACATAATATCTCGACATTCTCAATACACTCATAAACATGAATAAGGAAACATGTATACCATAGTTTGGCCTCTCTCTTTCATTATCTACAACCAGCAAAAACTATTATACAACAACTCTTTCAATTAGCACAATTCTCATGATAAAGGCCTTTGAAACGTTAGTTCTAATAATAATAATAATAAAAAATAATTTAAAAAACACGGGGGAAATATTGATAGTTTTATTTATTAAAGGATTAGGAATTAGATTTCTGAGCTTTCAGCATCTATAGCCATGTTACGCCCGTCACATATGAGGGGTGACGTCCCGAGTTAACCCGTCCCATCCCAGTTATCATACTATCCGAGGAAAGGGAAGGAAGGAAGTGGTTTGGGACCTATATGTTAGGTACCATCCCGGCATTTGCCTGGTGCAAATGATGAAAACCCAGGAAAAGCCTCACTCAAGATGGCTGGCCTGAAAAACCTCTTACACTTTTTCGACCGAGTGTCCCCACCGGGAGTCGAACCCGGGACCGCTTGCACCAAAGGCGAGAGCGTTAGCGACTACGCTACGCAGGGCCACTATTTATTAAAATAAGGTCTATTCACCAAATAGATGTTCATACATAAGATAGGTGAGAAATAAAATCAGTTATCATTTATTTATTTATTTACTTTCCTGGGTATCAACTCACTTGCCTTCAGAAACTCCACTTTGTGATCGATAACTATGCAAAATCACGAACGAAATTTCCAACATATTTAGCAATAAAGAACCTACAGTACACCATGACCTCCAACTACTACTATGTAAATATAAGTATTTATTTAACTTTCTTCTCTTTATGGAAATGTCTACGTCTAGACTGAGACTTAATTTTTCTAGTTTTTTCCAAACTTGACAGACGGCAATCCAAATCCTGTAAAAGGAATGTCTCCCAGTCATAACACGTAACAGTGTACCAATAAAGAAACCATGCAAAAGAGAATGAAAATGTTTACCTGCTGAGAACAAGCTATACATCGACTGAACATATGTGTTGCTGGCAATACGTGGCTAAATTGAGTGAGAAATCCTCGAATGGAATGTGGTACCAAACCCAACTTGCTTCTTTCACTCATCGTACTTTCGTCTACTGAAGTACAGTCAGCAGGCGCTTCGCCTCTGAAATTAATTAATAAATAAATAATAAGAATTATATAGGGTCATCTCATAAATAACATTTCTAGCAGAAATGAGAAAATGAAGAGAATATATCTGGAGCAAGAACTTCACACTGTACTATGTTCACCACATGAACCACAACTTTCTATCACCTGTCAATCAGTTTGTACATGCTATATATAATTTAATTTTTATTTATTGGTTTATTTTTGCAAAATACGCTTCTACGAAAGCAACACTCTATTCTTGCGAGAGATTAAAGGTATACTGGCTTTCCTTCGTATGAGACTTCTTGTCAACAGCGTATGTGTTGTCATTGGCCCTAGTGGTAGCAAACATTTTTTAAGGTCCATCACAAGCACCGCAAGAGACAATATAAGTAAATATTTCTGTATATTTTAATCGTTAGATTTTTAGCTCAAGAGTTCGATGACTTCTCAATTGTACTGTACATAAGAAGTAACGAATGAAATACAGAAATAATAGAAGTTATATGAACCATCGAGTCGGCTCAAGGTTGTACGGCGCTCTTAGACCCCTATTCAGATTACGTCCTAAAAACTGAGAGTTAAGGGAAAAAAAAACTATTGATTTATATCACAATTACATCATAATTATATAGTTAATACACTACACCTTACTGTAAGACAATTGCAGAAATCTTACTTTTCAATCTTTTACCTTAGCGAGTGTATCAATCAAGTCTGTCATGCCAATTTTATTTAAATAAACTGCACTCGATGGAAATTGTTTCTAACTGTCTGAACTGTCTTTAGTCATTGTAGTTCGCGAATACGTCTTAATTAATTTTAATTTCGAGAAATTTCACTCCGTGCTTGCTACTGACACTGAAATATACATGCTACAAACATGTTCGAGACAGGCAAAGTGTACTATTTTTTTTTAAAATCGCAAATGTAATTCAGCAATTGGATAGACAGAAATCCGTCACTGGAATAATTGTTTCTAAAATATTGAAGTTTATAGAATAAATCAAGGCCTGAAATCTCCTTTTTCACTTTAACTGTCAGTCACAGTTGTATTATGTGAATTCACTTAACAAATGACTTTCATTCATTGTCATAGATTTACGAAAATCACACAAAAGAGAACATATTTTATTATGTGCTCTTATTAATTCTAACCATTAACTTTTTTTCTTTTTTTTTTCATAATTAAAAACTTTGTAAAAAATTTAAAAAAAAAAAAAAACATTTTGAACTTTTCTTTTTCATCACTGCTATACAATTTATACAGCAATGAAGACATCATTACATATATACGAATAGACCGAAGTAGGATGGTTCGGACACGTAAACAGAATGAACCAGGACAGAACAGCAAAAAGGATATTTGAAGGAACAGTGGAAGGGAAACGTTCACGCGACCAACCAAAAAGTAAATGGTGGGACGCAGTGTTAGGGAACACGAAACAGAGAAGTATTCAGAACTGGAGAATAATGACTAGAGACCGGATGTTTAGGCATTAAAAACCTGGGAAATAGGCAGGCAAATAGGCACTTAAAACTTTAAAAATAGGCAGCATAATAGGCACTAAAATAACTCAAAATAATGACGATAAAATCTTCAATTAAAAAATAAATTGAAGTCATAGTTAATGTTCAAAGAATATAGAAATATGCCTGTTTGCTAATAACTTCTTTTACTGTATATAGAAAAACGAAACTTGACATGTATTTTATGTATATTTGGTAAATACATTCTATACAGCCAGGGGCGGCTTTAGAATTTTAATTTTGGGTAGGCCCTCTCCGTCGCTTACGGATACATATACACATTTGATTGATTAATTACAGAAGGAAATTACTTTTACAGTAGTGGTTGATGCTATTTGTTAAGTAACTATCTACTATTAATATAACTAGTGGGAAATATATTTACTCTTTATTGTATCATTTACCGTTTATACATTTTTCAAAACTTTTAAGTAGATCCGTGTCTACTCGGCCTACCTGCTAAAGCCGCCACTGTATACAGCACTTTATCACAACACATAACAGTCCAAATTCTATACACTTTATCAGTACACTCAGCGAAAGTTTTACATTACTTTATCAGCAACATAGCAGTCCAAGGTTTTACGGCAACTTATTACTACAAACAGCACTTACATTTCTCGAAAGTTGCAGAATGCTTTCGTGATATATTAAATTATACATATTTTCCCAATAAAGTCTTATTTTGAAGAAATCGCATAAAATAGGCAATATTAGGCACTAAAGCAAATATTTAGGCAGGAAGGGGCAAAATAGGCAAAATAAAATTGGCTTAAATTGAAATTAAAACCCCCATATAAACTTTAAAGCGTTATTTTTGATCATATCTTTAATATTAAAGAATAGGCATTTTGCCTAACATCCGGTCTCTAATAATGACGGACATACGTCTATGAATGCAAATCCTACTGGAGGCCAAGGCTCGTTTCAGATCTGTAGACCTAAAAGAAAGACGAAGATGATGACAGACTTAATTACAAAAAAATATAGTGGTAATATTAGTCTACGGCAGCGTTTCCCAACCGGTGTGCCGCGAATGGTCCGCTGATGTGCTGCGAGGAAATCGAAATAAAATTATTAATTCATGGCAATCAAATTGCAAAACATAGGGGAAAATGTATATTTGTATTTCACATTACTATGTACCTCTACTATGAATCTATAATTTTAATTTTCATACTCGGTCACTTTTCTGTACATTTTTCATGTTGAAAAAAATATTTGTTATTGTTATGACCGTTTTTGCTTCTTTATTGTTGCAGACTGTTTCGTAATATCATTCAATCTTTTCGACAAAGCAAACATGCATACAAATGTGTTTTAAAAGTAAAAGAGATTTGTTTGTTCGTTCGTTATTTAACGATCTTCCTTCTTAGTGAAAGGTTGGATACAGTTTTCGAAAAAGAAAGTGTATTTTTAAAAACCTGAGTCTTATATCTCATTGCAATTGTTTTCTATTTTTAAAATTAGAATGAAAAATAAGCATAATAATTTACCGAAAACCAGTCATCGAGCTTTCTTCTCTGTGAGGAGATCAGTAATCACAGAAATAAATTACCACGGTATTTTATATTTACAAATAATAATAATAATAATAATAATAATAATAATAATAATAATAATAATAATAATAATAATAATAATAATAATAATAATAATAATAATAATAGGTATATGAGTGTGCCGCAAGTTGAAAAAGGTTGGGAAACGCTGGTCTACGGGATCATTTTATTAGCGAAAAGCGCTGCACGTTCCTAGATTGAACCTAGTGTGCTGTAGCCTTACGCCGGCCATGTTAAACTAACCTTTGGGGATGTTGAAGTAATGAAACCATGAGTTCTACTGCTAGCGCTCCTGCTATTGCAGACACTCCTGGTCTTGTGACGGTGCACTGCTGATCTAACGTCCTATCTTTGGTTGACTGAAAAGGAAATTTAAAACACTATAAAGGCTTCTAATACACAAGAAACATAAATATTTGACTTATAGATGATTTTATATAGCAAAGACACACAAATATACGGAAAAAAAAGTTGCATTAAAATGAGTTTTTCTTGTTTACGGTCCCTGATAAGTTTCATACCAATACTCTCACACATACCTGCAGTGAAATTCAACAGGGACATTTTTCACGTGTACGAAAAGAACGTTGAGCTCAAAGTGCTTGCTATTAGCATCACTACATATTTTTACATGCTTCACCATGTTACTGAAACTTACAGCAGCAACTTCATGCCCAATATTTTCTTGCACTTTCACGAAACTCTATGATTTATTGACATACATTTACACTTTTAGCATACTTCATAAGAATAGTTCAAGTGAGCTAAGATCAGACGACTTTGATAGCCACAACTTCTTAAAAATTACACAATCTTTAAAAGATAGCAATTTAAACAGCACTGAACCCTGATTCTTAACTTGTTCTTCTATTTTATATTTAAATTAACAGTTTACCATAGCCTGCTATAGAATATCCCTTTTTGAATCACAGGGGAAAGAAATTGGCCATTCTGCTCCAACTCTACTGCCTTAGTGACTCCTAGCTACATTAGGGTAAATGGGCTAGAACATGCCTTCGGGCAGACACAGACAGACAGACATAAAAGATGTGCAGGTGTGCTATCCTGATAAAAACTGTTATAGTCAGTGTATAGTTCATCATCATCCAACTGATACATAAACTCAAAGAAGAGATCAATTTGAACTCCCTCATGGATATATTGGGACAGGAGATTCGAATTCGATTCCAGGTGGGAGCTCATGTACTGAACGGAATGTTAAACTCCAAATCAATCCACCAACTAAGATACTAATTCTGGGTGGATTCAATCAGACCAAGATGGGATCTACTGGCACCATTTTTATTTCTGCGGCGATGACACTTCGAATTTTCAATGCCATACAATGTGTTACATAACAGGGTGTCTACTAAAATTCCAAAATGAAATTTCGTGACTTTTTCGTGACCTTTTCTTTACCAAATCATAAAATTTCCTAATATTTTCAAGAGCGAATTTGGGTGCGAATTAGGCTGAATTTTTATCCATGCGATTAAAACGTACTTTGCTTGCGATTTGGTAGCGTCTAAAGCCGACCGTAGACATTTTTGGTAGTGAACTTTGACGTTTTATACAACAAAATTTTCCAATCTGTACTTACATTTGAACAGTTCAAAAAATCGTGACCCAAAAGCTAAATTTCGTGACTTTCATGACCATTTTCTGATTTCGTGACATTCGTGACTTTCGTGACCGATAGACACCCCGCATAAATTTTCTGTAATATTCAATTCCGAACTCTCAGTTCTGCTATTTGAAATGCGGCAAAACAAAATAAAATAACTGGAGTTGTTAGACGTCTGATACATTTGTGGACACATGATTGCGAACTAATTTTGTTGTTTCGAAATGATGTTAGACATATTGCAGTGTTGTCAGAGGTGCTGCTTTTACGTGAAATTTCTTGCATGTGCACAAGTTTTTCAAGAAAAGAAACAAGTGAGTTTCGTTTCACAGTGTGAAACTACGCCAGTCTTCCAGACTAGTGGAATTCAATATTCAAACTAGAAGTAGTATATCTTTAACTTCTGGTTAAATAGAAAGATAAGATCAAAGTTAGAAACTATTCCTTGGACGCTGAATTCCTATGAAAAAGCTATTACTCGCAATATCCTACTATTTTTGCTCTATGGAGATCAATATTGAAACCGGACGTAATAGTAAATTTCTATCACTTCCGGTTTTAGTAGAGAGTGAGTTTTACGCCCCATAGCTATGACGGCTAGGCTAAAGGAGAGGTTTTAGTAGAGACATGCGGGTGAAGAGGGAACCTTTTCTTTAGACACGGAATCGATTTCAAAAACCTGTCACCATCCCTTACAGTTTTTGAAACCGGAAATGGTTAATTTGTATCCCTTCCAATTTGAATAGAAGATTAATGGAGGAGATGGAACATATTCTTGGGACGCTGAATCGACTGCTAAAAAAAAAAAAAAAAAAAAAAAAAAAAAAAAAAAAAAAAAAAAAAAAAAAAAAAAAAAAAAACTTGCCTCGATGTCTCTCAACCGTTTTTTGCTCTGATACCTGCCAACAAACGGACAAAGCCGTTCTATAATACTTTCGACACTTATGCATAGCATAGTTTGGAAATCTGAAGAATTACAGAAGATGAACCTAACCAAACTTTCAAACTTGTGTTAAAAAAAAAAAAAAAAAAGTGAACATACTTTAGATAGTTTTGCATTGAATGCGTAAAATTATTAAATACTACATTTCTTCTTTTCTTTTTTTTTAAAGCATTGGTATTAATACGTCTATAGTGCAGGTAGTCTTCTTTATACATTTTCAATATTATAATATATATATATATATATTTGGTCTAGGAATTTATTCGTGCGGGTGGACAAGAGATGGCGCAACGAACGGAGCGTCCCACAGTTCCGTGTATCCACACATGTGTTGCAAACCCCTGTCATCGCGTATCGTTCGTAGTATAGGGCAGTGGATTAAAGCGTCAACAACACCAGTTTGTAGTTAAGTGGACATGGCGCAATTTGTGCCTGATAAAGTGTTTTTGCGGGGTGTCCTGCTGCATTACTTTAACATGCAGAAAAGTGCGACTGAAAGTCATCGTATTTTGGTGGAAGTGTATGGTGACCATGCTCTAGCTGAAAGAACGTGTCAGAAGTGGTTTGCACGGTTTAGAAGTGGTGATTTCGGCTTGGCAGACCAAGAGCGAGCTGGACAGCCAAAAAAATTTCAAGACGAAGAATTGACAGCATTGCTCGAGCAGGATTCGTGTCAAACGCAGGAACAACTTGCAGCAGCATTAGGCGTTGATCAAACAACAGTCTCCAAACGCTTGATAGCCATGGGAATGATTCGAAAGATGTCACATTGGGTTCCACATGAATTGAAAGACAGAGACGTTGAAAGACGAAAAACCATTTGCGAATTGCTGCTTAAACGACAGAGCAGAAAGGGGTTTCTGCATCGAATTATTACGGGTGATGAGAAGTGGATCCATTACGAGAACCCTAAACGAAAAAAGGCCTGGGTGAAACCAGGTGAACCAGGTCCATCACAACCAAAACGAGATATTCACTGTGCAAAGGTTATGCTGTGCATATGGTGGGATATGAAAGGTGTGGTGTACTATGAGCTGCTGCAACCGGGTGAAACTATGAATGGAGAACGTTATCAACGACAATTAATGCGTTTGAAGCAAGCTCTGGCCAGAACACGACCAGAATGGGAGAACAGACATGATAAACTTATTGTTCAACATGATAACGCTCGCCCACATGTCGCAAAACCGGTCAAAACCTATTTAGAAAATGTCGGATGGGAAGTTTTACCCCACCCGCCGTATTCACCAGACGTTGCTCCTTCAGACTACTACTTGTTCGATTGCATGAACAACGATTTGATTGGACAGCGGTTTACTTCTTCAGAAGATATCGAAACATGGGTCTCTGACTGGATCGCTTCCAAGGATGAGGACTTCTTTCGCCACGGAATCCGTACATTGCCTGACAGATGGGCGAAAGTGGTGGCTAGCGATGGACAATATTTTTCTTAAGGTATTTATGTATTTTGTGTTTGTACTACAGCTTCAATGTGTGCGTACCAACCGCACGAATTAATTCCTAGACCAAATATATATATATATATATATATATATATATATATATATATATATATACATATTTCTTCCTCTGTTGAACCAAATTACTTAGTGTAGAATTCCTTTGGTGCTTTCTTTTCTCTCTTCAAATCATAACAATTACTTCAACAACCGTATACAATAATGAAACAAAACGAGAAATGAATTATACCTATTGACTTGTACTGCCCTTATATTCTGGCAACTACAGGATTTCTTCAAGAAGTAATGAGACTGGCCACCGCATAGCGCTCCAGTCACCACCAGAGCGCTCTTAATGGGAGGTATCGGTGATGGGGGTCTTATAGCTCACAGATGACGAGAAGAACCCTAGCAGAAGTAGTGTGTGTGACGTAGGTGTGGGCTCGCCCCACTTTTCGCACAGGGGTTTCAAATAACACCACGGAATAGCACACAGATAGCTACCCGGAGTAGCAGACGACATCTAAGTATAGACCACACCTCAAAAACCGAAAATGGACTTGACCGTGTCGTTGACCTTTCCCCGCTTCCTCTCTTTTAGGGTTCGTCTCATCATCTGTGAGATGTACCTAAAGCATCGCACCGCGTGGCAATCGATTCTGAGCAGTAAGAGAATGAGGATCGATCGTTGCGCAAAGTGATTTTTTTTTCATTTTGGTCACGGGATAAAAAGCAAAAAAATGAAGGGACGATAGAGCAGCGATACGCCATCAAATTGTGTGTTCGCTTGGGCAAAACTCCTTCAAAGACTCTTGCCTTGATTGAGCAGGCCTACAGAGATAATGCCATGTCGAAAGCCCAGGTTTTTCGCTGACATAAGGACTTCAAAGACGGGCGGGAGACAGTTGAGAACCAATATCGATCTGGACGCCCCTCGACGAGTTCTTCGGATGAAAACGTGTCAAAGATGAAAGAACTCTTGGACTCTGATCGTCGGTTAAGTCTGCGATTAATAGCGGAAGAATTTAACATGTGCAAGTCAACGGTACACAATATTGTAACCGAGAATTTGAACATGAGAAAAGTTTGTCCAAATTGGTACCAAAAGTGTTGAGTGCTGAACAAAAACAACGATGAGTTGATGTGTGCCGTG